>NC_090347.1:36340131-36993881 GCF_035084215.1 Heptranchias perlo
ATACAGACCCAAATGTTAATTTTATAAATTGAAAACACCAGCTGATGATGTGGCAAGTAATGCTGTTACAATTCAAGGCCGTTACCAAATTGTAGGCACTTGGCAGAGTTCACCTGTTTGAATCGTCAGCTCTAGTGGTTTGGACAAGTCTTTTCTCAACTCACTCAGTGTGGATTTAGGAATTGCAAGATAGATTAATCACCCATTCTTTGCCAAAGAGCAGAAAATCTTGCCCTATAAGCACATCTGCAAACCGAACATACTGCAGGAGGGAGAGTCACAAGAGCTTCATTGGCTGGGGAGGCAGGGGCATGGTTTCAGCATGCCAGGACCAAAGTGACGAAAACAACTTACATTTATATAGTGCCTTTAATGCAGTAAAACATCCCAAGGCGCTTCACAGGAATGTTATCAGACAAAATTTGACACCGAACCACATAAGGAGATATTAGGACAGTGACCAAAAGCTTGATCAAAGAAGTAGATTTTAAGCAGCGTTTTAAAGGAGGACAGAGATATAGGGAGGCGGAGAGGTTTAGAGAGGGAATACCAGAGCACAGGACCTAGGAAGCTGAAAGCATTGCTGCCAATGGTGGAGCGATTAAAGTCGGGAATGCGCAAGAGATGAGAATTGGAGGAACGCAGAGATCTCGGAGGGTTGTAAGGCTGGAGGAGGTTTCAGAGAGAGGGAGGGGTGAGGCCAAGGAGGGATTTGAAAACAGAGATGAGAATTTTAAAATTGTGGAGTTGCCGGACCGGGAGCCAATGTAGGTCAGCGAGCACAGGGGTAATGGGTGAACGGGACTTGGTGCGAATTAGGATCTGGCCAGCAGAGCATTGGAATAGTTGAGTTTAGAGGTAACAAATGCATGGATGAGAGTTTCAGCAGCAGACGAGCTGAGAAAGGGGCGGAGATGGTTGATGTTATGGAGGTGGAAGTAGGTGGTTTTGGTGATGGAGAGGATATGGGGTTGGAAGCTCAGCTCAGGGGCAAACAGGATGCCAAAGTTGCGAGTGGTCTGGTTCAGCCTCAGACGGTCACCAGGGAGAGGGATGGTGTCGGTGGCTAGGGAATGGAGTTTGTGGTGGGGCACGAAGACAATGGCTTCGGTCTTCCCAATATTTGGTTGGAGGAAATTGTTGATCATCAAATACATTCTCAGGAAGTAGAGGAAGAAGCCCATTTAACATGACAGTGTTTGCTGACAAAAATCAGTCCTACTCCTGCTAGAACAGATCAGGCCCCTCTCCCATCAACTCTGCTCCTACCACCAATTCCAGCCTCGGTACATTGTAAGTGAAAACTCTCACCCACAGTTTATAGAGACCAGAATCACAGCCATTAGTGGTTTTGAGAAGGGATGGGGCCCAATCCAGTCTATTAGAAACTAGACTGGGGGAGGGCAAGATTGATGACAAGGAAAGGGAGAGGGAAGGGATGCAATGAATGGGAGAGGAAAAAAGGTAATAGATGGCAATGAAGTACAGAGGGAGGGAGCAATAAAGGGTTGAGGGAAGGAGCCAATGGATGACAATGAAGGGGAAAGAGGTGGAGCATATACAGGGAGCAGTGCTGTGGTTAGGAGAGGATGAAGAATACTAACATTAACAAGGAATGTGGAGGGAAAGTGCCAGCGTTAACTGGGATGGGGGTGGGGGGGTGGTGGGGGGGTGGGGGGTGGTTTAAAAGAGTACCAATCTGAACAGAAAGGGGAGGCAGGGGGTAAGAAAGAGTGCCAGTCTGAACTAAGAGGTTTGGAGAAGGAGAGAAAGCCTCTTGTGATAGTATAGGGAGTTAGCTGGGATACAGTGAATCTGTGAAATGGGTCCAGAGGGGGTAAAATGCCTCTGAACTGGGGCATGCAGTTGGGTGTGAGACAGTGTCTGTTTGAGGTGATTTTTAGGGAAGTGTTAGTCTGGTTAGTCTGTTGAAAATCCAAAATTTCACTTTTTTTTGTAAGATTAAAAGTCAATTAATTATGAATTATAAAAGTGCTTAAAATTAACCAGGAAGATTCTGGCTTCTGGACTGAATCTAATTAACCTAAAGCTGTTCCACACAAACAAAATGGATTTTCTACACGGGTAGCTCTTGATCGATAATAGCTGGTGGCTTTTCAATGTGGTGCATCACCACAGTAGCACCAACCCTCTTGTCCTGGACATAGAAAAGATATTTGACTGATGGAGCAGAAATTCCTTCCTGACACTCAACAGGATGGCTTTTGACAGTCCATTCAGGAGACCAAATATCCTTGCTAGCATCAGTGCCAAAAGAGCAATATAACAGCTGCATTGCCTGCAAGAAGTACTTCAGAGATTTCTCTTCGTAGATCTCCTGAATGTACAGTCAAAAGTCATTCTGTCGACTGTCAGGAGAAGGAATTTCTGCTCCATCTGATCTGATCCGCTCTGATTTTGTCATACCATCTTTCAGATTATTTGCAGGATGACACTCCCCATTTTTTTTCCCAGAATTTGCTTGCTTTAGAAACTTATGTTGAATGACCGTTCTCCAAAAGTAAAAGCAAGCAAGCTAGTGAGAGTCAACTGTGCTCATTCCAAAAGAATTTGAGAATGCCACACCCAGAACCATCCACGTGGGAACGGACCCTGGAGTATGGAAAAGTATTTAGCTTCCTAAAGAGACAACCCCGGTTAACAATCATTCATGGGTGACAATGCGCTGTTCATTCCATAGGTAAATGTCAATCAAGAAATCAGTTGTACGGATGGAAAACCCAGGTGAGTTGGTCATTTTGTAAGTGAACCCTTGCCTGGAGACAAAGGATCTTTGGTGAACTACAGTTCCTGGCACTAAAGTGGGACATCACAGAAAAATTTAGGGAACCCTTCACTGCCTCACAGCTCACCACTGACAGTGCTTTTGGTGCCTCCAAAGTTATCAGCCTGTGACCTCTATTAAAATAGGTGGATTCAACCCAAATCTCTATTGGGGCACTATATATTGGACACCATGATCATCGCTGCAGCACAATTGTGATGTGTGATGCCATACCAGTGGGAATACCATTGCTTTCAACCCTGCCAATGGAGGTAAAGAGCCGACAGACTGGATAATGCTATCCAAACATCTATTCAATCAGCTGATAGTGTTGCCTATTCATCAGGTGAGTTAATATAAGAGATGAAGCTGATGGGAGGACCAAACAGATGGTTTGTGGCAGGTTGGGAATAGTAGCAGTTTTACTGCTGACAGGACAACCCATGGTACAGTTTGGCCAAGATCAGTTACAACTGGTAACTTTGGTTACCATTGGCCTGGTTATCACACTAAGGAAGCAAATAGGCAGGAGAGAACAGAAGGACAGAATAATGAACTGTGCCAAATATGTGCCTTGTCTAATCTGCAAAGACTAGGACCAACAATATAGGAATTAATCCCAGAGGTTTCCCTTGCCCTGATTTTCAACTGTAAGGGAATGGTTAGGGGATAAAAGCATGATACTGACTATTTATGTCAACATAGAAATACATTTTAAAAACATTGAAAAGTTAGACATTGAACAATGCTAAGGCTATTTTCTTATTGCCTGGTTAATATTAGTGTTTCTAATTGGACAAATTAGATTGAGATTGGTTAACTTTCAGCATTGATGTTAAATCAACCACCATAACCTTGAAATTTAATATTTCAAGTCAGGACATGTTGATACAGTAATCATACATGGCAGCAGATATGTGTTAAATGTAATTTTTTTAAAAATGCTCTTGCAAACATCCAAAAAATTATTTTACATCCGTGCCACTCCCAAGAGTCAGAAGCACATTAAATGTTTTGATTTGTTGTAAGATTTCAAGTACATAGAGATTTGAGATTCCTCTTGTCCCTTCATCAGACTATGATATTTGAGAGCAAATTCATTGTTTGTAAAGACAGAATGCACTCTCACACCAACCAAAATGTGGTTACGGCTAAATAAAATTTCATTAGTTTAGAACCTAGGTAGAGATCTTAAGGGTTTCTGGTTGCACACACTATTTCAGTGAAATACATTTAACAACATTGTACCTATTAGGCGAGCATTGATTGGCTACTATATGGAGTAGGGCTGCATGTCCAAGTCTATCTTTGTAACTGCACTTCCTCTGCTCCAGCATTAAGAGGTCCAGAGCCTATTGAATATATAGGTAATAGACTCTATCTAAAATGCAGTGCAACACTGTACAAAAAGCTGTCCTTAAATAGTTGCTTATGTGCTAAATAAGTTAGTGCTTTCTGTTAAAATAGCCATTGCTCCTTTAGTGACAAGCGGCTGTATGAGACTGTGTTTATATACTCTTGAACTATTCAATAGGGACACAATGGATATTCTTGCAACTCTCTTTAATCGATTAGGAATAAAAAAGTGGATTTTTGTGACCATTAGGCAAAGGATGTTCGCACAAAGTCTTTAGGCAACTGATCACTGCCAAGTCTAACCAGTTGCAGTATAAAGCACCTTCAACAATATGGGTTAGTTCAACTTTAAAAGAGCATCTCTACAGTTCCTTCCTGCTTGATGTTCCTGGCACTAAATTGGGACATCACAGAAAAATTTCAGGAACACCTCTACTGCCTCACTGTGACATTTCTATTTCCCAACCAGCTACCTGAATGGCCAATGGAAATTGAGATTGTCAATTTAGTGTTGTGTTGGGTTAAATTGCTCAAACTTATATAGGACCCCTTAAAGCAGCGGAGACACTAACGGTTTTCATCCCATCAGTCTAACTTGCATTCAAACCCAGGTCCTAGAGATGGAAGTGTGCTAACCTATTATTCCAACCAGTCTCCAAACAGTCTTTTAAAGTGGTGCTACAAACCAGTATTAGGTTTCCTTAAACTGGCTGACAAATGGGAATGTTTAGCCCAGCTTCCAATCAGCACGGATTAGACCTGCTGGTGAATGTGTTAAACAAACACGGTTTGCTGTACATGATTAGGTTCATGTTATGTTACCAGTATGGTCAAACTACCTTATGGGAATAGCTCTTAATTTGACCAGAAGCTGAGCCTGGGGCAACTTCATTGGTAGATCAAGCCTTTCAGGTCACCTGGGGAGTGGAAATACCAATAATTTTATTAGGATAAACTAGCCTGAACAGCTCAACCAATTCCCTCATCTCTGGGTTGCATCCAAAAATGTGAGTTTTACTCTGCATGCTGGTTCTTTGTACAGTGAGCAGCAATGCTGAATGGGTTTTTCACATTACTAGGATCATATGCAAACCCTACAGATTTTGAGTATTCTGGGTGGATGACTTTACACATCCATTGAGGAAGATTTTAGTTCAGTATTGCTCAATGTGACGGTGAGGCACAGCTCTGAGCACATGTAAATGTATCGTGAGATACAGCAACTTCAAACATCCAATCAGGAAATACCCCCCAAGCTCAACGTTAGGCTAATGGTGATGTTATGATATATCATAAAAACATAGTTACAGGAGTAGGTCATTCAGCCCCTAGAGCCTTTTCCACCATTCAATTAGATCATGGCTTTGTCCAACAGGTACGAGGTACTTCCTACCTTTATGAATGAGGACACGGGCTGCAGGGAGGATGGGCAAACTGACCATGGCACCTTGGTAGAGGGGGCTATTCAAGTGGGGGGAGTAAAAAGGAATGTGGTAGTGGTAGGGGATAGTGTAGTTGGGGGGATAGACACCATTTTCTGCAGCCACGACCGAGAGTCCTGAAGGCTGTCTTGCCTGCCCGGTGCCAGGGTTAAGGATATCTCGTCGCGGATGGAAAAGAACTTGGAGCATGAGGGAGAAGATCCAGTTGTCATGGTCCACGCAGGAACCAACAAAGTAGGTAGAACTAAGAATGAGGTTCTGCTGAGTCAGTTTGAGGAGCTAGGGAATAAATTAATAAGCAGAACCTCAAAAGGTAAAAATCTCTAGATTACTTCCTGAGTCACATGCAAATTGGCACAGGGACAAACAGATCAGGGAGTTAAATATGTGCCTCAAAGAATGGTGTGGGAGACAGGGATTTTGATTCATGGGGCACTGGCACCAGGACTGGGGAAAGAGGGAGCTGTTCCATTGGGACGGGCTCCACTTACACCAGGCTGGGACCAGTGTCCTGGTGAATCGAATAACTAGGGCTGTAGATAGGGTTTTAAACTAAAAAGGGGGGGTGGGGAAGGGGTCAGGTGAGGGGAAATTTAGAAATCTAAAGAGAAAAGTCAAAGCAACAGAGCAGTTTAGTGATTTGGGTAAAGATAAGCAGACTGGCAGGAAGGGACAGAAAGTTTCACGATCATAGTGCATCAGCGAATAATGTCAAAGCAGGGAAAAATGGTAATAAGTTAAAATTAAAGGCTCTTTATCTGAATGCCCAAAGAATTTGTAACAAGATAGATGTATTAGTGGCACATATAGGTTTGATCTAATAGCCATTACAGAGTCATGGTTGCAAGGTAACCAAGGTTGGGAACTAAATATTCCAGGGTACTTGACGTTTTGAAAAGACAGGCAGAATAGAAAAGGAGGAGGGGGTGTAGCCCTAATAAAAAGGATGACATAGGACAGTAGTGAGAAAGGATCTTGGCTCGAAGGATAAGGAAGTAGAATCAGTATGGGTGGAGATAAGAAATAACAAGGGGCAGAAAACACTGGTGGGAGTAGTTTATAGGTCTCCTAACAGTAGTTATTCCATTGGACAGAATATTTATCAAGAAATAAGAGGAGCTTGTAACAAAGGTAATGCAATAATCATGGGGGACTTTAATCTTGATATAGACTGGACAAATTAAATTGGCAAAGGCAGTCAGGAAAATGAGTTCATGGAATGCGTTCGAGATAGTTTCCTCAAACAATACTCATGGAACCAACAAGGAACAGGCTATTTTAGATATTGTATTGTGTAATGAGACAGGGTTAATTAATAATCTCACAGTAAAGGATCCTCTGGGGAAGAGTGATCATAATATGATAGAATTTCACGTTGAGTTTGAGAGTGATGTACTTAAGCCTGAAACTAGAATCTTAAACTTAAACAAAGCCAATTACATAGGTATGAGGGGTGAGTTGGCTAAGGTAGATTGGGAAATTAGATTAAAAAGGTATGATGGTAGATAAGCAATGGCCAACATTTAAAGAAACATTTCAATATTCTCAAAGAATTTACATTCCATTGAGAAATAAAAACTCAACAGTGATTCATCCATGGCTGACTAAAGAAGTTAAGGATAGCATTAGTTTAAAAGAGGAGGCCTATAATATTGCGAAGAAGACTAGTGATCCTGAGGATTGGGAGAGTTTTAGAATCTAGTAAAGGATGACCAAAAAATTGTTAAAAAGGGGAGAAAATAGAATATGAAAGTAAACTAGCAAGAAATATAAAAACGGATTGCAAGAGCAAGTATGTAAAAAGGTAGAGAGTAGCAAAAGTAAACGTTGGTTCCTTAGAGGCTGAAACAGGAGAAATTATAATAGGAAATAAGGAAATGGCAGATACGTCAAACAAATACTTTGTATCTGTCTTTACAGCAGAAGACACGAAAAACAGACCGGAAATAATGGGGAACCAAGGGCCTAATGAGAGGGAGGAATTTAAAGTAATTAATATCAGTAGAGAAAAAGTACTAGAGAAACTAATGGGACTAAAAGCCAACAAATCCCGTGGACCTGATGGACTACATCCTAGGGTTCTAAAAGAGGAGGCTGCAGAGATAGTGGATGCATTAGTTATGATCTTCCAAAATTCCCTAGATTCTAGGACGGTCCCAGCGGATTGGAAAGTAGCAAATATAACCCCGCTATTCGAAAAAGGAGGGAGGGAGAAAACAGGGAACTACAGGTCAGTTAGCCTGACATCAGTAGTCAGGAAAATGCTGGAATCTATTATTAAGGAAGCAGTAACAAGGCACTTGGAAAATTCTAAGATGATTAGGCAGAGCCAACATGAATTTATGAAAGGGAAATCATGTTTGACACATTTATTAGAGTTCTTTGAGAATGTAACTAGCAGGGTAGATAAAGGGGAACCAGTGGATGTAGTATATGTGGATTTTCAAAAGGCATTCAATAAGGTGCCACATAAAAGGTTGTTATGCAAGGTAAGGGTTCATGGGGTTGGGGGTAATATGTTATCATCGATAAAGGATCGGTTAACGGACAGAAGTGAGAGTAAGAATAAATGGGTCATTTTCAGGTTGGCAGACTGTAACTAGTGGAGTGCTGCAAGGATCAGAGCTTGGGTCTCAGCGATTTACAATCTATATTAATGACTTAGATGAGGGGACTGAGTGCAATGTATCCAAGTTTGCTGATGATACAAAGCTAGGTGGGAAAGTAAGCTGTGAGGAGGACACAAAGAGTCTGCAAAGGGATATAGACAGGTTAAGTGAATGGGGAAGAAGGTAGCAGATGGAGTATAATGTGAGGAAATTTGAGGTTATTCACCTTGGTAGGAAGAATTGAAAAGAAGAATATTTCTTAAATGGTGAGAAACTATTAAATGTTGGTGTTCAGAGGGATTTGGGTGTCCGCGTACAAAGATCACAAAAAGTTAATGTGTAGATGCAGCCAGCCATTGAAAAGTTACAGCAAGGAAGAAGGCCATTCGGCCCATCAAGTCCGCGCCGGCTCTATGCAAGAGCAATGAGCTAGTCCCGCTCCCCAGCCTATCCCCGTAGCCCTGCAATTTTTTTCTTTCAAGTACTTAACCAGTTCGCTTTTGAAGGCCATGATTGAATCTGCCTCTACCACCCCCTCGGGCAGTGTATTCCAGATCCTAACCACTCGCTGTATAAAAAAGTTTTTCCTCATGTCACCTTTGGTTCTTTTGTCAATCACCTTAAATCTATGTCCTCTGGTTCTTGACCCTTCTGCCAATGGGAACAGTTTCTCTCTATCTACTCTGTCTAGACCCTTCATGATTTTGAGTACCTCTATCAAATCTCCTCTCAACCGACTCTGTTCCAAGGAGAACAACCCCAGCTTCTCCAGTCTATCCACGTAACTAAAGTCCCTCATCCCTGGAAACATTCTAGTAAATCTCTTCTGCACCCTCTCTAAGGCCTTCACATCTTTTCTAAAGTGCGGTGCCCAGAACTGGACACAATACTCCAGTTTTGGCCGAACCAGTGTTTTATAAAGGTTCATCATGACTTCCATACTTTTGTACTTTATGCCTCTATTTATAAAGCCCAGGATCCCGTATGCTTTTTAAACGACTTTCTCAACCTGCCGTGCCACCTTCAATGATTTGTGCACATATACCCCTAGATCTCTCTGTTCCTGTACCCCTTTTAGAGTTGTGCCCTCTAGTTTATATTGCCTCTCCTCGTTCTTTCTACTAAAATGTATCACTTCGCATTTTTCAGCGTTAAATTTCATCTGCCACATGTCTGCCCATGCCACCAGCCTGTCTATACCCTCTTGAAGTCTATCATTATCCTCCTCACTGTTTACTATCCTTCCAAGTTTTGTGTCATCTGCAAATTTTGAAATTGTGCCCTGTATACCCAAGTCCAAGTCATTAATTTATATCAAGAAAAGCAGTGGTCCCAGCACCAACCCCTGGGGAACACTGTACACCTCCCTCCAGTCCGAAAAACAAGTGTTCACCACTACTCTGTTTCCTGTCACTTAACCAATTCTGTATCCATGTTGCTACTGCCCCCTTTATTCCATGGGCTGCAATTTTGATGATAAGCCGGCCATGTGGCACTTTATCAAATGCCTTTTGAAAGTCCATATACACCGCATCAACTGCATTGCCCTCATCTACCCTCTCTCTTACCTCATCTAAACACTTTATCAGGTTAGTTAAACACGATTTGCCTTGTACAAATCCGTGCTGGCTTTCTCAAATCAATCCACACTCGTCCAAGTGACTGTTAATTCTGTCCCAGATTATCGTTTCTAAAAGTTTCCCTACCACTGAGGTTAAATTGACTGGCCTATAATTACTGGATTTATCCTTACACTCTTCATTGAACAAGGGTGTAACATTTACAATTCTCCAGTCCTCTGGCACCACTCCCGTATCTACGGATGTTTGGAAGATTATGGCTAGTATCTCCGCAATTTCTACCCTTACTTCCCTCGGCAACCTAGGATGCATCCCATTCGGACCGGGTGACTTATTTACTTTAATTACAGCCAACCTTTCTAGTACCCCTTCTTTATCAATTTTTAGCCCATCCAGTAGCTCAACTATATCTTCCTTTAGTGAGACTCTGGCAGCATCTTCTTCCTTGGTAAAGCTGGATGCAAAGTTTTCATTTAGTACCTCGACCATCCCCTCTGCCTCCATGAGTATATCTCCTTTATGGTCCCTAATCGGTCCCACCCCACCTCTTACTACCCGTTTACTGTTTACATGCCTGTAGAAGACTTTTGGATTCCCTTTTATGTTGGCCGCCAGTCTATTCTCATAATCTCTCTTTGCCCCTCTTATTTCCATTTTCACTTCCCCTCTGAACTTTCTATATTTTGCCTGGTTCTCACTTGTGTTATCAACCTGACATGTGTCATACGCCCTTTTTTCCGTTTCATCTTACTCACTATCTCTTTTGTCATTCAGGGAGCTCTGGCTTTAGTTGCCTTACCTTTCTGTCTCTTGGGAATGTGCCTAGACTGTACCTGAACCATCTCCTCTTTAAAGGCCGCCCACTGTTCAATTACAGTTACAGTTCAATTAGGAAAGCAAATGGCATATTGGCCTTTATTGCAAGGGGGTCAGAGTACAAGAGTAAGGAAGTCTTACTACAATTGTACAGGGCTTTGGTGAAACCTCACCTCGAGTACTGTGTACAGTTTTGGTCTCCTCACCTAAGGAAGGGTATACTTGCCTTAGAGGCGGTGCAACAAAGGTTTATTACATTGATTCCTGGGATGAGAGGATTATCCTATGAGGAGAGATTGTGTAGAATGAGCCCATACTCTCTGGAGTTTAGAAGAATGAGAGGTGATCTCATTGAAACATATAAGATTCTGAGGGTGTTTGACAGAGTAGATGCTGAGAGGTTGTTTCCCCTGGCTGGAGAGTGTATAACTAGGGGGCATAGTCTCAGGATAAGGGCTCGGCCATTTAAGGCTGAGATGAGGAGACATTTCTTCACTCAGAGGGTTGTGAATCTTTGGAATTCTCTACCCCAGAGGGCTGTGGATACTGAGTCGTTGAATGTGGTCAAGGCTGAGATGGATAGATTTTTGGACTTGAGGAATCAATGTATATGGGGATCGGGTGGGAAAGTGGAGTGGAGGTGGAAGATCAGCCATGATCTTATTGAATGGCGAAGCATTCTTGAAGGGCTCCTATTTCTTATGTTCTTATCTTATGGCTGATCTATGTCTTAACTCCATTTACTTGCCTTGGATCTGTAACCCTTAACTAACAAAAAATCTATCAATCTCAGTTTTGAAATTTTCAATTGACCCCCAGCCTCAACAGCTTTTTGGGGCAGAGTGTTCCAGATTTCCACTATCCTTTGTGTGAAGAATTGCTTCCTGACATCACCCTTGAACGGCCGAGCTCTAATTTTAAGGTTATGCTCCCTTGTTCTGGATTCCTCCAAATCCTGTATAAATTCCTATTTTGATTCAGTATGAAAACACCATGGGAGTTACACCCACTTCATCCTTAAACTTTGTGGGAAGGGTATCAAAAACCCCGGTTACGGAAAAGCAGGAATTCTGCCGTGTGGGAGCAGCTCAGAGGAAATTCCCATCATATGGCACTTCATGTATTCTTACTGACATAAAATTCTGAGCATTAGGGACAGATTGCATTGTCATTAATCCTCATAGTTACTTCATTTTTTGCACATATCTATTCTAAGCAGATTGTGATTCAAGAGCTGTTAAGACTGATGAGCAATCACACTTTAAACGGTCAGCCAATGATTCACCTGTGTTTTACAGTTTTAAGTTACCCCGATTATTGTTAGGTTCTTACCTATTTGAAACCTTTACCCATTCCAGAAATGTTGCATGTTTGAATATCTCAAATACAGTCCCCACCGTTTATAGCGGACGTGCTGGTGTTAACGCAATTTTCCCACTGTAGCGGTGGACGGTAAAACAGAGAAGTGCAGAATAAAGACCGTGTCAGTCGCACTGTACTCCAAAATTGCATCTTGTTCACGTAGGAGTCCTAAAGAGCAGAGTCAGGACAATAAAACTTGAGCCCCTACACGCACAAATGCATGTACTGTAATCCCATTACTCAGCCACTAGTTCACCATGGTCCCGATACAAACAGTGGGAATGTCTGATGCACTCAGCTTCTACATTACAGGTGAATTGTTAGCAGTGCAAGCTGAAAGACATTTAATAAACACTTAAATTTGCCTGAATCAGCGAAGCTTTTAAATCAGTATGTAGAAAGGATTAATTGATTAAAGTAAAGGTATTATAACGAGGTGCAAAAAAAGCTGATTGAATTGGCTGAAATAGCCGGCATACTTAATATGTTGTAAGCAGGACCTTTATAATTGATTCCTATGGTGATGGGACATGGTAATGGGAAATTACCATGTCCCATATAGACAGTTGCCCACCATAAGCACAGGAGGTGTAAGTGGTGTATTTCAAATTGACAAGGTGCAAAACAATTCATTTAACATAGGAAAACATCCAAATGTGCTTCACAAGGAGGACTAGAAACTGAGCAGAAGTTGGGAGAAGAGTTAGCAGAGATGACCACAGATGTGGTTAAAAAGGACGATTTTGAGAAGGCTTTTGAAGATGGGGGTGGGGTGGGAGATGTATCTCAGGGTCGAAGGGTAGAGGAAGAGATCTCCGGAGTATAATGGCTGAAGGCTCTGCCACTTATGGAGTGCAATGGAAACACACGATAGACCAGAATCAAAGGAACAGAGGATGTGAGCGGAGAGGTCGGGTTGGAGGAGGTTGCAGAGCGAGGGATGGAGTGAGACGATGGAAAAGAGATGAGGATTTTGAAGTCAATGTGAAGTCAAGGTAAAGAAATAATATAACTCAAGCTGGTGGATTCATCATTTACTACCTGTTTTCAATAAATAAGCAGAGATCAAAGGGGCCGATTTTCGGGTGACGTGCAGGGGCTTTGGGGGCGGGGGGGCTTTGAAAATCACTGAACTGCCGAGCGGATTCGGAGCCCAGCTCCAAGCCGCTGATTCCCGGGTTCCCTAGTGATGTGTCCGAGTGCACGTACCTCCCAAATGCAGGAGTCCCACCGGCAATTAAAGCCGGCGGGATGATAATTTGTCTGATAGTTGAGGTACTGGATTGACTCGACATTTTGGCAGGGGTGCGATTTTGAAGGATCCTCAGCGTGTTTTCTGTGCTGTGGGAAACGCTCCCTGTTGCAACAGACATGTTTCAGCCAGCAGTCAGTGGGAGCTGCAAATGCTTATTTGACAGGTGGGGAGAAAACGTTATTTATTGCAGCAGGGCACTCTGTCACTTCAGACCAAGTTTTGCCTGCAAGACCTTTGTGTTTTCACTCAAAGTTCTTACTTTCCACCCAAAACTCTGCTGAGCAAACATATTTAACTACTTTGCGGACCCCCTCAACCTGACACCATCAGGATGGAGGGGGGGGGGCGCCATGGCTGCTTTCACCATACATCCAAGGACGAGCAACATCACCAGCCTCTCCAGGCACGGCGTCCACAACACAGTGATGTGCAGGTGCCTGTGGCGCAACAGCACGGAGGGCAGCAACAGAGAGAGCGACGTTGCAGGAGGCACTACCCTCGCCACAAGGTCTACAGACCGAGGCTCAGCTTCCTGGACCTCTCTGAGGAGCAGTGCATGTGGAGGCTCAGAGTCAGTCGCTAGGTAGTTGCAGACATCTGCCGCCTCCTTCATGCCGAGCTCCCAGTTGGGCCGAGTGGCATCTCATTACCCATCGCTGTCAAAGTCACCACTGCCCTCAACTTCTTCACCTCCGGATCATTCCAGGGTGCCACCGGGAACATCGCTGAGGTCTCTCAGTCATCTGCACACAAGTGCATAAGGCAGGTCACCGACAGCTTGTTTCGCAGGGCCTCGCACGACGTCAACTTCCCCATGGACGACCTCAGCCAGACGGAGAGGGCAGTGGGATTCCACACTGTGGCTGGCTTCCCACGGGTGCAGGGTGTAATCGATTGCACCCATATAGCAATTCGAGCACCTCCGCACGAGTCTGGACTGTTCATCAACAGAAAGGCCTATCACTCCATCAACACTCAGCTCGTTTGTGACCACTGCAAGAGATTCCTTCACGTGTGCGCCAGATACCCTGGCAGCTGCCATGATTCCTTCATTCTCCAGGAGTCCAACATCCCACCCCTCTTCCACACACCGAACACCCCCAAGGACTGGCTCCTCGGAGATAAGGAATACCCCCTGCACACGTGGCTCATGTCAACTCTAAAGAACCCCATCACCGAGCAACAGCGTCGATGTAACGACAGCCACATCGCTACCAGGTCTACAATTGAGCAGGCTATAGGGCTGCTCAAGATGTGCTTCAGGTGCCTTGATCATTCTGGGGGAGCGCTTCAATACGCACCAGACAGAGTGGGACGCATTATAGTCGTCTGTTGTGCCCTTCACAACATGGCACAACAGAGAGGGGTGCCTCTTGAGGAGGCCCCATCCACATCTGCCACCCATATTGAGGAGGAGGAGGAGGAGCAGAACCGTTCACATATCAGTGACTCCCTGGCTGCTTGTGAGACCAGGGAGTCACTGATATGTGAACGGTTCTCCTAACATCAGACAGTGTGAAGAGTCCAGTCCTCACATCACCTGGATAGATCAGCGCCGACGCCAGCACCTCCCCCCTCCCACCACCCCCCTGCCCAAAACAGTCCTTCAACTACACATACACCCACTGTAGAATGACCCAATGGGTGGCATCAAGTGTGGGCGTTCATGGTGAACCTCATGAAAGGGCCTTATTATCGAAGCCAGTCAAGAATGGCCAAGACGTGGCAGTAGTGGTAACAATAATAATATTTAATGTGAGTTTAACAAAAAGCAAATATAAATAAAAAACTTGACCAACCGTCGAACACCCTTGTGCATCCCCTTCGTGCTTACAAAACCTTCGCCTTTTGCTTCCGACTGCTTCTACCTGGTGCTTCCCCTATGGCTGCAGCAGAGGTAGTGGCAGGTTGCTCTTGTTCATGCCCTGACTTATTAGATGATGTGGAGATGCCGGTGATGGACTGGGGTTGACAATTGTAAACAATTTTACAACACCAAGTTATAGTCCAGCAATTTTATTTTAAATTCACAAGCTTTCGGAGGCTACCTCCTTCCTCAGGTGAACGATGTGGAAATGAAATCCTCGAAATGAAGTCGCATTTATAATTCACAGAACAATGCTTGGTGATTACAGACAGTTTTTTCAACTGCCCGTTGCCAAGGCAATCAGTGTGCAGACAGACAGGTGTTACCTGCCAGGTCTCAGAATATACAAATCACCAAAAAAAAAAACAACAAACACAAAAAAAAACCCTTCGGGTAAGCATACTCCAAGGCGGCCTTCAAGACACACGACAACGCAAAATCGTCGAGCAGAAATTGATTGCCAAGTTCCGCACCCATGAGGACGGCCTCAACCGGGATCTTGGGTTCATGTCACGCTACACGTAACCCCACCAGCGAACAAATGTTATCTGTTTTTAATATAACGGGTCAGTTGCTGTCTTTTCTATGTTTCTACCTCTCTATCTCTGTTTTTTTTTTGTGTTTGTTGTTTTTTTTTGGTGATTTGTATATTCTGAGACCTGGCAGGTAACACCTGTCTGTCTGCACACTGATTGCCTTGGCAACGGGCAGTTGAAAAAACTGTCTGTACTCACCAAGCATTGTTCTGTGAATTATAAATGCGACTTCATTTCGAGGATTTCATTTCCACATCGTTCACCTGAGGAAGGAGGTAGCCTCCGAAAGCTTGTGAATTTAAAATAAAATTGCTGGACTATAACTTGGTGTTGTAAAATTGTTTACAATTGACTTATTAGATGCTTTGGGCCTACGCCCTCTGGGTTTCTGTGCCCGTGAGGGCCCCTCCAAAGACTTCTGCACCTGCACCTGTGCAGGGGCAGCCTTGACCACCTGGAGAAGAGGCAGCATTGTGGGTACTGGTTGAGAGGGGCGCAACGGGTGAGATATGGGAGCGCGTTGAGTGGCGTCCCCACTTCCATGAACCCTTTCGTCATCATCCCTCCCCTGGGCCAGGCCCACACCACTCCTACCACTCTGCTGGACGACAGTTGGGAGGACATGTGTGAAGCCTTGTAAGGCCAGTGCTAGTGTATCTGCCTGCCTGTTTAAGGCGGCAGAATGTTGTTCACCCTGAGTCCGAATGGCCATTGTCAGGGCCTGAATGGACTCATTTGTGAGCTGTGCTTGAAGCTCAATGGAGGCTAGCCTACTCTCCATCGCAGACATTCCCGCACTTACCCGCGACACTATCTCAGAGATGCCCTCACATCCCTGTGACACTATCTCAGAGATTTCCTCCTGTACTTGTGCCACCATTCCACTCATGCAGGAGTTGGACTCCTCCATCCTCTGCGCAATTGTGGAGAGTGCGCGTGGCACCTGTTCCAGCACCTCGCAAATGTGCTGCTGCCCCTCGATCATTCTCCTTTTAAAGGAACGCTCCCAGGGTTCAGCATCTGTGTCCAGCTGAGCAGAGCCTGGAGAAGAGTGCTCCCACCGACACGGACTCTCCACAGCAGCCCCTGCCACCACTGTCTGCTTGTGCACACGTGTGTGGTGACTCACCACGTGCGACCCCAACTAACTGCGGACTGGGACCCACTGAGGTGTGAGTATCTGCGGTGGATGGATCGCTCAGATGTGACGGTGCACCTTCAGAGGCCGGCCGATCCGCTGAGGAATCGTCCTCTACCATCACATCAGTCGCTGAAGGCCCTGTAAGAGAACAGAAGGCAATATTAAGCATCATCACAGATGTGTCATGTTGCGATGAGCATACTGAGGTGCTGAAGATGGCAAGGCATGTTAACATCAATTCATATCGTGTGTGCTGAATGTTAAAGTTCTCTCACCAGACGTTTGTCGGGTGCCAGTCACGGCGTCCTCGATGGACAGGCACTCGAGGGTGCGGCTCAGCTCCAGCGCCTCCTGCTCAGCGTCTGTGAGGACGGCGATCTGTTGCGGTCCACCTCCGGTCCTCACCCTCTCCCGTGCATTCTGGGCTCTCTTCTCCTATAAGGGGAGAAAGTACAGACGTGTGAGTGAGTGATGGTGACGTGGCCAACCGATGAATGCATTGGTTTGGGTGAGGCTGACCATGAAAGAGATACGTCAGAGGGTGTGTATGAGACAGAGCCATGACATTGTATGAGGATTGGGTTGAGTGGTAGTGGGATGAGTAATGGGGAGGTGAGGAAGTGCAGGTGAGTTGAGGATGAGCCTTAAGTGGGTGTGTGGAGTGATGTGATAGAGTAGTGTTGGCAGTGCAGAATGAGTTGGGAGGTGGGGGCGGTGATGTGGAAGAGAATGAATAAGTGTACTCACTTTGGCTGACCTAGTTAGGTCATTGAAGTGCTTCGTGCACTGGACCCAGGTGCGGGAGATGTTGCTGCTGCTGGTGACCTCCTCTGCCACCTCGAGCCAGGCCTTCTTGGTGACAGAGGCAGGCCGCTTCCTACCGTCCACCAGGTAGAAGGCATCCCTCCTCCTCCCTCAACCATCCAGTAGCACCTGGAGTGAGGCATCACTACATCTGGGAGCAGCCTTTCCCCTGGGCTGCTCCATTGTGCTGTGTAGGTTTTTGCTCCAGGAGCAGCCATTGGAGGACTGCCCCTTTAAATAGAGCTCTTCCAGCTGACAGCCTGTGATGCGGGTGCGCAGTCCGCCCACTGCGCAGCTTTCGGACGGTAAACCCGGAAGCCACATTAAGTGGCTCCAATTGACCCGCGATCGCATGGGAAACGGACAGATTTTATTGGACGGCTTACCCACGCGCCCAATCTCCCCCCCCCCCCCCGCTGCCATCCCACCTCCCCGCTAGTATTAGGGCCCAAAATTCTGTAGATAAAAATCCCTGACCAGTTTTAATTTGAGATATTACTTGTACACTTCAAATTGATCAGTTGATAGTTCCCCGGCTGGCTGTCTTTAGCTAGTACGTCATTCCACTTTGTTCACAGATAGGCAACAATGTAGAATTCTCAAGTCAGTACTGTATACATTCCAGTTAGACAGTACGTTTTGGTTGGAATCAATAGCAATGACCTGGGAATTACAATATTTTGCAATCAGGTCAGATGACTGCAGCAATGAAATTGATCCTCCTCTTTCAGCAGGCAAGATAATTCCTTGCTAAGCTTTCTAATGATGTTTCATTTGAATTGGGCTTCACAGTGAAGCTGTTTCCCTAAGCCCAGTAAATTTACATCAAAATGTAGTATTTAAAATGCCAAAAATATAAATCAGAGCACTGCTAGGGGACTCTACTCTGAGAAGGTTTGGTGTAATACATTTTTAATAACAATCCTGAAAGAAATCAGTTTCACTTGACTCAAGTGGTGACCCCAATCCAACACAGAAATAGATGCATCTCACCAGCAATCTTGCGGCATTCAGGTTTCACTGTTTTTATGCTGTGCTTTGTAGCCCATTAAATTTAGGTATTCATATCAAAGTCAAAGAATCAATCAAAACCTTGCATTGGCCACCAGCAAACTATCAATGGATGTTCAATCTAGCCCATAGCTTTGTTAGCCCAAACTTCAGCTCTAGAATTTAGCTTGCCACTCACCTCGATCAACTGCAGATTCTCCACAGATTTAGGACCATCAGAACATTCAGTCGCTGTAAAATTCTTAACTTGAACTTGGTTTAAGGCTCGTGGTAATTCAAGACTGAATGAAAAAAGGATAAGCTTATTAAGATTTAAAGCTTTACATTCATCAGCAGTAGTTCAGGCTTTGCTCACCAACTCCCTCTTTAATCTTCTAACTAGTTCTGGCTATATCATATCTATTGCCTAATTAATACATGTCAGATATTGATTGTTAAGGGATCAGCTCAAAATTTCATACTCAAACTAACACTTACTTAAGTAGGGAAACATCTATCAAAGCTCACACTGCATCATTACATGATGTGGAGATGCCGGTGATGGACTGGGGTTGACAATTGTAAACAATTTTACAACACCAAGTTATAGTCCAGCAATTTTATTTTAAATTCACAAGCTTTCGGAGGCTTCCTCCGAAAGCTTGTGAATTTAAAATAAAATTGCTGGACTATAACTTGGTGTTGTAAAATTGTTTACAATGCATCATTACAAGCATTAAGATAAGTTCAGCACAGATATGAATCGTCATTGATCAGAATCTAACAGGATCTCTAGGATTTCAGAGCTTGAGTGGCAGCTGGCATCACTGCAGTGCATCCGCGAGGTTGAGAGTTACATGGATAGCATGTTTCAGGACATGGTCACCCCGCAGCTTAAGAGAGTGCAGACAAAGAGGGACTGGGTGACCGCCAGACAGACAAGGAGGACCAGGCAGGTAGTGCAGGAGTTCCCTGAGTGTATCTCGCTCTCTAACCAGTATTCAGTTCTGAATACTGGTGAGGGAAAGGGTTCCTCTGCGGAGTGCAGCCAGAGCCAGGACCATAGCCCCGTGGCTGGCTCAGCTGTATAGAGGGGAAGGAGAAAAGTCAGCAGAGCAATAGTGATAGGGAATTCTATAGTTAGGGGAGCAGACAGGGGTTTCTGCAGCCACAGATGTGAGTCCAGGATGGTATGTTGTCTCCCTGGTGCCAGGGTCAAGGATGTCACTGAGCGGCTGCAGAATATTCTGGAGGGGGAGGGTGAACAGCTAGAGGTCGTAGTCCATATCTGTACCAACGACATAGGTAAAAAGAGGGATGAGGTCCTGCAGGAAGATTTTAAGGAGTTAGGAAAGAGAGTAAAAAGAAGGACCTCAAAAGTAGTAATCTTTGGATTAATCCTGGGGCCATCCGCTAGTGAGTGTAGAAATAGGAGGATAGAGCAGATGAATGTGTGGTTGGAGAGATGGTGCAGGAGGGAGGGCTTTAGATTCCTGGGGCATTGGGACCAGTTCTAGAGGAGGTGGGCCCTGTACGAGCCGGATGGGTTGCACCTCAACAGGGCCGGGACCAATATCCTTGCGGGGAGGTTTGCTAGTGCTGATGGGGAGGGTTTAAACTAGCTTGGCAGGGGGATGGGAACCTGAGTGTAGATTCAGATGGGACAAACTCAGAACCGGAGATAGAAGGCAGAAAATTAGTAAGTGACTTAGGAAGGCAGAGGAAGCAAAGGTTAGAAAATAAACTGCAAGGGAGTTTGGCAGTGCTTAAAGATATATACCTCAATGCAAGGAGTATAGTGAATAAGGCAGATGAGCTGAGGGCACAGATAGACACGTGGCAGTACGATATCTTAGCTATTACAGAAACATGGCTTAAAGAGGGGCAGGAATGGCAGCTCAACGTTCCTGGTTACAGGGTTTTCAGACGATTCAGGCATCAAGGAATATGGGGATAGTGCAGAAAAATGGCGTTGAGGTAGATGATCAACCATGATCTTGTTGAATGGCGGGGCAGGCTCAAGGGGCCGGATGGCCTACTCCTGCTCCTATTTCTTATATTCCTATGTTCTGACGAGATAGAGAAGGAGTTGAAAAAAGATGGAGGGTGGCAATTTTGGTTAAAGAAACAATTACAGCTGTGAGAGGGGTATATAAATATTAGAAGGATCATCAAATGAGGCCCTATGGGTTGAGTTAAGGAACAAAAAAGGGGCAGTCACACTACTGGGAGTGTACTATAGACCCCCAAACAGTCAGAGGGAGATAGAAGAGCAAATATGTAGGCAGATTTCTGAGAAGTAATAGTAGGGGATTTCAACTACCATAATATTAACTGGGACACAACAGTGTGAAGGGTATAGAGGGTGCAAAATTCTTAAATTGAATTCAGGAGAACTTTTTTAGCCAGTACGTAGCAAGCCCAACAAGAGAGGGGGCAGTTCTGAATTTAGTTTTAGGAAATGAGGCTGGGCAGGTGGAAGGAGTATCAGTGGGAGAGCGTTTTGGTGGTAGTGATCATAATTCAGTTAGATTTAGCATGGTTATGGAAAAGGACAAAGATAGAACAGGAGTTAAAGTTCTCAATTGGGGAAAGGCCAATTTTATTAAGCAAAAGTGGACTGGAAACAGCTACTTGAAGGTAAATCAGTGTCAGAGCAGTGGGAGGCATTCAAGGGGGAGATTCAAGGGTTTCAGAGTAAACATGTTCCCACAAAGAAAAAGGGTGGAACTGCCAAATCTAGAGTCCCCTAGATGTCCAGGAGCATACAGGGTAAGATAAGGCAGAAAAGGGAAGCTTATGTCAGACACCGAGAACTCAATATAAAAAGCCTAGAGGAGTATAAAAAGTGCAGGGGTGAAATTAAAAAGGAAATTAGGAAAGCAAAGAGAGGGCATGAAAAAATATTGGCAAGTAAAATCAAGGAAAACCCAAAGATGTTTTATAAATACATTAAGAACAAGAGAGGGACGATGCAGACATTGTAGTTAAGGAGGATGGGATAAACTTATTGAGAGAGGAAGTATTAAGGTGATTAGCATCTTTGAAATTAGATAAATCACCAACGCCAGATGAAATGTCTCCCAGGCTGTTAAATGAAATAAGGGAGGAAATAGCAGAGGCTCTGACCATCATTTTCCAATCCTCACTGGATACAGGCGTGGTGCTGGAGGATTGGAGGACGTTGTTTCAAAAGGGAGCAAGGGATAAACTGAGTAATTACAGGCCAGTCAGTCTAACCTTGGTGGTGGGCAAATTATTGGAATCAATTCTGAGGGACAGGATAAACCGTCACTTAGAAAGGCACAGAGTAATCAAAGACAGTCAGTATGGATTTGTTAAGGGAAGGTCATGGCTGACTAACTTGATTGAATTTTTTGAGGAGGTGACAAGGAGAGTTAATGAGGGTAGTGCATTTGATGTAGTCTACATGGATTTTAGCAAGGCTTTTGACAATGTCCCACATGGCAGACTGGTCAAAAAAGTACTAGCCCATGGGATCCAAGGGAGAGTGGCGAGTTGGATCCAAAATTGGCTCAGTGGCAGGAAGCAAAGTGTAATGTTTGACGGGTGTTTTTGTGACTGGAGGCTGTTTCCAGTGGGGTCCCACAGGGCTCAGTACTAGGTCCCTCGCTTTTTGTGGTATATATTAATGATTTGGACTTAAATGTAGGGGGCATGATTAAGAAGTTTGCAGATGATACAAAAATTGGCCGTGTGGTTGATAGTGAGGAAGAAAGCTGTAGACTGCAGGAAGATATCAATGGACTGGTCAGGTGGGCAGAAAAGTGGCAAATGGAATTCAATCCGGAAAAGTGTGAGGTAATGCATTTGGGGAGGGCAAGCAAAGCAAGGAAGTACACAATAAATGGGAGGATACTGAAAGGTGTAGAGGAAGTGAGGGACCTTGGAGTGCATGTCCACAGATCCCTGAAGATAGCAGGACAGGTAGATAAGGTGGTTAAGAAGGCATAGGGATACTTTCCTTTATTAGCCAAGGCATAGAATATAAAAGCAGGGAGGTTATGTTAGAACTGTATAATACATTGGTTAGGCCACAGCTTGAGTACTGTGTTCAATTCTGGTCACCACATTACAGGAAGGATGTAATTGTGCTAGAGAGGGTACAGAGGAGATTTACGAGGATGTTGCCAGGATTGGAGAATTTTAGCTATGAGGAAAGATTGGATAGGCTGGGGTTGTTCTCTTTGGAACATAGGAGTCTGAGGGGTGATTTAATTGAGGTGTACAAATTTATGAGGGGCCTGGAGAGAGTGGATAGGAAGGACCTATTTCCCTTAGCAGAGAGGTCAATAACCAGGGGGTATAGATTTAAAGTGATTGGTAGAATGATTAGAGGGGAGCTGAGGAAATATTTTTTCATCCAAAGGGGTCAGAGTCTGGAACTCACTGCCTGAAATGGTGGTAGAGGCAGAAACCCTCAACTCATTAAAAAACTATGTGGACGTGCACCTGCATTCTGGAGGGGGAGGGTGAACAGCCAGTAGTCGTGGTCCATATTGGTACCAACGACATAGGTAAAAAAAGGGATGAGGTCCTGCAATGTGAATTTAAGGAGTTAGGAGATAAATTAAAAAGCAGGACTTCAAAGGGAGTGATCTCAGGATTACTACCGGTGCCACATGCCAGTGAGTATAGGAACAGGAGAATAGACAGGATGAATGCGTGGCTGCAGGGATGGTGTAGGAGGGAGGGATTTAGATTCCTGGGACATTGGGACCGGTTCTGGGGAAGGTGGGACCTGTACAAGCGAGACGGGTTACACCCGAGCAGGACCGGGACCAATGTCCTCGCGGGGGTGTTTGCTAGTGCTGTTGGGGAAGGTTTAAACTAGAGTGGCAGGGGGATGGGAACCTGAGCGGGGAGTCAGAAGGGAGTAAAGTTGAGAGCAACAAGAGAGGGGAAGACCCAGGGGAATTCTACAATACAAATAGTACAAACAGTTGTTCAAGAACAAGTGAAAGGGAAAAGCGTAGAGCAGCGGAAAGAAAGTGTACTTTAGGCACGACAGATAAAATAAAAACTAGAAGGTGCAAGGCGATTAACCCAGCATCAAAGCTGTGGCAGGGGGTTGGGAACCTGAGCAGGGAGACAGAGGAAAGCGTATCAGGAAGGGATAGAAGGTATAGAGTAAAAGGTAAAGTGTTAAAAAAGGAAAAAGCAGGAACTAAGTGTCACAAAACATATTTGAAAGTTCTTTATCTGAATGCACGTAGCATTCGTAACAAAATGGACGAGTTAACGGCACAAATAACGACGTATGGATATGATCGTGTGGCCATTACAGAAACATGGCTGCAGGGTGACAACGACTGGGAATTAAATATGCCAGGTTATTTAACAATCAGGAAGGACAGGCAGGAAGGAAGGGGAGGTGGGGTGGCTATGTTAATAAGGGAAGGAATCACTGTAATACAAAGAAAAGATATTGGGACAAAGGATCAGGATAATGAAACAGTTTGGGTAGAGATAAGGAATAATAAGGGGAAAAAACACTAGTGGGCGTAGTATATAGGCCTCCTAATAGTTGCAACTCTGCTGGAAGAAGTATTAATCAGGAAATAGTCGGGGCATGTAATAAGGGAACAGCTATAATTATGGGGGATTTTAACTATCATATTAACTGGACAAATCAAATTGGGCAGGGCAGCCTTGAGGAAGAGTTCATTGAGTGTATTAGGGATGGATCTCTTGAGCAGTATGTAACTGATCCTACAAGGGGGCAAGCAACCTTGGACCTGGTCCTGTGTAATGAGCCAGGATTAATTAATAATGTCCTAGTTAAGGATCCCCTTGGAATGAGTGACCATAACATGGTTACATTCCATATCCAATTAGAGGGGAGAAGGTTGGTTCTCAAACAAGCGTACTGAGCTTGAATAAAGGAGACTATGATGGTATGAGAGCGGAATTGATTAAAGTGGACTGGGAAAATAGTTTAAAGGGTAAGACGGTACATGAGCAGTGGTGTTCATTTAAGGAGTTATTCTACAACTTTCAAAAAAAAAATATTCCACTAAGGAAAAAAGGGTGTAAAAGAAATGACAGCCATCCGTGGCTAAGTAAAGAAATCAAGGATAGTATCCGACTAAAAACAAGGACATATAAGGTAGCCAAACTTAGTGGGAGGATAGAAGATTGGGAAGTCTTCAAAAGACAGCAAAAAGTAACTAAAGGATTGATTAAGAAAGGGAAGATAGATTATGAAAATAAATTAGCAAAAAATATAAAAACTGATAGCAAGAGTTTCTACAGTTATATAAAAAGAAAAAGGGTGGCTAAGGCAAACGTAGGTCCCTTAGAGGATGAGACCGGGAAATTAATGGTGGGAAACATGGAGATGGCAAAAATGCTGAACAAATATTTTGTTTCAGTCTTTACGGTAGAGTACACTAAGAATATCCCAACAGTGGACAAACGGGGGGCTCTAGGGGGGGGAGGAGCTAAATACGATTAAAATCACTAAGGAATTGGTACTCAGTAAATTAATGGGACTCAAGGCAGATAAATCCCCTGGACCTGATGGCTTACATCCCAGGGTCTTGAGGGAAGTGGCAGTAGGGATTGTGGATGATTTGGTAATAATTTTCCAAAATTCTCTGGACTCGGCAAAGGTCCCGGCAGATTGGAAAACTACTAATGTAACACCGTTATTTAAAAAGGGTAGTAGGCAGAAGGCTGGAAATTATAGACCAGTTAGCCTAACATCTGTGGTGGGTAAAATTTTGGAGTCTATTATTAAGGAGACAGTAGCGGAACATTTGGATAAACATAATTTAATAGGACAAAGTCAGCATGGCTTTACGAAGGGGAAGTCATGTCTGACAAATTTGCTTGAGTTCTTTGAGGATATAACGTACAGAGTGGATAAAGGGGAACCAGTGGATGTAGTGTATTTAGACTTCCAGAAGGCATTCGACAAGGTGCCACATAAAAGATTATTGCTCAAGATAAAGAATCACTGGATTGGGGGTAATATCCTGGCATGGGTGGAGGATTGGTTATCTAACAGGAAGCAGAGAGTTGGGATAAATGGTACATTCTCGGACAGGCAACCAGTAGCCAGTGGTGTTCCGCAGGGGTCGGTGCTGGGTCCCCAACTCTTTACAATCTATATTAACGATTTGGAGGAGGGGACCGAGTGTAACATATCAAAGTTTGCAGATGATACAAAGATGGGAGGGAAAGTAGAGAGTGAGGAGGACATAAAAAACCTACAAGGGGATATAGACAGGCTGGGTGAGTGGGCGGAGATTTGGCAGATGCAATACAATGTTGGAAAATGTGAGGTTATGCACTTTGGCAGGAAAAATCGGAGAGCAAGTTATTATCTCAATGGCGAGAAACTGGAAAGTACTGCAGTACAAAGGGATCTGGGGGTCCTAGTGCAAGAAAATCAAAAGGTTAGTATGCAGGTGCAGCAGGTGATCAAGAAAGCCAACGGAATGTTGGTTTTTATTGCTAGGGGGATAGAATATAAAAACAGGGAGGTATTGCTGCAGTTATATAAGGTATTCGTGAGACTGCACCTGGAATACTTCATACAGTTTTGGTGTCCATACTTAAGAAAAGACATACTTGCTCTCGAGGCAGTACAAAGAAGGTTTACTCGGTTAATCCCGGGGATGAGGGGGCGGATATATGAGGAGAGGTTGAGTAGATTGGGACTCTACTCATTGGAGTTCAGAAGAATGAGAGGCGATCTTATTCAAACATATAAGATTGTGAAGGGGCTTGATCGGGTGGATGCGGTAAGGATGTTCCCAAGGATGGATGAAACTAGAACGAGGGGGCATAATCTTAGAATAAGGGGCTGCTCTTTCAAAACTGAGATGAGGAGAAACTTCTTCACTCAGAGGGTGGTAGGTCTGTGGAATTTGCTGCCCCAGGATTTATGGGATGTGGGCGTTGCTGGCGAGGCCGGCATTTATTGCCCATCCCTAATTTCCCTTGAGAAGGTGGTGGTGAGCCGCCTTCTTGAACCGCTGCAGTCCATGTGGTGAAGGATCTCCCACAGTGCTGTTAGGAAGGGAGTTCCAGGATTTTGACCCAGCGACGATGAAGGAACGGCGATATATTTCCAAGTCGGGATGGTTTGTGACTTGGAGGGGAATGTGCAGATGGTGTTGTTCCCATGTGCCTGCTGCCCTTGTCCATCTAGTTGGCAGAGGTCGCGGGTCTGGGAGGTGCTGTCGAAGAAGCCTCGGCGAGTTGCTGCAGTGCATCCTGTGGATGGTACACACTGCAGCCACTGTGCGCCGGTGGTGAAGGGAGTGAATGTTTAGGGTGGTGGATGGGGTGCCAATCAAGCGGGCTGCTTTGTCCTGGATAGTGTTGAGCTTCTTGAGTGTTGTTGGAACTGCACTCATCCAGGCAAGTGGAGAGTATTCCATCACAATCCTGACTTGTGCCTTGTAGATGGTGGAAAGGCTCTGGGGAGTCAGGAGGTGAGTCACTCGCTGCAGAATATCCAGCCTCTGACCTACTCTTGTAGCCACAGTATGGCTGGTCCAGTTAAGTTTCTGGTCAATGGTGACCCCCAGGATGTTGATGGTGGGGGATTCGGCGATGGTAATGCCATTGAATGTCAAGGGGAGGTGGTTAGACTCTCTCTTGTTGGAGATGGTCATTGCCTGGCACTTGTCTGGCGCGAATGTTACTTGCCACTTATGAGCCCAAGCCTGGATGTTGTCCAGGTCTATATGGTTATGGTTAATAAATAGCATTTATTAGGTAACAAACCCATCAAAAATATGTAATTTTCCCATAAAATCGTTAAAGTCACTCATACATTTGCCTGCATGATAGTTCACATTTCTGCACTACCATTTCTTTCCAAAGGCCTACTTGTATCTTTGAAGCTTACGATTCACTTGGCTGCACCTTGATTTCCTCCACATAAATTTCCTACATTTTGCCCCATCATTGAGGTGTGACTTGATTTCCCATATCCATTCACACACTCCTAACCTTTCAGTGGGTGAGAACTTTCACAGGAGATGGGATCATTTATTTTACGTTTGCGATCGACAAGTGGGAGAAATGTCTTCTTGTTGGAAGAATGAGTGGCACGTTTGCATTGTGGCAGTTTCCTATGCAAAGCAGTAAGGTTCTTATGTACAAGAAGCAGGAGCACGGATGACGTGTGAAACAATGGCACGGCATCATTCAGGCGGTGAGCACGATCTTTTGCAAATTTCTTCTCATCAACACACGTTCCGCACCAAACTTCACAAGTCTAAGGAAAGCATTAAACTTTATTTCAAGCCAGATGTCATCCTTAAATAAACAACTGGAAATGTTTTTCATTCATGTCCTATTCATTTTGCCTTGGAAACTCTTTGCAAGTACAACCTTCAAGCTTAAGCGGAATATCCCATCTAAAATATATTCTTAATAAATACACAAGAATAACAATCTCACAACATTAGCGCATAAACACCTCGAGTATTCGTGTTTTTGGTGTTGAAATAAACCTATCGGAATAAGATGCGGTAGCCCCTGTTAAAATGAAAGAAGCATTTCTTGCACCGCAGCTGATTGCTGAGAGTATTTTGTCTCTTATTGGAACAAGGTGAGTATGTCAGCTACAAAGGAGAAATACAAGAAGCTGACAAGTTGGTTCACCCAGTGACAGCTGTGTCACAGTCAGACAAATTGCTTGTTGATTGCATATGAGTTCTGAGGAAGAGCGTCTGACCTGAGAATAGTGGGGTCTGCACTTTATTCCTACGGTTTATGGAGTTTCAATGGCAGGTAAAAAACATTCAACAGAAAATAACGTTTGAACTTCCTCATTACTCCAATAGCCTCAGAAAAAGGCCGACTGAAGCCAGCAATTTACACAAGTGGAAAAAGTCTCTCAATACTCTGACACAAAAGTAAAATACTGCGGATGCTGGAAATCTGAAATAAAAACAAAACGCTGGAAACACTCAGCGGGTCAGGCAGCATCCGTGGGGAGAGAAACAGAGTTTATGTTTCAGGTCGATGACCTTTCATCAGACCCATCTTTTGTTTCATTATTTGTCCCATTACCACCCCCTTTTGCTTTGCACCATCCTGCCCTCCACCCTATCACACCTTATCCCTTTATTCTTTCCTCCTCCCCCCATTTTTTTCCCCGGGCTCTGTACTTGCTTAAAAACTGTTCAATCTCTAACCCCTTCCATTTCTGATGAAAGATCATCGACCTGAAACATTAACTCTGTTTCTCTCTCCACAGTTGCTGCCTGACCTGCTGAGTGTGTCCAGCATTTTCTGATTTTCTCTCAATATACGGCTGCTAGAATCTCCCTCTGTTCTATTTTCTTTATTCTGCACACTCATTTGGTTGCAAGCGGCAATGTTTGCTACACCTCCCCATCACAACAGTTCACTTCTCAGTTGGACCATATGCAACAAGAAGGTCCATGTGACACCTACATGGAGAGTTCCACGCCTCAGTCAATCTTTCATTATCATTACTGCCTCGGGGATGCCTTTTATTTTGACAGTAAACAAAATATAGACAAAGTCGCTTGGTGCTTTCGTTCTCATCATAAAAAATACCCTTAATATCGACAGATGTTTTATTGAAGACCAACAGAAAATTATTATAATTTTAAGTATGCACAGTATATACAGAGATACACAGAGGAGGAAGTAATTCCTATAAATGATTTTCAGTATAATCCCTTTAACAATAACTAAGCATCGATAATACCAAAGCTTAGATTACTCAATTTGCCAGGTAGCAGCAGAACTCTGACCAACTCAAACGGTTGTCAGGGTTTTGAAAGTTGTTTCAGTGAGTTTCTAGGACGAATTCTCCATATCTATATACTGTATTGATAGGTACAGAACTCACTATGAATCGCAACAAGGGTAGGCTCTCTGCAAAGCTATTCCAAGATGCTAAAGTTACGGATACGCATGACGAGTAACACAAAAAAGATAAAAGGGACAGAGAAAAGGAAACATTGGGCAAACAGACAAAGGAACACAATAATGAAAGCAGACATCAATAAAGTGAAACAGAAACAGAAAATGCTGGAAATACTCAGCAGGTCAGGCAGCATCTGTGGAGGAAAAAAATCAAAGTTAACGTTTCAGGTCGATGACCCTTCATCAGAACGTCAAGAAAGGTCTTGACAGAGATCCGTCAACAGCCAAAAAAAGGGAATTGTAGAACAGCAGACACTAGACCAGTCCAGGAGAGAGGAAAGAGATCGAGAGACAGCAATGAAGCCAGAAAATGCTCAGGCCCCAAGATTCTGCTTAGCACAGTCTTTGTATCAAGGTGGGTTTCTTCAGGTGTGAGGTAACACATTTCTGGGTACACCATTTATGCCCTAAATTCTTGCATTTGTTGAGATGAGTAAGCCATCAATCAGCTACTGCTAGAGGTTTAGGCCTGGAATTTCCTGCTGTTGATCCCGCCGTAACCCTGCCTTATTTTTCTGGGTTGGAGCTCATTAAGTATGCAGGGTGAGCTCCTGAGGGGATTCCCGTTATCAAGTGGGAGCACATCTGCTTTAAGGGCAGAACATTCTGGTGGTACTACAGCACCTGCAGAGGTGGAGGTGAGTTAAAGAGGGCGGAATAGCCCTGAAGATCAAGATTTCAATTTGTTTAGGCCTCAGACACAGTTTAGGCCTATAAAAGGTTGGTGCTTGGGGCCTATATGGAGGAAGAGGGGGCCACTACTAAGCCCTCCCTCTATGACTTAGGCAGCTTACTGTTGCTACCCCAACCCTTCTCCAGACTCCAGAAAGACTAGAGAAGCTGGAATTGTTTTCCTTAGAGCAGAGAATGTTAAGGAGAGATTTAATAGAGGTGTTCAAAATTATGTGGGGTTTTGATAGAGTGAATAAGGAGAAACTGCTTCCAATGACAGAAGCGTCGGTAACCAGAGGCTACAGATTTAAGATCATTGGCAAAAGAACCAGAGGGGAGATGAGGAGATATTTATTTACGCAGCGAGTTGTTATGATCTGGAATGCACTGCCTGAAAGGGTGGTGGAAGCAAATTCAATCGTAACTTTCAAAAGGGAATTGGATATATACTTGAAAAGAAAAAATTTGCAAGAATGTGTAACTAATTAGATAGCTCTTTCAAAGAGGCAGCACACTCATAATGAGCCGAGTGGCCTCCTGTGCTGTAAGCAGGGAAATGAGGTGCCTTGAAGGGTCTACCCCTCCCCCCCACCGGCATTTACATGAGGTGAGAGTGAAAGGGTGACTGGGGGCCAGGCTCAGGGGTGGGGGAATTCTGTGGGGCAGATACCTAGCGGCAGGCCTCACTGCCCGATTTTCCCTCTTGTTCCACTGCTATCCAGCCCTTAATCTCCTCAACAAGCCTACAGCAGGCTACTTAAGCAGCATTAAAGCACTCTGTACATGAAGAAGGCTGTGCTGCAAGTGCAAGCTTCCAAATGTGGAAAAGGAGGGGGAGCTCAAGTAAAGTCAGCTTCGAAGATGATATCGAGCAGACACTAACTGATTGATTATGGCAGCACAGGGATGATGGGCTGGATGACCAACTGTGGCTGTTGGATCAGTAGGACATCCTAAGAAAACACAAGTCAATCCAATAGCTGCAACAACACTCAAGAAGCTCGACATTATCCAGGATAATGCAGCCCGCTTGATCAGCAGCCCAACCACCACCGTAAACATCCACTCCCTCCACCAACCATGTACCGTGGCTACAGTGTGTACTATCTACAGGATGCACTGCAGCAACTCGCCAAGGCTTCTTCAGCAACACCTCCCAAACCCACGACCTCCATCACCTAGAAGGACAAGGGCAGCAGATCATGGGAACACCACCACCTCTAGGTTCCCCTCCAAGTTACACACGATCCCAACTTGGATATATATTGCCCACCATTTCTTCATTGTTCCTGGGCCAAAATCCAGAACTCCCTACCAAACAGCAGTGTGGGAGCAACTTCACCACACAGATTGTAGCAACCCAAGAAGAAGGCCCACCACCACTTTCTCATGGACAACTAGGGCTCAGTAATAAATGCCAGTCTTGTCTGCAATGCCTAATTCCCGAGAATTAATTTTAAAAAGAGATGACATAGTGGAAGATATAAATGCTGTGTCTAGAGCTCAGTTCAACTTGGAAGATGTTTGGAAGAAATGTACCAGGGTAAGGAGTCAAAGTAATAGTGCATTTCATGGTCTTATTTTATCATTCTTTCTCTCCCTTGACCAATCCAGGCAGTGGAAGTGATGCTTAAGAAGTCTGAAAGTCTGCTGTCTAGGATGGTCCTTGCTCTGATTTGTATCAATTCTCTACTTCAGTATGGACGTTCCTCAATGAAGACATCTTTCCACCACTAAAAAGTGAAGGCACAAAGGAAGGCATCATGTGAGTCACCAGAGAATTGCGGAAAAGATGTCCAATAGCATCAACAGAAACAGGAACAGCGAAGAAAGAAGAGAGAGCAAAGAAACAATAAGAAAAGCTGTACCAGTCATCTAATGGGAATAAAAGAAAATATCTAACACCTCCATGCAAAAACTGATATGCCTCATAAAATCACTCAGCCAGCCGTGATTGCTGCTACACCACCAGTTTTTATTATTTGATACTCGAGCACAGGCCCTGTGGTACTTTAAGCAGCAGAATTTTACAGTGTTTCTGGGATGCACAATAAGAAGCAAATAATTTCAATTGCTGTCTTATTATTCAGCTAAGCAATTTACATTGAGACAGAATTTCAAATCTAATGATCAAAACACAAGTCGGTGTGCCCTGGGATAGTTGACTTTCCAGTGCAGCAATATCACTTGACACGTTTGCCAGAATTTCAATGTTTAAATTACAAAGGAAATATATACCTGGAATTTTTTAATATATATTCAGCCTCCATATATAGAGGCAAAAAAATGGTCGTAATATTTTGAGAGTTTGCTTTTTGGAGGTGGATAACATTTTCACAACAGCACAGAACGATGAACTCTGGACATTGCTTCAAGAAAGGAAGAAGAAGCAGAGCAGAGATGGGGTGGTAGACACAGGTAAAAGCATTTGGTGTGTAGCTATCCACAGGCAAATGGTCAGGTACAATGTGATAATCTGGAAACATTAGTCGGTGGACCTCTTGTCGTCTGTCCTCAGAAGATTGGTGTAGATAGGATACTCCAAGAGTCACAGATCACTGCTGCTTGCCTTTACCAGCATTCTTAATACAATTGCTACATTATTTGTCAAATCACTACAAAGATATTTCTAACCAAATCTGGCCACATCAAAGAAACGATCACAAATGATTTTCTTCACTATCGGGTTGGTGCATTAAAATTCCATACATGTGGAAAGCAAAAGAACATGTCATGAAAATAATCTCTTCTGAATATCGATAAGCCAATGTGCCCTAATAAGTATAAATTGTGTGATTTGAGAGCCCAATTTAATGGTCTGTGTTCAAGTTTCCTCAGTTCTTGGCTGGGTCACTAAATGGGCCGTCTCTATTTTGGGAGAATGAGGAACCAATATGTTGACCACCCTAAATGATGGAGCGCAGCTTTCATCAGCCATTATGGATTGGGACTGGTGGCAGTCGTGGAAAAGCTTCCAGGTCTGGTCATCCCACTATCTCAACTGAAGGAAGGCGGAATAGAGTCTGAGAGGGAGAATAGAAAGAACTTGCATTTATAAAGCATCTCTCAGGACATCCCAAACTTTACATGCAATGAATTTATTTTATGAACTGCAGTCAGTGTTACTACGAAAGCAAACACAAGTGCCATTTTAATGCAGCAAGCTCTAACAGACAGCAATGAGATGAATGATCAGTTAATTTATTTTGCTGGTATTGCTTGAGGGAAATGTTGGTCAGGGCACTTAAGAAATCCAATTGCTCTCCCTCAAATAATGCCATGACATTTTTAACATCCACCTGAACAAGCAGACAGGGCCTTGGTTTAAGTACCGCATTGAAATACCAACCTAGATTATATATTCTGACTCAGAGGCAAAGGTGTTACCAGTTGAGCCAAGCTGACACTCATGAAATACCAGTTAAAAAATAAAAAAAAAGTTAATTCCAAACTGCCCTAGATATGTTCTGGCATTGACCAGTGGCAATACTAAATTCCCTGTATGCTGTTGTTATGGCGATAAGAACCAGGGCAGCAGTAGAATTGATGTGGCAGGCCTTACTCTAAACATTTCTTTGCAGCTGATGAAATCTGATTTATAATCAATCCATATGTTTTCATCGATAGCCCAGTGCATGTGAACGAGAGATAGAGTTCACTCTCAGGATACCAATTGATCACAACAAACATACATCATGGCAGCATTCTGTACTACTGCCCAAGGCAGATTTCTACCACAAAAACTTTTGACGACAAAGCTTGAATGGACCCAAATGTCCCCCTCGACTGTGGATCCCATTATGTATGATGCACACGGCCATAGAAAGTTTTCATCTTACTTCACTGGACTGGATATTCCAACTCAGGTCACTTATGTAAAGTCTAGTGAAAGAGGCAAAGGGTAAATATCTCAGTCACTTAGCACATGAGATGTTCCAGTGGAATTAATGTCACTCATATAATTTAGGGATTTAACTGATAGAGACCTGGCTAAAAGAAGGGGAGGAATGGGTACTTAATTTTCCTGACTACAAAGTATTCAGGAAAGATAGGGGAGGAAAGAAAGGAGGGGGGAGGTGGCAGTATTGATCAAAGAAATAATTAAAGCACTGGAAAGGGATGATGTAGTTGACGGGTCAAAGACAGAATCTATTTGATTAGAACTAAGGAACAATAGAGGATTTATTACACTACTGGGTGTATAGCATAGACCACCAAATAGTGGGAAGAAGATCGAGGAGCAAATTTGGAGGCAAATTAAAGAAAGATGCAAGAACTATAGAGTATTGATAATGGGGGACTTCAATTATCCCAATATAGACTGGGACAGTAACAATGTAAAGGGCAAAGAGGCAGAGGAATTCCTGAAATGTGATCAAGAGAAGTTTCTGGAACAATGGGCTTGATTTTCAAAGGGCGGCGGGATGGCAGCGGGGGGGGGGGGGGGGGTCAATGGGCACACGGGTAACCCGACTAATAAAATCCTACCATTTCCCACGCGATCTTTTTTTTTTATTCGTTCATGGGATGTGGGCATCGCTGGCAAGGCCGGCATTTATTGCCCATTCCTAATTGCCCTTGAGAAAGTGGTGGTGAGCCGCCTTCTTGAACCGCTGCAGTCCGTGTGGTGAAGTTAATTGATGGCCCTTATCGTGGCTTCTGGGTTTGCCGTCCGAAAGCTGCGCAGTGGGGGGGCTGCACACCCGCATGACAGGCTGTCAACTGGAGGAGGTCTATTTAAAGGGCCATTGCTCCAAAGGCTGCAGCAAACACCAAAAGGCACAATGGAGCAGCATAGGGGCAAGGCTGGTCCAAAGTTTAATGATGCCTCACTTCAGCAGCTACTGGCCGGGTAAGGAGGAGGAGGGAAGTGTTTTACCCCACGGACAGAAGGAAGTGCCCTGCCTCTGCCACCAAGAAGGCCTGGCTTGAGGTGGCAGAGGAGTTCACCAGCACTTCAGTGACCTAACTATGTCAGCAAAAGTGAGTACACTTATTGATTCTCTTGCATTCCATGTTCTACATCACTCCCCAACTCATTCTGCACGGCCAAGACTGCTCCATCACATCACTCCTCACTCCCACTTAAGGCTCATCCTCAACTTACCTGCACTTGCTGAGCACTTCCTCACCTCCCCATTAGTCACCCCACCACTACCACTCACCCCAATCCTCAACCAATGTGATGTCTCTGTCTCATACTCACCCTCTGATGCTCCTCTTTCACGGTCAGCCTCACCCAAACCAATGCATTCATCAGCTGGTCACTTCACCATCACTCACTCACACGTCTGTACTTTCTCCCCTCTAGGAGAAGTGAGTGCAAAATGCACGCGGGAGGGCGAGGACTAAAAAGTGGCCGCAGCAAATAGTGGTCCTCACAGACGCGGAGCAGCAGGCATTAGAGATCAGCCGCACCCTCGAGTGCCTGTCTGTCGGGGACGCCGAGACTGGCACCCCACATTAACATTAATCACACGCAACATGAATTGATGTTAACAATGCTTGCCATGTTGAACACCTCAGTATGCTCATCGCAACATGACACATCTATGATGATGCTTAATATTGCCTTCTGTTCTCTTACAGGCCCTTCAATGACAGCAGTGATGGCAGAGTGTGCGTGGCACCTGTCCCAGCATCTGAGGGTGCACTGTCACATCTTAGTGAGCCACCCACCAGCGCAGATACTCACACCTCGGTGGGTCCTCGTAGTCAGTTAGCTGGGTTGGCACCTGGTGAGTCACCACACACAAGTGAGCACGAGCAGACACTGGTGGCAGGGGCAGCTGTGGAGAGTCCGCGTGGGTGGGCGCACTCCTCTCCAAGCTCTGCTCAGCTGGACACAGATGCTGAACCCCAGGGGTCATCCTTTAAAAGGAGAACGATCGAGGGACAGCAGCACATTTGTGAGGTGCTGGAACAGGTGCCACACGCTTACTCTCCACAATAGCGCAGAGGATGGAGGAGTCCAACTCCTGCATTAGTAGAAAGATGGCACAGGTACAGGAGGAAATGTCTGCGATGGAGAGAGTGGCAGCCTTCATTGAGCTTCAAGCACTGCTCACAAATGAGTCCATTCAGGCTCTGACAACGGTCGTTCGGACTCAGGGTGAACGACATTCTGCCGCATTAAACAGGCAGACAGAAACACTAACACTGGCCTTACAAGGCATCACACATGCCCTCCAAACTGTTGTCCAGCAGGGTGGTAGGAGTGATGTGGCTCTGGCCCAGGAGAGGGATGATGGCGAAAGGCGACATGGAAGTGGGGACGCCACTCAAAGCGCTCCCACATCTCATCTGATGCCCCCCTCTCAACCAGTACCTGCAATGCTGCCTCCTCTCCAGGTGGTCGAGTCTGTCCCTGCACAGGTGCAGGTGGAGCAGTATTTGGAGGGGCCCTCACGGGCTCTAAAACCCAGAGGGCGTAGACCCAAAGCATCTAAGCAGTCAGGGCATGAACATGAGCAACCTGCCACTACCTCTGCTGCAGCCACAGGGGATGCACCACGTAGAAGCAGTAGGAACAGAAAGGCTAAGGATTTGTGATCACGAAGGTTATGCACAAGGGTGTCTGACAGACTGTCATGTTTTCCATTTATATTTTTTTTATATTCACATTAAATTGTCATCATTCTCACCACTACTGCCACGTCTTGCCCATTCCCAACTGTCTTTTGTGATAGGGCCCTTTCATGATCTTCACCATGAATGGTGACACTTGATGCCACTCATGGGTCACTTTACAATGGGTGTATGTGTAGTTGCAGGATTGTTTTGTGCAGGGGGAGTGGGGGAAGTTGGTGTTGGCGCTACTCTTTCCAGGTGGTCTGAGAACTGGACTATTCACACTTTCTGATGTTAGGAGAACCGTTCACATATCAGTGACTCCCTGGCCTCATGAGCAGCCAGGTAAGCCGCTGCTCTGGCCATGGGTTCATCCTCCTCCTCTTTCTCATCCTCCTCCCCCTCGTACTCCTCCATAATGTGGATGGCAGATGTGGATGAGGCATCTCAAGCAGCACCCCTCTCTGTTGTGCCTTATTGCGCAGGACACAACACACGACTATTATGCATCCCACTCTGGTGCGTATTGAAGTGCTCCCCCAGAACGATCAAGGCACCTAAATCGGATCTTGAGCACCTGGGAGCAGCTCAGCATGAAGGAGGCTGCAGATGTCTGCGACCACCTGGCGACCCTCTCTGAGCCTCCGTATGCACTGCTGCTCAGAGAGGTCCAGGAAGCTCAGCCTCGGTCTGTAGACCCTGTTGCGAGGGTAGTGCCTCCTGCAACGTCGCTCTCTCTGTTGTTGCCCTCTGTGCTCTTGTACAGGTGCCTGTGGCGCAGCACTGTGTTGTGGAGCTCCAAGTGACAGAAGTGCACACTGTGCCTGGTGAGGATGGTGATGTTGCTCGTCCTTGGATGTAGTGGTGAATGCAGCCATCGCGCCCCCCGTCCCCACCCCCGTCCTGATGGTCTCAGTTTGAGGGTATCCGGAAAGTTGGTAAATATGTGTCAACAGAATAATTCTGAGTGGAAACGAAGAACTTTCAGTGTAAACACAAAGATCTCCCAGCTAAAAGTTTGTCTGAAAGAACAGAGTGCCCTGCTGCAATAACTCACCTTTTATCCCCATCTGTCAAACAGACATTTAAATGTCCAACCGGCTGCTGGCTGAAACATGTCTCCTAAAACATGGAGTTTTTCCCATAGCATGAGAAACACGATGAGGTGGAATGAAAATTGGTCCCTTGCCTCAATCAGCATGAAATTAACTACTTCAAATACTTAAAGTATCTAAATAACTGTGTTAACTATCATCCCACCGGCTTTAATTGCTGGTGGGACTTCCGCATTTGTGAAGTGTGCGGGCACCCAGACGCGTCTGTGGGGAACCCGGAAGTCGACGGGTTGGAGCCGGCTTCCTCATCCGCTCGGGATTTCCCCGATTTTCGCAGCCCCCCCCCAATGCCCCCAACGCACCCACAATTTCCTTTGAAAATCGGGGCCAATGTGTTTCCTGCCCAACCAGGAAGGAAACAGTGCTGGATCCAGTTCTGGGGAATGAAATGGGGCAGGTGGAGCATGTTTCAATGGGGGAGCATTTGAGGAAAAGTGATCATATCATCATTAGATTTAGAATAGTTATAGAATAGGACGAGGAACAATCAAAAGTGAAAATATTCAACTGGAGGAGGGCTAATTTCAGTGAGTTAAAAAGGGATCTTGCCCAGATGGATTGGAATCAAAAATTGGTAGGCGAAACAACTGAACAATGGGAGGCCTTCAAGGAGGAGTTGTTTCGGGTACAGAGTAGACACATTCCTACAAGGGGGAAAGGAATGGCATCCAAAGCAAGAGCTCCCTGGATGACTAAAGGTATAGAGATCAAAATGAAACATAAAAAGGAGATCTATGATGAATGTAAGGTTCATAATAGAATAGAGAACCAAGCTGAATACAGAAAGTACATATGAGTTCCACAAAAGGGAATTAGAGTGTCAAAGAGAGAGGATGAGAATAGATTAGCGGCTAACATAAAAGGAAACCCAGAAGTCTTTTATAAATATATAAATAGTCAAAGGAAGGGTTGGACCGATTAGGGACAAAATGGGAAATCTTTTTGTGGAGAAAGAGGGCATGGCTGAAGTACTAAATGAATACTTCGCATCGGTCTTCACTAGAGAAGAGGATGCAGCCATTGTAGCAGCAAAGGAGGAGGTAGTAGTGATATTGGACAGGATAAAAATAGATAGAGAGGAGGTACTTAAAAGATTGGAAGTACTCAAAATAGAAAAGTCACCCGGTTCAGATGGGATGCATCCTAGGTTGCTGAGGGAAGTAAGGGTGGAAATTGCAGAGGTTCTGGCCACAATCTTCCAACCCTCTTTCGATATGGGGGTGATGCCAGAGGATTGGAGGATTGCACATGTTACACCCCTGTTCAAAAAAGGGGAGAGGGATAAACCCAGCAATTTCAGGCCAGTCAGCCTAACGTCGGTGGTGGGGAAACTTTTAGAGACAATGGGCTTGATTTTCAAGCTGAAGAGCGGGTGTGTTGGGGGTGGGGGGCCTCCGAAAATCAGGGAAGTCCCGTGCGGGTGAAGAAGCCGGCTCCAGCCCGCCGACTTCCGGGTTCCCCACAGAGGCGTCTGTGTGAGCATGATCCTCACGAATGCGGAAGTCCAAGGCTCAGCTTCCTGGACCTCTCTGAGTCAGTCGCCAGATGGTCACAGACATCTGCAGCCTCCTTCATGCCAAGCTGCTCCCGGTTGGGCCTGGCGGCATCTCATTACCCGTCGCTGTTAAAGTCACCACAGCCCTCAACTTCTTCGCCTCCGGGGACATCTCCAGCGTCTCTTTGTCATCTGCACACAAGTGCATAAGGCAGGTCATCGACGGCTTGTTTTGCAGGGCCTCGCAATACGTCAACTTCCCCATGGACAACCTCAGCCAGACGTAGAGGGCAGTGGGATTCCACTCTGTGGCTGGCTTCCCACGGGTACAGGGTGCAATCAATTGCACCCATATAGCAATACAAGCACCTCCACACGAGCCAGGACTGTTTATCAACAGAAAGGGGTATCACTCCATCAAAACTCAGCTCGTTTGTGACCACCGCAAAAGATTCCTTCATGTGTGCGCCAGATTCCCTGGCAGCTGCCACGATTCGTTCATTCTGAGGGAATCCAACATCCCGGGCCACTTCCACACACCAAACACCCTTAAGGGCTGGCTCCTCGGGGACAAAGGATACCTCCTGAACACATGGCTCATGACACCTCTAAGGAACCCCATCAGCGAGGAACAGCGTCGATACAATGACAGTCACATCGTCACCAGGTCTATAATTGAACATGCGATGGGGCTGCTGAAGATGCGATTTTGGCGCCTCGATCATTCTGGGGGAGCGCTTCAATATGCACCAGAGAGATGGGTCACATTATTGTAGTGTGTTGTGTCCTGCACAACATCGCGCAACAGAGAGGGGTACCGGTTGAGGAGGCCCCATGCCCTCTTCCACCATCCACATCTGCCATCCACATTGAGGAGGAGCAGGAGCAGGAGGAGGAGGAGGACGATGAAACCATGGGCAGAACAGCGGCTCACCTGGCTGCTTCTGAGGCCAGGGAGTCACTGATATGTAAACGGTTCTCATAAGACCAGAAAGTGAGAAGAGTCCAGTCCTCACACCACCTGGAAAAACCAGCACCAACACCACCCCCCTCCCCCCTCCCTGCACAAAACAGTCCGGCAACTACACATGCACCCACTGTAAAGAGACCCCCTGGGTGGCATCAAGTGTCATTGTTCATGGTGAAGCACATGAAACGGCACTATCACAAAAGCCAGTCAAGAATGCGCAAGACGTGTCAGTAGTGGTGAGAATGATAACATTTAATGTGACTTTCACAGAAACCAAATTTAAATTAAAAACATGACAGTCTGTCAGACACCCTTGTGCAGACCCTTCATGATCACAAATCTTTAGCCTTTCTCTTCCTACTGCTTCTACGTGGTGCATCCCCTGTGACTGCAGCAGAGGTGGTGGCAGGTTGCTCATGTTCATGCCCGGACTGCTTAGATGCTTTTGGCCTACACCCTCTGGGTTTTGGAGCCCATGAGGGCCCCTCCAAAGACTGCTCCACCTGCACCTGTGCAGGGGCAGACTCAGCCACCTGGAGAGGAGGCAGCATTGCAGGTACTGGTTGAGAGAGGGGCAACAGGTGAGACATAGGAGTGCTTTGAGTGGCATCGCCACTTCCATGTCCCCTTTCACCATCATGCCTCTCCTGGACCAGGCCCACATCACTCCTACCACCCTGCTGGAGAACAGTTTGGAGGACATGTATGATGCCTTGGAAGCCCAGTTGTAAAGTTCCTATCTGCCTGTTTAAGGCAGCACAGTGTTGTTCACCGTGCCAGTGCACCCCACAAACGTCTGGTGACACAACTTTAACATTCATCGCACACACCATGAATTGATGTTAACAATGATTGGCATGTTGAACACCTCAGTATGCTTATCGCAACATGACACATCTGTGATGATGCTTAATATTGCCTTTTGTTCTCTTACAGTCCCCGACGGACAGGCACTCGAGGGTGTGGCTGATCTCCAGGGCCACCTCATCTGCGTCTGTGAGGATGACTATTTGTTGTGGCCCCCCTCCAGTCCTCAACCTCTTGCGTGCATTTTGCTCTCTTCTTCTAGAAGGGGAGAAAGAACAGATGTGTGAGTGAGTGATGGTGAAGTGGCCAACCGATGAATGCATTGCTTTGGGTGAGGCTGACAGTGAAAGAGATGCATCAGAGGGTGAGTATCAGACAGAGACATCACATTGGTTGAGGATTGGGGTGAATGGTAGTGGTGGGGTCTCAAATGGGGAGGTGAGGAAGTGCTCAGGAAGTGCAGGTAAGTTGAGGATGAACCTTAAGTGGGAGTGAGGAGTGATGTGATAGAGTAGTCTTGGCAGTGCAGAATGAGTTGGGGGGGGTGGGGGTGGGGGTGATGTGGAACATGGAATGTAGGAGAATCAGTAAGTGTACTCACTTTTGCTGACCTAGTTAGGTCATTGAAACATTTCCTGCACTGGACCCAAGTGCGGGATATGTTGCTCCTGCTCGTGACCTTCTCTGCCACCTCGAGCCAGGCCTTCCTGGTGGCAGATGCAGGGCACTTCCTCCTGTCGGCCGGGTAAAATAGTTCCCTCCTCCTCCTCACCCCGGCCAGCAGCACCTCAAGTGAGGCGTCACTGAATCTTGGAGCAGTCTTGCCCCTGTGCTGCTCCATTGGGTCTTCTTGGTCTTTGCTCCAGCAAAATCCATTGGAGCAATGGCCCTTTAAATCCAGACGCTCCAGCTGACATCCTGTCATGTGGGTGCACAGTCCGCCCACTGCGCAGCTTTCAGACGGCAAACCCAGAAACAAGATTAATGGCCACCAATTAAGCCGCGATCGCATGGGGAACGGTAAGTTTTTATTATTCGGGTTTGCCGCATGCCCATTGACCCCCCCGCCCCACAGCTTCCATCCCACCACTCTTTTAAAATCGAGCCCAATAATCCGGGACAAAATGAATTGACGCTTGGAAAAGTGTGGGCTAATAAATGAAAGTCAGCACGGATTTGTTAATGGAAAATCGTGTTTTACTAACTTGATTGCGTTCTTTGATGAAGTAACATAAAGGGTTGATGAGGATCGTGTGTATATTGTGTATATGGACTTTCAAAGGGCATTTGATGAAGCACCACATCATATACTTGTTAGCAAAATTGGAACCCATGAGATTAAAGGGACAGTGGCCGAATGGATACAAAATTAGTTAGTGGACAGAAAGCAGAGAGTAATGGTGAACGGTTGTTTCTCAGACTGGAGGGAAGTAAACAGTGGTGTTCCCCGGGGGTCGGTATTAGGACCACTGCTCCTTTTGATACACATTAATTATCTGGACTCGGGTATACAGGGTATAATTTCAAAATTTGCAGATGACGCAAAACTCAGAAATGTAGTAAACAATGTGGAGGATAGTAACAGACCCCAAGAGGTCATAGACAGACTGATGAAATGGGCAGACACGTGGCCGATGAAATTTAATGCAGAGAAGTGTGAAGTGATACATTTTGGTAGGAAGAATGAGGAGAGGCATTGTAAACTAAATGGTACAATTTTAAAGGGGGTGTAGGAACAGAGAGACCGGAGGGTGCGCATACACAAATCTTTGAAGGTGGCAGGGCAAGTTGAGAAGGCTGTTAAAGAAGCATATTAATAGAGGCATAGAGTACAAAGGGAAGGAAGTTATGCTATACCTTTATAAAACACTGGTTAGGCCTCAGCTGGAGTATTGTGTTCAATTCTGGGAATCACACTTTAAGAAGGATGTCAAGGCCTTAGAGAGGGTGCAGAAAAAATTTACTAGAATGGATGAGGGACTTCAGTTACGTGGAGAGACTGGAGAAGTTATGATTGTTCTCCTTAGAACAGAGAAGGTCAAGGGGAGATTTGAAAGAGGTGTTCAAAATCATGAACTGTTTTGATAGAATAAATAAGGAGAAACTGTTTCCGGTGGCAGACAGGTCGGTAACGAATTGGATAGCTCTTTCAAAGAGCTGGCACAGGCATGATGGGCCGAATGGCCTCCTGTGCTGTACATTCTATGATACTGTGATAAGTAAACCTGTACCTTTAATTTGTTGTAGTAATTGCTGTATTTGAATATAATTGTACCTTACTTTATAGCAACCATCTTGATGAACAAAACTTATCAAAAAGTCTCCAATGAAACAAATGCTTCGACTTCTGTATCTCAGATTTTGGCGCTTTCTTCATCTCTTTAATTTTATGACAATTAGGTCCTTGAATGTTCCATTGAACAGTCTAATTAAAGAACAATTGAGATCTACAGGACACTTAGACTGAGGAGGTAAATGAGGTGCATTTCAGAACCTCTCGGTACAATGAAAGATAGCAGATTGTTAGCTGTAAGAAATAACCAGTCAGTGGGAGATTTATTTGAGGTTAATCTGTCACAAACATGGAATTAAGAGTACATTCCTGCCTGTAACCAAGCAGTATAAACCCTAATCAGAGAAATAAGCTATGTGAAGTGAGTGGAACAAACTCATTCAAGGGGCTGCATTTGTCAGGAGGTGTTAAAGCTGTACAGCATTGAAATACATCATTCCATGATTTAGAAGTACTTTATAATGAATGTAGATGCACAGGTTGATGAAATGTCCCAGCTTACGTGCCAACATATAAAAATGAGCTAAGAACTTAAAAAAATTTGACCCATCCACAATCCATCAGCAACTTAAAACAGCCCTGAAGATATGACACTGTAAGGAGATGTGGATAGGAATGGGTTAAAATGTGGAGCTCCTAACTTCAGCGCTCAAGTGAATCACAGGCAGAAAGGTTCCATCTCTACCAAAGCGAGTACTCCCCACAGGCTGACTTCCCATCTCAAGGCATACCACCAAGCAACGGGAGATAAAAGTGAGTGGGAGAGGCAGAGGCTGAGAGGAAGATAAATTAAGCAGAAAAACTGAGAGAGATTACGACCAAGAGACAAAAACAAAGAGAGAGAGAGACCTCACTTGAAACAAACTCTTGCTTCTTTATCATGGCAAGAACCATGAGAGAAAGTACAGAGATGATAATGTCTGAAATCAGAATGGTCTGGACACCTCGAGAAAGAATCAATGGCCCCGGTACTTAGGGGAGGCCGGAAGGTTGCTGGGGAGGCAGAAAACATCCAAAAAACCCGGCAAGGCTGGGGAGGCGGAGGTCCTGCCAATCTTAGCATTTTTTAGCTGTTTCCCACCCAACTGTGAGCCACATGGACAGCCTGGCTGGTGGGCAGGAGGGAATAGCAGCAGCAGGAGGCCACAGCCGGGGAACTTTGGGGACGGTCCCCGGCAATCGGGAGATCGGAGAGGCCTGTGATCGGGAAGGGGACGAGGCCCGCGATCGGGAGGGCTGGGGGAGGCCCACGACCGTGAGGGTTGGGGGGAGCCCGCGAACAGGAGGGCTGGGGGGAGGCCCGCGATCGGGAGGGCTGGGGGGAGCCCGCGAACAGGAGGGCTGGGGAGAGGCCCGCGATCGGGAGGGCTAGGGAGAGGCCCGCGATCGGGAGGGCTGGGGGGGAGGCCCATGATCGGGAGGGCTGGGGGGAGGCCCATGATCGGGAGGGCTGGGGAGAGGCCCGCGATCGGGAGGGCTGGGGGGGAAGCCCATGATCGGGAGGGCTGGGGGGAGGCGCGCGATCGGGAGGGCTGGGGGGGAGGCCCATGATCGGGAGGGCTGGGGGGAGGCCCATGATCGGGAGGGCTGGGGGGGGAGGCGCGCGATCGGGAGGGCTGGGGGGGAGGCCCATGATCGGGAGGGCTGGGGGGGAGGCTCGCGATCGGGAGGGCTGGGGGGGAGGCCCATGATCGGGAGGGCTGGGGGGAGGCCCGCGATCGGGTGGGCTGGGGAGAGGCTCATGATCAGAAGGGCGGGGGGGGGAAGGCCCATGATCGGGAGGGCTGAGGGAGGCCCACGATCGGGAGGGCTGGGGGGGAGGCGCGCGATCGGGAGGGCTGGGGGTAGGCCCATGATCGGGAGGGCTGGGGGGGAGGCTCGTGATTGGGAGGGCTGGGGGGGAGTCCCGCGATCGGGTGGGCCGAGTGGAGAGGCCCGTGATTGGATGCCCCAATATCCTCTGCCAGAAAAAAGGTGGCGGGCGTGTGCACAGTGGGTTGGGGTCACTTTACTCATATTTAAATCCTTAACCCCCCCCCCTCCACCGATCCTCTCCTGCCCGTTGTGGGGGTTAATATCGAGGCCAATGAGCCTGAGAGAGTGGAAAGCAAGATGTTTACATCTTCACCCATGTCAATCAATTGAAGTATTGTAAAGTCACCCATTATTCATATAATCTATATGTTTAGAGATATAAATATACATTTAGATTAGCAATTTGTAGTTAAGGAAAGTTCACAGTTGAACAGCAATTAAGTGTAACAGGATAAGATAGCAAATATAGGTTGGTTGTCATGTAGCAGGGGTAACAGAAAGGTATAAAAGTGGTAAACTGTAACAAGAATTTGGATTCGAAGGGTTTGATCAACCTGAATACTCAGCTCAGAACTATAACATGTTCGGAGTCCCCAACCCACATGGTGTGTGTTTGTAAATACTACTTTACGTGTATGCATAAGTACTATTCCATGTACTATATACTTAGAAAGAAAGAACTCGCATTTATATAGTGCCTTTCATGACCTCAGCACATCCCAAAGCGCTTTACATCCAATGAAGTGCTTATGAAGTGTGGTCACTGTTATAATGTAAGAAACGCAGCAGCCAATTTGCGCACAGCAAGGTCTCACGAACAGCAATGTGACAATGACCAGATCACCTGTTTTTAGGTGATGGTTGAGGGTTAAATATTGGCCAGGAGACTTCATTTACTTAATAAATCTGTGAACGCTTGACCTCAACATTTCAAGAACATTATTGATTTTGAGGAATAATAGAACATCTAATCGAAAACAAAAACCATCCTCTTAACAGAGGGGCCGATAATGTGATAGTCGGTGTCCGATGCACTAAAGCTCATCAAGTGCCAACTCAATGCATAATCACGGCAGCAACATGCCAGAGATACCCAGTGCGCCCAAGGGCAGGAAACCAGGACAGAGAGAGCTGGGGGTCTGCGCATAAGCTGCTTGCAAGGCTCACTGGGCTCTCGAAAAATATTTAAAATAGGGGTCCTCCCCATAATCTAACTCGATGCCTCAGCACCACTCCAGTTGCCCAGGGCTCATTTGGAATGAGCAATGACGGAGAGGCCCTGATTTTTAAAAAGTTGATTTCCATCCCCCTACTGCTCCCTTCAACACCCTCCCTGCTGCAGCCTCTTCTTTTCCCTTCCCCTCCTCTCTCTCTTGTCCAGTAGTTACAACTGCCACTGTTCCATGGGCACCAAGCTTGCTTTTAATGGCTTCTGCTGCCCGAGATTCCAGCCCTTTCCCCTCTCCCTCTCCACAGATGTGCGGACGTCAGGTGTGAAATGCTGATCGCCCGCAAAAAACAGACAGAAGGCATGCACGTTCCAACAATTTGCATTCAGTGCACAGAAACCCCATTGCATAAAAGAATGATAGCCTAGTAATTATTGTGTGTGATATCACAGTACAAACACTTAACTCATTTGTATGATATTACTTTGATTGCTATTTTAATGGGGCATTAACCCTTTTAATGTCTATATGCGAAGATGGTACTGTCATTTCTGGGCTGATGTTTACTGAGAAATAAAAAAAGTCACATTCTCCACCTTGTAAATTTTTATACGTTTGTATGCTACATTTAAATAGCTCGACCGAATTTGGTTGCCTCATTTACTAGTAGTTGATCTCAACACTGTAGGAGCTGATGATGCATTGATAGGCAGGCCCGGTGAGGTCTGAGTGCCTAGAAGCAGCTGAAGGAGCCCTTGGAGCTGGTCTACCAGACAGCAACTTGCCCCTCTTCCAATTCAACCTGCACTTGCCCCTCTTCCAATTCAACCTGCAGTTGCCCCTCTTCCAATTCAACCTGCACTTGCCCCTCTTCCAATTCAACCTGCAGTTGCCCCTCTTCCAATTCAACCTGCAGTTGCCCCTCTTCCAATTCAACCTGCAGTTGCCCCTCTTCCAATTCAACCTGCAGTTGCCCCTCTTCCAATTCAACCTGCAGTTGCCCCTCTTCACTTGTGGTCTGTACCTCACCAAGTGCCCTTTCCTGTAACATACCACCTGTCCCCCATGGAGTGTATATATATCCGTGATGGTGCTTGCCACTGTCGCAGTGGGTGGTGCAGTGTAGTGCTTGGTTGAGGCCAAACGGTTATAGAATGACGATAGTAAAGTGACCCTGTAAAACTGAGCTTTCATGGCAAGATTTGCGAGAGTGTTGTACCCCAATGCTTCCAATGGGTGCTGTGTGTGAGGGAATGGATGAGTGAGTGAGTAATGTGATGAAGTACGAGAAAAAAATTATACTACCTATAAACATGGAGGGGGGGCCTGCCCCATTCCCTCTATGGTCTTGATGCGGAGAATCTTGCTCTCTCCTCGTAGGGAGTCTAGGGTTCTAGCTAGGATGCCCCTCCCCCCTTCTGCATATGCTGCTTCCTGTTCTGTGTGGCCTTCTCCTGCAAGCAGACAGAAAATAGTCATATGTCGGAAATTGGAATCTGAGAGAAGATGTGCACTTCTGGGGTAATCCTCATTATCATCAGCTCTTGGAATAGAAACTACTTGTGACTGGGAGCTCATCCAATATGTGGCTGGGAAATTGAGAGCTGATGTGCCAACTGAAAATGGCAGGCGTGATAATTTGCAGATTTGGAAGTCAGCAATATGCAGGGCTATGGGGAAAGAGCAGGGGAGTGGGACTAATTGGACAGCTCTTTCAAAGAGCCAGCACAGACACAATGAGCCGAATGGTCTCGTTCTGTACTGTAAGATTCTATGATTCTATTAAATATTTAATAAGATAATGAAAACGGGAGTTATACTGATCTCCTTAGCCCAATGGAAATAATGCTCATTAGTTAGGAAATCAGCTTATTGACTGAAGAATTGATAAGGTATAAGTATCTAATTAGATTATCCTTTGACGGTGTTATATTTTAACTTTTGCTATAATCATGTAATGTGGAGACTTGTTGAGGGTCACGTAGAGAGATAAAAAGCCTAAGAAGGTGGAAGACAAGATGTTTACATCTTCACCCATCTCAATCAATAGAAATATTATAAAATTACCCATTAATCACTACTCTACAACTTAAATATGTAAGGCTATATACATGAACAAGACAAGATAAGATCTGTGTAGCTTGCCATGTATTGACATTTTGATAAGGAACTTATAGCTCAGAAAGGTATAATGGTATAAAGGTATCACACTATAATGAGGATTTGGATTCGGAGAGTTTGAACAACCTGAATACTGAGCTCAGAACTTTAACACGTTAGAGTTGCCAAATATTAGATGTGCTCGCATGTACTGTATTTTAAGCGTAGGCCCAAGTACTATTGCATGTACTGTATGCTTAATAAATCTATGAACGTCTGACCTCAATGTTTCAAGAACCTTATTGATTTTTGAGGAATAGCTGGAACATCTAATCATAAAACTTCCTCTAATTGGGTCAAGCTCAGAAGAGGGATTGTGCACAGATGGTTTAGATTTAACCATTTTATATAGAGGATAGTGAACATGTGGAATGGACAGTCCAGGGAGCCAATAGAGGCAGAGAGTGTGAAAAAAAAATCTAAGGGTAAATTGGATAGCTACTTGAGGAAGTGGGCGATTGAAAGGCATTAGAACCAGTCAGACGGACTTCAGAGTTTTTTCTGATTCAGTACTTTTCTCTGTTCTTATATCCACCTCTCCCCCATTGAATGACTTGAGAGATTTTGTCATGTGAAAGGCACCATATAAATGTATGATGTCACTGCTAAAGTCAGACCAGCAGAGAGAGGAGACTTTATTCCTATCAGCATGAGCTGAACTTGAACCCAGGTCCCAGATGTGAATGCACATTATGGACTTAGTTTACAGCATACACACATAACAGCTGATAGTAAGGCCACATTGTATAAGAGAATTGACAGCTTTTGTCCAATTTATACGGCACAGGGAAATCAACAGGAAACTGGAAACACTTTAGCCTGCCAATGGAGAATAAAATTTACCCCCTTACTGTACAACAGCTTGGACATTAATTAACTGATAACCGTCTATGTATTATTTATCATAACTGATAAATTATGATAAATAATACAGCAAGGAGCAAAGACATATATTGCAGAAACTGCACATTTGATTAACTCTCTTCACAATTTTGTTCACAACTACTTAAGTATAGGTTAGATTTCCCATTAATATAGAAGTGAGTTTGTCTAATTTAGACATGCCCGTCAATAGCCAGAGCCATAATATCAGATTATTCCTATTAAAGACCTATTGATAACAAAATTGGCCAGCGTGGGGCTGATGTGATACAATCTGTACTGAGTACTCACTGATAGAGGAGTCATGCTGGTATTGTAAAGGCTGCTGCCCTTTAAAAACAGCGTGGGACTTAAAAGCCCGAGGCTAGAATCACAGTGGTTTTACAATACCCACAACCTTTGCTGTTGGTATAGGTCTGATGGCAGCATCTGCACTGGTTTGTAAATTCTCATTCCTCTATCCAATGGAAGATTAATCAAAGACCTGTAGCATTTTACAGAATTAATCTACCAGTTATGCAACTAGAGCCTGGAAATTACACTGTGCGATATTATCGTACCAAGTCTTAATCCTTCCATATCAGATTCCTCAGTCTACTCTTGGAATGGAGGTGTAACTTTAAATGGCTGACACATCCATTAAAATAGCCAACAAAGAAATCGGATATGAAAGATTTAAGCCATCATATGATAATATTAGACGGTGTAATTTCAAGGCTCAGATCAGTTAAAGAAAATACCAAACAGTTACTAGTTTGGCCTACTCCTGTTCCTATGTTCCTAATAGCCAAGCGGCTGTCGATGAAGATTTTGTTTGTCACCTCCTTTGTTCAGCATCAGCAATCTAAAACATTTGCTGTTTCCTGTTGGTTTTTACGCATAGTATCAATTGAGCTAAAGCTGTCAGTTCACTTACAGTGTTGTGAACACTCGGGATTCATGACAGGATTATTTGATTCTTCGTTATTGTTTAAATGCACCCAGTTATTTTTAACCTTCTTCCTTCTATCCTGGTGAATCACCCACAACCAAACAATAATATATCATTAAATTGTTATTGAAATCAAGGGTACTGACAATGCTGCTTATATCTGAGTTGTTTTGGTGTCAACTCTATATGTACTTGCTGCAAACTACATAATATGCCTGTTAACATAACTATCTTTGATGTTGATGTGGAGATGCCGGTGATGGACTGGGGTGGACAAACGTAAGGAATCTTACAACACCAGGTTATAGTCCAACAGTTTTATTTGAAAATCACAAGCTTTCGGAGCTTTCCTCCTTCGTCAGGTGTGTGAAGGTTTCCATCAAAGCACCGCATATATAGTCACAGAACAATGCCTGGTGATTACAGATAATCTTTCCAACTGCCTGTTATCACACCTCTGCATGGATGGTGTTCAGACAGGGGAACATTACACCTAAGACCACTGAATACGCAAGCGGTCAGATTATAAAGACAGAGAGAGAGAGTGAGAGAGAGAGAGACAAAGAATGGCCAGTTGTATCAAAAACAGATAACTTATTTTTCCCCCCCTGGTGGGGTTACATGTAGCGCGACATGAACCCAAGATCCCGGTTGAGGCCGTCCTCATGGGTGCGGAACTTGGCTATCAATTTCTGCTCGACGATTTTGCGTTGTCGTGTGTCTCGAAGGCCGCCTTGGAGAACGCTTACCCGAAGATCGGAGGCTGAGTGTCCTTGAGTGCTGAAGTGTTCCCCGACTGGGAGGGAACCCTCCTGTCTGGCGATTGTTGTGCAGTGTCCGTTCATCCGTTGTCGCAGTGTCTGCATGGTCTCGCCAATGTACCATGCTCCGGGGCATCCTTTCCTGCAACGTATGAGGTAGACAACGTTGGCCGAGTCACTGGAGTATGAACTATGTACCTGGTGGGTGGTGTCCTCTCGTGTGATGGTGGTATCTGTGTCGATGATCTGGCATGTCTTGCAGAGGTGGCAGGGTTGTGTGGTGTCGTGGACGCTGTTCTCCTGAGAGCTGGGTAATTTGCTGCGAACGATGGTCTGTTTGAGGTTGGGTGGCTGTTTGAAGGCGAGTAGTGGAGGTGTGGGGATGGCCTTAGCGAGGTGTTTGTTGTCATCGATGACATATTGAAGGCTGTGGAGAACATGGCGTAGTTTCTCCGCTCCGGGGAAGTACTGGACGACGAAGGGTACTCTGTTGGTTGCGTGCCGTGTTTGTCTTCTGAGGAGGTCTATGCGATTTTTCGCTGTGGCCCGTCGAGCGTCATATCCCGTTCTTACGAGGGCATCTTTCAGCGTCTGTAGGTGTCCAATGCGTTCCTCCTCGTCTGAGCAGATCCTGTGTATTCGCAGAGCCTGTCCATAGGGGATGGCCTCTTTGACGTGGTTAGGGTGGAAGCTGGAAAAGTGGAGCATCGTGAGGTTGTCCGTGGGCTTGCGGTAGAGTGAGGTGCTGAGGTGCCCGTCTTTGATGGAGATTCGAGTGTCCAAGAAAGAAACCGATTCTGAGGACCATCCATGCAGAGGTGTGATAACAGGCAGTTGGAAAGATTATCTGTAATCATTGTTCTGTGACTATATATGCGGTGCTTTGATGGAAACCTTCACACACCTGACGAAGGAGGAAAGCTCCGAAAGCTTGTGATTTTCAAATAAAACTGTTGGACTATAACCTGGTGTTGTAAGATTCCTTACATTTGATGTTGATGTTAGTAATTTGTCTGCCGTATTCATTTGTCAAAAACATACAGAGCTATCAATATTGGGGAGACATTGGAATGGAGACTGATGATCCAAAATGTGATTTGATTGTAAAAGCATCGTCAATTGTTATCAGTCTCAATACCCAATGATGCCAAAATCTAAGCTTGCCAAAAACTGAATAAAACTGCCCACATTGAACTCCACCTATACATTTTCTGAGGAATAACATAGGCTGGGGTGGACTTCAAGGGCATAATCCATCTTGGGACTGAGATGAAATTGTTCAATGGTTAGAGATTGACTCTTGCAGTTTATGATGTTATCTCAATCCCTCCACATATTAGTGCTTTAGAACACATTGCAGCCTTAGGGTTATGCTTTATATACCGTAACATTACAACTGATTAAGATAAGAAAAGGCTATTTGACTCACTGAAGTCCATTCTTCTAATACTCTAATTCACTCAGTTCAGCAATGGATTGTGACTGCCCCCATGCCTTATCGATATTACCTCACCTACTAGATTATTCCAATCGCTTATCAACCTTTGAGGAAAGAAGTTCTTCCTAATATTTGTTTTCAATTTTTCCTTTATTATAAATGTTAAAATATCTCAAAGCTCTTTTGGTGGCACGTAACCAGAATTAAACACAGCCTTCCAAGTGTATTCAACCACTGCATGTTAAAGCCTCAGCATAATCTCTGAATACTTGTACTCTGCTGTTCTGACTATCTGTTCTAACATTCTATTAACTTCATCACGTTGTCTAGACTTTGAAAGTAAAAGGACCGATTTTCCTGGACCTCGTTAGATCTCCACCCATTTAATTGGATTTCTGGGGCTTTCCGGTAGGAGGAGTGAGCGGGGTGGGGAGAGAGCCTGACTTAAGCCTGCGGAAGGCATTAACTGGATAATACCATTGAATACCATGAATGTTACCTTGATTGTACAAGACTCAGGTCCAGATACTTGTTACCCCTATAAGTGTCACCTGTGGCTCAGCGGTAGCACTCTCGCCTCTGAGTCAGAAGATTGTGCGTTCAAGCCACACTCCAGAGACTTGAGCACGTAATCCAAGCTGACACTTCAGTGCAATACTAACGGAGGCTGCATTGTCAGAGTGCCGTCTTTCAGATGAGATGTTAAACCGAGGTCCTGTCTGCCCTCTCAGTTGGATGTAAAAGATCCAATGGCACTGTTTGAAGAGCAGGGGAGTTTACCCTGTTGCCCTGGCCAATATTTATCCCTGAACCAACATCACTAAAACAGATTATCCAGTCATTATCACATTGCTATTTGTGGGTCCTTGCTGTGCGCAAATTGGCTGCCACATTTTCTACAACAGTGACTACACTCCAAAAAGTACTTCATTGGCTGTAAAGTGCTTTGGGAAGTCCTGAGGATATGAAAGATGCTATATAAATGCAAGTTCTTTCTTTCGTTCTTTACAACATTATCATCTCTATTTTACTAAAACTGAGAAGTGATTTAGCTGAAGTAAACTGGAAACAGCTACTTAAAGGTAAATCAGTGTCAGAGCAGTGGGAGACATTCAAAGGGGAGATTCAAGGGGTTCAAGGTAAACATGTTCCCACAAAGAAAAAGGGAGAGGCTGCCAAATCTAGAGCCCTCTGGATGTCAGGAAGCATTCAGGGTAAGATAAGGCAGAAAAAGAAAGCTTATGATAGACACCATGAACTCAATACTAAGGAAAGCTTAGAGCAGTATACAAAGTGCAGGGGTGAAGTTAAAAAGGAAATTAGGAAAGCAAAGAGAGGGCATGAAAAAATATTAGCAGGTAAAATCAAAGAAAACACAAAGATGCTTTATAAATACATTAATAGCAAGAGGATAACTAAGGAAAGAGTAGGGCCTATTAAAGACCAAAAAGGTAAACTATGTATGGAGGTGGAAGATGTGGGTATGGTTCTCAATGAATACTTTGCATCTGTCTTCACAAAGGAGAGGGATGATGCAGGGATTGAAGTTAAGGAGGAGGAGTGTGAAATATTGGATGAGATAAGCATAGTGAGAGAGGAAGTATTAAGGGGATTAGCATCTTTGAAAGTGGATAAATCACCCGGGTCGGATGAATTGTATCCCAGGCTGTTAAAAGAAACCAGGGAGGAAATAACGGAGGCTTTAGCAATCATTTTCCAAACTTCACTGGATACAGGCGTAGTGCCGGAGGATTGGAGGACTATTAATGTTGTACCGTTGTTTAAAAAGGGAACGAAGGATAGACCGAGTAATTACAGGCCAGTCAGCCTAACCTCGATGGTGGGCAAATTATTGGAATCAATTCTGAGGGACATGATAAACTGTCACTTAGAAAGGCATGGACAGTCAGCACAGATTTGTTAAGGGGAGGTCGTATCTGACTAACTTGATTGAATTTTTCGAGGAGGTGACAAGGAGGATCGATGAGGGTAGCTCAATTGATGTAGTCTACATGTATTTTAGCAAGGCTTTTGACAAGGTCCCACATGTCAGATTGGTCAAAAAGTAAAGGCCCATGGGATCCAAGGGAATGTGGCAAATTGGATCCAAAATTGGCTCAGTGGCAGGAAGCAAAGGGTAATGGTCAATGGGTGTTTTTGCGACTGGAAGGCTGTTTCCAGTGGGGTGCCGCAGGGCTCGGTACTAGGTCCTTTGCTTTTTGTGGTAGACATTAACGATTTGGACTTAAACGTCAAGGGCATGATTAAGAAATTTGCGGATGACACAAAGATAAGCAGTGTGGTTGATAGTGAGGAGGAAAGCTGTAGACTGCAGGAAGATAACAATGGACTGGTCAGATGGGCAGAAAAGTGGCAAATGGAGTTCAATCCAGAGAATTGTGAGGTAATGCATTTGAGGAGAGCAAACAAGGCAAGGGAATACAGAATAAATGGGAGGATACTGAGAGGTGTAGAGGAAGTGAGGGACCTTGGAGTGCATGTCCATAAATCCCTGAAGGTAGCAGGATAGGTAGATAAGGTAAGAAGGCATGTGAAATGCTTTCCTTTATTAGCCAAGGCATAAAATATAAAAGCAGGGAGGTTATGCTGGAACTGTATAAAACACTAGTTAGGCCACAGCTTGAGTACTGCGCACAGTTCTGGTCACCACATTGCAGGAAGGATGTAATTGCACTAGGGAGGGTACAGAGGAGATTTACGAGGATGTTGCCAGGACTGGAAAATTTTAGCTATGATGACAGATTGGATAGGCTGGGGTTGTTTTCCTTGGAACAGAGCAGGCTGAGGGGTGATTTGATTGAGGTGTACAAAATTATGAGGGGCCTGGATAGAGTAGATAGGAAGGACCTATTTCCCTTAGTGGAGGGGTCAATAACCAGGGGGCATAGATTTAAAGTGATTGGTGGAAGGATTAGAGCGGAAATTAGGAAAATGTTTTCACCCAGAGGGTGGTGGGGGTCTGGAACTCACTGCCTGAGAGGGTGGTAGAGGCAGAAATCCTCAACTCATTTAAAAAATACCTGGATGTGCACCTGAAGAGCTGTGACCTGCAGGGCTACGGACCAAATGAGGGAAAGTGGGATTAGGCTGGGTGGCTCGTTTCTCAGCCGGCGCGGACACGATGGGCCGAATGGCCTCCTTCTGTGCCATAAATTTTCTATGATTCTATGATTCTTTCTCATTGTATAAAATGTCTTCCTACTTTTCCGACCTGAGGAATCTGTAGCAGATGCCTATTGTTAACCCTATCCTTCACCAGCTCGTTAACTCATCAAAATCTTTCACTTCTGTCTTTCCCCGAGATATTAATTAAGATTCCAAATTACTATGACTATTAAGGGGTGATCTAATTGACGTGTTTCAGATGATTGAAGGGGTTTGATAGGGTAGATAGAGAGAAACTATTTCCTCTGGTGGGAAGTCCAGAACAAGGGGGAATAATCTTCAAATTAGAGCTAGGCCATTCAGGGGTGATGTCAGGAAGCATTTCTTCACACAAAGGGCAGTGGAAATCTGGAACACTCTCCCCCAAAAAGCTGTTGAGGCTGGGGGTCAATTGAAAATCTCAAAACTGAGATTGATAGATTTTTTTGTTAGGAAAGGGTATTGAGGGTTACGGAACCAAGGCGAGTAAATGGAGTTAAGGTAAAGATCAGCCATGATTTAATTGAACGGTGGAACAGGCTGGAGGGGCTGAATGGCCTACTCCAGTTCCTCACGATCCTAAAGCTACCACTGCTTCCTTTGCCTCAGTCCCTCCTCAACAATCTATGCCCCTTTGTATTGAATTCACTCCCACCTGCTGGAGCATATATCAGGAATGTGGGCACGGAGGTCAGTGCACTGGATTCATCAGTCACATAATTCTCTGTCTATTAATTTAAATCGGCTGAAAATAGTGCGGGGCATGAATCGGATTTGTTGATCTCTGCAGCTGAATTCCCAATATGTGCTCCCAAAAGGCAAAATCCTGCGGCAGGAGCGCAAACTCATAAAAGTTACCTCATGTTCTAAGATTCCCTCCTAAACATACGGGCCCAGAGTTTCCGCTAGATTGCACTGGCTTTTTCAGCGCAATCCGGCCGAATCAGCGCAAAACATGGCGGAATTTCAATTTACACCGGGCGTAATTTTGCGCTGGCTAAACAAAAAATCTCGCTGAAGCCGGTCCCACTCAAAAAAACTGCTCGAAACAACGAGGGTGGTGAATTTCCGCTGATTGCGCCAGTCTGCGGCCATTCGAGGAGGATCTTAAAATTAAGCTAGTTTTCTTAGGCGCAAAGGCACTAGTAGGCACGATTTAAACATTAAAAATATTAATTTACTAAGAAACTGACTAGTGCACACCAGTGAAAGTAGTAAATGCTTCAGTGTAGTTTATTTGAGTCATTTTCAGTGATTTTAAATAAAGTTACTCACAGGTAGAGGACTAGACACTCTTATTAAAAATGCTTATTTTTAGTGATAAATCCATTTTCAGCTGTATTAATATAACTGCAACAGGTTACCACTCTTAAATACATCTCTTAAATATATCAATGAGTATTTTTTGTCTAAAAAAAAAACGATTACGCTCTGCTAAGCTACCAAATTGTGCTGATTCATGGCAGATTTTACGTTTATGATTATGTTAATGCATTTTAGTGGAAACTTGGTGTAAAATGTACCAGCACAATTTCCGGGCGTAATTTGTGGCCAAATGCTGTTTGAGCTCAAAGTGGAAACTCCAGATCACAGTTTCGACCACTCAAAGATCCTCTTTCTTGAAGCGTTATAATATCTCCTCAATATTATTGATCTTGATAGACTAGCAAAGGTTAACTGTTTCCATTGGGATATTTGACCCAGGTCAGATCCATACTACATTTTATGAGTCTGGTGGGACTATTCAGGTCAGATACCAGTTCACTGATTAGTCAATTAATGTAAAGGTTTTTTTCTGCTGGTACTGAAGTGCTCAAGTTTCAAGGATCATTTTATCCTTTAAATTTAATTCAAACTAATGCATAAGGACAAGTGGAGATCAGGCATTGCTCATTACATGCTAACCAAGTTCTTTGTCTTGTCTTTCCTTTGCTATCTCACAGCTTCTTACAATTTCCACCAACTACCATCCGACTTATTAAGCTCTTTGGATGAAAAATATTGGGGTATATGAACCAATTGTTTGAAATGCCTCTGTTAAAATAGCAGAGAGGAATTTGATACAAATGCATTGTGTTACATAGAATTACATAGAAGTTTACAGCACAGAAACAGGCCATTTGGCTCAACGGGTCTATGCCAGTGTTTATGCTCCACATGAGCCTCCTCCCACTTTATTTCATCTCACCCTATCAGCATATCCTTCTATTCCTTTCTCCCTCATGTGTTTATCTCGCTTCACCTTAAATGCATCTATGCTATTCGCCTCAACCACTCAATGCAGTAGGGAGTTCCACATTGTCGCCCATAATGTCACTGACAATAAATTGTGCTCCAATAATTTTCCCCATGGAAAACTCTTGATTTTCCTTTTAACAAGTTTCTTTCAAGCCTAACTGATAGTTTTACATGCTGTGGAGTAGAATGTTTAAGCATTGGTTTGTAATTTGTTCACCTTTATTAAACTAACATGACATTTGTTTTTTCTTATTTGCCTCAACTCTTAATTTTATAAATCCTTCATGTAAAAGTTATGTGTCAGTTTTTAAACCCTGTTCAGCAAAATTGTATTCAAAATGAAAGCGTCCATTACTTTTATTGGTGAGCCTTCACTGAGCTATGTCTTTTTTGGATCCAATGGACTTTGCTTTTTGGACTAGACTGGTAGGCCTGCTCACTGAGCAAGGCTGACATACCTCTCACTGCTAACTGCAAGAGAGTCATGCCCCATTGCGGAAGAATAGTCATCTCCACACCTTGCACAGCACATTTATTCCGATTCTGGAACTGGGGATTTACCAAGGAATCTGGGGCCTGTTCTTGGAGTCCCACTCAGAACAACCAACTCCTTGCCCTCAAACAATACTTAAATCACCTCCTATGAGAAGAAAACCGACCAGCAGGAAAGGGGAAAAAAATCCAGCAATAGTGTTGCGCCCGTAGACAAGCCAGTATAATGATGTCAACTAACAGGACCTTTAGTGTACAAGACCTCTTCAGTCTCCAACCCAACTGAGCCCCAAAGACCAAGAACAAACAAAATTGCTTCCATCCTTAAATCAGCGCTGCAGGCAAAAGTCACGCCAAGAAACCTTAATACATCAATGTATTCCATCTAAAAGCACCAGGCAATCAAAATGAATAATGGCTTAATAAAATATACACCAATGTGAATATAAATTCTTGAAAAAGCAACAAAAAACCAGTAAGGTTTTCCTTTAGAAATTCCCAAACTCCATGTAATACAAGAGAACAAAACTCTGAAGAATATGCTCACTGTCCACCACAACACCAGCTATGCCTCGGCTACTAAAGAATTAGCCAATACACATTTACATTTACAGAATGATTACCCTCCCCCAGCCTCTGTGCAGAGCAGCGCACATTGTAGATTGGGAATTTCCTGTGCTGCTATTCATAATCTCCATTGTGATGTACAGATCAGAGATAGCCACAGATAACCATTAGAGCAGGAGATGAGGTCACCACAGATAACCATTAGAGCAAGAGATGAGGTCACCACAGATAACCATTAGAGCAGGAGATGAGGTCACCACAGATAACCATTAGAGCAGGAGATGAGGTCACCACAGATAACCATTAGAGCAGGAGATGAGGTCACCACAGATAACCATTAGAGCAGGAAGTGTGGTCTGCAGTAATCAGAATCATAACCAATATGAAACTGTTGGAAACCTATAGGTTTAGTAGTATTATTAGTGTATAACTCCCACACAAGCAATATATGGTTCCTGTACAAATGAGATATCAATTTCAATTGAAATGTGGGGTATATGATACATGTCCTACTATAATGCAGCCAGTAGAATTTGTACTTCTAAGAAAATATAAAAATTTTTTCCAAGATTTTTTATTGTTCACATGAAGTCAATTCGTTACCTTCATATTTGAACAACCTAAAATGGAGTCGCATATTCATTACACTCAAAGTATCTCACTGCATCGCATTTATAAACAATTCAGGACACAAGAAAATGCCACAAATGGAAAGTTCTCCCTGTTCAATTCAAATCACTAAATAAACAAAACAAATCATTGTTAACCGAATGATGCTCAAACATCACTAACTAGGAAAACTATTGATGAAAGGCCAACAATCAGCTAAAAGTATTACTCAATAACTATCACAAAAGCAAACTAATTACTCAAAGGTTGGGGGAAAATATTCGAAAAGGGCCATTTTCGGGCGCGGGTAGCGTGATGCGCTATCACCCCGTGCCTGATGGCCCCTACGCAGGCAACACATGAATTTCCAGCTGCCTGCTACTTACCATGATATCTCCATGCAGCCAGCGCTACCCGCGGAGAATGAGGAAATTGGAAATGGGGCGTGCTCAGCGCACGTCATCAGCAGCCTGCACCTCTTAAAGGTCCAGGTGCACATTTTAAATGGGACATGCACAGTTCACTAGGAGGGAAAAATGGCCGCAAGGATGGAGGACCGGCGCTAGAGAAGGCCCCACTCTGATGATGCACTGGAGGAAGGGGTGGACGAAAGGAGGGCCAACATGTACCCGTAGGGTGGCAGGAGACCCTCCAGACTGCAGCTCTGCAGGCATTGGCAGATTGTGGCGCAGGAAGTGAACACCAGAAGCATGGCACCACGCACGTGGGTGCAGTGCCAAAAGAAGTTCAATGATTTGACACGAGTAGTCAAGGTGAGTGAATGTAAGTGTCAAGTGGCACATCCTACCAACTGCACCACTGCTCCACGCATCACACTCCCCTGTCACCCACCCACCAACAAACACTGTCCATCCATACTCAATGCTGCACTCGGCATGCTGCATCTCACCCATACATGGTACCACACTTGCAGGCCACACAACCACCACTCACAGGCCACACACATTGGCAGCTAGTTGACCATGACAGGCACATCACCCACACACCTTGCAGGACACTGACTGACACAATGTCCTCTGTCTTGCAGGAGAAGGTGGCGCATAACAGCCGGCAGCAGGAAGGACCTGAGGCTGGACGGGGACGCTTAAACGTCCTCACCCCCCTAGAGAAGACAGTTCTTCGGATCATTGGGCGGGCCATCGCTGCAGCCATGACAACATGCCATGGTGAAGGTCCTGATGAAGGGGGTCCCTGCATATCTAATGCTCCTTCTCCTTTCCCACATCTCCCTCCTCCCATAATCTTTTCTGACTCACGTGCTGCAGATGCTGACGGCACACACCTCTTACTTGCTCATCTCCCCACTCCACAACTCAACCTGTTTCCCTTTGTCATTGCAGATACCCAAGAACACGTGACTGCACCGCCCGAGGAGGAGAAGAAGGAGGAGAAGGAGGGGGACACTGCAGCCACACTGTCACTCGATCTGACACTTGCTTCCACCAGCTCAGAGACTGACACTGTGCGACCGTTGGAGGCTAGGTTAGGGGAGGGATCTGCAAGTGGTGAGACACCGGACACAAGTGGGCAGGAGCCGGGGCGGGGGGAGCAGATGCCACAGATGCCAGCTCGCTGGAGGGCGAGGTCGCTCACCAGTTCTGCTGCAGAGGAGTGCGATGAGGACTGCGATGGGCCAGGATACAGAAGACAGCTAATGGGCGTACACCACCAAATACATGGGGCACTGGAAAGCCTGCCAGAAAGCCTGCACACAATGAGAAGGGGTAGGGAGGAGTCCAGCTCCAACTTGGCACAGGGCTTTGTGCAGAGCTTGGAGCCCATCCTTTAATGGGCGGTCACCTCCATCAGCGCACCTGTGGAACCCACCATGATGCAGCGTCTGATGGCTGATGTTGCGGCTTCCCTTGCAGCACAAACCGATGTCATCAAAGGTCTGCATCAAAGGTTGCTGCTCAGACTGCTGCTATGGAAGCTCAGACTGCTGCTATCATGGCTCTGGGGACCACTGTGGAACGGGGCTTCCAGGGCGTCACAGCACTCCAGCAATCTGTTCTCCAGCTGATCACCAGGATTGCTGAGGCTCCACCCCGCGAGAGTGGCAGTGGTGCCATGGCAGTTGGACCTGCTGTCCACTCTCAGGTCAACAGTCTTCCTGCTCCCACCCCTGCCACTCCGCCAGTGGCCCTGTTGGTGCCCATTGGGCAGCCAGGCCAGACTGCTGCAGCCCATGCTGAGATGGTGCAGTCCGAAGCAGGGCCTTCCTGGCCCAGAGCTGCTCGAGGTCATCCTCCAAGGCCATCTGTACACTCCCCCATTGAAGGCCAGCAGCCTTCCACCACACATGCTCCAGCCACTGGGGAAGCACCTCGTAGGAGCGCTAGGATAGGTAAAGGCACACGAACAACAGGCACTAAGGGAATGCACAAGGGTGAATAGTTCTATTCTGTTCCCATAATTTCATTTAATCATTGATAAATGTGACTATGAATTTGCATTTGGTGGTGGTTTTTATTTGTGCGATGAGCTGAGAGGGAAACCAATGTGTAATCAGATAGAGAGCGATTTGATCGTCTTGTGGAAGTGGAAAGGTGGGGAGTGTAGGACTGTTGGTGAGTTGGGGGATGTAGTTGACATTATTGATAGCGGGCACGGATCAGGCGAGCACGCCATCCCCTTGCAGACAAGGCGTGTGGTCCCTGTTGCACCCTTGCGTCTTCCTCCTCTTCCTCTTCCGGCTCCTCCCCCTCCTTCACCTCCTCAGCCTCTTCCTCCTCAGCATCCTCCTCCTCCACCTCTGGCTCAGGGTCTTCTCTGATCATTGGTGGCAAAGGCTGGTCCCTCATGCTGGTGAGGTTGTGCAGCATGCAGCAGACCACCACAAATCTGCCCACCTGCTCAGCAGATTACTGCAGGGCTCCTCCAGGCCAGGCAGTCAGTCCAGGCAGCGGAAGCGTTGTTTGAGGAGGTCTAAGGTGCGCTCCACAACGTTACGTATGGCACCATGGCTCTCATTATAGCCTGCTGTGCACATGTGCATGGATTCCTGACTGGAGTCATGAGCCACAATGTGAGGGGATAGCCCTTGTCGCTCAGTAGCCAGCCTTTGACTCGTCGAGTCGGGTGAAAGATAGCAGGCACGTTGGACTGCCGCATGACGAAGGTGTCGTGATTGCTCCCAGGGTAGCGGGCATCGACCTCCATGATTCGATGCATGTGGTCGCACACCAGCTGCACGTTGAGGGAGTGGAAGCCCTATCGGTTGACAAAGATGGCCAAGTTGATATGCGGGGCACGCAGGGCAATGTGCGTGCAGTCAATGGCACCCTGCACCCTGGGGAAGCCAGCAATGCGAGCGAACCACTGTACTCGCTCGTTCTGCTTCTCTCTGTCAAGAGGGAAGGTGATGAACCTGTTCCTCATCTGGTACAGTGCACCTGTGACCTCCGTTATGCAGCAGTGCACTGTATACTGTGAGATGTTGCACATATCGCCAGCAGAGGCTTAAACTAATCTTGAGCTGTAGAAATTCAGCACCACAGTGACCTTCACAGCCACAGGCAATGCTGTCCTCGCCCTGCTCTGAGGCTGCAGTTGTGGCCGCACCAGTTGACAGATCTCGGTCACCGCTTCCTTGGTGAACCTCAGGCATCAGATGCAATCCTCCTCGGTCATGTTGAGGTAACAGAATTGGTCCCGGAAGGCCCTCATTAGGTAGGTCCTCCTGCTCAGTGCCCTGCGCCTCCTCGTCCTCCGTCTCCTCGCAGCTTGACCTGCTCTGCGTGGCCTCTCTTCATGTTCCCAGTCATGCTTAATGCCCAGCGGGAGCCCAGGCAGACCACCCATGGTTGCCAGGAATGTTGTTCAACTACGGTTATAACTTTCTGAACCGTAAGGCAGTACCTGCCAAACCACTCTCAAATGTACTGTAGGAACTCTCAGTAAGTACAGGGAGCTTCAAAAAACACTTCCTACTCCACCAGCAGCCAGAAGCAATAATCCAGCAACTAACCTGCAACACCTGTATGGTCTCTTTAAATAACGTTGGTGGGGGGTCCTCCAAGCACTCTAAGACACGTTCAGATGGTCGGGGTTAAGACTGTGCGTTGAGAGTTGAGTGTTAAGTGCCAAAATGGTGTCTATCACTTTAAATCAGCACACTGATTGCATGCTTTTTCTCCCTACTTTACATACTTCCGGTGTTTGGTATTTGCACATGTACAAACTCCAATACCAAAGTGGTGTCTGGCGCACGCCACGCTGGAAACGTGCGTGCGCAGCCATGTCGCCATCTTGGATGTTGGAGAGGCCGCGTAGCGCCAAAACAATGGGCGCTACATGGCCCAATTTAGCGCCCGTTGTGTTTCCAATGGTTATATTTCCTCACAGTATATACAACTGAAAATTAAATTCATATCATAATACATTAAAAAGCACATTATCCTGAAAAAGTACTAAACATACCCATAAAGTTAGCCAATATTTACTTTGAATGAGGGGAAGGGTGGTGAAGGTGGGATATTTCTGAGATACTTTGATGCTGAGCTTGCACAGTGAGACAGGGCCAGTCCGTCAGCCATAACAAATGACCATCTACTCAAAGTGCTGGCCACTGCAACTTGATGTTAGGAAAGACATCCCGGAGCAGCACTATACCAATGGCAGCTTCAGCAAGAATGATAAATCTACCATGGGAAGCAAAGGGAGAAAAGAATGTGGCCTGGGTTCTCCTGCCGTTGGTGGGTTTGCGCTGGGATGGTCCTATCTTCCGCCAATGTAAAACCACCACTAACCTGTTGCAATCTCCTCCCACAACTCTCATTAGCCATCCAGAGCCATTTGGAGTTCATAAAACTGCCCTTCATTGGCTTACCCAAAGAGGAACATACAGTTCTGGTGTGACCTTTCAAAGGCCTTGGCCAGTTAAAGGGCGATATCACTTTTCTGCAAGAGGGCAGAAGGAGCAGCAGCCTCGGGGATGTCAGCAGCTGGAAGAGCCCCCAGATTTTCTGATGGATCAGTGGAGATGTTGCTGGTGGAAGTGAGGTCCAGGAGGGAGCATCTGGTGGGCACTGAGGGCAGGAAGCTCCATAAGAGAGTGGTGCAGGATAGTCTGGAGGGAGGTGGGAGAGGCAGTCAGTGCAGCCTCCACCACCTCAAGAACTGCTACACAGTGCAGGAAGAGGTTCAATTGCCTCACAAGGGGAACCAAGGAAAGTCAAGGCAATAGTGCCACTCATACAGCTTCATTTCTTTCTCTTCAGATCAAAGTCAAGGGAACCCCATTGAGAAATCCATGTCCAGAGTACAAAGCGGCATATTGAACAGAGCTGAGTAAAAGTTAACAGCAACGGTCCTGACTGAAGTACTTTAAAAGAATTGCTATGCAGGCAAAGGAACCCCAACTTTCAGCAATAGCTCCCAAAATGGCTTCGTCAGTAATGTCAACCTCCTCAGAGATACCTTGTAGAAGCTCTTACTGCCACTGATATAACGGCAGTAATTATTTGGGGTGGGTTGGGGCCAGAAATGAAAGGGAATGGGGCAAAGGAACTTAGGAAGGAACATAGGAACAGGAGTAGGACACTCAGCCCCTCGAGCGGGTTCCACCATTCAATGAGAAGATCTGTTTCTTAACTCCCATACACCCGCCTTGGTTCCGTAATCTGCAATACCCCTGTCTAACAAAAATCTGTAAAGGGGATCGCCAAGTCCCCTTGACCCCACTTTCCACGATGGGCCGAAGGGCCTCTATCCGTGCTGTATGACTCTAAATGTGGCAGAGGGTGATTCTGATGGGCTGTAAAGGGAACTGGCATTATCTTAGGAGGAGAATGTATATAGAGTTTTTTTTTGTGGCAGAGTTGAAGCAGTAGCCTCCAAGAATACATTTTGCTTTGGTTAGAATCCCAAACTGGGTGGTAATTCAAAGGAAAATCCAAGAGTTGGGGCTAGAAATTGGGTCATCCAGCACCCGGTGTTTCGAGGCTACGTAGCCTCTTGAAGTGCCAAGATGGCGACTTGGCTGTGCACGTACGTTTCTAATGTGACGAGCATGGGATGCCATCTTGGTATAGGTATTAGCGCATGCGCAAACGCCGGCTGCATGTAAAGTAAGGAGAAAATGGATACAACTTTTATAGTTACATTAGGAAAAAGAGGGTGGTCAGGAGCAGTGTTGGCCCCTTAAAAACTGAAAGTGGGGATATTGTCATTGACAATGGGGAAATGGCGGACATGTTGAACAATTACTTTGTGTCAGTATTTACAGTAGAAAATGAGGATAGCATGCCGGAAATCCCAAGAAAACTAATATTGAATCGGGGACAGGGACTCGATAAAATTAACATAAGTAAAGCAACAGTAATGAAGAAAATAATAGCACTAAAGAGTAACAAGTCCCCAGGACCAGATGGTTTCCATCCCAGGGTTTTAAAGGAAGTAGGTGAGCACATTATGGCTGCCCTAACTATAATCTTTCAAAGTTCCCTAGATTCAGGAACTGTCCCTCTGGATTGGAAAATTGTACATGTCACTCCACTTTTTAAGAAAGGAGAGGGAAACCAGGGAATTATAGATCAGTTAGCCTAACATCTGTTGTGGGAAAAATGCTGGAGTCTATAATTAAGGATAAGGTGACTGAACACCTCGAGAATTTTCAGTTAATCAGAGAGAGCCAGCATGGATTTGTGAAAGGTAGGTCGTGCCTGACAAACCTGATTGAATTTTTTGAAGAGGTGACTAAAGTAGTGGACAGGGGAATGTCAATGGATATTATTTATATGGACTTCCAGAAGGCATTTGATAAGGTCCCACATAAGAGACTGTTAGCTAAGATAGAAGCCCATGGAATCGAGGGAAAAGTACGGACTTGGTTAGGAAGTTGGCTGAGCAAAAGGCGACAGAGAGTAGGGACAATGGGTAGGTACTCACATTGGCAGGATGTGACTAGTGGAGTCCCGCAGGGATCTGTCTTGGGGCCTCAATTATTCACAGTATGTATTAACGACTTAGATGAAGGCATAGAAAGTCTCATATCTAAGTTTGCTGATGACACAAAGATTGGTGGCATTGTAAGCAGTGTAGATGAAAACATAAAATTACAAAGGGATATTGATAGATTAGGTGAATGGGCAAAACTGTGGCAAATGGAATTCAATGTAGACAAATGTGAGGTCATCCATTTTGGATCAAAAAGGATAGAACAGGGTACTTTCTAAATGGTAAAAAGTTAAAAATAGTGGATGTCCAAAGGGACCTCGGGGTACAGGTACATTGATCATTGAAGTGTCATGAACAGGTACAGAAAATAATCAATAAGGCTAATGGAATGCTGGCCTTTACATCTAGAGGACTAGAGTACAAGGGGGCAGAAGTTATGCTGCAGCTATACAAAACCCTGGTTAGACTGCACCTGGAGTACTATGAGCAGTTCTGGGCACCGCACCTTCGGAAGGACATATTGGCCTTGGAGGGAGTGCATCGTAGGTTTACTAGAATGATACCCGGACTTCAAGGGTTAAGTTATGAAGAGAGATTACACACATTGGGGTTGTATTCTCTAGAGTTTCGAAGGTTAAGGGGTGATCTGATCGAAGTTTATAAGATATTAAAGGGAACAGAAAGGGTGGATAGAGAGAAACTATTTCCGCTGGTTGGGGATTTTAGGAGTAGGGGGCACAGTCTAAAAATTGGAACCAGACCTTTCAGGAGCAAGATTAGAAAACATTTCTACACACAAAGGGTGGTAGAAGTTTGGAACTCTCTTCCGCAAATGGCAATTGATACTAGCTCAATTGCTAAATTTAAATCTGAGATATGGAGTTAGATCACAGATCAGCCATGATCTTATCAAATGGCGGAGCAGGCACGAGGAGCTGAATGGCCTACTCCTGTTCCCATGTTCCTAATCAGTGTGCAACGCTGATTTAAAGTGATTGACACCATTTTGGAGCTTAACGTTCAACTCAACGCTCAGTCTTAACCCCGACCATCTGAACGTGTCTTAGAGTGCCTGGAGAACCTCCCACCAGCGCTATTTAAAGGGACTATGCAGGATTTGCAGGTTAGTTGCTGGATTATTGCTTTTGGCTGCCGAGACATTTGTAACTGTTTTTGGAGGTCTCCTGGACTTGAATACTAGAACGCGGGGACATAGCCTAACATTTAGAGGCAGGACGTGCAGGAGTGAAGTTAAGAAACGCTTCTACACGCAAAGGATGGGAGAAGTTTGGAACGCTCTTCTGCAAACAGCTGCTGATGTTAGCTCACTTGTGAATTCTAAATCTGAGATTGATCGATTGCTCTGAACCAAGGGTATTAAGGGATATGGGGCTAAGGTGGGTATATGGAATTAGATCACAGGTCCACCATGATCTCATTGAATGGCAGAATAGGCTCGAGGGGCTAAATGCCACTACAACTTGCTGCCTCCTGTTATGCGCCACTTTCTCCTGCAAGCAAGCGGGATGTGTGTCTGGGTGATGTTCCTGTATTGGTTGAATAGCTGCCAGTGTGTGCGGCCTGTGAATTGTGGGTGGACGGCTTGCAACAGTGGTAATGTGTAAGGGTGAGAGGAAGCATCTGATTGGCAGAGTTGAGTACTGATGGAAAGAGTTTGTTGGTACGTGGGTGATGAGGGTGTAGTGAGTGGAGCAGTGGATGCGGCCAGTGGTGCAGTTGGTAGGAGTCGCCACTTGACAGTTGACCTCACTCGCCTTGACCACTTGTGTCAAAGCATTGAACTTCTTCCTGCACTGCATCCATGTTCGTGGTGCTGTGCGCCTGGCATTGTCTTCGTCCCTGCTGTCTCCTACTGCCTTTCGGGTGTATGTCTGGAGGGCCTCTTGTTTCTCCAACCCCTTGCCCAGCGGATATAGGATGTCCCTCCGTCTGTCCACCTCTTGCACCAAGGCCTCTAGTGCATCATCAGAGAACCTTGGTGCATGCTCTCTCGCAGGCCTGGTACAAACTCAGATCGGCAGATTGGTGAGGTCTGGAATACAGATTGGAGGATGTGGGATTTAGTAGTGCGCAACCTTTTTTCAATGTTTTAATATAACTCATCAGTTTGTAAACATAGGGACGGGACCTGCATCTGTGTTTTACGTGTGCGATGTCTGATCTCCGTTCAGACTCCGTGCAGACAGCAGACTGTTATTTTTAGCAAATAACAGGTACCGGCTACCTTTAAGAGATTTTAAGAGCCATCCTCCCTTTAAGAGATTGGGGCTCCCCTTGCTGGTGGAAAGTGCATTTCCTTGTCATGTCAGGCCTAGTTTTTAACGCTTCTTGTAGGTAAGTCCTCAGGCAGGATGAACGTCTCGTCCTACCTGGACAGGAAGCACCAGGCATCGATTAATCTTGGATTGCAATACCCGTGCCCGGTTTTAGGGGTTAACCAATTTGACCCCCCATATCTTTTATAATCATGTAAATAACTAAAAAAAAGGAAGGTTTTGAGAAGGGAGAAGTAGGAACGTAGGAACAGGAGTAGGCCATTTAGCCCCTCGAGCCTGTTCCACCATTCAATGAGATCATGGCTTATCTGTGACCTAGCTCCATGTACCCACCTTAGCCTCATATCCCTTAATACCTTTGGTTATACAGGGCCTTGGTGAGACCACACCTGGAGTATTGTTTGCAGTTTTGGTCTCCTTACCTAAGAAAGGATGTAATTACCATAAAGGGAGTACAGCGAAGGTTCACCAGACTGATTCCTGGGATGGCAGGACCGTCGTATGAGGAGAGATTGGGTCAACTAGGCCTGTATTCACTCGAGTTTAGAAGAATGAGCGGGGATCTCATTGAAACATATAAAATTTTGACAGGGCTAGACAGACTGGATGCAGGGAGGATGTTTCCCCTGGCTGGAGGGTCTAAAACGAGGGATCACAGTCTCAGGATACGGGGTAGGACATTTAGGACTGAGATGAGGAGAAATTTCTTCACACAGGGTGGTGAACCTGTGGAATTCTCTTCCACAGAAGGCTGTGGAGGCCAAGTCACTAAATATATTTAAAAAGGAGATAGATATATTTCTCGACACAAAAGACATCAAGGGCTATGGGGAGAGAGCAGGAATATGGTATTGAGATAGAGGATCAGCCATGATCATATTGAATGGCAGAGCAGGCTCGAAGGACCGAATGGCCTACTCCTGCTCCAATTTTCTTTGTTTCTGTGTTTCTGTGTTAACAAAAATCTATCAATCTCAGATTTAAAGTTGACAATTGAGCTAGCATCCTCGTAATTTAACCCTTGGAGTCTGGGTATCATTCTAGTAGATCTACACTGCACTCCCTCCAAGGCCGATATATCCTTCCTAAAGCGCAGTGCCCGGAACTGAACACAGTACTACAGATGTGGTCTAACCAGGGCTTTGTACAGTAAATATTGGAATTCCACCATGTAAGGTAGGGCAAGCAAAAATATGTATTAGATAATGTAAATAACTAAAAACAAAAGGTTTAGGGAGAGAAAAACAGTTACTTGCTTCTTATATCTCTGAGGCCAGTCTCTTTTAATATTAGTATGATGAATAAAAACAGAGAATATTGGAAACACTCAGCAGGTCAGGCAGCATCTGTGGAGAGAGAAACCGAGTTAACGTTTCAGGTCGATGACCTTTCAATGTTAGAAGGATTTGATAGGGTAGATACGGAGAAACTATTTCCTCAGGTGGGGAAATCAAGAACGAGGGGGACATCATCTTAAAATTAGAGCTAGGTCATTCAGGAGGGAAATCAGGAGCATTTTTTCACACAAAGTGTAGGAGAAATCTGGAATTCTCTCCCCCAAAAGCTGTGGATGCTGGGACAATTGGAGCTTTCAAGACTGAGACCGATAGATTTTTGTTAGGTAAGAGTATCAAGGGACATGGGTCAAAGGCGGGTAAATGGAGTTGAGGTACGGATCAGCCATGTTCTGATTGAATGGCGGAGCAGGCTCAGAGGGCTGATTGGACTACTCATGTTCCTATGTTCCTACCTACATCAATGTGTCTGTTGTAAATTAATCTTACTCTTAAAGCTAGCAGTTTGGCAAATACAGTCCAATGTGTTGTTTACTCCAGGGCATATGCACAGGCTCAGTGAATTATGTAACTATAAATGTTCCCCAAAAGCAATCTGAGCATTGAAGAAACCCTGTAGAAACCTAGACTATTACACATGGATTACAAATATAAAGAGATGCAGTGAAGGGCTATGTTAGATATGTGTCAAGCAGCTATCGCATTATGTGATCTTGTTCAATCGCTCCAACCTCCATCCCACATTGCCTCCTAGATAATAGATGGAAAGTTTGTTAGTTCATTATAAGAAATGGTTCAAATTACCCTTCATATAACAGCTGCATCTTTACTCCATTATCAATCTCTGAGAAGAGCACACATGTCCTATCTAATCAAGGCTGCTGAAAACTCATTTGTCATTTCTCTGTCGGCAGATTCTTTCAATTTCCCAAGAGCACTGAAGATGCTAATGGTGGCTATAGCATTGAGTTACTGGGTAGCGAGTCGTGTTCTGGATTGATGGATTCTGCGATCAGGTTTCATCTTTCATTTCTAACATGATGTTGTTGTGATAAGAAATTGGTAACAAACAGCTGTCAGTCTGGAAGATTCATGTGGAAACACTGCTCTCATTCAATTCAGTGAACTAATTATTTGAAAAACAGTTGTTGGTTGGTCTGTAATGACATATCTCTACACGCATCAGGTGAAAGGGATCGGAGAATATAAGGTACATTTTCAGAGTTTCCATTTTCGACACGGAGATTGGCACAGCGGGAACACATATTGGGAATTGAGGTGTAGAGATCAGTGAGCATGATTCACTGCCCGCACAAATTTCCATCCGTTGAAATTCATGGAGGGAAAATCATTCAGCTTGCGAATCAGACGCATTGATCTCTACACCAGGGGAAGCTGACTGGTGGAGCTCGCTGACCCCCTGTCCGCTTCTGGTAGCAGGATATCGAGTGCCCGGAGGATGAGGAACTAACAGAAAGCATCTCAGAATATGGCACTGTGTCACTTGATCTCACTTTAGCAAGCACCAGCTCATAGACTTTTTTTTTATTCGTTCATGGGAGGTGGACGTTGCTGGCAAGGCCAGCATTTATTGCCCATCCCTAATTGCCCTCGAGAAGGTGGTGGTGAGCCGCCTACCTGAATCGCTGCAGTCCGTGTGGTGAAGGTTCTCCCACAGTGCTGCTAGGTAGGGAATTCCAGGATTTTGACCCAGCGACGATGAAGGAACGGCGATATATTTCCAAATTGGGATGGTGTGTGACTTAGAGGGGAACGTGCAGGTGGTGTTGTTCCCATGTTCCTGCTGCCTTGGCCTTCTAGGAGGTAGAGATCGCGGGTTTTGAAGGTGCTGTCGAAGAAGCCTTGGCAAGTTGCTGCAGTGCATCCTGTAGATGGTACACACTGCAGCCATGGTACGCTGGTGGTGAAGGGAGTGAATATTTAGGGTGGTGGATGGGGTGCCAATCAAGCAGGATGCTTTGTCCTGGATGGTGTTGAGCTTCTTGAGTGTTGTTGGAGCTGCACTCATCCAGGCAAGTGGAAAGTATTCCATCACATTCCTGACTTGTGCCTTGAAGATGGTGGAAAGGCTTTGGGGAGTCAGGAGGTGAGTCACTCGCTGCAGAATACCCAGCCTCTGGCTTGATCTTGTAGCCACAGTATTTATGTGGCTGGTCCAGTTAAGCTTCTGGTCAATGGTGACCCCCAGGATGTTGATGGTGGGGGTCACCATTGGCACTATGTTTACGTTAGAGGATAGGCTAGAGTGGCCTGCCATGGGAGACGCATTTGAGCATTAGTGCACAGGAGCATGGGTAGTGGGATGATGCAGTCCAGGAAGCAGCTAGCTGGAGGGAGAGTTTGCATCGTAGCCCTGCTGCAGAGGGCAGAGATAAGGATCTCGACAGTGCAGCCTACATTCAAAGACTGATCCTTATACACCAGGACCTTTTAAGTGCACTGGGAAGCCTGCTAGAGAGCTTGCAGACTATGGCACCAGAATATAGCGGAGTCCAGCTCTGGTTTGTGTTGGGTCATCCAGCAAAGCATTGAGACCGTGTAGTAAACCATGGAGTGAGTGGTCAGGTCTATGAACACTGCAGTGGGGCCCACAATGATGGACCTTCTGGTGACAGCTCTGATGGCTTCGCCGGGAGCCTAATGGGGTAGTAGTGTTGTAGGGCATTCAGAAGGAGGGTGGAAGGAATGGATCAGATGGTAGGTGGGGCTGCTGGTGTGCTGGGGGAGGGTTTACCTAGGAGAATTCCTCCTCAATAATTTGTTTGCTTTACAGCTCTGGCAGCAATGCTCAACCTTGGCCTTCCTCATCATCATCCTCTTCCTTGTCCCCTTCGTCATCTTGCTCCTGAACTTCTGCTCTTGTGGCGGCTGCAAGGCTTGGCCCCTCCAAATGGCATAGCTGTGTAGCATACAGTAAATCATTACAAATCTGAAGACTCACTCATGTGAGACATTGACTGCAGGACTCCACCAGATCGGTCGAGGCGCCGGAATCTTTGTTTGAGGATGCCTATGATTTGCTCAATGAGACCTCCGATTTGAGTGTGGTTCTCACTGTATCGACACCCCGCCTCTGTGCCCGAGTTCCTGACAGGAGCCATGAGCCAGGTGTAAAGGCGATACCCCCTGTCTCCAAGGAGCTAGCCTGGCACTCGCTGGTCTGGTTCGAAGACAGGGGGTATTGAGCACTGGCACAATATGAAGGTGTCATGACTACTGCCAGGGTATTGGGCACATACCTGAATTACTCACTGCTTGTGGACACACACCAGCTCAATATTCAAGGAATGGAACTCCCCTCCACCTGAAGCACAAGTGAAAAGGCAACTTGGCATCCTCATATCTTTTTTTAAAATTTGTTCATGGGATGTTGGCATCGCTGGCGAGACCAGCATTTATTGCCCATCCCTAATTGCCCTTGAGAAGGTGGTGGTGAGCCGCCTTCTTGAACCGCTGCAGTCCGTGTGGTGAAGGTTCTCCCACAGTGCTGTTAGGTAGGGAGTTCCAGGATTTTGACCCAGCGATGATGAAGGAGCGGCGATATATTTCCAAGTCGGGATGGTGTGTGACTTGGAGGGGAACGTGCAGGTGGTGTTGTTCCCATGTGCCTGCTGCCCTTGGCCTTCTGGGTGTAGAGGTCATGGGTTTGGGAGGTGCTGTCGAAGAAGCCTTGGCAAGTTGCTGCAGTGCATCCTGTGGATGGTACACACTGCAGCCACAGTGTGCCGGTGGTGAAGGGAGTGAATGTTTAGGGTGATGGATGGGGTGCCAATCAAGTGGGCTGCTTTGTCCTGGATGGTGTCGAGTTTCTTGAGTGTTGTTGGAGCTGCACTCATCCAGGCAAGTGGAGAGTATTCCATCACACTCCTGACTTGTGCCTTGTAGATGGTGGAAAGGCTTTGGGGAGTCAGGAGGTGAGTCACTCGCCGCAGAATACCCAGCCTCTGACCTGCTCATGGCCAGGATAAAATGGAGTGCTTGCCACATGTGGAATCATGGGCGCAGACTCACATCCCAATTCTCTACGCATGTTAGAGCATTCTAGAAAATGCTCCTCAAGCAAGACACTGTTTAAGATTGTGGATCTTCATACAAAGTTAGCAACACTGCTCCAAGAAGTATTTAGACCCATTAGCATGAATGGAAAGACATTATGCAGAGAGAAAACATGATCTTTGACAGAATTAGTTAGGAATAAACTGCACTTATTTCAGATGAATTTTATCTTAACATGCCCTGACGATGGAAACAACTCTTGAGTCCAATTTGCTGCTTTGGGATGAGACTGAATTTTGGTGACGTGTTTCTCAACTAATGATTAGTGGCTTATTGGCATCTGTCTAGCATAAAATAATTTCCTGTACATTGAATGGTCCTGCCCATTTCTATTTATATTATTAGTGTATCTTTGCACTTTGTCGACAGTGTGCATATAAATGCAATGTCCCTTTGGCAAGGTTACAAAGGCCATATAAATCAAAAGCAGCTTTTGTACATTATATAGAATTGACAGCACAGAAACAGGCCATTCTGCCCAATTGGTCTATATCAGTGTTTATACTCCACATGAGCCTCCTCCCATTGTAATTATCTCTTCCCCCACCCCCCCCCAGCCCCAATATTCCTCTATTCCCTTCTCCCTCATATATGTAAACAATCTTACAACACCTGGTTATAGTCCAACAATTTTATTTGAAAATCACAAGCTTTCGGAGATTATCTCCTTCGTCAGGTGAGTCACACTCACCTGACGAAGGAGATAATCTCCGAAAGCTTGTGATTTTCAAATAAAATTGTTGGACTATAACCTGGTGTTGTAAGATTCTTTACATTTGTCAACCCCAGTCCATCACCGGCATCTCCACATCATGGCCCTCATATATGCATCAACTTCCCCTTAAATGCATGAATGCTATCTGCTTTAATCACTCCATGTGACAACAGGATCTACATTCTCACTATTCTCTGTATAAAGAAATGCCTCCTAAATTCTTTATTTGATCTGTTAGTGACTATCTGATATTTATGTCCCCTTGTTCCAGACTCCTCCACAAGTGGAGACAGTTTCTCCACATCCACTCCATCAAACTTCTTCATAATTTTAAAGACCTCTATCAGGTCACCTCTCAGTCTTCTCTTTTCCAGAGGAAAGACTCCCAGTCTGTTCAATCTTTCCTAATAGTTGCATCCTCTCAATTCTGGTCAGGTTCTTGTAAATCTTTTCTGCACTTTGAGCAGTGCTTCAAAATATTTTTTATAATATGGAGACCAGAACTTCATACAGTTTTCCAAGTGTGGTCTAACCAAGGTTCTATATAAATTTAACATTACCCCTCTGCATTTGTATTCTATTCGTCCAGAAATGAGCCCCAGTACTTTGTATGCATTTTTATAGCCTTATCAAGTTATGTAGCTACTTTTAATGATTTATGTATCTGTATTCCTTGATCTCTTTGCTTCTTTACCAATTTAAATTTCTTACCTTCCATGAAATAAGTGGACTTCTTATTCCTCCTACCAAAATAAACCACCTCACACTTCGCTATATTGAATTCCATTTGCCAATTATCCGCTCACTCTGCAAGCCTGTTTATGTTTTCCTGTATTTTGGTGCAGTCCTCCCCAATATTAAGCTACACCCCCCCCCCCAAATTGGTATCATCTGCAAATTTTGACATCATACCTATAATTTCTGAGTCCAAATCATTTGTGTATATGGTAAAGAACAGTGGTCCCAGCTCAGGTCCTGTAGGACACCACTTCCCACTTCTTGCCAGATGGAGAAATTTCCCTTAACTCCTACTCTGTGTTTTTTGTTTTGTAGCCATCTTTCAATCCATTGTGCTACCTGGCCCCGACTCCAAACACCCTGACCTTTATCATGAGTCTTTTATGTGACATTTTATTGACGGCCTTCTGAAAGTCCATGTATACCACATCCACTGCATTGCTCTTGTCTACTTTTTCTGTTATTTCAAAAAGGATTCAATAAGGTTGGTTAAACATGACCTTCCTTTTAGAAATCCATGCTGATTATTTTTTATTATACTCTCCATTTCTAGATATTTTGTTATCTGACTTTTTAACAAATATGCTGGTATCTTTCCTACCACTGATGTTAAGCTAACCGGTCTGTAGTTCCTTGGGTTAGTTCTCTCTCTCCTTTTGAAAATAGGATTTATATTTGCTGTCCATCAGTCCTCTGGCACTAATCCTTTTTCTAATGCATGCTTATATATAGATCCTAGTGCATCTGCTATCTCCTCCCTCGTTTCTTTGGAGTATCCATGGGTGCAATCCATTTGGACTCAGGATCTTGTCCTCCTGGAGTTTGGCTTATTTGTCCAGTACCTCTTTTTCTATCTTAACTGTTGCAATATCCCTCTTGACGACTTCTTCTATTGTCATTTGCTCTTTGTTAGCGTTTTCAGTGAAAACTGAAGCAAAGTATCTACTCAGTATCCCTGCCATTTCAGTATCATCAGTATCAGTTGATCTTGCTCATCACTTAGTGGCCTGATACCGATCTTAATTCTCCTTATGTGCCTGTAGAAAACTTTACTATTTCATTTTATATTCTTTGATATTCTCAATTCATATTTCCTCTTTGTCTTGCTGAAATTTCTTTTAAATTAAGGGAATATGATAAGCTTATCATATTCTCTTTTATCATCCTTTCTTTATGTACCTAGCGCATGCCTTTTTCTTCAGATTCAATTATATCCTCACCTTTTCATTTATCAACGGTATCTCATTCCTGGCTAGCTTGTCTTTATTTTTTAGTGGAATATATTTCTTCGGATCTCTATTGATCTCACCTTTAAATATTGCCCACTGTTGTTCTACATCTTTGCCTGTCAATATTTTTCAAAAGCTGCAGATTGCTTAATGTGGATGAATGAACAGCAACACTGAGAATTCCAAAGGGCTTTTTAATGGGACTGAGCACTGAGTGCTGTTGCATGAGCTATTTTACTCTTCTATTTTATGACAGACAATACAGAGTGAGATTGAGCTGTGATAAATTACTGCCGCCTTGTTATTCCCCAGCTAGCTAACAAGAGAGCTATAATTTGAACTTGAAAGAAGTGATTTTTTTTTAGCCTTTCCAGCAGTCACCTGTCTTCAGTAATCACGTTGCTCTTTCTACTTCATCCCATGAATTAAATATCTTTCTGACTGTGAAACAAATAAGGAGCAAGTGTGCCACTGCGATGATTAGTGCAGGTCAATAATACTGCAGGTCAGAAAGTGTGCAAGATCACCCTGACATTATGACAGATGAACCCACCAAGTTAAATCACCAGAGCTACTTGGAAGGAAGCGCAAGATCAAATGAAAATTACCCCCCTTCACCTTAACACAACCAGTAAATGTAAAGTGCTCTTCTAGTAAAGAGGAGCGAAAAAAAAGTACTCAGGTCACAGAGTTGTGTCAGTCACTGCTGATTGTTACCTCCCCATTTTCCAAAGGGTTTTGATGCTAAAGTGAGGAACTGAGAGAGATGTTGGCAAGGGATGTGCAGAACAATGCAATCTCCCCAAGATTACTTATAGGGAGAGGTTGGATAGACTGAGACTTTTTTCCCTGGAGAGTAGGAGGTTTTAGGGGTGATCTTATCGAAGTCTATAAAATAATGAGGGGCATAGATAAGGTAGATAGTCAAAATCTTTTCCCAAAGGTAGGGGAGTCTATAACGAGGGGGCATAGATTTAAGGTGAGAGGGGAGAGATACAAAAGGGTCCAGAGGGGCAATTTTTTCACTCAAAGGGTGGTGAGTGTCTGGAACGAGCTGCCAGAGGCAGTAGTAGAGGCGGGTACAATTTTGTCTTTTAAAAAGCATTTGGACAGTTACATGGGTAAGATGGGTATAGAGGGATATGGGCCAAGTGCAGGCAATTGGGACTAGCTTAGTGGTATAAACTGGGCGACATGGACATGTTGGGCCAATGGGCCTGTTTCCATGTTGTAAACTTCTATGATTCTATGATTCTATTATCAAGTTTAACGCAGGCTGGATGAGTTAATGCAACCCTTGCATTTTAATTAATAGAGTTCATTCTCATGTAAATAATTTTAGAGGAATCATGGTTCCAAAATTACCACCTTAACAAATACATTTATTCCTGGTTCAGCTTGAGATAACCAATTTTTTCTTCTCTTAAGTTTCTTTTTCTCTCTTAAAGGTGCAAACTCCTGCTCCACGGTCACTGGCTGTACTTTAGTGCATCATGTTTGTGGGCATTCTCCATGTATGAGCTCAGGCACTAAGTGCTGTCAGGTTAACTACACCACACCTGAGCCCCATGTATCCTAGCCCAAATGTCCACTTTGCTGCAAGAGTAACTGGATAGTGATCAGGAACCGGAACCTTAACTGAGATCAGCGAGCTCAACACAGATTAGGGATCGAACCTGTGATTGCAATCCCATAGTGAATACTGTATTTATCAACTGTGCTAGAAGTTATCAAATCTGATAGGACAATGCCATGCTACCCAGTACAGATAGTTACATAATGGCGTTTCTCTCTTTGCGCATCCAAACTTTTGGCAAAACTGCTGTATAAGAAATGAGCAAATAATAAAACTCTGTTGAACGACATTAGTCATTCGCTGCAAGATTAGAATCTACTCCTGATAATTGAAAGTCGTTATTTGCAGTAAAAAAAGCTTCGAGTCATCCATCATTTGAAGTAGGTAATGTAAATAACAGTAAAGTGGATATTTAGTGCTTAAAACATTAATTTATCAGCTCGTTTGAAATAAGTGACGTTGAATGTATTTAATAACAACAGTCACTTCACAAAATAAAGTATCCAAGGTGAGATATCCAGTAACCTTTGCTGAGTGAAGAGTCTCATTGTCAATTATGGAATCCTGTTAGGATCTTTCACAACATTGTGAATGTGTCTGTGAAGATTTCTTCTGATACTGCTCTGGAATTGTAATCACATTCTTTTAGAACATGTTTTGGATTTTGCTCAAAATCGCCGTGGACGTATCTACGATGTCCTTACACTTAGCTACAGGGAGAGCTCTTACCCCAAGATCTCCATCTATCCCATGTTGGAAGAAAAGAAGTTAATTGCCATCACCATTGATACAATCTTCAGGAATCAACTCAATATGCAATTTAATATTTAAGAAGTTATCAATTGAGAATTTTCCCATTCTAATTAAACACCTCATTGATGAAATGTCAAACCATGGTATTTTTACAAATACAATGAAACATTCTGCTTTCTTTTCCTTCCAAAAGTCCGTTAATTCTGTTACATTAGTAAGATAGGTTTTAATATTTCTCAACGATAATTACTAATAGCAGGGGATTGTAAAATGTATTTTAATTGAATGACTCATTGTACTCTCTTTGAATGTGTAAAATGAATGCAAAATAATGTTGAAAGAAGCCATTTGTTCCATCGTAGTACCTAATGGCTCTTCCATTACTAATGGTAATGTACTCTGAGCATCAAAACTACCCTCTGAAACTGTTTGCTTCCTCAAGATTAATTAGTTGCCTCCTCTTATTGCAGAGGACCTTTATGATTTCTATGATGTGTTTTATTACAGCTTTACACTTCTCAATGTCCTTCCAGTAATGATATAATTTACTTGTTTTCAATTAGGGTCAAGTATCCAAGTAAACCTTTTATAACCTGAATCTTGGCACTGCGTGTTTTTGGGGATGTGGATGGATTCACATCTCCACTATTTCTGCAGAAAAGTAGACAGCTTCCTCGTGAACCAGTTCATGTGACTACACCTCGAGTACCACAAAGGCTATTTCTGTCTTCGTAACAAAAAATGTATCTTAGCTCCATTAGAAATACAACAATATTAGTGTTAGTAATCGATAGCTAGGCGTGATGACAATTAGGACATATTGGGAGGAGTGTGCAATAAACCAGGGTTTAGATGATGGCACAAATCACTAAAGCTTAATGGTTTATCAGAGTTTATTTGAATCCTGGAATGTGTTACATTTCTCACTTGTTCCTCTTAATTTTCATCCAGAAACTTTTCCCCATCACTGCATCCTTCTTATTGAAACCAAGACACTTTGCACGATATCTTACCAAACCCATTCTTTTGCAGGAACTCCAATTGTAGAACTTTTTGCATTCCCTCAGTCTTCCCATCCACCTACAATCTACAGACTTTTAAAACCCATCACCTAACCACTACTTTCTACTCGTCTTCTACTCTTTTCAACCTTTGCTGGTGTCCCGCCCTCTGGGCCTTCGTACTTCAAGTTTTCTCAATAAAAATAAATCTTTGAATCTAAACTTCGGTCTTTATTATTCTTTGCAATATGTACATTTGTCGACTGCCCCATTTTGGCAAGATTTTACCTTTTTATTGATGGATCTGTGGCAGACAGTGATGGGCAGCAGGTTCCAAGGGAGCCACACATTTTGAACTGAAGTGGCAGTGAACCACATGATTGGAACTGCAGTCATATCGGATTTATATCGCTGCTTGGTCAAGGATTAATATGCCCTGTAATTATCGGACGGTTCAGATTATGCCTTGAACCACAATGGGAAAACTTGCACAGTTTAGAAGCCATCTGAACCTAGAGAATATCTCACAGACTACATGAACCCATATGGTAACAATTATTTTTTGCAACTATCACTGATTTGTTGACGGTTGCTGATCCAAGTTCGTTTTGGGCTTTTATTTTTCTAGCAGTTGATGTTGTGGTGCATGTCAATCATCATCTTTGTCTAATAAAAAAAGAAAAGGAGGAACTAGCATTCCTACAGTGCCTTTCACAACCTCAGGACGTCCCAAAGCGCTGTACAGCTAATGTAATACATTTTGAAGTGTAGTCACTATTGTAATGTAGGGAGCGCTGCAGCCAATTTGCGCACAGCGAGGCCCCACAAACCAGATCATTTGTTTTCGTGATGTTGAGGAATCAGCAGTAGCTACGCAGGTAGAGCCAAAATAGGCATCAGGGTCCCGAGGACATCATTTGAATCTGATGAGCATATATTAACAAAGTCCCCGTCTGTTTCTGGTGGGAACTCCGACCATCTAAATCAAGGTCTGTCCATGGAAACCAAGCAGTTATTCGATGGGGCATTTTTTCTCCAAACTTGTCTGGTTACTGTCCTATTCACACCTTAAAGCAGGGAGGCATAGCAAGACGAAAATAGGCCCCATTGAGTTGAGTAACTGTATGTGGGGCTGTTTAAAAATGTTCTTTACACTGATACAAAGTAGAAGCAACAGTTACCATTAGAAAATTGCAGCTGATAAAAGAATGAACGACATTAATTAATAGACTCCAGGCAGACTAGAGAAAACTCCCATCCATTAGGCCAATTGGTTCTGCAAATTTTCAACTCACTGAGAGCAGTATACATTTTTAAATATCAATTTTATTACTTTACTATCACCTGAGAACTGGTTAAAAGCCTAAAACTCAATTTTATATTCAAATATAACAGGTAAATATTTTCCATTTCAGGCTCTTCTGCCTCACATTCTCCCTCCTTCCAGGCTGACACACATCACTGAGGCAGTGCTACATTTGTCAAAGTTACCCTCCTTTGGATCCGATGCGATACTGAGGTCCTGTTGCAGAGTTTTAGTGGCATTGTTTGAAGAAGAGAAGTGAGTTCTCCCCATGTCCTGAACAACATGTGCTCCCTCAATGTCACTCCCAACCAGATTAACTGGTCATTTATCCTACTGCTGTTTTTGAGGGCAAAATGGCTGCCATGTTTGCCTATATAACAACAGTTACTGCACTTCAAAGCAATTCATTGTATAGGACATTTCTAAGAGACAGGATTTGGTGCTATATAAATGCATGTCTTTCTCTTTTCTTCTCTATTCTATCTTGGGGTGAAATCTCGTTATGCTATAGTAGCATTCAAGCATGTTAATATCCCATATGTGTTATCCCGTTGCATATCATGCTAATATCCCATATGTTTTATCCCATTATTTCACCCTTTTCTAGATATTCTATCCTTTTATCCTACTTTAATTTTAAAATATTTTGCTTCCCTGTCTTCCAGCTCTCACCATTCATTTTGGAGGTAGGAGCAATGTTTTTTTGAAAAACGAGTTTCTCAGTAGATGCAAACTAGCCTTAAAAGGCAGGATTTTGCAGTAAATGAAACCCCTACTTTCTGTAGAGTGATATGAGGGTCAATTTTCCTAAATGCACTCTCCTGGTGCGGAGCCTCACATATCGGGAGCGTGTAACAGGAAATCGCAGGCGTGTCCCCATTATTTTCTGTTCACAATTCCCCATCGTGTATTCCCAATGAGAAAGGCTTCGTGGCAGGAGCTAACATTTGGAAAATTGTCTTTATAATCTCATTTTAGATGCAGCAAAGTTAATTTTTGATGCATAGGAATTGCTTGTTGGCAAACACAACTCAACAGTGCCCATACAAGTAATCGAGCCTATGGCTCTATAAGAGTTAAAGCAGAGAAACATTGCCAGAATAACAGGTCATTTCAAGAGCTTAACAAAGGTTTCGATTCTATCACACCTAAGCATGCTTAGGATCACCTCCAATAGGTTCTCTTTGAGAGCTATACTAAATTACAGCGAGCGGCTTGATATGGAGTGAGTATGTTTAATGGGTTCTCTATTAGTGAGAGAAACCATAAGCAATGCTTGGCATTTGGGAAAGAGTGGTGTATTGATCTGAAGATATTACACATTACTGATTCAGAGCAGTGAGCTGAATGTAATTTCTGACACCTGAGCCCTGATTTTAACTACCCCGTGCACGATGGGAACATGGTATGCAGGGGGCTTAAAATAGGGGCAGCGTACGTACCTCCCCGATCATGCCTCACTCTGGCCCACCGCCAATTTAACTCCTGGGTTTCGGGCGGCCTGTGAGGCAGGAGAGGGCCTTGTGAATATTCAAATGTCGGGGGCCAATGATGTCATTCAGACCCTGAAATGATTTTAACCCTGGGCCACACGGGTCGCACACAGAGCCGATCGCGGCACAGAAAACTGGTGGCGGACGGATGTAGGGCCAGAAGAGGGTCAGCAGGTTAAGTTTTTTTTTTAAGTTTTACTAGATTTTTTGTGGGTAGTGAGCCCAAAATATATTAGGAAAAAAAAACGGAGAATAAACAGTGTAGAACCCAAGAACTAATGGTACATATAAACCCTGCATGTAAGGAAACAGTAGGTCTGTTGACCCGAGCAAGGGTTGGTCGTACACGGTCTGGCAAAATACAAAATCACTGTGGCTGTGTTAAGAGAAACATGGCTTCCTGATGAAGGGACCTCATGGAAGTGGGATTCAGATATACGTTCTTCTAGAAAGGACACACCAACAAAGGTAAGCCGGAATCTAATGTTGACCTCATGATTCAGGATTATGCTTTAGCTAAAACAAACAACCGAAAGTTGTAAGTGGCTACTTAATGATAATTAGTGTACCTCTCATTGATAAATGCTGTGTTACCATCACCAATGTATATATTCCTACCATGACTAGCCTGAGGAAATCAAAGGACAGCAATATGAATAGTCTAATAACAAGCATACTGTAAAATGATAAATTGACCATTGTAGGTACTTTCAATGCCAGAATTAACTAAGATGTGGAGATGCCGGTGATGGACTGGGGTGGACAAATGTAAGGAGACGCACAACACCCGGTTATAGTCCAACAGCTTTATTTGAAATCACAAGCTTTCAGAGCTTTGCTTCGAAGGAGCAAAGCTCCGAAAGCTTGTGATTTCAAATAAAGCTGTTGGACTATAACCGGGTGTTGTGCGTCTCCTTAGAATTAACTAATACAGTAGTGTTTAGTGTGCCATCATTGGTAGCAACAGTATAAGCACACAAATGTTAACATTCTCATGTTTCTTGCATAGTGCATGGAACACAAACCTGTAATGATCAAAACAGTGAAGGATTATGAACTTTTTGATATGGACCTTTTGGTGCCTGCACTTAAGGAGGACCAAGTAAGGCCTACGGAGCGGGAACTGTCAAGACCACGCTTGCCTGGGAACCATGAGATGGATAAAGGAATGGACTTGAACCCCTGGATTAGCAGGGTGAATACTTGGTAAAGGAGCATGATGGATTTAAAATACGAAGAGCAAATGAAGGATAACTCATGTGTAGCCAATATGATCGAGATGAAATTACAGGTAGACTAATTTGGGATAGCATACCAAAGAACAGATCTATTGTATTGAAACTCTGCTGGAGCAAAGGACTATGGGAACGTGACCAAAATCAGAGAGCATGCTGGATAATTGTTAACTTGACCAAGATCAAAAGGCATAATGGATCTTGTTACTGCTCCAACTTGCCTTGAGAAAGACTGTCTGTAGCTTACTGTACTTTGGAAAGATACTGACTGCTAACAATGGGAGATAAACAAGGTCAAAAATAAGACAGCTGTGTGCTGAACTGCGAGAAAGAGAGAGGAGAAACACCAGCCTGTTCTGCCCAGCATGAAACTTGGAAAGGAAGGGTATAAAGCATCCAAGCCTGCAAGGAATTTCAGGAGAACCACATGCAACATTTGAACAAGGAAGCATAGGAGTGGAACCTTCTTACCTCCTAGGACAAAGGACTTGGTCACTCCTTTGTTCCTGAGTTGTGCTTGTCAGAATAAGGTTGGGTGAGAAGCTACTACTTTCTTTCTGGTAAAACTGTTGTGTCTGAATGTCAAATCAAATTATTTCGAGTTAGTAAAATAACTAGTGTCTCACTTGATCCTTGACCTTTTGTACCCTAAAGAGGAAACTCTACAACAGACTTCCACCTTCCTAAAAAGCACAAAGCCATTTGGATGCAACCTGAGTCCAAGCCATGGCGTCTGATTGATTGCATGCTTGTGCATCAATTGGATTTCCCAGAGACCTGCCAATTGTTGGGCTGACCGCAAGACTCGTTTGACAAAAGATGTCCTTTATTATCTACACGCAACATGAAATTACGAGCAGACATCAACATTTCAAAATAATATTTCAAAAGCTTCACCAGCACTTTAAAGATGTTGTGATCTAACTGGCAATGTAATGGCTGAGTGGGAAGTGCCGAGAGGCACTGGGGATTAAATTCGATAATCCCCAAATCCAGGCGCAGGGGTCACGGTGCGTGATTGACTCGTGCCCAGTCGTTGAGATGCAGGCAGCACGTGAGATTCATGCTGCTTGGTCATTTACCTGATAACTGTGAGCCGCCAGGCCCAGTGCACTGTTGGGTAGTTGCTCACCAGCAAGGGGGCCCCGATATCGCGCGAGTGGCTAACACCACATAAAGGCAGCCTGCTCCTCTTATTTACAAAATATAAGATTCGGGTCCACACAGAGTCTGAACGGAGATCAGACATTGCACATGATAAACACAGATGCAGGTCTCGTCCCTAAGTTTACAAACTGTTGAGTTATGTTAAAACATTGAATAAAGGTTGCGCACTACTAAATCCCACATCCTCCAATCTGCACGCCAGACCTCACCAATCTCCCGGTTTGAGTTTGTACCAGGCCTGCGAGAGTGCGTGCACCAAGATTCTCTGATGATGCACGAGAGGCCTTGGTGCAAGAGGTAGACAGAAGGAGGGACATCCTATATCTGCAGTGGGGCAGGAGGCCCTCCAGATATATGCTCAAGAGGCAGTGGGAGGCAATAGGGGACGAAGTTAATGCCAGGCACATAGCACCACGAACATGGATACAGCGCAGGAAGAAGTTCAGTGCTTTGATATGAGTGGTCAAGGTGAGTGAGGTCAACTGTCAAGTGGCGTCTCCTACCAACTGCACCACTGGCCGCATCCACTGCTCCACTCACTACACCCCCATCATCCACATACCAACAAACTCTTTCAATCAGTACTCAACTCTTCCAATCAGATGCTTCCTCTCATCCTCACACATTATCACTGTTGCAAGCTGCGTACCACAACTCACAGGTCACACACACTGGCAGCTATTCAACCATGACAGGCACATCACCCAAACATCCTGCAGGATACTCATTGACACACGTCCCGCTTTCCTGCAGGAGAAGGTGGTGTATAACAGGAGGGAGCGAGTGGCAGTGGCTCCATGGAACATGAAACTGCTGTCCTCTCTCAGGATGACAGCATTCCTGTCCTACCCCTGCCACTCTGTCAGTGCCCTTGCTGTTGCCTGTCAACTAAACAGCCCACTCCCTGTAGAGTACTGAAACTTTATTATAGGAACATAGGAAGATAGGAACAGGAGTGGACCATTTAGCCCCTCAAGCCTCTTCCGCCATTCAGTGAGATCATGATTGATCTGTGACCTAACTCCATATTCCCGCCTTAGCCCCATATCCCTTAATATCTTTGGTTAACAAAAATCTATCAATTTCAGGTTTGAAATTAACAATAGAGGTAGCACCATCTGCCATTTGCAAAAGAGCGTTCCAAACTTTTACTACCCTTTGCGTATAATAGCGTTTCCTAACTTCAGTCCTGTAAGTCCTGGCTCTAATTTTTAGGCTATGTCCCCTCGTCCTAGTATTCAAGTATTGGAGACCTCCAAAAACAGGTACAAATGCATCAGCAGCCAGAAGCAATAATCCAACAACTAATCCATAAATCCTGCATTATCCCTTTAAATAGCGCTGATGGGGGGTCCTCCATGCTGTTTACGACCTGTTCATCTGTACGAGGTTAGAACAGTGCGTTGGCTGTCCCTTTAAATCAGCATTGCACACTGATCTAATGCATATTCTCCTTACTTTACATGTGGCCGGCGTTCATTGTCTCCGCTTGAGCAAACACCTTTACCAAGATGGCGTCTGGCTCACGTCCGAGGCGCATTCTGGATGCCATTTTGGATCCTTAGGAGGCCATGTAGGGCCTACAAAACGGGTGCTATGCAGCCCAATTTATAGCCCACAATGTTCGAGACTGCAACAAACACTATGATTATCAAATCTTCCTCTGAGAGCTAGTTTCCTGAAAAATGATATGGGAATCCTGGTATTACTGGCTACGAAGCAAAAGGCACAAGGATTGCTGCTTACAGAACCAGTCTGTTGAGATGAAGTATAACGATTTGTGTGCCAATCCTCAAGCAAGAGCAGGATACATGTTAGGACGGGAAAGAAGACAAATCGCAAGCCGCGGCAGATCAGACCAGGTAAGGACAGCAGTTTTCCTTCCTTAAAAAGGATATTAGTGAACCAGTTGGATTTTTACGACAATTTGACAGCTTCATGGTCACTTTTACCTAGACCAACTTTTTATTTCCAAATTTTGTTTTAAAAATGAATTCAAATTGTCAAACTGCCATGGTGGGGTTTTAACTGACCTTCTCTGAATTATTAGTCCGGGCCTCTGGATTACTAGTCCAGTAACGTGGCCATAACGCTACCATACCCCCATGCATACAAGAATGCTGTGAAAAGGTAAACACTGTCCTTATCCAATAACCCTGAGTTGGAAGCACAGCTTCAAATTCTGCATGGCACACCGTCCAGGGAGATAAAGGCAGCACGTGTACAAAGTGGAGTCCAATGACCTTAGTACTTCTGTAGAGGCCTGAGAATTTGTTCCTCATTTGTTCCCAGATCATGGGGCATTTTTTGTCCAAGCTGCTCCTTGCAACTTCTCTGTAGCCTGACACACCAGTTAAGTGAGTCCCCTTCAAGGGTTCGCATCCGCTCTTTAACCATAGCTGGCTGGCTTCATTTTTGCGACTGACAGCCAGTTAGTTAGCTTTCAACCGGACTCACCGCGCAGGGATAGTGTCCAAATGAAGAGGCAGGCCTACTATTGCAAAATACGGGATAGTCTGCCTCCCACCCTACGACCTCAGGTGCACCTTGGTAAAATAAGGGCTATGGTTTCAATCACTCTTCATTCAGTGAATCACAGAATCTTACAGCACAGAAGGAGGCTATTCGGCCCATTGCCCCTGTGCTGGCTCTTTAAAAGAGCTATCCAATTAGTACCACTCCCTTGCTCTTTCCCGGAGGCCCATCAATTTTTCCTTTTTAAGTATATACCCAATTCCCTTTTGAAAGTTACTATTGAATCTGCTTCCACCACCCTTTCAGGCAGTGCATTCCAGATCTTAACAATGCTCTTCAATCACTCTTTCATTTGATAACAGTAGTCACATGATCTACCACAGCATTGTGCTAATCATCTGAACCCAGTCTTGATTACAAGTCCTTATGATCATCACAACAATGCGCGAGACAGAGTGGCCAGTAGTAACTTCCTGCTTAAAACCAGATTTACATCGGACTCTCCCTTTCATTGGTGCTTGGAGCAATTGTGATTGTCGAAAGAAGTTAACCATTAAAATGATTTAGAAGAGGGAAATTTATTAAGCACGTTTATCGGTCTTCAGAAAGTAAGATATAAAAAAGAAAGCCTCATTACACCTTCTCAGAGCCAAAGAATGTTTATTTCTCTTATTTCTCAACCTCAGTAAAAAAAAACATACTAATACACTGCACTTGTATAAAGTACATTGCTAGAAAGCAAAACGTGCATTTATATGGTGCCTTTCATGATGTAAGGACGTCCCAAAATGCTTTACAGCCAATGAAGTACTTTAGAATAGTAGTCATTGTTGCAACGTTAGAAACGGGGCAGCTGATTTGCACACAGCAAGTTCCCACAAACAGCAATGAGATAATGACCAGATAGTCTGTTTTAGTAATTTTGGTAAAGGGATAACTTTTGGCCAGGATATCATGGAGAACACCCCTGCTGTTCTTCAGATAGTGCCATCGGATCTTTTACGTCCACTTTAGAGGGCAGAGGGGGACCTCTGTTAAACGTCTCATCCAAAGGACGGCACCTTCGATGGTGCAGCACTTCCTCAATACTGCACTGGAGTATTAGCCTGTTTATGTACAGAGAGTACACAATTAGTGGGACATTGGTAAATTTTCAACTTTTACACGCCTGCCACAATTTTCACCCTGCCTGCTAAGATTACAATGTTTTTACGGCAATTTGGCAGAGGAAATTCAGGGACACTGTGCCTACCTTTTCCAGCCTATTGAAGAGGTTAAACATATGGGTGTTATTCTCAAACCATAGTTACTGAACTAAATACTGTGGCTACATGAGCAGGTCAAAGGCTGGGTATTCTGTGGCGAGTGACTCACCTCCTGACTCCCCAAAGCCTTTCCACCATCTACAAGGCACAAGTCAGGAGTGTGATGGAATACTCTCCACTTGCCTGGATGAGTGCAGCTCCAACAACACTCAAGAAGCTCGACACCATCCAGGACAAAGCAGCCCGCTTGATTGGCACCCCATCCACCACCCTAAACATTCACTCCCTTCACCACCAGTGCACCGTGGCTGCAGTGTGTACCATCCACAGGATGCACTGCAGCAACTCGCCAAGGCTTCTTCAACAGCACCTCCCAAACCCGCGACCTCTACCACCTAGAAGGACAAGAGCAGCATGTACATGGGAACAACACCACCTGCACGTTCCCCTCCAAGTCACACACCATCCCGACTTGGAAATATATCGCCGTTCCTTCATCGTCGCTGGGTCAAAATCCTGGAACTCCCTTCCTAACAGCACTGTTGGGAGAACCTTCACCACACGGAATGCAGCGGTTCAAGAAGGCGGCTCACCACCATCTTCTCAAGGGCAATTAGGGATGGGCAATAAATGCTGGCCTCGCCAGCGATGCCCACATCCCATGAACAAATTTTTTAAAAAGTCAATTTTTGTAAGACGCTTCTTCTCACTGAAGGGGGCTGCTGGTTTTCCATCAATTTGGCGCAAGGTTCATCTTAAGTTCCTATGTTCCTATGTTATTAACAGATTCTAGTTACAATGTCATTGATATGGAAGTCAGTTTGCCTTCAATTATTCTATTCATAAGCAAATTACTTCATATCTAAAAGCAAGTGATTCAGCCTCAAGTAGTAGGACATTCTTGGGACACTTTTTTGGTCAGATCGGTGTCTGACTTGTGGAGAAACCAATCACCATGCGTAAGAGTCAGGAAAGTGGCAGGAAAATGGAGTTGAGGTCGAAGATCAGTCATGATCTTATTGAATGGCAGAGCAGGCTCGAGGGGCCGTATGGCCTACTCCTGCTCCTATTTCTTATTTTCTTATGTTCTTATGAGTCTCTAAACCGAGCTACTGACAATCCACATAAGTTGATTTTCCACTTGTCTGATATGGAGCTCACTCTGCTCCCCCTAGGAACACATCCCACTGACCTAAGCTATGATTTAGGGACCATCCAATGTGCATACTGCTATATCCTGCAGCTTACTAGCACAGAACACCGGTTAGCATTCTGCTACTTATTTTGTGAGGACCACCTTACCCGTTAGGACATTGGATTGTTAAGTTGGCAACTGAATGGAAAGAATCCCGGCCCTCGGTTTAAGATCTACCCCTTCAGGTCCTATCAGTGAGGCAGATGGGCTAATAATTCAGCATTTTGTCCCCTGACCTACCTGGCTGAGGTATCTGATTACAGAGTCAGTCACAAGAGAAGTTGGCTTGGTTCCAATCTTCTGTCACTTGGTATTTCATCTTGGAGCCAACTAGATCCCTAAGAGATCCTGCTTCCTCCTCTTTGCCTAGGAGATGGTCACTAGTTGGTATAATTTATTACGTGAATGCTGGAACATGTCCCAATTCCCGCTCTCTGGCCTGTATTTTCTGGGTTCACTGACGGAGGAGTGTTGGGTGGGTCTTCTAATGTTCTGACCCCGACTCATTTTCCTGATTCATGGGTTATTAGTTATGCAGGGAGGGATGCTGATAGGATCGTTCCCATCCAGATGTGGCAGTGCTGTATCAGGATGTTCACTGCAGCACCAGAAGAGGAGGTCACATTAAAAGGTAAGAAAATGTTCTTTTAGGTCACCGACTGGATCTAGGCCCAATAGGAAGCAGAGCTTTGGGGTTTGAGGAGAGGTGGAGGAGCCCTCTTCTTCTAAAAGGGTCTCGAACAAGTTTTTCACTGCTGCCCCAGGGTCACCTGCCACCACCCTTCTGGCAATCCAGATAACAATGAAAGGCAGGCAAATTCAGTAGGCTTCACGGCCTGTTCGCCAGCATCATCAACATGTGGTGCGGTGGTGAACGGGTGGCCAGCATTCTTCTCTGTTGGGACAGGGGTAGGAAAATGGAGGAAGGTGCCGATAGAGTGGGGATGTAATTGTAAGCCTCCCTGCCTGATTTTCCTTGATTTTCTTCCACTATACCACCCAATTCTGGACAGTTTGTTGGAAGAAAATCTATGCATCCAGTATTGAGTGTTGGATATAGGCACGTATCCAGAATGAGTGGTGGATATAGGCACGTATCCAGTATTGAGTGTTGGATATAGCTACGGATCCAATATTGGGTGTTGGATATAGGCACGTATCCAGTATGAGTGTTGGATATAGGCACGTATCCAGTATGAGTGGTGGATATAGGCACGTATCCAGTATTGAGTGTTGGATATAGCCACGTATCCAATATTGGGTGTTGGATATAGGCACGTATCCAGTATGAGTGTTGGATATAGGCAAGTATCAAATATCATAGTATCATAGTAGGTACAGCACAGGAGAAGGCCATTCAACCCATCGTGCCTGTGGCTCTTTGAAAGAGCTATCCAATTAGTCCCATTCCCCTACTCTTTCCCTAAGGTGCTGTAATTTTTTTTCCCTTTAAGTATTTATTTAATTCCCTTCTGTAGGTTACTATTGAATCTGCTTCCACTACCCTTTCAGGCAGTGCATTCCAAATCATTACAACTCGCTGCTTAAAAAAATATTTCCTCATGTCGCCTCTGGCTCTTTTGCCAATCACTTTAAACTTGTATCCTTTGGTTACTGACCCTTCTGCCACTGGAAACAGTTTCTCCTTATTTACTCTATCAAAACCATTCATGATTTTGAACACCTCTATCAAATCTCCCCTAAACCTTCTCTGTTCTAAGGAGAACAACTGCTACTTCTCCAGTCTCTGCACATAATTGAAGTCCCTCATCCCTGGTACCATTTTAGTAAATCTTTTCTGCACCCTCTCTAAAGCCTTGACAGCCTTCCTAAAGTGTGGTGCTTAGAATTGAACACAATACTCCAACTGAGGCCTAAGCAGTGTGTTATATGCACCAAACATGTTTCCATTGTGCAGTCCATGAACAAAATGGAGGCTGGTGTATTATTAATGTTGTGTGACCATTTCTAGTACATGTAGTAAAATACTGCATCATGCACTTGAAAAGCATGATAAAGATATCTATAGAGAGCATCGCTACTGCAAAAGCCTTTTCTACACATCAGTCTAAAAATTAGGCCAGGTACTTTGAATGGACTGTCTCAGGGCCACAGAACCAACTGGACAAAACCAAAGCCATCCTCTTCGTCTGTCACAATCATTTGTGTGTCTCTCACATCAAATGCATTTTTTCTCTCTTGCCGCCACCTAGGCTTTGCCCAGAGTTTTGAATCCTTGACGTACTGTTTGATCCCTTCCTCCCCCACATTGATCTATAACTAATACCACTTTCTTTCACCGCCTCAGCATTGCTTGCCCCCTATTCTTACCTTTTCCCTTCCAGCACCAAAACATAATTTTGAAGCTGGACTTCTCCAATGCTTTCCTTGTCAATTTCACAACTTCTACTATTCATGAAAAGCAGATCATCCAGAATGTCACAGCATGTGCCCAGACCTGCAGAAAGGTTCATATTCCCATCACCCTGCCAAGCTCAGCATTTCCAGCTCTAGCGAATCAACTTTTAAGCTTGTAATCTTCACCTTTAAATCTGGCTTTGGCCCTCCCTACCTCCGTGATCTGCACCAGCTCCATTTCCATGTCCGTACCCTCGTTCCTCCAGCACCGTTCCTACATCTTGTTCTCCCCGCCATTGGAGCTGCTCCTCCAACCATTTTTTCGCAAACCTGTGGCACACCTTCCCCTCGACATCTCCAACTTGCCATTTCCTTTCCAGCCTTCAAGACCGATCTTTTGCCTGCTCCTCATCCTCTTCCTTCCCTCTCTCCCCGGCTTGATGTCCACTCACTGTCCAGTGCCTGCAAAGTGCTCTGTGATAATATTTTTGCACAATAGAGTGCGATGGAAATACAAGTTGGTGTTGTAGTCATGGCTGACTCAAGTGAGACCTTTCATATGACCTTTGAAAAAAAAAGTCCCATTATCTCTTTGAATCGTTCAGATGCCTAGTGAAAGTAGCAATTACTGCACATACTATCATTTGGCGTGAGAAGAAGAATTTCTCCCCATGGTACTGTTACTAATTGAACGGTTAATGCCAATTCAGCTGGTAATTTGCTTGCAAAGACATTTTCCTGCTTTTCTTAAGTGAAAGGCTGTCATGCTGCTGTGAACAAGCGGCTCATTTAACACTTCGTCGCCCTGCAGGACAGGCCAGGAATGGCTACACACAGCAAGGAACATTTGAGATCTTATATCCAATTGAATCTGTTATCTGTGAAGTAAAATAAACATCCGAGGAACAATGTTGGTACATTTTAAATGGAAGCAGAGATACCTTTAACAACAATGGTCATGAACTAAAACAGTTCTGAATCACTTCACTTTATTCCAAACCAGAGTTGAAATACCTGCCTTTATCCTGGGCCACACAAGCCTTCTGTAGCAGATTTCCCATTCTTCCCTCCCCCTCTGCTATTCTGCTGTAACTATTTACACCTCTTCTGCACCCATCTCTTCTTTCTATTCTTGTTTAGTTATCACCTCCCTTTTGTCATTTAATTACTCCTGCCTTCCCTCCTATCACAGACCTTTCCTCTTTTGTTCTTGCCCTGCTTCCCTTCTCCTTCCCCTGGCTCTGTACTTGCTTAAAAGCTGTCCATCTCGACCTTCTCCCACCTCTGATGAAACTTTAACTATGTTTCTCTCTCCACAGATGCTGCCTGTGCCATTGAGTGTTTCCGGCATTTTGTGTTTTTTTATTTCCGATGTCCAGTTTTTGCATTATTTTGCTTCTTATGGAATTAGTGGCGAGAATGTTGAGCAGGTTTTGATGCTATTAAATAGAAGATCTTATCATAACACTTCTGAGAAATTCAAGCCCTGAGAATCTGTTGGCTGCGATCATCCCCAACACTGCCCACTCAGGCTGACCCACTGAATTTTGTGGAGTCAGTAGGAGGGCACCTAATTTATATGGGTTCAGAAGACATCTATGCCACTATGGGTGCATCCCTGGTGCTGCACATCCTAGGCAGCCAGAAAATCCAGCAGTTACCCACAATGGGGGAGTTTGCACCGCCTCAGCCCCTTGCGTAAGGGAGCTAATCTAATTTATTTTTGTACCTGAATCCTGGAATCCAGGCGGCTTCTCTGGCCTAGACCCCTTGTGATGGGGCCCACTTCCACCCGTCTAGAAGCATGCATGCCACATCTCACTCAGCATACCTTATCTCCAGTCCCAACTGAGTGAAGGAAGCAGGAGCTCCCAGCCTACAAAGTCCCTGCCCCCAGCTACTTCCCACCACCCCCTATCACCCCTCCCACCCCCAATGTCACTGACTTTATTAGGGGTGGGCAGAGGTTCTACTCCTGATAAGGCCATCCAGGTGAGTCCTGGAATTGACCAGGAATCAGCACAAACCAGGTGCCTGCTGTTCTTTAGTTCTTTGGAGTCAGCAGAACACCCCTCATTTCCCCCCCAGAAAATTTGAGGGAGAATCTCATTGAAACATACAAAATTCTTACAGAGCTCGACAGGGTAGATGCAGGGAGGGTGTTTCCCCTGGCTGGGGAGTCTAGAACCAGGGGTCATAGTCTCAGAATAAGGGGTAGGCCATTTAAGACTGACATGAGGAGAAATTTCTTCAATCAGAGGGTGGTGAATCTTTGGAATTCTGTACTCCAGAGGGCTGTGGAGGCTCAGCCATTGAGTACATTCAAAACAGAGATCAATAGATTTCTAGATATTAAAGGCATCGAGGGATGGTGCAGGAAAATGGCGTTGAGGTAGAAGATCAGCCATGATCTTGTTGAATGGTGGATCAGGCTTGAGGGGCCGGATGGCCTACTCCTGCTCCTATTTCTTATGTTCTTATGTTCTTAACTCTTCATAAAGAAAAAGAAATCAGATTTCCTGCCCTCCTCACATGCAGGCACTGGCTGTTGCTGGTATTCAGTTTGATGGATGTTAGCAATAATCCAATACCTCACCCACACAGCCATTCTTTAAGCATTGTCCTGGAAACTGAGTGTCACAGGGCGTTTGACAAGGGAGGACATCACACTCGAGCCCAATCTTGTTCTCCATCAACATCCATACATGTGCACCGTCTGGCGGCAGCGAGGTTGGGAGAGGAGGGGTGCGGAAGTCAGTGGTAAGAACCCAGGCCAAATTAGAATAGTTAACTCAGCACAGACCAGGAAATTGGGGTACTTTCCCGATCTGTGTGGATTAATATCACTTTGGGTGGTACACAAGGGCATGTTCTGAACAACAGAATTCCAGTTTTAGTCTCACACTTGTGTAGACAGGTTAGAATGAGACTTTATGCACTCCAGATAGTTATACATGAAGCAGTTTAGCTGCATTACAATAAATATAGAACCTGGTCCAGTATGTTTGAGATTGGTCCAATAAGATATAGATGCTCTGGTTTCAACCACATTCAAATGGACCAAACAAATTATTCATTTTGATTCAACAAGCTTTGATAAAATTCTTCACATTATAAGCAATTAAAATTTCTCAGAACACCACCAATATCTAGGGAGTCACCACTGACCAGAAGCTTAACTGAACCAGCCATGTCAACACCACAGGTACAAGAGCAGGGCAGAGGCTGTGTACGCGGCAATGACTAGCTCACACCTTGTCCCCCTCAGAGCCTCTCCATGATGTACAAGGGCCTAGTCAGGAGTGTGATGGTATATTCAACACTTGCCTGGATGAGTGCAGCCACAACAGCACTCAACATCATCTGGAACAAAGCAGTCCGTTTGATCAGTGCCCTTGGTAATGGACTCAATATCCACCTCCTCCACAACACAACCAGCACACAATATCTACAGAAAGCACTGCAGCAACTCACCAAGCCTGTTTGATAGCATCTCTCATCCCCACAGCCTCTAGCATGACAATATTATGGAGTTCCCCTCCAAGTCACACATCATCTTGACTTGGACATATGTCACCTTCATTGTTGCTAAGTCAAAATCCTGGAATTCCCTTTTTTTTAATTCGTTCATGGGGTGTGGGCGTCACTGGCGAGGCCGGCATTTATTGCCCATCCCTAATTGCTCTTGCGAAGGTGATGGTGAGCCGCCTTCTTGAACCGCTACAGTCCGTGTGGTGAAGGTTCTCCCACAGTGCTGTTAGGAAGGGAGTTCCAGGATTTTGACCCAGAGATGATGAAGGAACGGCGATATATTTCCAAGTCGGGATGGTGTGTGACTTGAAGGGGATCATGCAGGCAGTGGTGTTCCCATGTGCCTGCTGCCCTTGTCCTTCTAGGTGATAGAGGTCGCGGGTTTGGGAGGTGCTGTCGAAGAAGCCTTGGCGAGTTGCTGCAGTGCGGACACAGTGCACCGGTGGTGAAGGGAGTGAATGTTTAGAGTGATGGATGGGATGCCAATCAAGCGTGCTGCTTTGTCGTGGATGGTGTCGAGCTTCTTGAGTGATGTTGGAGCTGCACTCAACCAGAGTATTCCATCACACTCCTGACTTGTGTCTTGTGGATGGTGGAAAGGCTTTGGGGAGTCAGGAGGGCAGCATCAGCACATGGACGGCTGCAGCGGTTTAAAAGAGAAGGCCCACCATCACCTTCTCGGGGTAACGAGGGATGGACAATAAATGTCCTTGTCCACTTTGCCGACATCCAGTGAACAGATAAGAAGCAAAAGCAAAAACTATGGTTACATCAGAGAAGGCATACGCTTTGATAAATGGCTTTGATAAAACACTTGCCAGTTCTCTACTGATGTGTTCCCTAAGCATAATATCAGCCAAATAGGTTATTGACCAAGATCAGATATCAGTTAATCATTTGCAGTGAATTGTTGCTCAGCTGTACCGTTAATCAGCTAGAAATTCTTTTATTATGAAAAAAATGTCAGACATGATCTTATTCTATCAACAAACACCATAAGATCAATGATTTTCTTTAACCTCAGCCTGTAATCCATCTCCAAAAATCCATCACTCTAGTTTAATAACATTTATGAGGATTATTTATAACTCAAAAAACCCCACTATGCTGTGGGATCCATGAATAGCAAATATACAGAGCTTCAGAAGGAAAGACTCGAAGATTGAATTATTTAAAAAGTTAACACCCATTTTGAGTAACACAACAACTTGCATTTATATAGCATTTTTAATGTAGGACATGCCCCAAGGCAATTTATACATTAATAAGATGAATGGAATGCTGAACTGGGGGACAGAGTTTAGAAGGCTTGTATGAGAATTTGGAGTTCAAGAATATTTTTAAAAGGAGGTGAGAGAAGTAAAGAGGCGCAGAGGTTCAGGGAGGGAGCTTCAGAGAGGAAGATCTAGGCGGCTGCTCATTCAACCTCCCTCTATTGAGATCAACAATTGTTTCACGTCATTAGTGATAATACAGTAACTACTTTTTAACAACTCACTTTGTTATTTTCAATAAGCTTCCTCCTTCCGTTCTATAGTTTTATCCCCGTCTTCATCACCTTACACCTTTTCAGAAGGCGAGAGCTTGATCAGCTTCCAGGCCACCAGCATTGTCCCCTGTAGCCAGTTGCCAAAGGCAGCAGAGACAATCTTCAATTGTCCCTCCACCAGGAGAAACATATAATAGTCTCCCCTTGACATGGTACCGATCTGGAATTGAGTCAAATGGAACACAAAGCCAATGGAGCACATGCTTGCTCTGTAGTACCCAATGCTGACACACAGACTCCATCACCTTTCTATTTAGAAAACAGCAAATTTGCAAGAGCAGCAAAACTCCGATATAATACACCATCGGTTCCCAACATGACATGTCCCCGATTTTAATTCTACCTAACTGAGATCAGAGGTCATAGGGAAGAGTCACCTGATACTCTGTTGGACCTCCCTACAGCTGGCTAAACATTAGCATTAACAGAAATCTGGGAGCACATCTGTCGCCTGTATCTCAGCTGTGTAAGGTGCACGCAGACAATGAAAAACTAGAGGACGCCATTTAAAAAGCTTACTATTCCAAATGAATAACTGATCTACAATATTGTTATCTCCAAGGAAAATAACATTCTTATGGAAGGAAGGTATTAATCAGTCTTTTGTGAATTTTCAATATGATAGTTCCATGTTCAATATTGATAATACTCGATGCTGATTGCAGTAGGTCTACATTCAATGTAAGTTCAAATGTGATAACCCTATGTATAACAGTAGTGGCTCACAGTGGGAACTCCACATACAGCTGTGACAGTTCTACATTCAATAGTGATAGCTCGACGTTTGACCGTCATTGAAGAAGGAGCAATGCCAGGAGGAGGTTGAGGCCCGGGCTGGAGACTGGCTTTGGGATGTATGCCAGCCAGGTGCGAGATGTGAGACAACACAAGAGGCCGGGGATGTGAGATGGATCGATGGCAAGAACTGCAGTAGTAGGGGTTGGCTCGAATGCCGAGAGAGAGTCCGCCTGGGGACTTGCGATCTGAGGAGTGCAGCAAAGTCTGTAGTATCCAGAATGGGGATGGAATTTGAGGTAGGTCAGCAGTGAGGCCAAGAGTATGAGATGGGCTGGTGGTGAGCCCAGCGTCTGAGAGTGCCGAGGCCGGGACATGATGGCAGTGAGGGTGAGATCTGCAGATCAGAGGGGCGCAGCAATCCTGGGAGAATCTCAACACAGCCGGATGCCTAAAGTATGGAGCAGAGCACCAAGTCCAGGTCCAGGAGCAGGAGCAGTTCAACCACTCCATAGCCCAGGACATAGTGTAAGAGAGCACATCTGATTTGTCCCTGCATGATGAATAAGACAGTTAAGGTAGAGCATCAATTCATTACCCAGGCTGTCACTATCAATGACATACAAGATATAGAAATTACATGGCTTCCAGCGAGAGAGAGTTAGACAGACAGACAGAGAGAGGAAGATAGAGAGAGAGAGACAATGTAGGAAATTTATGTACTGCAAAACCCCACAAACAGGAATGAGATAATGACCAGATAATCTGTCTTTTAGTTGGTTGAGGGATAAATATTGGCCAGGACACCGGGAGAACTCCCCTGTTCGTCTTCAAAATAGTGCCGTCTTTTACCGACACCCGAGAGGGCAGACAGGGCCTCAGTTTAACGTCTCATCTGAAAGATGGCACTTCCTACAGTGCAGCACTCCCTCGGTGCTGCACTGGAGTGTCAGCCTAGAGTAAATCTCTGGAGTGGGGCTTGTGACGCAGAGATGAGGGTGCGGCCACTGACCCAAGGCTGACACTTTGAATTTCTCCTGCCAACTCTCTCCACTGCTTTAACACGATCTCTTAAGCAGGCATCATTAGTGCACTATGTGCATGTTCCTCTTGCATTGCTGCTTAACAAACAAGAACACATAAATGCCTGCTCTGTGCATTAAATCTACTTACTCTGAGGAGCAGGGGTAAAAATTTGCAACCATTTTGTTAACACTATTGCACAAAATTACAACACACAAATTTCAGCCCAAATTAATTTTTAAAAGTTGCCCAGCGGGGTATTGGAACTGGTTTCCCTCTTAATTTATTTATTTACCACCGAGAAAAAATCCTGCTTGATGACTGTCAACAAGGGACAGAAATCGACTCTCATATTAACATCAACTAACTCGCTTCCCCATTTTGCTTCCATTCCCCCTCCCAAAAACACCCTCATTCAAGTGGCCTAGAAAGAAAAATATATCAAATAATACAAAAAATGAACTTGTTTCCTTTTGATTTGTCTGGTACATTTCCCCAGAGGGAGAGATCGGGGCTCGGGAGCATTGCTTGGTGGTGGGGGGGGGTTGGTCGGAGCCTGGCAGGAGGCTCGAGATCAGGGCACGATGGCGGGGAGGTGGGGAGGGGGTAGGGGGTCGCCGATTACGGTAGCGAGGAGAGGCGGTGATCAGCAGATGGGAGGCCGATGGCTTCCTTGAGGGGCCGGAAGGACCATTCCTGCTCCTTCTAGCTCAAAAGGTGTGCTATAAAAAGCACTTATCTTCTGGAGCCGGCAACTCCCGCCCTCTTTCGCTGCCAAATTTCCCAAACCCTGGGAAACCCAGCATCATATTTAAATCAGGCTCCTAATCACACTGTGGGAGCCTGATTTAAATATGATAATGAAGTGTCCCCCCTCTCCAAGATAGGACACTCGCATGCCTCACAGCCCACTGCTATAAAAATGGCGGCAGGCACATACGCGGCGGATTGGGAAGCATTTCCTGATTTTAAATTTATAAACCCACCTGAATCCTCTAATCCTCTCCTGCCCATCGTGGGGGGGTTAATATCGAGACCTTGGAGTGTAAATCAAGTGTGAAAGCCTGAAATAATACTGGAGCCTCTGGAGAGTCTCAGTCCCCTTCATTCCAGTGTCAGTTTGGGCCCCGATGTTGTATTTGGGCCGTATTTACAGTATAACTGCACCATCGGAGCCAGCCAAAGCTGTACGAGTGCTACAGCTGGCACCTAAATGCACCCTTAACAAATCCAAACACAACCCATGCCTTCCTAGCTATTGAAATTGACAGATCTATCTGAGCAGAAGGAACCAGCAGGCTGATTCTCTGGCCAAGTGCTCCTGACGAGGAGCAGCACTTACATTTTTTTTTATTCGTTCATGGGATGTGGGCGTCGCTGGCGAGGCCGGGATTTATTGCCCATCCCTAATTGCCCTTGAGATGGTGGTGGTGAGCCGCCTTCTTGAACCGCTGCAGTCCGTGTGGTGAAGGTTCTCCCACAGCGCTGTTAGGAAGGGAGTTCCAGGATTTTGACCCAGCGACGATGAAGGAACGGCAATATATTTCCAAGTCGGGATGGTGTGTGACTTGGAGGGGAACGTGCAGGTGGTGTTGTTCTCATGTACCTGCTGCTCTTGTCCTTCTAGGTGGTAGAGGTCGCGGGTTTGAGAGGTGCTGTTGAAGAAGCCTTGGCGAGTTGCTGCAGTGCATCCTGTGGATGGTACACACTGCAGCCACGGTGCGCCAGTGGTAAAGGGAGTGAATGTTTAAGGTGGTGGATGGGGTGCCAATCAAGCGGGCTGCTTTGTCGTGGATGGTGTCGAGCTTCTTGAGTGTTGTTGGAGCTGCACTCATCCAGGCAAGTGGAGAGTATTCCATCACACTCCTGACTTGTGCCTTGTAGATGGTGGAAAGGCTTTGGGGAGTTAGGAGGTGAGTCATTTGCCGCAGAATACCCAGCCTCTGACCTGCTCTTGTAGCCACAGTATTTATATGGCTGGTCCAGTTAAGTTTCTGGTCAATGGTGACCCCCAGGATATTGATGGTGGGGCATTCGGCGATGGTAATGCCGTTGAATGTCAGGGGGAGTTGGTTAGATTCTCTCTTGTTGGAGATGGTCATTGCCTGGCACTTGTCTGGCGCGAATGTTACTTGCCACTTATCAGCCCAAGCCTGGATGTTGTCCAGGTCTTGCTGCATGCAGGCTCGGACTGCTTCATTATTTGAGGGGTTGCGAATGGAACTGAACACTGTGCAATCATCAGCGAACATCCCCATTTCTGACGTTATGATGGAGGGAAGTTCATTGATGAAGCAGCTGAAGATGGTTTGGCCTAGGACACTGCCTTGAGGAACGCCTGCAGCAATGTCCTGGGCTCAGATGATTGCCCCCCAACAACCACTACCATCTTCCTTTGTGCTAGGTATGACTCCAGCCACTGGAGAGTTTTCCCCCTGATTCCCATTGACTTCAATTTTACTAGGGCTCCTTTGTGCCACACTCGGTCAAATGCTGCCTTGATGTCAAGGGCAGTCACTCTCACTTCACCTCTGGAATTCTGCTCTTTGTCCATGTTTGGATCAAGGCTGTAATGAGGTCTGGTGCCGAGTGGTCCTGGCGGAACCCAAACTGAGCATCGGTGAGCAGGTTATTGGTGAGTAAGTGCTGCTTGATAGCACTGTCGACGACACCTTCCATCACTTTGCTGATGATTGAGAGTAGACTGATGGGGCAGTAATTGGCCGGATTGGATTTGTCCTGCTTTTTGTGGACAGGACATACCTGGGCAATTTTCCACATTGTCGGGTAGATGCCAGTGTTGTAGCTGTACTGGAACAGCTTGGCTAGAGGCGCAGCTAGTTCTGGAGCACAAGCCTTCAGCACTATAGCTGGGATGTTGTCGGGGCCCATAGCCTTTGCTGTATCCAGTGCACTCAGCCATTTCTTGATATCACGTGGAGTGAATCGAATTGGCTGAAGTCTGGCTTCTGTGATGGTGGGGATATCGGGAGGAGGCCGAGATGGATCATCCACTTGGCACTTCTGGCTGAAGATGGTTGCAAACGCTTCAGCCTTGTCTTTTGCACTCACGTGCTGGACTCCGCCATCGTTGAGGATGGGGATGTTGACAGAGCCTCCTCCTCCATTTAGTTGTTTAATTGTCCACCACCATTCACGACTGGATGTGGCAGGACTGCAGAGCTTTGATCTGATCCGTTGGTTGTGGAATCGCTTAGCTCTGTCTATAGCACGTTGCTTCCGCTGTTTGGCATGCATGTAGTCCTGAGTTGTACCTTCACCAGGTTGGCACCTCATTTTTTAGGTACACCTGGTGCTGCTCCTAGCATGCTCTTCTACACTCCTCATTGAACCAGCGTTGATCCCCTGGCTTGTTGGTAATGGTAGAGTGAGCCATGAGTTTATAGATTGTGCTGGAATACAATTCTGCTGCTGCTGATGGCCCACAGTGCCTCATGGATGCCCAGTTTTGAGCTGCTAGATCTGTTCTGAATCTATCCCATTTAGCACGGTGGTAGTGCCACACAACTTGTTGGATCGTGTCCTACGTGCGAAGACGGGACTTCATCTCCACGAGGACTGTACGGTGGTCACTCCTACCAATACTGTCATGGACAGATGCATCTGCGACAGGTAGATTAGTGAGGACGAGGTCAAGTAAGTTTTTCCCTCGTGTTGGTTCGCTCACCACCTGCCGCAGGCCCAGTCTAGCACCTATGTCCTTCAGGACTCGGCCAGCTCGGTCAGTAGTGGTGCTACCGAGCCACTCTTGGTGATGGACATTGAAGTCCCCCACCCAGAGTACATTCTGTGCCCTTGCTACCCTCAGTGCTTCCTCCAAGTGGTGTTCAACATGGAGGAGGACTGATTCATCAGCTGAGGGAGGACGGTAGGTGGTAATCAGCAGGAGGTTTCCTTGCCCATGCTTGACCTGATGCCATGAGATTTCATAGATCGTAGGTAAGCAAATCGTGGGCTGGCAATCCCGGATTTTCTACCCACTAATTTATATGGACGATTCAAAAAAAATGGGTGTTTGGGCCTGTGATTTCCAAACCAGCTCTCCCTCTGCTGGAGCACACAATTTGAGGAATCAACATTAGAAATGCAAGGGGGAAATAAAGCAGTGCAGTTAACAAGGAATTGTGAATATCGCAGTGTCGTAATATTCTAAGGAGATGTTTTAGTAAGGATAAGTGATTTAAATCTTAAAATCATTTGTGAACTTGTTGGAAGGTGAAAAGTGCAGTCTTAGTCAAATGACACTTTATGTGATTATTAAAAACAAGAACCAAAAACTTTGAAACCCGTCTTGGTCAGTTGGTTTATAACAAATTCAGATCGCCATAGTAACTTCACAAATGATGTTTACTCAACATACATCCACCATCTTTGCACTGAGATTATTATTGAAATAGTAATTATTTACTAATTTAAGTGCTGTACTCACTGTAAAGTCTTGCTGAAACGGTGCAAGAAAAATAATTGTCCAGTGGGCCCATAAGAGGAAATCTGTTGCGACACAACAACGCTAACCCAATACCAATTACTTCATTTTAACTTATCTCTCATTTACATGAATAAAACTGGCTGAATTCCAACTCCACTTCCAAACAGACCTTCTCTTTGGAACTTGAAAATACAGCAAACTAAACAGAACCCGACAAGCCCAGACCGAACGTTTCATTGATCAATGACCAGAAACTTAACTGGACCAGCCATATAAATACTGTGGCTACAAGAGCAGATCAGAGGCTGGCTATTCTGCGGCGAGTGACTCACCTCCTGACTCCCCAAAGCCTTTCCATCATCTACAAGGCACAAGTCAGAAGTGTGAAGGAATATTCTCCACTTGCCTGGATGAGTGCAGCTCCAACAAAACTCAAGAAGCTCCAACAACACTCAAGAAGCTCCAACAACACTCAAGAAGCTCAACACCATCCAGGACAAAGCAGCCCGCTTGATTGGCACCCCACCCACCACCCTAAACATTCACTCCCTTCACCACCGGTGCACAGTAGCTGCAGTGTGTACCATCCACAGGATGCACTACAGCAACTCGCCAAGGCTTCTTCGACAGCAGCTCCCAAACCCGCGACCTCTACCACTTAGAAGGACAAGAGCAGCAGGCACATGGGAACAACACAACCCGCACGTTCCCCTCCAAGTCACACACCATCTCTACTAGGAAATATATCATCGCTGGGTCAAAATCCTGGAACTCCCTTCCTAACAGCACTGTGGGAGAACCTTCACCACACGGACTGCAGTGGTTCCAGAAGGCGGCTCACTACCACCTTCTCAAGGGCAATTAGGGATGGGCAATAAATGCTGGCCTCGCCAGCGACGCCCGCATCCCATGAACGAATGAAAAAAAATGTACTATCAAGGAAACAATACCCATTCTTAGGTCTCCTAGCTATCAATGTAAAAAGAACTTGCATTTATATAGTGCCTTTCGTGACCTCACAAAATGCTTTACAGCCAATGAAGTACTTTTGAAGTGTAGTCATTGTGCTAATGTCGGCTCCAAGAGTTGAGGCTATTTTCATTAGTGAAACAGGGGCTGAAATAGAAGTGGCTGGGGAGGTCAAAGAGTGTCGGTGGATGGTCTGCTGAGAGAACTGGCTTTCCACCATATTTAAATTCTAGTTCAAATTCCAATTGTTGGGGGAAGAAAGCAGGTGAGTCTTCCCATTGCATTCTCCCCCCAACCCCCTACCAAATTTTGAGATCACATCTAGGAGAGCCACCAGACTACCCTGGGAACTCCTTCAATTATACCCGTCTTTTAGGTCCAATGGAACTCTTCCTGGCTGATGGTCTTACCAAGGTCCCAAAAAGTTCTGGAGGAAAGGTCACTGATCCAAGGATGGATCAATTATTTACTAAACATGGGTATTTGCTCCCTTGGGAGCATTGCACAAATTTGCTCCCAGTACCTATTCAGCCCTTCCCAAGCCTCTGATCCTCCAGCACAGTCTGTACGTGCAATCTGTGAGAGAGTCTCCATCCAGGTCCATGGGTGGCTGGGATTTCTGCTCCGCTGTATTGTTGCCAGCAGACCGTGGCTCTTAGAATTTCAGGGCCACAAAGATTTGATACGGTAGGGTTTTTAAAATGATGAAAGGATTAGATTCTGTTTAGTTGGCGAGGTTATTTGAGAGGGATAGGGATGGGCGAACCAGAGGGCATGCATATAAAATACGTAGGCAAAGAATTAGGTTAGATGTTGGGAAGTATTTTTTTTCATAGACAGTCATCACCCTCTGGAAGAGATTACTGAAGTATACGGTAACAGTGGATAAATGCTGAGCAAGTTCCTGTGCGAGGGGGGACATTTCAACTTATAAAATAGGATAGTTGGAAATTGGGAGACTCGTGAGTTACCGTGGTCTCCTGGACCTTGCTTGATTGCCTTAGAAAGTTGGAGAAGAATTTCCCAGTTTTTTCCACCTAACTTGGCTGTAGGTTGTTTCATTTGTACTTAGCCTCTCCCAGGAGATTGTGAAACAGGGAAGAGGGGCTCTGGTCAATACTGGATGGAGTTGCACTATGTTTAAATGGGCTTGATGAATCTGATGTTTTCTTCCCTGTACTTTTTGTATGTTCGTAACAGCAGGGAAAGGCCCTGGCTTTTGTACAAATGATTGGATCCCTAAAGTCCAAGGTGTCATTGATTGGACACATTACCCTGCTTATCACAATACTGTATAATTCATACATTATAAAGGATTCCTCTCCATCAGTGTACAGGCGAGCAATTTCCCTTCTTACCTTTGAGGCTTTGCTCCAAAGGCATAAAACCAGAAATTTTACCGCCTTGTGTTAAGCTGCTACAGTTGGAAAAACTGGGTCAGTAGGCAAATCTAATTTGAGCATCCGCACAGGACCATCCACATCCCTGCCCACTTTCCCAGCAGTTACCATGATGCTGTCATCGTATGCCAGTCCTCCATTCCCCCATTGTTTTGGCCCTGGACATCAAGTCCAAGGTTTGCTCCTTGGAGACCAATGCAGATCTGGTTTATGTTAACTGTGCAATATCCACATATACATGTTGTACATAGTTACAGTGAGGTCCACACTTCTACATGGTGCACTAGAGAGCACACAATAGGAATCTGGAATCCACAACTGTGATGCCTCGACAGTCCAGAGACATCCCCCAATACCGCTCAGCCAGAGGGTCACACATCATCATCACCTGCTGCCTGCCGTACAACTTGAAATAGTAATCAAAAGGATATGTGACCATGAGGGTCATCATAGTCAATGTCCACACATATGCAATTACATCAGGGGTCATTGCACAGCAGTTAGCAATGTGTAACCGGACTAATTTTTTAAAATCTCTCCTTAGCTCAGGAATGCCAAGCCCAATTGTAGTAGCCCATCCTGTGTCCCAGCTGAGGTCAACCAACACCAGATCAGAGATCTTGGAACTTTCCTGGTTAACATCACATGACCAAATTAGATTTGCCCACTGAACCACTTTTTTTCCCAACTTTAGCAGCTTAACACAAGGAGGTAAATTTTCTGGTTTTATGCCTTAGGTGCAAAGCCTCAACGGCAAGAAGTGAAATTGCTCGTGTGAAGCCCCTAATCTCAGAATGTCATGCACATGATTACCCAGTATAAACTCACAGTGGGTGAGGGCTTGTGCCTGTAACACAAAAGTGGAAAATTAAAGCCAGCAGGATGACAGTTAAAGAGCCAAATGTACCTCATTGAGGTACTTAAGGCACTTTACCTGTGACAGATGAAGACGATTTTCAATTTACCTGGGCGGCTTGCCCACCGCTTCCGATTCACGCCTGTTGAAACCAGATGTGAAGTGTCACATCAGGGAAAAAGAAACTAAATAAATTACATAAAACACCATAGAAGGAAGTTAAAACACAAAATGAACCGACCTTTGCACCCTCTCTGAGGTCCGATGTCTCCATCTCCGATCTCCCCCTCTTCACCCCCCCCGATGACCCCTCATTGTCCTCCCGATGTCCCCCTCTTCACCCCTCCTGATCTTCCCCCCCCCCCGATTTTCCCCTCATCCTCCCAATCTTCCCCTCTCCCCCCTGATGTTCCCCTCATCACCCCCGATCCTCTCCTTTCCCCCCCCACCGGATCTTCCCCTCTCCCGCCCCCGATCTTCCCCCTTCCCCCCCGATCTCCCATTCTCTCCCCGGATCTTCCACTCTCCCCCCACCTCCCCCACCCCCCCGTCTTTATTTCCAGAGCCGGATGACATCTTTCTCTCTCTCTTTCTCTCCTCCCCCCTCACGTTGCAGCTCCTGACAGCAGGCAGCCTGTCAATCAGGCGAGCTGCTGGGTGTGAAACCCACAGAGGACGTTAATCATCAGCAATCAACATGCGATCGTGTCGGAAACAGTAAGTTTTGTTCATGCAGATTTGCCATGCACACCTTCACCGCACGCCCCCTCCCCCGCTGCCAACCCGCCACCGTTGTAAAATCGACCCCTTGCAGTTTGCTTTGCTGACTAGAACCTCATTATGGATTGACGCAGGTCATTTTAATTTCCCTCCTGGCTATGGTCCAAATGATGTTGTTCATCAGTTGTAATTAGTGCCGTGCTATAAGATGTTTCATATTGTGGCTGTGTGCACTCTGAGAACTGGATTATGATCAAACTATTCAAAATATTTCGCTTCCTTGGTTTCAACAGATAAACATTGAAATTGAAGATTCTATTGTCACAAGTTAATTTGTGCCTTAGGAAAACACATTTTTCTTCTGCAGTTTCAAAAGTTTTTTTTTAAATTATTAACCGTAACCTTGATATTTACAATTGACTTGCCAACAACATAATAATTCACACCTTGCTGGTGTATCAGCAACTGTGATTGAACAAATTTCTACTCTGCTTGCGATGGCAGTCATGCAGACTTTCCTGCGGCTGCATTGCAATCTGCTCTCAAGTTAAAGTAAGGTTTCAATTTCAGTTTCCAAAAAAAAATCAACAACGTACATTTATGTAGCACCTTTAATGTCCCAAGGCACAGCACAGGAGCATAATCAAACAAACGATGGCACCAAGCCAAAGGAGATATTAGGACAGGCGATTAAAAGCTTGGTCAAAGAGGTAGGTTTTAAGGAGGAGAGAGAGAGAGAGGTGGAGAGGTTTAGGGAGGGAATTCCACAACTTAGGGCCTAGCTGGCTGAAGGCACGGCGGCCAATGGAGGGGTGACGGAAGTCAGGGATACACAAGAGGCCAGAGTTGGAGGAGCGCAGTGATCTTGGAAGTTTGTAGGGCTGGAGGAGGTTACATTAAATTATTCATGCCTGCTCTACAAGCTCCTTCATACTTCTCGAATGCTATGGCTTTCAGACTTGGAACTGGAGTCAAGAGTCATAACTTCAGACCTTTGTCTCGTCACCTGCAAAGGCGGACCTGAAACACGACTCAAGACACTGAGGTTCATAATAGCCATTCAGTGGGCAATTCTACTTTCATAAATGTCATTCCAGGGCAAGTGAAACAATAGTGAGCCTATAAAAAGGCTCAATGATAAACATGTGACTGATTGAGTACAGTGTATCTGCTCGTGATATAGTGGATCATTGTCCTAAAGCTCACATCATTTGAAAAATCAGAGATCACAAAACAAAACATAGCTGGTGGAAGTATGAGCAGGATGGCATTTAGAGCTGGTGGACGGAAATATTTTATAAGAGTCACTACGTAAAATATTTTTGGCTATGCTAAAGCCTGGAAGATGTTCCGATCCTTTAAGTAGCTACCAAAGTATTTGAAACTCTTTCCAACTTCAAGTAAGAATGCATTTCAATGTCATGATTACATGGTGCAGATATAACTTCATTAACAACAAGTCGCTGTAGCAAGCATAACCTCCCGATCTTATTATAGAATTGATACACAAAACTGCGGATTGGTGGATTTTTTCTTGCATCACTTACTAAAAAAAAGAAATCTGTTCAATAAGTATTGAGTGGTTTAATTGGTTCATCAACGTGTGACTGTAATGTTTATATGTTGATATAGAGTTTTTCCATTATAAATGCTTACATAGGAATTTTCATTATATCAAAGGCACATTACATACAATTGGCCATTACATTCTGCACCATCATTTACTCCATTGGAATGAATAACAATGCAGAATCTAGAGACCATCAGGAGTTACAAAATACCTTATAAGTGTAAATGCAAGATGCACTGATACAAAAAGCAAGCGTAGCCTACATCTATCATTCTTCTTTGAACAAGATATTAAATTTCCTGTTCAGGTGGATATAAAAGATCCTACGATACTATCCAAAGAGGAGCAGGTCCTAGCCAATATTCCACGACCACTAAAAAAAACCAACACAGATCATTTAGTCAGTCTTTTAATTGCTGTCATGGGATCTTGTGTGCAAAATGTGTTTGACTACATAATAAATCACTGCACTTCAAAGTAATTTATTGTATGTAAAGCATGGTAATATGTTTCTAAGTGATATTTATAGATACTTAGATCAATGCATGTCTGCCTTTCTTTCTTTCTAATTGCAGTGGACAACACAAAATTCGTCAAGGCATTTTGGTGTAGGATTTTACAAAAATGTTGGAAGTGCAGAGGCCTGCTTATGGAAAAAAAGCAGGGTTTGTGACAAGGGTAGAACTGTGACCATTGTGCACTGCAGGCAGACAATTATTTTAATTTATGATCCTCCACATAATCGGGACTCAGTTCAAAGAATCAGACAATGAATGCAGAATCAATCCAGTCCTTGGGTCAACCAATTCTGCTTAGTCGCATTTTTGTGCCACAATCACTGAAATATATTCAAAACTGCAAACTGCTTCTGGTAAATTGATGGGCTCGTTAGCTATTACTTTCCAGGTCCTTTCACCGTCACTGCGGTCAGGCTGCGACCCAATTAATGCGACCAGGGACTGCCTCACAGATCTAACAATGATGCTTCAATAAATGCTCAGAAACGTTGCTCATTATAATGACTACGAGTAAGAGATCCTATTCCCATGAATAGCTGTGGGCTGCTAATGAATCATTGCGTGGTCCCATCAACATAACATCAGTGTGGTCTGGCCCATCACATTTGCAGAGCTGTCAACATTGCAGAAGCGTTAGGAGTGAGACTGACACTTTAAAGAGTGAGACAGATTGCTACATTTTGGGATTTTTTTAAACCATCTTTCCACTGAAAGAATTGGGGGGGGAGGGAAATGAAGGGTTACATTTAAAGGCTGTGTTTTAAAGCAATGTGTATTCACGCATTTTTTTTAAAAGGCACTGACAAAAGATGGTTCATATATGAATGATTTAGGCTTTGATGTTGTTTCCCCAAAGATTGCAAATGTTTGTGTTAGCCATTCTTGAGCCTTTGATAAACACCTCACGCCCACTGTGTTAGGAGGTCTCTGGTCCCAGGCATTTGGCAGGGGTACCTGACATAGGCCACCAGAAGTACTTAAGCCATTGAATGTGTATGCCCAAATATGGACATGTGTACTAAATTGACAAGTTATTAATCGGAAAATGCATTACAGCATATTAACCATTGTTAACGTCATGGCAACATTGGGTGCTAGGAGCATTCTGGTGTACAGCATTGCTATGGAGGGCAAAGAGGCATTTACGATTTAACTCTCCATTCCCTGCCCCCCCCTCGCTTATAGTGTTATAGCCTTATCTGTGACTCATGCTTCCATCTGGTAAAGCTGCCTTTATATTTTAAGAGTGAGAACTTGCCTTTATTTTTGGAAGAGTGAGATATGCTAAAGTAGGTGACATTTTTTTTAAACCTAAATGAAAGAGTTTGACTCCAAAGGATTGAAACAACAGGCTTGCTTGATTTATGTTCAGAGCAAACAAATGAAAAAAACTTGCATTTCTCTAGCACTTGTCCTCAGGATGTTCCTAAGGACCTTACAACCAATGAATCACTCTTGAAGCACACAGTCATGCTACCAAATGCAACAGCCAACTTACACACAGGTAAAATGACCAGTTAATCTCCTTTTAGGGGTGTTGGTTGAGGGAGGATACTGGGAGAGCTCCCTGCTCTTCTTCAGATAATGACACAGGACCTTCAACATTCACCTGAACCACTGGAACAGGCAGAGGAGAATGCGATTTAATCCCTCATCAGAAAGCCAGTACCTCCGACAATGTAGCTCTCCTACAGTATTGCACTGAAGCCTTAGTCTAGATTATGAAGCCTTCATTTTGGTTGGGTGGAAAAAGCAAGGCCTTTGAACTTTTAGTGGTTTCCCTCTGTTTAATTTACTCCATTGTTCATAAAATGACAGCACAGAAAAAGCAAGATTTTACAATGGGAGAATCATCGTTGAATTCTACAAGGATCAAACTGAGAAATCAGATTTAGGAGGCTGCACTCTCAGGCACTAGAATCATAGAATTATAGAATGGTTAGAACACAGAAGGAGGCCATTCGGCCCAGCAAGCCTGTACCAGCTCTTTGTAAGAGCAATCCAGTTAGTCCCATTCCTCTGCTCTTTCCCCGTAGCCCTGCAAATTTTTTCGCTTCAAGTATTTATCCAATTCCTTTTTGAGAATTGAGCTTTCAAGAAAGGAGGGAGAGAGAAAACAGGGAACTATAGGCCAGTTAGCCTGACATGGGAAAATGCTGGAATCCATTATTAAGGAAGTGGTAACAGGGCACTTAGAATATCATAATATGATTAGGCAGAGTCAACATGGTTTTATGAAAGGAAAATCGTGTTTGACAAATTTATTAGAGTTTTTTGAGGATGTAACCAGCAGGATAGAAAAAGGGGAACCAGTGGATGTAGTAGATTTGGATTTTCAAAAGGCATTCAATAAGGTGCCACATAAAAGGTTGTTACACAAGATAAGGATGACAAAAGAGATAGTGAGTAAGATGAAACGGAAAAAAGGGGCGTATGACAGATGTCAGGTTGATAAAGTGAGAACCAGGCAGAATATAGAAAGTTCAGAGGGGAAGTGAAAAAGGAAATAAGAGGGGCAAAGAGAGAGTAAAGGAATAGACTGGCCGCCAACGTAAAAGGGAATCCAAAAGTCTTCTACAGGCATGTAAACAGTAAACAGGTAGTAAGAGGAGGGGTGGAGCCGATTAGGGACCATAAAGGAGATCTACTCATGGAGGCAGAGGGGATGGCCGAGGTATTAAATGAGTACTTTGCATCTGTCTTTACCAAGGAAGAAGATGCTGCCAGAGTCTCAGTAAAGGAAGATATAGTTGAGATATTGGGTGGGCTCAAAATTGATAAAGAAGAGGTACTTGAAAGGCTAGCTGTGCTTAAAGTAGATAAGTCTCCTGGTCCGGATGGGATGCATCCAGGTTGCTGAGGGAAGTAAGGGAGAAAATTGCGGAGGTACTGGCATAATCTTCGAAACATCCTTAGATACGGGGGTGGTGCCAGAGGACTGGAGAATTGTAAATGTTACACCCTTGTTCAAAAAAGGGTGTAAGGATAAACCCAGCAACCATAGGGTAGTCAGTTTAATCTCAGTGGTGGGGAAACTTTTAGAAATGATAATCCAGGACAGAATGAACAGTCACTTTGACGAGTGTGGATTGATTAGGGAAAGCCAGCATGGATTTGTTAAAGGCAAATCATGTTTAACTAACCTGATAGAGTTTTTTGTTGAGGTAACAGAGAGGGTAGATGAGGGCAATGCAGTTGGTGTGGTGTATATGGACTTTAAAAAAGGCGTTTGATAAAGTGCCGCATGGTAGGCTTATTTTTTTTTTATTCGTTCACGGGATGTGGGCGTCGCTGGCGAGGCCAGCATTTATTGCCCATCCCTAATTGCCCTTGAGAAGGTGGTGGTGAGCCGCCTTCTTGAACCGCTGCAGTCCGTGTGGTGACGGTTCTCCCACAGTGCTGTGAGGAAGGGAGTTCCAGGATTTTGACCCAGCGACAATGAAGGAACGGCGATATATTTCCAAGTCGGGATGGTGTGTGACTTGGAGGGGAACGTGCAGGTGGTGTTGTTCCCATGTGCCTGCTGCTCTTGTCCTTCTAGGTGGTAGAGGTCGCGGGTTTGGGAGGTGCTGTCGAAGAAGCCTTGGCGAGTTGCTGCAGTGCATCCTGTGGATGGTGCACACTGCAGCCACGGTGCGCCGGTGGTGAAGGGAGTGAATGTTTAGAGTGATGGATGGGGTGCCAATCAAGCGGGCTGCTTTATCTTGGATGGTGTCGAGCTTCTTGAGTGTTGTTGGAGCTGCACTCATCCAGGCAAGTGGAGAGTATTCCATCACACTCCTGACTTGTGCCTTGTAGATGGTGGAAAGGCTTTGGGGAGTCAGGAGGTGAGTCACTCGCCACAGAATACCCAGCCTCTGACCTGCTCTAGCAGCCACAGTATTTATATGGCTGGTCCAGTTAAGTTTCTGGTCAATGGTGACCCCCAGGATGTTGATGGTGGGGGATTCGGTGATGGTAATGCCGTTGAATGTCAGGGGGAAGTGGTCAGACTCTCTCTTGTTGGAGATGGTCATTGCCTGGCACTTATCTGGCGAGAATGTTACTTGCCACTTGTGAGCCCAAGCCTGGATGTTGTCCAGGTCTTGCTGCATGCGGGCACGGACTGCTTCATTATTTGAGGGGTTGCGAATGGAACTGAACACTGTGCAGTCATCAGCGAACATCCCCATTTCTGACCTTATGATGGAGGGAAGGTCATTGATGAAGCAGCTGAAGATGGTTGGGCCTAGGACACTGCCCTGAGGAACTCCTGCAGCAATGTCCTGGGGCTGAGATGATTGGCCTCCAACAACCACTACCATCTTCCTTTGTGCTAGGTATGACTCCAGCCACTGGAGAGTTTTTCCCCTGATTCCCATTGACTTCACTTTTACTAGGGCTCCTTGGTGCCACACTCGGTCAAATGCTGCCTTGATGTCAAGGGCAGTCACTTTCACCTCACCTTTGGAATTCAGCTCTTTTGTCCATGTTTGGATCAAGGCTGTAATGAGGTCTGGAGCCAAGTGGTCCTGGCAGAACCCAAACTGAGCATCGGTGAGCAGGTTATTGGTGAGTAAGTGCCGCTTGATAGCACTGTCGACGACACCTTCCATCACTTTGCTGATGATTGAGAGTAGACTGATGGGGCGGTAATTGGCCGGATTGGATTTGTCCTGCTTTTTGTGGACAGGACATACCTGGGCAATTTTCCACATTGTCGGGTAGATGCCAGTGTTGTAGCTGTACTGGAACAGCTTGGCTAGAGGCGCAGCTAGTTCTGGAGCACAAGTCTTCAGCACTACAGCTGGGATGTTGTCGGGGCCCGTAGCCTTTGCTGTATCCAGTGCACTCAGCCGTTCCTTGATATTACGTGGAGTGAATCGAATTGGCCGAAGACTGGCTTCCGTGATGGTGGGGATATCGGGAGGAGGCTGAGATGGATCATCCACTCGGCACTTCTGGCTGAAGATGGTTGCAAACGCTTCAGCCTTGTCTTTTGCACTCACGTGCTGGACTCCGCCATCATTGAGGATGGGGATGTTTGCAGAGCCTCCTCCTCCCGTTAGTTGTTTAATTGTCCACCACCATTCACGACTGGATGTGGCAGGACTGCAGAGCTTTGATCTGATCCGTTGGTTGTGGAATCGCTTAGCTCTGTCTATAGCATGTTGCTTCCGCTGTTTAGCATGCATGTAGTCCTGAGTTGTAGCTTTACCAGGTTGGCACCTCATTTTTAGGTACGCCTGGTGCTGCTCCTGGCATGCTCTTCTACACTCCTCATTGAACCAGGGTTGATCCCCTGGCTTGTTGGTAATGGTAGAGTGAGGAATATGCCAGGCCATGAGGTTACAGATTGTGCTGGAATACAATTCTGCTGCTGCTGATGGCCCACAGCGCCTCATGGATGCCCAGTTTTGAGCTGCTAGATCCATTCTGAATCTATCCCATTTAGCACGGTGGTAGTGCCACACAACACGTTGGATGGTGTCCTCAGTGTGAAGACGGGACTTCATCTCCACGAGGACTGTGCGGTGGTCACTCCTACCAATACTGTCATGGACAGATGCATTTGCGACAGGTAGATTGGTGAGGACGAGGTCAAGTAAGTTTTTCCCTCGTGTTGGTTCGCTCACCACCTGCCGCAGGCCCAGTCTAGCAGCTATGTCCTTCAGGACTCGGCCAGCTCGGTCAGTCGTGGTGCTGCCGAGCCACTCTTGGTGATGGACATTGAAGTCCCCCACCCAGAGTACATTTTGTGCCCTTGCTACCCTCAGTACTTCCTCCAAGTGGTGCTCAACATGGAGGAGGACTGATTCATCAGCTGAGGGAGGACGGTAGGTGGTAATCAGCAGGAGGTTTCCTTGCCCATGTTTGACCTGATGCCATGAGATTTCATGGGGTCCAGAGTCAATGTTGAGGACTCCCAGGGCCACTCCCTCCTGACTGTATATCACTGTACCGCCACCTCTGTTGGGTCTGTCCTGCCGGTGGGACAGGATATACCCAGGGATGGTGATGGAAGAGTCTGGGACGTTGGCTGAAAGATATGATTCTGTAAGTATGGCTATGTCAGGCTGTTGCTTGGCTGGTCTGTGGGACAGCTCTCCCAATTTTGGCACAAGTCCCCAGATGTTCGTAAGGAGGACCTTGCAGGGTCGACTGGGCTTGGTGTTTTGCCGTTGTCGTGTCCGGTGCCTCGTGGTCCGATGCCGGGTGGTCCGTCCGGTTTTATTCTTATTGTGACTTTTCGTAGCGAGATTTTACAACTGAGTGGCTTGCTAGGCCATTTCAGAGGGCAATTAAGAATCAACCACATTGCTGTGGGTCTGGAGTCACATTTAGGCCAGACCGGGTAAGGGCGGCAGGCTTCCTTCCCTAAAGGACATCAGTGAACCAGATGGGTTTTTACGACAATCCGGTAGTTTCATGGCCATCATTACTGATACTAGTATTTTAATTCCAGATTTTTATTTAATTAATTGAATTTAATTAATTAATTGAATTTAAATTCGCCAGCTGCCGTGGCGGGATTTGAACTCATGACTCTGGATTTTCGTCCAGTAACATAACCACTATGCTACCGTACCCAAGATTTCATCAAGATTGCAGCCTATGGAATAAAGGGGGCAGTAGCAACATGGATACAGAATTGCCTAAAGGACAGGAACAGAGAGTCGTGGTGAATGGTTGTTTTTCGGTCTGGAGGGACGTGTATAGTAGTGTTCCCCAGGGGTCGGTGCTGGGACCACTGCTTTTTTTGATATATATTAATGACTTGGACTTGTGTGTACAGGGCACAATTTCAAAATTTGCAGATGACACAAAACTTGGAAGGGTAGTAAACAGTGAGAAGGATAATGATAGACTTCAAGAGGATATAGACAGGCTGGTGGAATGGGCAGGTGAGATTTAACGCAGAAAAATGAGAAGTGATATATTTCAGTAGGAAGAACGAGGAGAGGCAATATAAACTAGAGGGCACAACTCTAAAAGGGGTACAGGAACAGAGAGATCTGGGGGTTTATGTGCACAAAATGTTGAAGGCGGCAGGGCAGGTTGAGAAAGTGGTTAAAAAAGCATACGGGATCCTGGGCTCTCTAAATAGAGGCATAGAGTACAAAAGTATGGAAGTCATGACGAACCTTTATAAAACACTGTTTCGGCCACAACTGGAGTATTGTGTCCAGTTCCGGGCACCAGACTTTGGGACAGATGTGAAGGCCTTAGAGAGGGTGCAGAAGAGATTTACTAGAATGATTCCAGGGATGAAGGACTTTAGTTACGTGGATAGACTGGAGAAGATGGGGTTGCTCTGCTTGGAACAGAGATGGTTACGAGGAGATTTATAGAGGTATTCAAAATCATGAAGGGTCTAGTCAGAGTAGATAGAGAGAAACTGTTCCCATTGGCTGAAGGGTCAAGAACCAGAGGACATAGATTTAAGGCGAAAAAACCAAAGGTGACATGAGGAAAATCTTTTTTTACACAGCGAGTGGTTAGGATATGGAATGTACTGCCCGAGGGGGGTGACGGAGGCAGATTCAATCAAAAAAGGGAACTGGATAAGTACTTGAAAAGGAAAAAATTGCAGGGCTAAAGGAATAGGGCAGGGGAGTGGGACTAGCTCATTGCTCTTGCATAGAGCCGGCACGGACTTGATGGGCCGAATGGCCTCCTCCCGTGCTGTAACCTTTCTATGATTCTACATAGGGCTTATGGGGTTGGAGGTAACATATTAGCATGGATAGAGGATTGTTAACAGACAGAAAACAGAGAGTAAGGATAAACGGGTCATTTTCAGGTTGGCAGGCTGTAACTCGTGGGGTGCCGCAAGGCTCGGTGCTTGGGCCTCAGCTATTTACAATCTATATTAATGATTTAGATGAAGGGTCCGAGTGTGATGTATCCAAGTTTGCTGACGATACAAAGCTAGGTCGGAAAGTAAGCCGTGAGGAGGACACTTTCCAGTGAAGTAGCAGGTGCATTGGGGGCAGGGGTCTCCGAAAATCGCGGATATCTCGAGCGGGTTCAGAACCGGGCTCCAACCCGCAGACTTCCAGGTTCCCCACTGACTGGGTGCCCGCGCGCCTTCCCATTACGGAAGTCCCACCGGCAATTAAAGCCGGTGGGATGATAGTTAAGAGAGTTATTTAGATACTTGAAGGACTTAAAGTACTTAATTTTGTCCACATTAAGGCAGGGATCTGATTTTTAAACTCCTCAGCATGTTTCTCATGCTGTGGGAAACACTCCATGTTCTACCTGACATGTTTCAGCCGGCAGCCATTTAGACATTCAAATGCTTGTTTGACAGATGGGGAGTTATTGCAGTCGGGCACTCAGTACTTTCACACAAACTTTGACTGTAAGATCTTTGTGTTTTCACTGGAAATTGTTACTTTCCACTCACAATTCTTCTATTCACACATATTTAACAACTTCTCGGACCCCCTCAAACTCACACCATCGGGATGGAGGGGCACCATGGCTGCATTCACCACTACATCCGAGGACAAGCAACATCACCAGCCTCGCCGGGCACTTCCGCCACTTGGAGCTCCACAACACAATGGTATGCCACAGGCACCTGCACAAGAGCACAGTGGGCAACAACAGAGAGAGCAACATCACAGGAATCACTACCTTCGCCACAGGGTGCACAGACCAATGCTCAGCTTCCTTGATCTCTCTGAGCAGCAGTGCATATGGAGGCTCAGAGTGAGTTGCCAGGTAGTCGCAGACATCTGCAGCCTCCTTCATGCCGAGCTGCTCCTGGCTGGGCCTGGTGGCATCTCATTACCCATCGCAGTTAAAGTCACCACTGCTCTCAACTTCTTCACCTCTGGATCATTCCAGGGTGCCACCGGGGACATCGCCGGGGTCTCTCAGTCGTCTGCGCACAAGTGCACAAGGCAGATCACCGGCGGCTTGTTTCGCAGAGCCTCGCAGTACGTCAACTTCCCCATGGACGACCTCAGCCAGACGGAGAGGGCAGTGGGAGTCCACGCTGTGGCTGGCTTCCCACGGGTGCAGGGTATAATTGATTGCACCCATATAGCAATAAGACACCTCCACACGAGCCAGAACTGTTCATCAACAGAAAGGGGTATCACTCCATCAACGCTCAGCTCGTTTGTGACCACCGCAAAAGATTCCTTCACGTGTGCGCCAGATTCCCTGGCAGCTGCCATGATTCCTTCATCCTGAGGGAATCCAACATCCCAGGCCTTTTCCATGCACCGAACACTCTTAAGGGCTGGCTCCTCGGGGACAAGGGATACCCCCTGCAAATGTGGCTCATGACACCTCTGAGGAATCCCATCACTGAGCAACAGCGTCAATATAACGACAGCCACATCGCCACCAGATCTACAATTGGGCAGGCTATAGGGCTGCTCAAGATGCGATTTAGGTGCCTTGATAGTTCTAGGGGAGCGCTTCAATACGCACCAGAAAGAGTGCGACCATTATAGTCATGTGTTGTGCCCTGCACAACATGGCACAAGAGAGGGGTGCCGCTTGAGGAGGCCCCATCCATATCTGCCACCCACATTGAGGAGGAGGAGGATAAGGAGGAGGACGACGAACCCATGGCCAGAACAGAGGCTCACCAGGCTGCTCATGAGACCAGGGAGTCACTGATATGTGAATGGATCAGCCAACATCAGAAAGTGTAAAGAGTCCAGTCGTCACACCACCTGGAAACAGCAGCGCCCACACCAGGCCGCCCAACCCACCCTGCACAAAACAGTCCTGCAACTACACATAGACCCATTGTAAAGTGACCCACTGGGTAGCATCAAGTGTCGCCGTTCATGGTGAACCTCATGAAACGGCTCTATCACAAAAGCCAGTCAAGAATGGGCAAGACGTGGCAGTAGTGGTGAGAATGGAAACAGTTAATGTGACTTTAACAAAAAGGAAATATAAATTAAAAACATGACAGTCTGTCAGACACCCTTGTGCATATCTTTCATGCTAAAAACCTTTGCCTTTCTCTTCCAACTTCTACGTGGTGCATCCCCTGTGGCTGCAGCAGAGGTGGTGGTAGGTTGTTCTTGTTCATGCCCTGACTGCTTAGATGCTTTGGTCCTACGCCCTCTGGGTTTTAGAGCCCGTGAGGGCCCCTCCAAAGACTGCTCCACCTGCACCTGGGCAGAGGCAGACTCGGCCACCTGGAGAGGAGGCAGCATTGCGGGTACTGGTTGAAAGGGGGGTAATGGGTGAGACATGGGAGCGCTTTGAGTGGCGTCCCCACTTCCATGTCCCCTTTCACCATCATGCCTCTCCTGGGCCAGGCCCACATTAATCCTACCACTCTGCTGGACAACAGTTTGGAGGATATGCGTGATGCCTTGTAAGGCCAGTGGTAGTGTATCTGTCTGCCTGTCTAAGGCGGTTCACCCTGAGTCCAAACAACCATTGTTCGGGTCTGAATGGACAAATGTGTGAGCCGTGCTTGAAGCTAAATGGAGGCTAGCCTTCTCTCCATCGTAAATATTCCCGCACTTACCTGTGACACTATCTCAAAGAGTTGCTCACATCCCTGTGACACTATCTCAGAGAGTTGCTCACATCCCTGTGACACTATCTCAGAGAGTTGCTCACATCCCTGTGACACTATCTCAGAGATTCCCTCCTGTACCTGTGCCACCATTCCACTCATGCAGGAGTTGGACTCCTCCATCCTCTGGGCTATTGTGGAGAGTGTGCGTGGCACCTGTTCCAGTACCTCGCAAATGTGCTGCTGTCCCTCGATCATTCTCCTTTTAAAGGATGGCCCCTGGGGTTCAGCATCTCCATCCAGCTGAGCAGAGCCTGGAGAGGAGTGCTCCCACCGATGGGGACTCTCCACAGCTGCCCCTGCCCATCAGTGTCTGCTCATGCTCACGTGTGAGGTAACTCACCAGGTGCCCACCCAACTAACTGAGTACTAGGGCCCACCGAGGTGTGTGTATCTGCGCTGGTAGATGGTTCTCTCAGATGTGATAATGCGCCCTCAAAGGCCAGCAGGTCCTCTGAGAAATCACCCTCTGCCGTCACTGCGGTCGCTGAAGGCCCTGTAAGAGAACAGAAGACAATATTAAGCATCATCACAGATGCGTCATGTTGCGACGAGCATGCTGAAGTGTTGAAGATGGCAACTCATGTTAACATCAATTCATGTTGTGTGTGATGAATGTTAAAGTTCTATCACCAGACGTTTGTGGGGTGCCAGTCTCGGCGACCCCGATGGACAGGCACTCGAGGGTGCGGCTGATCTCCAGTGCCTCCTGCTTCGCATCTTTGAGGACCACTATTTGTTGTGGCCCCCCCTCCAGTCCTCGCCCTCTCGCGTGCATTTTGAGCTCTCTTCTAGAAGGGGAGAAAGTACAGACGTGAGTGAGTGATGGTGAAGTGGCCAACCGATGAATGCATTGGTTTGGGTGAGGCTGACCGTGAAAGAGATGCATCAGAGGGTGAGTATGAGACACAGCCATGACATTGTATGAGGATTGGGTTCAGTGGCAGTGGTGGGGTGAGTAATGGGGAGGTGAGGAAGTGCTGAGGAAGTGCAGGTAAGTTGAGGATGACCCTTAAGTGGTGTGAGGAGTGATGTGATAGAGTAGTGTTGGCAATGCAGAATGAGTTGGGGGGTGGGGGCGGTGATGAGGAAGACGGAGTGTAGGAGAATGAGTAAGTGTACTCACTTTGCTGACCTAGTTAGGTCAATGAAGCGCTTCCTGCACTGGATCCAGGTGCGGGAGATGTTGCTGCTGCTGGTGACCTCCTCTGCCACCTCAAGCCAGGCCTTCTTGGTGGCAGAGGCAGGCCACTTCCTCCCGCCCACCGGATAAAACACATCCCTCCTCCTCCTCCTCACCCCATCCAGTAGCACCTAGAGTGAGGCATCGTTAAACCTTGGAGCAGCCTTTCCCCTGTGCTGCTCCACTGTGGTCTGTGGGTCTTTGCTCCAGCAAAAGCCTATGGAGCAATGGTCCTTCAAATAGAGCGCCTCCAGCTGACAGCCTGGGATGCGGGTGCGCAGTCCGCCCACTGCGCAGCTTTCAGACGGCAAACCCGAAAGCCACGTTAAGTGGCTCCAATTGAATTGGAAACGGACATGTTTTATTGGTCGAGTTATCTACGCGCCCATTCACCCCCCTGCCCCCCTGCCACCCCGCCTGCATTCTAATAACGGGGACAAAGAGTCTGCAAAGGGACACAGACAGGTTAAGTGAGTGGGCAAGAAAGAGGCAGATGGAGCATAATGTGGGGAAATGTGAGGTTATTCACTTTGGTAGGAAAAATAGAAAAACATAATAATTTTTAAATGGTGAGAAACTATTAAATGTTGGTGTCCAGAGAGAAAAGAAACACATTAAGTTAGTATGCAGGTACAGCAGGTAATTAGGAAAGCAAATAGCACGTTGACCTTTATTGCAAGGGGGTTGGAGTACGAGAGTAAGGAAGTCTTATTACAATTGTACAGGGCTTTGGTGAGACCTCACCTGGAATACTGCGTACAGTTTTGGTCTCCTTATTTAAAGAAGGATATACTTGCCTTAGAGGCGGTGCAATGAAGGTTCACTAGATCAATTCCTGGGATAAGAGGGTTGTCCTCTGAGGAGAGGTTGAGTAGATCGGGCCTATACTGTCTGGAGTTTAGAAGCGTAAGAGGTGGTCTCATCAAAACATGTAAGATTCTGAGGGGGCTTGACAGGATAGATGCTGAGAGGTTGTTTCCCCTGGCTGTAGAGTCTAGAACTAGAGGGCATAGTTGCAAGATAAGAGGTTGGCTATTTAAAACTGAGATGAGGAGGAATTTCTTCACTCAGAGGTGTGAGACTACAAATATGGAAAATACTGTAAAAACACCGTAAAACTGCAAGACACAAAACAGGCTGCAAGATATGAAACAGTTAACCCCAAATGCCAGTCAAAGAGACTCCAGCCTATGATCAGTTTCGGAGACTCATTTACATCAAACAATGAGGCCCTGGCGAAGACACATTAACATCGAGACAATGTACAATCACACTGAGCCTCTGAGCCATGCTCAGTCTCGGACAAGAACGGAAGGCCTTTCACAACTAAACAATGCTGTGAGCCAAGGGCCCATCACTGTGAGGAATACCGCATTGTCCTGATACTGTGCAGGTAGTGGGGGAGGAGATAAGGAGTTGTCTCTCGACCTCACAGTTCTGCACAACTAAGGAGTTTTGAATCACCGAGATGCCCAGATGAAGAGGTGTAAACGTCAAGCAATCCAACAGATTGATATCTGAAACCACAGATGAGGCTGAGGTAGGGGTTTGCATGGCTGGAACACTACAAGAAGGTCCAACTGCAGCACGTGGAGGCCGCAGTCTGGTGAAGATGGACGCAGACCAGTCACCTCCAGATCCTGGCCTACAATCAACATCGGTAACGACCGGCCACATGAGTGATTGTAAGTTCCAGGCAAACCATTAAGGGGTTTGTACTGGGGTTTTGTTGGTCTAATAAACTAACAAGTTTGGGTTGAGCCAAAGCCTGTTTGTTGCATGCAATTTAGTTCTTGTAATTCCTAGGTCCAAGAACCAGTGTAAGGCGGAGGGGAACAGAACATCTCACAGAGGGTTGAAGATCTTTGGAATTCTCTACCAAAGAGGGCAATGGATGCTGAGTCATTGAATATATTCAAGGCTGAGATAGATAAAATTTTGGCCTCTTGGGGAATCAAGGGATATGGGGATCAGCAGGAAAGTGGAGTTGAGGTTGAAGATCTGCCATAAGCTGATTGAATGGCGGAGCAGGCTCGAGGGGCCGTATGGCCTACTCCTGCTCCTATTTCTTATATCCTATGTTCTTATGTTGAAAGCCACAATTGAATCTGCTTCCACCACGCTTTCAGGCAGCGCATTCTAGATCATAACTACTCGCTGCGTAAAAAAGTTTTCCTCATGTCGCCTTTGGTTCTTTTGCCAATCACCTTAAATCTATGTCCTCTGGTTCTCGACCCTTCCGCAATGGGAACAATTTCTCTTTATTTACTTTATCTAAACCCTTCATGATTTTGAACGCTTCTATAAAAATCTCCTCTTAACCTTCTCTGCTCTTAAGGAGAACAACCCCAGCTTCTCCAATCTAACCATGTAATTGAAGTCTCTCATCCCTGGCACCATTCTAGTAAATCTTTTCTGCACCCTCTCTAAGGCCTTCACATCCTCCCTAAAGTTTGGTGCCCAGAATTGGACACAATACTTCCAGCTGTGGCCGAAGCAGTGTTTTATAAAGATTCAACTTCCTTGCTTTTGTACTCTATGCCTCTATTTATAACGCCCAGGATTCCGTATGCTTTTTTAACGGCTTTCTCAACCTGTCCTGCCACCTTCAAAGATTTGTGCACATATACCTCCAGAGCTCTCTGTTCTTGCACCTCCTTTAGAATTGTACCATTTAGTACTTTGAATCACAGTAAGAGAGGAGATAGTTGAGATACTGGATGGGCTAAAAATTAATAAAGAGGAGGTACTATAAAGGCTAGCTGTACTTAAAGTAGATAAGTCACCCGGTCCAGATAGGATGCGTCCTAGGTTGCTGAGGGAAGTAAGGGTGGAAATTGCAGAGGCGCTGGCCATATCATGCTTAGATATGGGGGTGGTGCCAGAGGATTGGAGAATTGCAAATGTTACACCCTTGTTCAAAAAAGGGTGTAAGGATAAACCCAGCAACTACAGGCCACCCAGTTTAACCTCCATGGTGGGGAAGCCACTATTCTGATGATTTTCGAAGCCCCGGGCAGACCACCTAATGAGCAACTAATAGATGCTGATGGAATCCTGATTATCATACACAGTTGCTGTTAAGTGGGGAAGTAAAATAGTCACTACAAACATCTTTGTAGGTCTCTGTTATATAGCTGGCCAGTGTCACTGTGATTGTTGGACTATGCATTACAGTAAAATTTAATATAAAATTCTATCACATTTTTACTGTGCATGTTCAAAATTCAATTCTGAGCAGACTACTGATATTTTTAGCACTGGCTGACAGAATTGGCTGTGACTATTAGACATTCCAGTATTCCAAGGGTTAAAGGACTGCCAGTACTGCTACAAGGTGAAAGGTTAATTTTAATCATAGTGGGGCTTAGTGCACAGAAAATGTATTAAATGTGAGTTACATTGCTGTGCTATTTTTAGCACTCTCTTTGGAATGCGCGATTTTACTCCGTGAGCTTTTTGCAAGGTCTGGTGAATTACAACGATCGCTCAACTGCAGTGACATTCAATATGAACCTGCAAATCGGTTCTCAAGCAGACGGTAACTAGCTGAGCAGCCACTGAGCCGGCAGAAATTGTACACAGCAGACAAATCGGGTGGCGGAGTCCAGTGCACTAATGGGCCAGAATTTGCTGGAGCGGGGCATCTCAAGGCATGACCCGTTTGTCACGTTTTTTTCCTCACCCTTCAGTTCAAAAACTTTTTGCGTTGCAAATTGCTGGAAGTGCGAACTGATAACGGGGCATCTGCGAGCTTTGTGAACGATGGCACCAACACTCTATCAATTTAACCAATGAGATTAAAGGATACAGAAAGAAACAGAGGAACGACGGAGAAGGAAATAGGCTGAGTTAGAGTCAAATCAGGATCAGAAAGAGAAATAAAGAGAGGGAAGGATTGAATTGAGAGGGGAGCAGAGTACGCAAAAGCCTTCTTCACAGAAAAAGCCCTAAAAGTAAAGGTGGCAGAGTGGGGTCCCAACATAGTCCTGTTTCTTCAGGACAGACAGTCAACCCACCTGTAAGCAGAGGAGATAGAAGGAGGTGAAAGCCATCGTACATGTGGAAATAGTGCCACTGACCTGCCACAAATGGAAGGATATATTCAGAGGAAGATGTCTGACCTTAAGGAACATCCATTGTGGAGCAATAGAGGTGAATGTTAATCGTTGGATGCTGCAATGTGTGGGCAAAGTACATGACAAGTATGAAACATGTTTGACTGCATAGCTTCATGAACAGTTTAATTAATCTATATCTAAAAAGAAAGCAAAAAAACTTGCATTTATATTGCACTTTTCATCACCTCAGGACGTCCCAAAGCGCATTACAGCCAATGAAGCACTTTTGAAGTGTAGTCACTGTTATAATGTAGGAAATGGGGCAGCCAATCAGCATACAGCAAGGTCCCTCAAACAGCAATGTGATAATGACCAGATAATCTGTTTTTTAAGGTGTTAGTTGATGTTAAATATTAGCCAGGATATCGGGGAGAACTCCCCTGCTCCTCTTTGAACTTGTGCCGAGAAATCTTTTACGTCCATCCAAAAGGACAAACAGGGCCTCGGTTTAATGTTGCATCCGAGAGACGGCACCTCCAACAGTGCAGCACTCCCTGAGTACTGCACCGGAGTGTCAGTCTAGATTTTGTGCACGAGTCACTGGAGTGGGACTTAAACCCACAATCTTCTGACCCAGAGACAAGAGTGCTACCACTGAGCCATGGCTGACACCTATCCAATAAGCTGCTGGAATTGTAACATTAGAAGATACTGGGGGTTAAATTCGATAACCCCCGAATCTGGACACGGGGGTCGCAGTGCGTAATTAAGCCACGCCTGGTCATTCTGATTCGTGCTGCCTGGTCACTTTCCTGATTCCAGCGTGAGTAGCCAGGCCAAGTTGCAATGTTGAATGACTTCTCACCAGTAGGGGGGCCCGATATTGCGTGAGTGCCTCGCACCTCCTAGAGGCAGCCTGAACCTTTATTTGTAAAATATAAGATATGGATTCGCACAGAGTCTGAACGGAGATCAGACATTGCACAGGTAAAACACAGATGCAGGTCCCGTCCCTACGTTTACAAACTGATGAGTTATGTTAAAATATTGAATAAAGGTTGCGCACTAGTAAATCCCACATCCTCCAATCTGCACGCCAGACCTCACCAACCTGCCGTTCTGAGTTTGTACCGGGCCTGTGAGAGAGGGTGCACCAAGGTTCTCTGATGATGCATTAGAGGCCGTGGTGCAAGAGGTGGACAGAAGGACGGACATCCTATATCCGCAGGGGGGCAAGAGGCCCTCCGGACATATGCTCCCGAGGCAGTAGGAGGCAGTAGGGGACGAAGTCAATGCCAGGCACATAGCACCATGAACATGGATGCAGTGCAGGGAGAAGTTCAATGCTTTGACACGAGTGGTCAAGGTGAGTGAGGTCAACTGCCAAGTGGCGTCTCCTACCAATTGCACCACTGGCCGCATCCACTGCTCCACTCACTACACCCCCATCAACCACATACCAAGAAACTCTTTCAATCAGTACTCAACTCTTCCAATCAGATGCTTCCTCTCATCCTCACACATTATCACTGCTGCAAGTCGCACACCCACAACTCAAAAGTCGCACACAGAGGCAGCTATTCAACCATGACAGGCACATCACCCAAACATCCTGCAGGACACTCACTGATACACGTCCCGCTTTCTTGCAGGAGAAGGTGGCGCATAACAGGAGGCAGCACATGGCAGTGGCATTTAGTCCTTTGAGCCTGTTCCGCCATTCAATGAGGTCATGGTTGATTTGTGACCTAAATCCATATACCTGCCTTAGCCCCTTATTCCTTAATACCTTTGGTTAACAAAAATCTATCAATCTCAGATTTAAAATCAACAATGGAGCTAGCATCAATCGTCATTTTCAGAAGAGCGTTCCAAACTTCTACCGCCCTTTGCATGTAGTAGCGTTTCGTAACTTCACTCCTGCAAGTCCTGGCTCTAATTTTTAGGCTATGTCCCCTGGTCTTAGTATTCAAGTATAGGAGACCTCCAAAAACAGGTACAAATGCACCAGCAGCCAGAATCAATAATCCAGAACTAACCTGTAAATCCTGCATGGTCCCTTTAAAAAGAATTGGTGGGGGTCCTCCAGACCGTCCACGATATGTTCAGCTGTTGGTGGTTAAGACAGTGCGTTGGCTGGAGCGTTGAGTGCCAAAATGGTATCTATCCCTATAAGTCAGCGTTACACACTGACCTAATGCATATTCTCCTTAATTTACAAGGTGCCGGCGTTCGTTTTCTGCGCGTGCGCAAATGTCTTTACCAAGATGGCGTCCGGTGCACGTCATGCTAAAAGCATGCGCGTGCATTCCAGAACCCATTTTGGGACCTTAGGAGGCTGTGTAGTGCCTACAAAATGGGCGCTACGCAGCCAAATTTATTGCCCACTATAAAGATTGTTGAGAAGTATTGGGGCAGGCCAAAAAGTGAATCCTAGAAGGATCCAGATGAGAAAGATTAATGACCGACTTTGATAAAAAGAAAGAACTTGTGGTACATGTCATGTCCTCAGAATGTCCCAGGACACTTCACAGTCAGTGAAGTACTTTAATGTACACAAACAATAGAAATTCAGCTGAAAAGAGTCTTAAACTATCAAGGAGGCCACACACAATGATGAGGCTGCAGCAAAATGCATTTGCGGCATGATATCCATTTATGCAATGCATAATCTGCTGTTCTTCTTGCAGAAGAAGGTGGTATCTGATACAAAACAGTCCTTCAGGACAGACCGTTTGATAAATCACCTCTCGAAAAGGTTGAGTTCCTCAAGACATGACAACATGTCAGTTATTCTCTTATAATGTCACAACATCTCACTGCTGGGACCGAAACCTACAGACTGAAACCATCTGAGGAAAGTGTCTCGTCAGACATGTCAATTTTAGTTACTGCACTTCAGCACATTCCTGTATAAAGCTGCATATTCATAAATAGCTGCTCTCAACAAAGCGCAGGAACAATAGGCCAACTTTTAATTAAGATCTATATAGATCTCAATGACACATCGTTTAAATAAAAACAACAAGTTGAAACGTGTCTCATAGTACAGGTGATAAGGAGAGCTTGTGCAGAGCCTAAACAGTACAATTCTGTAGTAAAAATGCTACACACAGGTGAAAGAAATATCAAGAGAAATTCAGACAGAATACTGAGAAACGCGAATTGTGGACAATTTGCCCGGATGTATTTAGAAGAATTTGAATTGGATCTTTCATACCGAGAACGAGTAGCAAATCCAAAGTGATAATCTGTCCAAGACTGAATTGACCTGATCGCTTTTATCAGAGTTCATCTCAGTCAGTTTAATTAGGAATCAGATCCATCCAGCCCTTTAATAAGTATCTGTTGTTCATCTGTCTAAGGAGGAAGAGGAGAAGGATCAGAAGGACCAGCCAGAGATGCCAGGGTGACGAAGCAATATAGGCAGTCTCTGGCTCATGCTTACTGGTACCCACACCTTCCCATCTGCAGATCTAAGTAGATTGCTTCACTCTGACCCTTCACCAAAGCTTGAGAAGGCTGAGCTTCCCTCACAAATCAATGACTAAGTTAACGCAGGCGCCAGACAGTTGTGAGCAACATATTAAGATCTGAGCCTACTGCCAAATGAGTCTTGCCACCTTGGATTGCTTTTAGCAGCAAACTCAACTCATTTTGCTAACAATGAGCTTTTCTCCACAACTGCCAAGACTTCCATTTGGAGATCTTTCTGCTACTCCTTCATACAGGGACTCCCTCACGTTGCCCCAAATCATTTTGTGCCTTTTCAATATTAACCTCCTACTTCTCCTACAATGGCACAAGACTCTGTAATGGCTGACTTCAGAAGGGGCCTTGGGAAATTGAGATGGTACTCTCTTGATTTTGGATGTGCGCCACTTGCCCTTCAAGAAAAAAGTAGAGAGAGAGTGAAAGTACTTGGTAACATATGGAATGCAACCCAGGTTTTAGAAGGCATTCTTTATTTGAGAGGAGGGGTGAGGGGGGTGGGGGAGATGGGACTCACTGCCAAGGCCTCCTTCTACCAGAGCTCAAGAAGCTAGCTCTTCTTTTGCTGCATTGTGGACAGGAAGTTCTCAACTGAAGAGTCTTAAAATTTGTAGGCTCAGTGCCATAAGGCAGCACTAGCCTCAGATATTGTACTGAGCCACTTGTTATAGACACAAAATGGCTGCCTTGGCCCTTTCAGCTGCTGCTGCAACACTGGCTTTTTCTCTCCCTGAAGGCGGAATGCTTATGGAGAGTGCTCATAGTTCCAGGAGTCCGCTATGAATATATAGTGAAGATGCACCGAGGGAAACGGGTCATGTTTTGGGAAGGTTATACCAGAATTGTGATTTTGTTGCTATTTCAGTGCTGAATGCATCCACAGAGGACAAACATCTGAACTCTGTCAAAGTGCCAGACAGATCTTTGATTATCTGCCTGGCTTAGTTCAATGATCTCTCAACAACTGCCTCAGAATTAAAATTCATATCAGTGGCATAAGGGATGTTTTTAAAGTAATCAATTGATTGAGTTTGATGATTGAAATCAAAGTGGCTCAAACTCATTGAACTTAATACCAAAATCAAAGTCCTTTTAGTCCCAGTATTAAAGCCACAAAGCCCTTGATGCTAATGTAGCAGATAAGAGCATTTAACCGCTTTTACATTCCCTCAAAGATTACCTCTCATTATACTATACGAAAAACTTGTTCTTTCTGATCTACTGTCGAGAATTAACTGCCTCCAAGTCCTGAAAGGATGATGCACACTTAGCTGCTAACGGAACCACAGGCAGTGATTCATTCCATCTCACAGATATCTCAGGGACGGTGTGGAGCCTCGTTAGGCGAGAGGGCGCATCAGAGATGTGGCTTCAGTGTTGTAGGCCTGATTCTCCAACCCACGCTTGCCACTAATGAGGCTCATCACCAGCAGGGCAGCCTCACAAAATGAACCTCAAAGAACCAGCGGCAGGTTTTTGTTTTCGGACACAACCGTTCTAAGGGCGATGCACAAAGCTCGGCCATATCTCAGAGTCAATTTTAGACTTCAGTACTCCCGCACGGAGCTTCACATGCCTGGAGCACTTAAGGAAGAAAGCTTACATTTATAAGCTTACATTTATAAAGCACCATTCCTGTCCTTAGGATGTCCCCTTTCACATCCTTTGGATGTCCCAAGGCACTTCACAGCCATTGAATTACTCTTGAAGTGTAGTCACTGTTGTATTGGAGGCAAACATGGCAACCAAGTTGTGCACAGCAAGGTCCCACAATCAACAATGGAATAAATGACCAGCCAATCTGTTTTTTGGTGGTGTTGGCTAGAACACTGGGAGAATTCCCCTGCTCTTCACGGACTGACATGGAATCTTTCACACCCACCCTGAGAGGGAAATCGTGGTCTCGGTTTAACGTCTCATGCAAGATACAGGGCCTCCAATAGTGCAGCACTCCCTCAGTACTGCACTTAAGTGTCAGCCTAGATTTTGTGCTCAAGTCATAGAGTCATAGAGTTATACAGCACGGATAGAGGCCCTTCAGCCCATCGTGTCCGCGCCGGCCATCAAGCCCAGTCTAATCTAATCCCATATTCCAGCATTTGGTCCGTAGCCTTGTATGCTATGGCATTTCAAGTGCTCATCCAAATGCTTCTTGAATGTTGTGAGGGTTCCTGCCTCCACAACCCTTTCAGGCAGTGAGTTCCAGACTCCAACCACCCTCTGGGAGAAAAAGTTCTTTCTCAAATCCCCTCTAAACCTCCCGCCTTTTACCTTGAATCTATGCCCCCTTGTTATAGAACCCTCAACGAAGGAGAGAAGCTCCTTAGTATCCATCCTATCTATGCCCCTCATAATTTTGTACACCTCAATCATGTCCCCCCTCAGCCTCCTCTGCTCCAAGGAAAACAAACCCAATCTTCCCAGTCTCTCTTCATAGCTGAAGTGCTCCAGCCCTGGTAACATCCTGGTGAATCTCCTCTGCACCCTCTCCAAGGCGATCACATCCTTCCTGTAGTGCGGCGACCAGAACTGCACACAGTACTCCAGCTGTGGCCTAACCAGTGTTTTATACAGCTCCATCATAACCTCCTTGCTCTTATATTCTATGCCTCGGCTAATAAAGGCAAGTATCCCATATGCCTTCTTTACCACCTTATCTACCTGTTCCGCCGCCTTCAGGGATCTGTGAACTTGCACACCAAGATCCCTCTGACCCTCTGTCTTGCCTAGGGTCTTCCCATTCAATGTGTATTCCCTTGCCTTGTTAGTCCCTCCAAAGTGCATCACCTCGCACTTTTCCGGGTTAAATTCCATTTGCCACTGTTCCACCCATCTGACCAACCCATCTATATCGTCCTGCAGACTGAGGCTATCCTCCTCGCTATTTACCACCCTACCAATTTTTGTATCATCAGCGAACTTACTGATCATACCTTTTACATTCATATCCAAGTCATTAATGTAGACCACAAACAGCAAGGGACCCAGCACCGATCCCTGTGGTACCCCACTGGCCACAGGCTTCCAGTCACAAAAACAACCTTCGACCATCACCCTCTGCCTTCTGCCACTAAGCCAGTTTTGTATCCAAAGTGCCAAGGCACCCTGGATTCCATGGGCTCGTACCTTCTTGACCAGTCTCCTGTGCGGGACTTTATCGAAGGCCTTACTGAAATCCATGTATACCACATCCAATGCGTTACCCTCATCCACACGCCTAGTCACCCCCTCAAAAAATTCAATCAAATTAGTCAGACATGATCTTCCCTTGACAAAGCCATGTTGACTATCCCTGAATAATCCTTGCTTCTCCAAGTGGAGACTAATTTTGTCCTTCAGAATTTTTTCCAATAATTTTCCTACCACTGATGTTAGGCTCACTGGCCTGTAGTTCCCCGGTTTTTCCCTACTCCCCTTCTTGAATAATGGTACTACATTAGCGGTTCTCCAGTCCTCTGGCACATCCCCTGTGGCCAGAGAGGTTCTGAATATATGTGTTAGAGCCCCCGCAATCTCCTCCTTTGCCTCACACAGTAGCCTGGGATACATTTCGTCCGGGCCTGGGGATTTATCCATTTTTAGGCCTGCTAAAACCGCCAATACCTCCTCCTGTTCGATGTTAATATGTTCGAGTATATCACAGTCCCCCTGTCGTATTTCTATGTCTACATCGTCCTTCTCCATAGTGAAAACAGATGCAAAAAATTCATTTAGAACCCCTCCTACATCTTCCGGCTCCACACACAGATTGCCATTTTTGTCCCTAATGGGCCCTATTTTTTCCCTAGTTATCCTCTTACCCTTAATATACTTATAAAACATCTTAGGATTTTCCTTTATTTTGCTCGCCAGTGTTTTTTCATGGCCCCTCCTTGATCTCCTAATTTCCTTTTTAAGTATCCCCCTGCACTTTTTGTAATCCTCTAGGGCTTCCTCCGTCCTTAGCCTTTTGTATCTGCCAAAAGCCCTCCTTTTTTTCCGAATCCATTCTCGTATATCCCCTGACATCCAAGGTTCCCTGGAGTTCTTGGAACCACCCTTGACCTTTACGAGAACATGTTGCCATTGTATGGTCTCAATCTCCCTTCTGAAAGACTCCCATTGCTCCGTTGCGGATTTTCCTACAAGCAGCTGATCCCAGTCCATTTTGGCCAGATCCTGCCTTATCCTATTAAAATCGGCCTTCCCCCAATTTAGAACCTTTATTTCCGGCCCCTCCCTGTCCTTTTCCATGACCACCTTAAATCTCACTGAATTATGGTCACTGTCACCAAAGTGCTCACCTACTAGCACTTCTTCCACTTGGCCGGCCACATTCCCTAGAATTAGGTCCAGTACCGCCCCCTCTCTTGTAGGACTTTCTACATGCTGGCTCAAAAAGCTCTCCTGGATGCACGTTAAGAATTTTGTACCCTCTAAGCCTTTTACACTCTGAGTATCCCAGTTAATATTGGGGAAGTTGAAATCCCCCACTATTATTACCCTATTATTTGCACAATTTTCTGAGATTTGCCTACATATCTGTTCCTCTATCTCCCCCTGACTGTTTGGGGGTCTATAGTACACTCCCATCAAAGTGCTTGCCCCCTTTTTGTTTTTAAGCTCCACCCATATGGCCTCATTTGAGGAACCTGCTAATATATCATCCCTCCTTATGGCAGTAATTGATTCTTTAATTAATATTGCGACCCCCCCTCCTCTTATACCTCCCCCTCTGTCTCGCCTGAAGATTCTGTACCCCGGAATATTGAGCTGCCAGTCTTGCCCCTCCCTCAACCATGTCTCTGTGACAGCAACAATATCATACTCCCATGTGTTTATCAACACCTTCAGTTCATCCACCTTATTTGCAAGACTCCTTGCATTAAAATAGATGCCATCCAGCCTTGCTCTTACATATTTGCCCTGTCTTCCAAGCTGACTTGTTTTTTTCTCAATATTTGGCTGCACATCACCCCCTATTGTAGCTCCACTCTGTATCCCATCCCCCTGCCAAGTTAGTTTAAACCCCCCCCCCAAACAGTGCTAGCAAACCTCCCCGCAAGGATATTTGTCCCGCTCTGGTTCAGGTGCAACCCGTCCGACTTGTACAAGTCCCACCTTCCCCAGAAGCAGGCCCAGTGATCCAGGAAACTGAAACCCTCCCTCCTGCACCAACTCTTTAGCCACGCATTCATCTGTTCTATCCTCCTATTTCTATACTCACTAGCCCGTGGCACTGGGAGTAATCCAGAGATTACAACCTTTGAGGTCCTGCTCTTTAATCTGCTACTTAGCTCCCTAAATTCTTGATGCAGGACCTCATCTCCCTTCCTACCTATGTCGTTGGTCCCAATGTGGACCACGACCTCTGCCTGCTCACCCTCCCCCTTGAGAATGCCGTGAAGCCGCTCAGTGACATCCATGACCCTGGCACCAGGGAGGCAACAAACCATCCTGGAGTCACGTTTACGGCCACAGAAACGCCTGTCTGTTCCCCTTACGATAGAATCCCCTACCACTATAGCTCTTCCACTCTTTTTCCTCCCAGCCTGTGCAGCAGAGCTACCCCTGGTGCCAGTAAGTTGGCTGCTGCTGCCTTCCCCTGATAAGTCATCCCCCTCAACAATATCCAAAGCGGTATATTTGTTTGAGAGGGGGACAGCCACAGAGGACCCCTGCACTGCCTGCCTGCTCCTCTTACTCTGCCTGGTGGTCACCCAATTACTTCCTGCCTGTACAACCTTTACCTGCGGTGTGACCATCTCACTAAACGTGCTATCCACGACGTTTTCAGCATCGCGAATGCTCCATAATGAATCCATCCGCAGCTCCAGTGCCGCAATGCGGTTTGTCAGTAGCTGCAGCTGGATACATTTCCCGCACACATGGTCGTCAGGGACACCGGAAGGGTCCCTGATTTCCCACATAGAGCAGGAAGAGCATAACACGAGGCTGGGCTGTCCTGACATGACTTACCCCTTAACTAATTAATTCAAATTAAATGAATCCCACCAATTTCACTTCAATTAAAAGGCATACTCAAGGGCCCTTGCTGAACAGCAGTCCCCCACTACACAACAGAGACCCTAGAATCCACAAACTCTAACCTTAGACAAATTCAGCAGGAAAATACTCACCAACCAATCACTTACCTCTTTCTTGGTGACGTCCCACTTTGGATTACTTTTTGCTTCTTATTTATCTTAGGTCCAGGAGTTAAGTCCCTGAAAACAAAATATAAAAACGAACCTAACCTTTAAATTCCCTCTACCCCCCAAAAGGTTAGAGGAGGTGGGAGGGTGGGAGTCACTACTAGTGTGGTGTCTCGGGTTTAGCAACCGCTCCACCTATATACGGGTACCAATGAATTGACCCCGCCCCCTGCCTTTGAAAAAGCACGCGAAGCTCCTTCCCCGCTGGGGAAAAAGACTCACGTAGGTGAGTTTAATTACTCCCCTCAGGCCTCCGCTGCTCCCTTTATCGACTCGTCAATCACCTACCCGCTGTCCTGTGACGTCAGAAGGTTGAGGGTTCAAGCCCCACACCAAGTCCTTGGTGTGGGGCTTGAACCCACAACCTTCTGACTCGGAGGCGAGGGTGCTACCAACGAGAATTCAGATGAAAACCAGAAATTCATGAGGATGGGCACTCAAATCTCCAGTGTGTACTCCTGGAGTGTGAAGCTCTATACTGGAAGCAGCAAGACGAAAATTCATTCCTTTTTTTCGCAAAAGATGGGCAAAGCCTAGTTTAGGAATCCCTATTTTCTCACCTTTAGTTAGTTCCCTTGTCTATGCACAATCTTCCTCAGTCAGTAGGGAGAACTATTGTGTCTATGGAGATACCCACAAGCTGCAAGGAGGCCCAATCATGCAATGGAAGAAAGGAATCCACTTACCACTCTCCCCGAAAGAGATTTCAGAAACCAAGATTCAATATGATCTTGGGCACCTTAGCGCTGGTTTTCAAATTATGGGATATTGAATCCTAAAAAAGCCCTAATGTGCACAGCTCTTGATGATACAGCATTTGATGCACCTCAGGCAATTGGAGCCTGGGCATCAATTGTACGACAGGCAAACAACGGAGCTCCCAATAATGCTAGTGCTCCATATTGTTGATGCTTAGTCTAAGGACACTGCCAGGCACAGGCAGAGTTCTTCCCTTCAGTTTGCTACTTGCTCTTAAAGGTACATTGCTGATTTTGGTATATCTGTTGATATTGATTTTGGTGGAATGAAAATCAGATTGGTTCTATAAAGGACGGATGATCTGCTCCGTTAGATAACACCCAGGTGGTGAAGACAAAAATCTACTCCATGGTTTCTCTGTTACATTGCTGTTATTGGACAAAGGACGGCAGGAAATTTCTTGGAGCCTTCCTGAAAGCTTCTTAAAGCTAATGGCATTGGTCAGCTGTTTCTGTTTATGTAAACAGTGAGGAGAAATCAATGGCAAAGTACCAACCTGCACTCAGTAGACAATACATCAAACCAATCATCGCCATTGACGACACTGAACTGAATGATGCAAAGGACTTCACCTATCTGGGAATCGTGCTTTCTTCACGAGAAAGGCCAGTTACTCCTTTGGAAGACAAAAAAAATAGGTCTGCGGTTAACACGGTATCAGCTCTTATACTAACTCAAAGTCCAACACATAGTTATGATCTCAACTTTCCTGTCTGGTTTTGAAGGCCGGCCACACTACCAGGGTCACATTAAAACGCTGACTGGTTTAACTTGTACCATCTCAGATCCATCTCAATTGCCAGGGCCATGTCACCAATTGCGAGATGTTGAAACGTAGAAAATCAAAAAAAAACATCGAAACAAAGTTAATGAAAGCTACGTTCAGTTTTCTGAAGAATACTGTCAACAACGACAGGGAGGCAACTAAGGATATTGTTTGCATGAAATTTTGGGCAGCAATTTCATGCACAGCAAACAAATACACAGGAGTAGGGACAGAGCAAGCATTTTAACTACATATTGAAGCACAACCTGAAGCTATATGACATCGACACAAGCACATAGCTTGCATCAAACTGCTCAGAGTGATGTTCAATATTATGACACAGAGTTGACAACTTTGAAATAGAATGATATCAACAGCAATAAGAATAGCAGCTGAAGTGGAAAGAGCATCAGTAGCAATGGTGGAAGAAATGCAGCGACCAAAGCAGCTGATTGGTATGCCCGAATCTTGAGCAACGCCTTGTGCTTCACAAGCTGCCTTTAAATTGGCCTTAAAGGGGTGATAACACCAGCAGCTCTGGATGTACGGGTCTCGTGCATCTGGTGGCAACTCCAATATAAACGTACTATATGTGTTTGATGAACTTGATTGAGTTCTTTGATGAAGTAATGGAGAGGGTTGATGAGGATATTACGGTTGATGTGTATATGGACTTTAAAAAGGCCTTTGATAAAGTACCACATAATAGACTTGTAAGGAAAGTTAAAGCCCATGGGATTAAGGGACAGTGGCAGCGTGGATACAAAATTGGCTAAGGGACAGAAAGCAGAGAGTAGTGGTGAACGGTTGTTTTTCAGACTGGAGGGAAATACACAGTGATGTTCCCCAGGGGTCATTATTAGGACCACTGCACTTTTTGATATATATTAATGACCTGGACTTGGGTAGAAAGGGTATAATTTCAAAGTTTGCAGATGACACAAAACTTGGAAATGGTAAACAATGTAGAGGATAGTAACAGACTTCAGGAGGACACAGACAGACTGCTGAAATGGGCAGACACATGGCAGATGAAATTTAACAGAGAAGTGTGAAGTGATTCATTTTGGTAAGAAGAATGAGGAGAGGCAATATAAACTAAATGGTATAATTTTAAAGGGGGTGCAGAATCAGAGAGACCTGGGAATGCACATACACAAATCTTTGAAGGTGGCAGGACAAGTTGAGAAGACTGTTACAATAGCATATGGGATCCTGGGCTTTATTAATAGAGGCATAGAGTATGAAAGCAGGGAAGTTATGCTAAACCTTTATAAAACACTGGTTAGGCCTCAGCTGGAGTATTGTGTTCAATTCTGGGCACCATACTTTAGGAAGGATGTCAAGGCCTTAGAGAGGGTGCAGAAGAGATTTACTAGAATGGTTCCAGGGATGAGCGACTTCAGTTATGTGGAGAGACTGGAGAAGCTGGGGTTGTTCTCCTTAGGGCAGAGACGGTTAAGGGGAGATTTGAAAGAGGTGTTCAAAATCATGAACGGTTTTGATAGAGTAAATAAGGAGAAACTGTTTCCAGTGGCAGAAGGGTCAGTATCCAGAGAACACAGATTTAAGGTGATCGGCAAAAGAGCCAGAGGTGACATGAGGAAGCATTTTTTTATGCAGCGAGTTGTAATGATCTGGAATGCACTGCCTGAAAGGGTGGTGGAAGCAAATTCAATGATAACTTTCAAAAAAGAATTGGATAAATATTTGAAGGGAAAAAAATGTACAGGTCTATGGGGAATGAGCAGGGGAGTGGGACTAATTGCTCTTACATAGAGCCGGCGCAGACTTGATGGGCCGAATGGTCTACTTCCGTGCTGTGCCTTTCTATAATTCTAATTGGATAGCTCTACCAAAGAGCTGGCACAGGCACGATGGGCTGAATGGCCTCCTTCTGTGCTGAATCATCCTATCACACTATGATACTATGTACTACTCTAGCTGCTGGAAAGACCCGTGGGTTTTTTTATTCATACATTGGGGTTGCTGTCGGTTACCTGTGACCTGTGCACCAAGAACCAGCGTGGCTGACATGCATCTAAGGACAGTGCAAAGGCAGCTAAAAATGGGACCACGCAGATACAAAGACAAACAATGTGACTAGGCATCTTTGCGATTGAAGAACCTATTGTAGTAGACCTGGCTCCTGTTTTTCCAAACATTTTCTCATTTCTCAAGGTTATTTGCCTTTTTAAGTGTTGATGTTTAAATTTTCTCAAGGCATTTACCCATCATATGAGCACATGGACCCAGGGGGCTCGATTTTCTCATCTCTACTGCCCTCCTAGGTTTTGGAAGCTCAGTTATCAGGGTGATATAGAAGACAGTCTAATATCGCTTGCAATCAGAGCCATATCTAGACTGTCATCCTTGAGTTGTATTAGATGAAGACTGAGCAGCAAAATATTCCATGATTTGTCAATTAAAGAGCAGCAAATATAAAAAAGGAATGCAATCAATAACTCAAACACAAACCAGATAATCATTTCATTCTGCTACAAGTAGTCTTTTTCCTCTTAAGCTTTTAGTTGTCACCAGATCTTCTCATTTGTTCTCCCTTCTCAAATCAAAAAAAGCTTAGTTCCAGTTTCGATGCATAAATAATGGACATTCTCTTCACTAACAACATTTCCAAAGCACGAGGCCCATTCAGAGAAGTCATTAAAAAATCTTACACCGTGACTTGTCAATTTAAAAATCTGCTGCAGCCACATAAATAATGAACTGTCATTGAACGCAGTGGAGTGGAAACTGATTGTCAAATGAGGAACAAATTCACACCCAATGAAAAGCCTGCTTGTGAAGAGAGAAAGCACAGTTGGGAAAAAGTATTTAATGTGCCTATTTTGTAGGTAATGTACTTTAAGAGGCAGTCTCCATATACTCACCTTCCAGCACAGTGTATGTTTAAACTTTGTCCCTAATTTTATCTTTAAAAAAAAATTTCCAAGTATATCAAATGACATACCTAATTCATTTGCAAAAGGCAACATGGGATTTTACGGATTTAATTAATTTAAAAGCGTTCAAACAGGAATGTAAACTGCAAATGTAGGAGATGAAATCCTGCTGAATGGAAAGCTTTGAACCATAACAAAACCACCATATAGATAAAATAATCATTTCATTGCTGTGTCACTGAAAATGTACACAGCAAAACTAGAACGCCTTACATTCAGCATGGGATTCGTGTGACAGAATTCATTACGCTTGTGGGGGGGATGAAAGCACACTGTGCAACAGTGGTACATTAACTACTTGTCCACTACTTTAACAAAGGTTGGGGCTAAAATAGTTGGCAGGGAAATCTGCTGCCAAGTGTTAATGTGTTTGCCTGTTAATATCGCATTGTGCAATTTCACTCAGGGTTATCAATGAAACGGGAGACTGTCCATTTTGTCTTTGTAATTAGCAACTGCTGACGGAATCACATTCTCAGAATCCGCACCTTTCAAAGCTGCTCATTCCCGCAATTTTGTTAGTTGGTTACAATTAAGAAAAACAGACATTTTCTGGTTGTCCCTTAAAATTGGAACTTTGGACACTGACAGTTGAATCCATGTATATTTTCTACTTTGAAACACATTCCACTTTAAGAAATATTGAAATAAGTGGTAGAGCTCCAAAGACTTATAGGATTGGGGTTTGCCAGTTCCAAGCTGTACTATCAAGGGGAAGCAGTGAACAAGAATCAGGCTCTTCCCCATGGGAGGGAAGTCTTGAGGTAACCTGAGCGCAAAGCAGCATAGGCAAAGGCCCAGGAGCACTTGTCCAATTTTGAGGTTGAGGATGGTGTGCAGAGCAGGGTAAACTTGAAGAAAGGAGGGAAAACAATCCTTAAATAGAAAAGGAATATAAAAAAATGCACATTTTAATTTGCGATGGTAATTGTTAAATACACATTCAACGTAGTTACAATACAACTTTTCACACATCGAGCAGAACATTGCCAACTCTCACTACTTCCAACCGCCAAACAAGCTAGGATGAGCTTCAATCAATCGCTTGACATTATTATTAAACTATCCACAAGCTCACCCTATTGCTACACCACTCCACATAACGTTTCCCTGACAATACCCATAGCAACCAACACACAGGGACAAGCATGACAGAACAAAAGTGCCACAAATTTGCCTCTCTAAAATGAACGGAGTAAAAACCAACCTTCTTCAAAGCTAGAAGAAAAATTCCACTCAAGGATTCTGCCACTCTGCTGTAAATAAAAAAAATATTTACCATGAGGAAAACACAGCTGCTTCATAATCCTTGAATGTTTCGTGTCTACAAAATGTATTTGTGCATGGTGGGGGGGAGGGGTCAATTGTTGTCTTCCGAGTCACATGCTGCTCTTTCACCTTTCTAATCTAATAGGCCACTTTGCAGCTCTGTATTTTTATCCTAGGTCTTAATGGACAGCCACAGCAGTCATTAGCATAGCACCGAGGGAGCAGTAGGAAGGAAACTTCCATTTATACAGCACATTAACAAATCTCAGGATGTTGCTAAGTGCTTTACAACCAGTGGTTACTTTTGAAATGCAGTCACTGTTGTGTAGGTATGTATAAAAGAGTGAATGAGTGAATGACCAGAGAATCTGTTTTAATGGTGTTGGTTGAGAGAAGAATATTGGTCAAGACACCAGGGGAACTCCCTTTCCTAGATCTCCAGCAATATCATGCACTACAATCCTCTTACTTTGGCCTCTTGACCATCCCTCACCTCTCTATTTCACCATTAATGATAGTGCTTTTAGCCATCTCATCCCCACTCTGCAATTCCCTACACTAACTCTCACCCCACCTTTAAAAGCCTCCTCAAACTTATGTTTTTTTTACCATGCTTTCCCACTATCCTTTCACTGGCACTGGAAGTGACCCCCAGCACTTTAACGAATGGATAGTCATGGGCTACGTGCCAAATTCCTGATATGCACTCCCGGTAGATGATACACCACAAATTTCTAAAATTACCCCTCATAGATAAGGTGTTGCCCACTTCAGTGGCCTGTTCCTAGATGTTGCTCCTCCATGCTGAGATAATCCACTAGCTGGTCATTGAGCAAGCTGAAGAAACATGGCCAGCAAGGGCAGGTAAGCTTGAATGTCACTCAAGGATGATAGTTCAAATGGGTCACCCTCTGGTCTGGCTAATGGACCACCAGTACACTACTCTTCAATATGATAGATCAGTAGTAAAATGTATGAAAAAAATCAATCGTGCTAAAGTTATAAAGAATAATACACTTGGGTACTGTGAAAGTGATAATAAAAATTCATTACTCAAAAAAGTTAAAAGACCTAGTAATACAATTGTGTGGGGCATGCAATATCAAAGATTAATTACACTGTTAAACATAGCAGCGTTTAAAATATATATAAATTGGTGACTCGTAAACAATGAATATGAAAAATGCGATGCAAATTTAACATTGGCATTTTTAATATTTCTGAGAGAGAATGTAGTTTCTTCAATAGCTCTCTTTCCTGTATCAGCTCAGTAAAATAAATTACTATTTTAATCTGAATGACAAGGCTCCCCCCACTCCAAACGTTCCATACCTAATTGTTCCACTTTTGCCCAGAACATGACCTAGAAATCCAGGCCCGTGGAAATTAGACCCTCCATCTGAATGGTGAGGTCTGAGGCCGCCCAGATAGTGGGCCTCAGGTCTCATTTGCATCGAGCGGCGAGCTGCCAAGAGCAGCAGGCAGCTCACAGGATAGACGCAGTCGAAGAGTGAGCCACTGCTGGCGTCGCAGCAGCCCTCAGGTAAGTGAGGAAGGAGTTGGTTGGGGGGGGGGGGCTAATTCGGCCAATCATATTTAAAGTGATGAGCATGATTTTCTACCTCAGCAGTGCTAAACACAGTTAGCCTAGATTTTCCAATTGGCTTTATTTATTTTAAATAGGTAGACAGTGACATTAAAACCATACCAATTGGAAAATAAGCCAAAATGAATATCTGAAAATACCTGATCGCATCTGTATTGCACACTGCACAGGCTTCAAAACTAAAGGTAGAATTTGCATTCCTGCAAGTGACATAATCTATAGTTACATTATATTGGTTCAGTGTGCTGTCTGCCCATCCAAGAGGTACAAGGCTAAAACTTTTGTGAGGCTGTTTGCTGAGATTAATCTTCCTATAAAAGGAGGAAATGACCATGCAGACAGAACAGCTAGAGTCAATCCTGATCTGCTCTCCCACCATGTCTCAAGGTTAAATGGTGAGGGCCCGAGGCACTTCCGATATTGGGCCTTATTTACATCGAGCCGGCAAGCTGCCAAGAGCAACAGGCAGCTCGCAGGATAGGGGCAATCAAAGATCGAGCCACTGCTAGCATCGCAGCGGCCCTCAGGGAAGTGAATAACTAGGGGGGGGGGGAGACTGGGTCAGGAAGGGGTAGGGGCGATCGACGGGGGGTTAGAGGTGGCAATCATTGCCGGGGAGGAGGGGGCTAGAGGTGGCGATTGTAGGTGGGGGGGGGAGGGGGAGTTGAGGCGGCAATCGACGGGGGGAGGGGTAGTGGAGGCGGCGATTGATGGAGGAGTAGGTACAGCGATCAGGAGTGGGGGGGGTGGGGAGTAGAGGCGGCGATTGGGGTAGGGGGGTTGCTGCATGTTGTCCTGGTTTTCCTGTATGACAAACAAATCTTGTAGTGGAGGCCTCACACAGGGTTAGGTTGAATTTCTAGGCCATTAAGTTTAAAGAGATCTCCTCTCCCTTTTCCCCATTTCAAGGTATTTTAAAGCGATCAGCAATAATTTTCCCCCTCAGCAGTGTTAAACACAGTTAGCCTAGATTTTCCAATTTTATTTATTTATTTTAAATAGGCAGACAGTGACATTAAAATAGTACCAATTAGAAAATAAGCCAAAATGAATATCTGCAAAGGCCTGATCGCATCTGTATTGCACACTGCACAGGCTTCAAGACTAAAGGGTAGAATTTGCATTCCTGCAAGTGACATAATCCATACTTACATTATATTGGTTCAGTGTGCTGTCTGCCCATCCAAGAGGTACATGGCTAAACCTTTTATGAGGTTGTTTTCAGAGATTAATCTTCCTCTAAAGGGAGAAAGTCACAATGCAGATAGAACAGGTAGAGTCAATCCTGATCTGCTCTCCCACCATGTCCCAAGGTCAAATGTCCCAAGGTTTTATTAGGATCAGCTTCGGCTCAGTAGCACTCACCTTCAAGACCCACTCTAAAGACTTGAGCACATAATCCCGGCTGACACTCCAGTGCAGTACTGATCGAGTCAGAGGTGCCGTATTTAGGATGAGATGTTAAACCAAATCCTCGTCTGCCTTCTTAGGTTGATGTAAAAGGTCACCTCGCACTATTCAAAAAAGAGCAAGGGAGTTCTCCCAGAGTCCTGGCTAACAATTATATCTCAACCAACATCACTATAAAAGATTATCTGGTCATTTAACCCATTAAATGTTTGTGGAACTATGCTGGGTGCAAATTGACTGATACATTTCCCCACATTACAACAGTGACTAGACTTCAAAAGCACTTCATTGGCTGTGAAATGTTTTGGGTTGTCCTGAGGTTTTTTTTTTAGATTGATTTTTATCACTACTTGTATGTCTATGTCTTGTCCGAACTTTCCCTTCTTTTTGCCCCAAACTCCAATTTCACTGTTCTAAACATTCCTTTTCCTCTTTGTGTTGAGCCATAGACTTTATTCCACCATTTTCTGCTCTTACTCGGGACCTCAGGACTGTAGCTTTCCTTTTCTCCCTCGGTGCTCCCGTCTTCCTACAATCTACATTTGGTGTCACCTCACCACAACTTCATTTACTGCCCCTTCTCTCCTACGTCTTTCACTTTGATGGTGTCCTCCATTACAGTCTTGATTCCTTCAGCAAGATTTCTTAATTTTAGTTTTTTCTTAAAAGGGAATACCAGTTGCATCAAAGAGAAATGACTGGATCTTTGTGTGGTGAAGCTTCACTTGAGATTCAGAGCCAGCAACAATTGATCGGTAACTGGATTCATCAATAATATTCCATGGACACACCAGCAATTACTTGAAAATATACCATTGTTGGCTCATTGCTTATTGCTAAATTGATGGTGTGCTATTCTGATATGACAATAAATAAGAGTCATTCCCAGAGCTGCATAAAGTTCTGTTTCAGAACATTGCTGCATGTTGTCCTGTTTTGACTAGTGTTATTTTTTATCAGATGTTTACATCGAGATCTACAGTTGAACTGACAGTATGGGGGAAAATTATGCACGATAATGCTTGCCTTTTTCAGGACCAATCACCAGTATGAGGTAATTTTCACTGCAGTAGTGACACATACAATTGGAGTTGACCACCTGGTTTAACTGGAGTTTTGCCTTGGTGTGATGCAGTTTGCATTGGACACTTATCTGGTTGACAAAGAGATCTTGCTTCATTTCCACATCTTGACCAAGTGCCTGGGCCAGTTCTAAAACTCGGCTATGCAGCACTTTCTCCATGGCACCAAACTCCAGGTGAACATCCTTCAATAATCTGTGTTTTAGTTTCACTGACGTGGATCGGGAAATCAATTTTGATGCTTGATGATGTAGGCTTATGCAAAAAGGGCATCTACAGATTGTTCAACCCATCATATTGGGATGGACTCATATTTTGTATTTTGCTTGGGAATGAAATGAACAGTTATAGCTTGCTTACCCTCATCATAGTCTGCACCATTTCCAGTATCTGATCATGTGTTAATATATTTTGTTCTCCCCCATAATGCAAAAGCAAAGCCGTCCTTTACACAGTAGGTTGACAGCAAAACCCATCATGACACAGTCAAACCATTTGACTGCCACGTTTCTTACATTACACAGTGACTTTATTTAAAAAGTACTTCATTGGCTGTAATGAACTTTGGGACATTCTGAGCTTAAGAAAGGCGCTATATAAATGCAAGTTCTTTCTTTCTTTATTTCTGCCACCTTGAAAAGATTGAAGTAGAGTCATTGTGTAGGTGAATGGTTGTATGAGGCAGTCCCTTGGCCATATTACTAATAGAACTTCATTGTTATTTAAACAGATGTAAATACATTGCATACACTATGTTTAAAAATTCCTTCCACATATACAATTAAGCAAATCATGCATAACCTGCAAGAGTTAATCACATTCCTACCTCCTGAACTCATTCTTCTTTTCTCCTAAATTATGCAGGAGTCTCTCAAAATACACACCTGAACTATTCTCGTCACCAAAATATGGATTGTCTTGACAAACACTGATTATTTGCAGGAAAAGTCCTTGGTTGTCTAAATGGTAGCATTACTGCATGGCCATTGACCTAACAGAAAACTCCTAGCTCCCCCTCTGGTGCCTGGATGAACATACCACAACCAGCACCCTCTCCTTTTCCCTTTGCACAAGTCAGAATCCCCATTATTGTGGGTGGGTAATTAAATACCAGCAAATACCAGGTGGAATGATTACAGTTATTTTACATCTATCTAATTCCACGTTACTGTCACAAACAAGTAGCAAATTACCAGCTATTTGATTTTTCAAAAATAAGTTTGAGAGAGTTCCATTCACCTTAAATAAAGAGGTGAAATTACTCATCTTCAGTAATTATAGTGCTGAAAATATGTTGGTTATGATCCCATTTAGCCATGCACTACAACAGGCTTAGTTTTCACATCTCAGATCATAAACATTAAAGGAACCTTGTGTCTCTTAACCTGTAATCTTTACTTTTATTTTCTCTGACTCTTTAAATAGTCCATGGTGGTATCTTCCTGTAACCTGGAAACTGCATAGTAACAAGGACTTGTATTAATCTGGCATCTTATCACCGGTCTCCGACACCTCTCAAAAATGCTTCACATACAATGATTTAGTGCAGTGTAGTGACTGTTATTATGTAGGAGAACACAGCAGCCAATTCACATATAGCAAGATCCCACAGACAGCCTACAGATGAACGACCATTTAAACTATTTATATTTGAACAGTGGAGAACCACATAACATTGTGATTGCCCGTTTTACTGCCCTATCTCGGGACCTATAATCAGTTGCATATTCAGAAGCAGTTGTGTACGGGTGGATTTTATTTATTGTGGGTATATTTTATTGAAGCAGTTCCTGCCCCAGGAACTGATTGGGAATCAAGTGTCAAGGTGGAGCTTCATTGTGCCACATCACAGTGACTGAAAGACAACTGACGATACATAGGATCCCACCAAACAAAAGTACATCCCAGAAATGTCAACATAGTAGGAACATAATAAAAGCTCAATTTTCTGGAGCTACAGTATATTTTGGAAGGAAAATTAATTTTGATTAGAGGCTGTGCATTATTCAAGGACAACACTTCAACATTTTATGTAAGAAAGAAGAAAGAACTTGTAGTTATACAGTGCCTTTCACAATCTTAGGACATCCCAGGGTGTTTTAAAACCAATGAAGTATTTTTGAAGTGTAGTTACTGTTGTAATGTAGGAAACACAGCAGCCAATTTATACACAGCAAGGTCCCACAAACAGCAAGGAAAGAAATGACCAAATCATCTGTTTTAGTGATGTTGGTTGACGGATAAATATTGGCCAGAACACCAGAACTCCCCCTGCTCATCTTCAAATAGTGCTGTGGGATCTTTTATATACATTTGAGAGGGCAAGAGGGGCCTCAGTTCAATGTCTCATCTGAGAAACAGCACCTCTGACAGTGCAGCACTCACTCAGCACTGTTCTAAAATGTCAGTCTGGATTATGGAATCAAGTCTCTGGAGTGGGGCTTGAACCCACAACCTTCTGACTCAGGCTGACACCATGTGAAACAAATATGTCGTTTAACAGAGAACAGAGTAAAGCCAGCAGAAAAGAACATTACCAAATCTTAACTCTAATTATCTTCCATCCTGAGTGTGAGACAAAATCTCACTAATGCTTTAAATACATAACACATCTTTTTCTATCATCACCAAGCAATCCTGTGCTCCAGCCCAGAATAGCCATTTTGAGAAATCAGCATGGGATTTAATTAGTGACATTACCCAAGTTAGATCAAAGAAGAGCCTCTCTAGTTCTTCTCACCCCACAAAAACATTAAACACATTCACTTTTCTCTCACTCTCTCTTATACTTAAACTAACAAACCAGGTAATTCATAGGACAACCTGCAAGGCATGCTGAAGAAGTAAATACCAACCAACCACCATTTTAAATATTTCCAAATGCTAAATGGTGATGTTTCTCAGTGAATGGCAGTCAAATAACCTAGTGATGAAATGGTGGTTACCTCTATATTGATGTTATTAATAAAAGTCAAAACACTGTAGTGGTTAATATGGCATCTGGCCCCAAAGACAACAATGCATTTAACTCATTACCTTGTGTCAGGTATTGCCTATCATTGAGCTTTATGGGTTCAACTTTAGAAACACTGCAGGTCTTGGAAACTTATGCTGCCTGAGCAGACAATATTCCGAGCACTAATATGAATGAGAATTGTTATACACTTATTATCAGTATACACCTTGGTGAAGCTGAAAAGAAGTATAGAGTCATAGAGTCATACAGCACGGATAGAGGCCCTTCGGCCCTTTGTGTCCGCGCCGGCCATCAGCCCTGTCTACTCTAATCCCATATTCCAGCATTTGGTCCTTAGCCTTGTATGCTATGGCATTTCAAGTGCTCATCCAAATGCTTCTTGAATGTTGTGAGGGTTCCTGCCTCCACAACCCTTTCAGGCAGTGAGTTCCAGACTCCAACCACCCTCTGGGTGAAAAAGTTCTTTCTCAAATCCCCTCTAAACCTCCCGCCTTTTACCTTGAATCTATGTCCCCTTGTTATAGAACCCTCAACGAAGTATGTTGTAGTAAAGAATATAACTTTAAGAAGTGCTTTATATTCAGGGTATCGGGACAGCTGAAGAGCTCAGCTCTTCGCGCTGATTAGATCCCGATGAATTGCTGAACAATTAACCCCTTGAGGGCTGCAGTGGTATAATTAGGCCAAATTCAAAAGATAATTATGTTAGTTTATTCAAAGAACTAGATTTTTCTCTGTAAGCCTGGTGAGGCAAGATTTTAGCATGCCTGGCATACGAGCCGTTGGCCCTTGTGAGTTTTCTGCGGTCCACCTAATTTATATATTTTTGGCAGTCTCCCGGCACAGTTTATCTCTGGGGGGGGGGGTGAGAGTACAGAGACTTTCTGTTGCTATAAGACTCTGGCACTTGCAGCAGCTTAAATGGGATGTCCTCATTCAGACCCAGGAGAAGTGTCTGGCCTCTTGACATATCCCTCCCAAAGTGCAGGTGGAAGAATCCCAATCAATCACTTTACCATCGATTGCACAGCTATGGGCCTTTTGTCTTTTTAAAAGGCCCTAGCAATGCTGAACACCTGTTATATACAGGCTTTTCTGAAATCCAGCATGGCTATGGAGGTAATGCGGTGCGAGGAGCTCGTGGACTACTTTGTCACTAAGATTGAAACCATCCGTTCAGCTGCCTCTGCCGTTCCCCTCTCTTCCCCAAGCCCACCCATCCAAACTACCCCTACAGTTCGCCCCTGCCCTAGCCCTGAACGCGCATCTTTCTCTAGTTTCTCTCCACTCTCCCTTCATGCCCTCTTCGAGTTCATCTTGACCATGATCTCCACCATCTGTTCCCTCGACCCTATTCCCACCAAACTGCTGACCGCCCAACTTCCTTTCCTGGCCTGCATGTCAGTTGATGTTGTTAACGGTTCTCTCTCCCCTTTAAATCTGCCATCATCACCCCATTCCTCAAAAAAACAATCCTTAACCCCTCTATCCTTGCAAACTACCGCCCCATCTCCAACCTCCCTTTCCTCTCCAAAGTCCTTGAACATGTTGTTGCCTCCCAAATCCACGCCCATCTTTCCCGCAACTCCATGTTTGAATCCCTCCAATCAGGTTTCCGCCCCTGCCACAATACTGAAACGGCCCTTATCAAAGTCGCAAATGACATCCTATGTGACTGTAACCATGGTAAACTATCCTTCCTCATCCCTCTTGACCTGTCTGCAGCCTTTGACATGATTTACAACACCATCCTCCTCCAACACCTCTCCTCCATTGTCCATCCAGGTTGGACTGCGCTCACCTGTTCCATTCTTATCTATCCAGTCGTAGCCAGAGAATCATCTGCAATGGTTTCTCTTCCCACTCCCACAATATTACCCCTGGAGTCCCCCAAGGATCTATCCTTGACACCCTCCTATTTCTCATCTACATGCTGCCCCTTGGCGACATCATCCAAAAACACAACATGAGGTTCTGCATGTACGCTGACAACAACCTGTTCTACCTCACCACCACCTTCCTTGGCCCCTCCACTGTCTCTGATCTGTCACACTGCTGGTCCTGCATCCAGCACCAGATGAGCAGAAATTTCCTCCAACTAAATATTGGGATTACAAAAACTATTGCCTTCGGTCCCCGCCACAAACTCTGTTCCCTAGCCACCAATTCCATCCCACTCCCAGGCCATTGCCTGAGGCTGAACCAGACCATTCGCAACCCTGACGTCCAATTTGACCCTAAGATGAGCTTCCGACCACATATCCTCTCCATCACCAAGACCACCTACTTCCATCTCCGTAACATTGCCCATCTCCACTCCTGCCTCAGCTCATCTGCTGCTGACACTCATCGATGCCTTTGTTACCTCCAGAATTGACTATTCCATTGTTCTCCTGACTGGGCTCCCATCTTCCACCCTCCATAAACTTGAGCTCATAAAAAACTCTATTGCCCGTATCCTAACTTGTACCAAGTAACATTCGTCCATCACCCCTGTGCTCGGTGACCTACATTGGCTCCCGGTCCGGGAACGCCTTGATTTTAAAATTCTCGCCCTTGTTTTCAAATCCCTCCATGACCTCGCCTTTCCCTATCTCTGTAACTCGTCAAGCCCTACAACCCTCCGAGATCTCTGCGCTCCTCCAATTCTTGCCTCTTGCGCATCCCCGATTTTAATCGTTCCGCCATTGGCAGCCATGCCTTCAGCTGACTAGGCCCTAAGCTCTGGAATTCCCTCCCTAAACCTCTCCGCCTCGCTACCTCTCCCTTCTCCTTTAAATCGCTCTTTAAAACCTACCTCTTTGACCAAGCTTTTGGTCACCAGGCCTAATATCTCCTTATGTGGCTGGGTGTCAAATTTTGTTTGATAATCACTCCTGTGAAGTGCCTTGGGACATTTTACTACGTTAAAGGCGCTACCTAAACGCAAGTTGCTGTTGCGTTTAAAACATAAGAAATAGGAGCAGGAGTAGGCCATACAGCCCCTCGAGCCTGCTCTGCCATTCAATAAGAGCATGGCTGATCTTCTACCTCAACTCCATTTTCCTGCCCTATCCACATATTCCTTGATTTCCTTAGTGTCCAAGTATCCATCAATCTCAGTCTTGAATATACTCAATGACTTTGCATCCACAGCCCTCTGAGGTAGAGAATTCGAAAGATTCACAACCCTCTGAGTGAAGAAATTTTTCCTCATCTCATTCCTAAATGGCCAACCCCTTATCTTGAGACTATGCTGTTGTTGTAATGACAGAAAATGTGACATATGCCGTTACTACCTTATTTTGCTATATCCCATCAAAGAGACAGCAGAAAATACATACAAGTCAGTAAATACTCAGGAATACAGTGAAGCGGATGACTGGCCAATTTTCCACCCATCAAGTTAGGCCGGTGTAGGTCAAAGGTAAATCCTCCTTTACAATGTAAGAAATAATCCACTATCAGTCACTTCTTTCTAATTCAACTATTAAGTTGATATTTGTTTTAATAATAAGAACTTTTAAAGATACAGGAAAATAGTTGAAACTTGTGAATATCTCAGAACTGAAAGGGTCAACAGATTGGTACCTGGATCTCCAAACTATGGAACTCTTCAGCTCTCCTAGTTTTCCATCCCTGCTTCAATCTACAGATTTGCCTTCTCTTCTCTTTCATACCATGATGGTATCCTAGACTGTAAACCTTGGTCCTTCACCGACACTTATTCACAGCCTGGAAAGAAATGGCCCTCATCGCCATGAGCATGACAGCCTCCTAAAGGAATGAACAGATGGATGGATTTTTGGGGGGGAAATAGTGCCAGAAGCAGTTTAATAAAGCAGATAGCAAGCAGGTGTTTCATCCAGTTTACAGCCCAGGCCAAATGCTACTCTGCAGGTCACTCAGATGCACTTATAATGAAAAGTTTAGCACGATGTACTTCTCAGCCCGACTCTTCAGAAAGCATGACCACCCATAACTGTAAGAGACTCTTAAGTACCACTGCACATTTCTACATATCGCTTAACCTTATACGCGCTCACAGTCTTATTCTTGGCTAAAGGTAGAAGGTAAATCCTGGAAATCCCTAGCTAACAGCAGTGTGGGAGCACCTTCACCACCCGGTTCAAGGAGACCCCCTTCCACCTTCTCAAGGGCAACTAGCGATGGGCAATAAATGCTGGCCTTGCCAGTGATGCCAACACACTAAGAATTAATTTTAAAAATTATCTGTGGCATCAACAAAAATAAAACTTAGAATCTGAAATCAAGCAAAAATGCTGGATATGTACAGCAGGTCTGAAAGTATCTGTAAAGAAAAGAAAATGGGTGACCGTTTCAGGTTCATCGCACTGGAACCGAGAAGATAAATGTGCCCCCAAAGAAGGCTGAGCAAAATGAAGAAGTAAAGGGGAGAACAACAGCTGATCATCATGGGCCAGAGATGAAAACGATTATCACAAAGCAGCAGTGAAAGTCCGTGAACAGGTTTTTTCAGAAAGCGGAAAAGGGGTGAAAAAGTGCTAGCGGATATGTAAAGATCTGCTCCCTCGGGGAGTGAAAAGACAATGAAACAAAAGGGCAAAAGGGGTACAAAAACAACTGAATGCAATATATTTCACCATCTCTTTACATGGCTCAGTGGTAGCACTCTTGCCTCCGAGTCAGAAGATCATGGCTTCATAATCCCACCTCAGAGACTCGACCACATAATCTAGACTGACAGTTCAGTGCAGTACTGATGGAGTGCTGCACTGCTGAAGGAGCCATTTGGAGGAGATGTCACACCAAAGCCCCATCTGCCCTCTCAGATGGATGTAAAAGATCCCATGGTGCTTTTTGAAAATGAGCAGTGGAATTTCTCTGGTGTCCTGGCCAACATTTATCTCTCAATTAACACGACCAAAAACAAATTATCTGTTCATTTATCTCATGGCTGTTTGTGGGACCTTGCTGTGCACAAATTGGCTGCTGCATTTCCCTACATTACAACAATGACTACACTTCAAAAGTACTTCAGCTTTGAAGCACTTTGGGGTGCCCAGATCTCATGAAAGGTGCAATATAAATGCAAGCTCTTTCTTTACAAGGACACCTGATGTATTACGTTTGAGTTCTATAATCTGTGATGCAAGGCACAGTATGATGGTGCATTCATTGTCTCCTTTCACTGATACAACATTATAAACAGAGAGGTTACATCAGATTTCTCCTTTAAATCCCAATTTTCATGTGCCCCCCACCCCCCGCCTTGATAAAATTGTATACTAATGATTCAAAATGATGACTCTCGTCTGGAGAAGCCATTTTGAAAAGAAAGAATAAGAAAGAAAAAGAAAGAGAAAGAAGGTCTTGCATTTATATAGCACCCTTCACAATCTCAGGACGTCCCAAAGCACTTTACAGCCAATTAAGTAATTTTGAAGTGTAGTCACTGTTATAATGTTGGAAACACAGCAGCCAATTTGCACACAACAAGATTCCTAGAGCAGCAATGTGATAATGACCAGATAATCTGTTTTAGTGGTGTTGGTTGAGGGATAAATATTGGCCAGGACACTGGGGGGGGGAACTCCACTGCTCTTCTTCGAAATAGTGCCATGGGATCTTTTATGTCCACCTAGGACAACAGACGGAGCCTTGATTTAACGTCTCATCTGAAAGGTGGCACCTTTGACAAGTACAGCTCTCCCTCAGTAGTGCATTGGAGTGTTAGCCTAGATTTCATGTTCAAGTTTCTGGCATAGGACTATGGACCCACAACCTTCTGATTCAGAGGTGAGAGTGCTGCCCACTGAGCCACGGCTGACACAATTTTATTAGTGATGAGTTAGCTCAAATCTCCTCCTTACCCCTGCTAATTATTAAGCAAATTGCCAAGAAAATAACGCCAATAATTATTTCCATACCTTTTCCTGAGCTTTTACTTCATGCACAGAGAGGTATTTTATCTGCTCTCATTCTGTATTTTGTCATTCTGTAATTGTAACTCACTGCTTCTATCTTTTCAGTCTCTTTTCTTCTCCTTGATGACTTTATTGTCACAGCACATAGCTACAATTGAAGTTCACACCACACCTGCTTCTCCATGGTACCTTTGTGACTTACAGTCCATTTCATTGAGTCTTTCTCTCTCCCATGTGAGGCAGAGTTTGTTTATTGAGCTGGGAGTTAAAGCTTATCCAGTCTCCCTTACATCAAAGGAAGTGCAAGAGGAAGGGGTGCAATGGAAACATTATTGGTATCCTTACTGTTCTGTCCTTCCAGAAGCTTGTGCCTGAAGATAAAACCATATGGCTCTGCTAAGATTGCCAACCTTCCAGGATTGTCCTGGAGTCTCTAGGAATTAAAGATTAACCTTCTGCAAGCAACCCAGGAAAAAAATCATAAGGGCATTAGAAAAAAATGTGCATTTTAAAAATTTTCTTTGCCCACTTTGATTAATTAGTTACAAAAACATTGAAGATGGGGATAAAAATGCTGTTTGGCTCGGTATTTGGTGGTGGGAGGTTACGTGATTAAACCTCCAGGAATACGTCCGACCAGAATTGGCAACCCTAGGCCAGGTGATCAAACTTTGCTAAAAAAACCACATTTTAATAATTGCCATTTCCTCCATCGTTCATTTTTTCAATATTCATCACTATGGTTACTAATGTGGTGGGGCGGGGTGGAGAAATTGCCATTGCCAAGAAGGACTAAAACAGGTGAAGGCAAAATTAATTTCAACACAGTAGATTACTCATCAGCTAGTTAGCTGCAGACATTTCCTCCGTTGACTACAAAGAAACCATTAATTATGTCATTAGGCACAATTAGCAGTTTTTATATAAAATATCACATTTAACATCTTAATCTTTGAGATTCTTTTTCCCAACAACTAGTCTTAACACACTTTCTACATTATTGGATTTAAAAATATATATATAAACATTTATAAGCTATCCAGAGATTAAACATACCCTTGAAGAAAGCAATTTAATGTAATGAATGTCTTTCTTACATGCTCTTTAGGAGGAAATTGCTCTTAGCCCACTGACTGTGCACTAAACGAGAGCTCATTTTTCTCTATGTTTTGCTCTACATGCTAATGTCACATCGGAAGAATTACGAGTCATGCATAAGTGAAGAACCAATTACCAACAATGCTGCTATAGCACCCGTTAAACAGCTGCATAGTCACGTCAGCATTAGAAACAGTGCACGATAGACAGGTGTGCGCTGCATACTTTTAATGCTCCTGGAGCGTCTATCAAAGAAGAAAGCATGTCCATTTTAGTCCACAATCGTGCATTTAGCCTTCCACTTGGATATTGGGCGTAATGTTCTTTTTTATTAAGCATACGCCTCTCTTTCTGTAGCACAAGAATCAGCTGGGTGCAGTTAAAATGAAGGGAGTTCTATTCTCCAATACTGACCTTCCTCAACTTCATGAGCACAGAAATTAAAATTACCCACTTCTTTCCTTTCCTCTCTCACCATCCTCTCTTCCTCTCCTTTTATAAACATTTAAGATGTAAATTTTAATGATGCTCATGGGTAAGACCAGTGAATTAATGTGCTGCTGGTTCCTGCAGTCCTTTATACAAAGATCTGAAGTCTATTGAGGGCTCCCATTTCAGTTTCATTTATGACTAAGTATCAGTTGTGGCATGTGTAAATAGATAATCAGAGCATTACCATACATGAATTTGGATAACCTTATGTCTAGAAATGTTATTGCTTTAAAACAGCTCGATCCTTGTAAAATGCAACCTTTTGATTTGGTTCCAGGACTATATTCTTCTCATACAACTCCGGGGGTACAAGTTTTTGATGTGCGTTCGAGGTAGCAGGCACAATATTTGAGCATTTCCAAAAGAAAGAACTTGCATTTACATAGCACCTTTCATGACCTCAGGACATTCCCAAGCACTTTACAGTCAACAAAGTTCTTTTGAAGTGTAGTCACTGTTGTAATGTCGAAGAAACACGGCAGCCAATTTGCGGACAGCATTTTCCCACAAACAGCAATGAGATAATGACCAGCCTCCTGCTGTTGGTTCTTAGGGAGCTTTTCCTTGATTTGTTTCAATGTCAAGTCACCACCGATGGCAACATGAACCATACTGCAACAATTTTTGCAGCTATTACGGGGAAATATTGTAAAATGGATGAACACTAAATCCCGAAAAATAGCGTGGCCAAATTCCCAATGGGTAGTCAATATTAGACAAGAAATATCTGTTAAATCTTTTCCACTTTTTCTAATACCTACTCATAGGAAAGTTAGATGGGCAACTTTCATTCATGTCTAAGATTTATAAGATGCCTGAGTTATCTTTCCTTTGGTCTGTCTCACATAGCACAGAAGAAATTATATCAATCTTCATGCAAGACAACTATCACAACTAGAACGCAGTACGACACTGAGTGAAACGCAATTAACTCTTACTTGCCAGAGCCATCATAGAGTTAGTTAAACATGAACTAACCCTACTTTATTTAACATCACAAGCCATCACAAGGTTAAGCATTAAGAATTACGGTAAGTCCAGATCATCATAGGCACAGCTGTAATGTATGTGTATTATAATATCTCAACCTTAGCTGGGTTTTGCTGAATATCAGAGCTATGTTCAATGTCCATTATTAAAGTATGGCATAGCAAAGCTACGTTCATAGCTTGTATTCAATTGTATTCACTGATAAATTCCAGCTTCCTGCTATCCATCTATGATATGAGCATCAAACATACAATCTGTTCCTCTTAGAAATCTCCAGTAACAGTCAAAGGAGCAAACATAAAGACCTGGAAATTTCTGGGGCTCCAATCTGTTGACACTGCAGAAACACTGCCCACCCGTACCCTGGGCCAGAGACTCCATTCCAAATCACATGGAAAGGGTCATTTCCATATCTGGAGTGAGCCGCTGGTGCCTATAAGGGTGTGACAGTGGTGTACGACCCAATCTATCCTTCTAAGGCAGAGTGACACCTTGCCACTATAGCTGCAGTCTCCCTGAGGCCCAAATTATTTTTTTTAAACAAAGCCTTCAGCTCCCATTAGAGCCATTCTGACTGAAGATGGTAATTAATCCCCTCCAGGATCGATTACCTAGTAAAGGTTTGGGACCCCCAGAAAGCCTCAAAGGACTCACACCAAATGAGTTTCTTCGAGGCCTTTCAAGGACATAAAGGAAGGAATTTTTCCTGGTTAACTCCTCAACATGCCCCTATGATGAGGTGGGGTTTGCAGAAGATCTGCCTTTGCACCCCCCCCCTCCCCCCGAAACTGGTTCAAATTCTGGTCCTCCCAGATGAAATAAGGCATACAGCCTCTCCCAACACAAGGATTTCAGGGTCAAACTCTTGAAGGGAGGATATGAACCAAAACATTACTCGGTAAGTTAAATTTAAAACAACTGTCTGTTTAATGTCTTATGTTTACTCAGTATTGTATAAAATAACAGCTGGATGTCAATAATACATTTGGAATTCTGATGCCTGCATAAGCTGAGCTTCAGTGCACATGCTGCATCCGCCCAGACATATGTTCACTATTTCACTCAAGCGGGCTATAATCCCAGTGGACATTCTTGAGACACCCTAGCTTGGTTTAACTTTTTAGGACTTCCATGCACTTGTACCTTAATTATCCACTACATGAATGGCTTGTGGTCATCCCATGATTTGTATTGTTTGGCAGTAGCCTGAAAAAAAAAGAAAGAACTTGCATTTATATAGTGTCTTTCACAACTTCAGGATGTCCCAATGCACTTTACAGCCAATGAAGTACTTTTGAAGTGTAGTCACTGTTGTAATGTAGGAAATTATTATAATCCAATGGTCTTTACATTGGAAACCTTTCTGAGACAAACAAATTGCATCCATCACCTGCTCCCAGGACTTGATCACAGCATTCACTCTTTCTGCCACCTCCATCCCAACTGCTGTCATAATAATCGTCAGAGGGTGACGGCCCTCCATTGCAGAAGAGACCATCCTTCTACCGAGCAACTTACTGCAGCAGGACTCGCTGAGCTGCATCTTGGAAGTTCATCAGCATGATCTTGCTGCAGCCATTTCTCCCCCTCATTAACAGTGTAGGGTTAAAGCAAGCAGCAGACCTTTAAGAGCTGTTGCAGTCAGCCTACATGTCATGCCTCATTCACTGCAATAATGTTCAACAAAGCAAACCTCACATTATAACGGAAGGTCACCTCATCATGTGACAGGCACACGTGTCCCCCAAATAGCAGCACTCTCATTGCTACAGGAAGTGGACCGTATAATTGGCCTAGTAAGTAAGAAAGAACTTGCATTTATATAGCGCCTTTCATGAACTCAGGACGTCCCAAAGTGCTTTACAACCAATTAATACTTTTGAAGTGTAGTCACTGTTGTAATGTAGGGAAAAGCGGCAGCCAATCAGCGGACAGCAACCTCCCACAAACAACAATGAAATAAATGATGAGGTAATCTGTTTTAGTGATGTTGGTTGAGGGATAAATATTGGCCGGGTGACCCAGAGAACTCCACTGCTCTTCTTCGAAATAGCATTACGGGATCGTTTATGTCCACCTGAGAGGGCCGACGGGGCCTCAGTTTAACGTCTCATCCAAAAGACAGCACCTCCGACAGTGCAGCACTCCCTCAGTACTGCACTAGTAATACACAAGACACATCCATGTGCAGGATTTTACAACCTGCAATCTGTGGGTTCATTGAATGTACTAACACAGTCATCGTTATTCCAGTCTATTGTCTGATGTAAAAATTGCACAGTGGGGCTGATAAAAGGAGAAAAGTATTTGCCACACCAATAGCAAGATTTGGAATCAGAAGCCCTTGCGAAAATCAGATCAAATTGATACTCCAAAGGAGGCAAATCCTTCATTTCAGTATTGTTAGTTATTTGAATGAGACATTTTGCTGGCTTGTATCAAGTCCATAGGATCAATTAAGGTATGTATGGCTGTGCTAATACCACTGTTTACCTAAAACTGGCTTCCCCATCTCTTGAATGGGCCCGCAAGACAGGCACAAGGCAAGATTTAAGGCAAAGTTAAAAGTTAGAAAGCAGATTCAAACAAAGAAAGAGCTATATCACAAACAGTGCTGGCTGGGGGGAGAGTGGGATCAAACTGAATTAATTAATTACATTGAAATAAAAGTGAATTACCAAGGAATGGAAGATTACTTGGTCACAGACAATCAGAAAAAAATAAAAAATGTAATTTTCTGTGGAAGGTGTGTGTCAAAGTTAGGATGAGGGAAATAAATTCACAATTTAAATCAGGTTGAGGAGGAATTACACGTAAGTGGAGGGGAGGAGAAATGATCCAGATGGTCACATGGCTGTATCACTTCCAAACTGGTTCGTAGGGGCTTGGTTTGATGCCGATGGGATTGTGGAGCTGCACTGCACTTACAGCATACTCTGAAAACAACAAACTATATTGGAAAGTGCCAAAGTGAGGGAGGGTTAATTAGAAAAATAGGAAGCATTTAGAAAGCAATTCCCATAACTGCTGATGCAGTTAGCTGTGCTGCGTTCAGCCCCCTGCTCATACAGACCAATATTACAGAGCTGTGGCTCAATAATAGAGACTGGCACGTTAACATGCTCGTAAGCAATTCCTCCCTCCGTTATTTTAACCAAGCGCCAGTCCATTCAAAGCATCAAGCTTGGCATCTGCCCAATGTGACTCCGATTAGCACTGAAATCTGAAGGGGGTGTTTTATTATTTGGGCAGAATGCATAGCTGGGAGACCCTGACCATTTCAAGTGGTGAGCCCATTTAAATAGAACTGGCAAACTGCCTGTCCCAACAGGCATTCAATGCAGCTCGCTGGAATTGGCTTGGTGCAAATTTGGGCGGCCTGGAGCACACCCGACTGGTGGCAAGTTAGGTTCGTGATGGGGGGGGGCGGGGAGAGGGGGTTGGAATGCAATCAGCACTTGCCGCAGGGCCGGTCTGACAGCTATGTCCTTCAGGACTCAGCCAACTCGGTCAGTAGTGGTGCTACCAAGCCATCTTGGTGATGGACATTGAAGTCCCCCACCCAGAGTACATTCTGTGCCCTTGCTACCCACAGTGCTTCCTCCAAGTGGTGCTTCATGGAGGAGGACTGATTCATCAGCTGAGGGAGGGCAGTAGGTTATAATCAGCAGAAGGTTTCCTTGCCCATGTTTGACCTGATGCCATGAGATTTCATGGGGTCCAGAGTCAATGTTGAGGACTCCCAGGGCCACTCCCTCCTGACTGTATATCACTATGCCACCACCTCTGGTGGGTCTGTCCTGCCGGTGGGATAAGGTTTGCCTTTACCTTGTCTGGTGCCTAGTGGCCATCCAGTTTTATTCTTATTATGACATTTTGTGGCGGGATTATACAACTGAGTGTCTTACTAGGCCATTTCAGAGGGCAGTTAAGAATTAACCACATTGCTGTGGGTCTGGAGTCTCATATAGGCCAGACCGGGTAAGGACATTAGTGAACCAGATGGGTTTTTACGACAATCTGGTAGATTTATGGGGCTCGATTTTAGCACCCGCGATCGGGTGCGTTCCTGGCGGGGGGGCTACGAAAATCGGGGGTTCCTGGGGCGGGTCGGGAGCCCAGCTCCAACCCGCCCCATTTCCGGGTTCCCCACTGACGCGCTGACATGCGCGCACAGCCCCCGCACGTGGGACTCCTGCTGGCAATTAAAGCCAGCGGGGTGCCACTTAAGGTATTTATTTAGGTATTTCAGGTCGTTTAGAGACCTGATTAACATAATATTTTAGGAGGGGTGGGATTTTGCAAACAACTGGGACTGTTTCCCGTATTGGGGGAAACACTCCCAGTTCAAATGGACGTGTTGCAGCCATCAGCCTGTGGCAGCTGCAAAGGTCCATTTGACAGGTGGCGGGGGGAGACCCTCACTCATTGCAGGAGGCCACTCTGTTACTTTGGACAAAGTTTGGCCTCCACCACCCTCCTCCTAACAATAAAATTCACCAACTTGCACACTTACCCTGGGGTCCAGACACATTTACCTACCTTGCGGACCCCCTCAGATGTGCATCTTCTGGATGGGGGCCGCCGTAGCTGCAGTCATGACCTCCTCGCAGGGCGAACAGCTTCACCAGCCTCAACAGCCTCGCCATCCACGCCGTCCATCTCTGACACGTGGAGCTCCACAAAACAGTGCTGTGACACATCCACCTGCACAGCAGGAGGGAGGGCAACCGCAGAGAGAGATGGGTCGCAGAGGGCACTACCCTCGCCACAGGGTCCACAGACCGAGGCTCAGCTTCCTGGACCTCTCTGAGCAGCAGTGCACACGGAGGCTCAGAGTCACTCGACATGTAGTCGTGGACATCTGCAGCCTCCTTCATGCCGAGCTGCTCCTGGCTGGCCCGAGCACCATCTTCTTACCTGTCGCTCTCAAAGTCACCACTGTCCTCAACAACTTCTCCTCCGCATCCTTCCAGGGTGCCACCGGGGACATCGCCGACGTCTCTCAGTCGTCTGCACAAAAGAGCCCTGCAAATACACCTACACCCACTCTGCAGTGACACAATGGGTGGCATTAGTTGTGGGTCTTCATAGTGATCCTCAGGAAAGGGCATTATTGCACAAACCAGACAAGATTCGCAAAGACGTGGCAGTAGTGGTGCCAATATAACATGTAATGTGAGTTGATCGGAAATTAAATATAAGTAAAAACCATGACAAACCCTCAAACACTCTTGTGCATCCCCTTCATGCTCATGACATGTTTGCCTTACGCTGCCTACTGCACATATGTGATGCATGCCCTGTGGCTGCAGCACAGGTTGTGGCAGGTTGAGTAAGGCTGACTGTGAAAGAGATGCATGAGAGGGTGAGTATGAGATAGAGCCATGAGATTGTATGAGGATTGGGTTGAGTGGTAGTGGTGGGATGAGTACTGGCGAGGTGAGTAAGTGCAGGTAAGATGAGGATGGGGTTTGAGTGGGTGTGAGGAGTGATGTGACAGAGTAGTGTTGGCAGTGCAGAAGGAGATGTGGGGTGGGGGCGGTGATGTGGCAGACGGAGTGTAGGGGAATGAGTAAGTGTACTCACTTTGGCTGACCTACTTAGGTCGTTGCAGCGCCTCCTGCACTGTATGCAGGTGGGCGATATGTTGGTGGTGCTGGTGACCTCCTCTGCCACCTCGAGCCAGGCCTTCTTGGTGGCAGAGGCAGGCCGCTTCCTCCCGCCCGCCGGGGGGATGATCTCTGTCCTCCCCCTCCTCCTCACCCCATCCAATAAGAGCTGGAGTGAGGCATCATTAAACTGGGAGCAGCCTTCCCCCTGGGCTGCTCCATGCTGTAATTTTTCCTATTTCTTGCAGCATCAGTCAGTGGAGGACTGCCCCTTTAAATAGAGCTCCTCCAGCTGACAGACCTTACTGCGCATGCGCAGCCCGCCCGCCGCGCAGATCAGCAGCGGGGAACCCAGAAGACCAGGTAAGTGGATCCAATCAGCCTGCGATTGCGCGCGGGGCAGACTGATTTCACCGGGCGCGTTCCCCACGCGCCCAATCGCACCCCCCACCGTGAACGCGCCACCATGGTAATATCGGGCCCGTGGTCACTATTACTAATACTGATACTAGCATTTTATTCCAGATTTTATTTAATTAACTGAATTTAAATTCCCCAGCTCCCGTAGCAGGATTTGAACTCATAAATCCGGATTATTAGTCCAGGCCTCTGGATTACTAGTCCAGTAACATAACCACCCATGCTACCCTAACCAGCGGCGGAAAGATGGAGGCTGGACGGAAAACCAGCGCTAAGTCTACTGCTTTGATTTTAACTCCGGTACACCAAGTTTCCTCCAGGTGGTGGGGGTTAAATTTTCCCCTTAAAGGAAAAATTTTCAGAGCGAAGGGCAAAGAGCAGGGGAGTGGGACCAATTGGATAGCTCGTTCAAAGAGCGGGCACAGACACAATGGGCCGGATGGCCTCCTTCTGTACGATTCTATGATTCTAAGGCTTCGATACTTACGGAAAGGCAGGGAGAGGGCGGGGGGGTCGTAGCGGAAATGGGGGTAATGCGGAGGCCCCGCCGAATTTAATGGCCGGACCTCATTTGAATTTTTTGTCTCCGTTTCTCGGCCGGCAGCCAGCCAGCTTGAAAAGGAGGGGGGAGGACGCGGGGGTCGGGGGCTTCAGATCGCGGGGAGGGATTGGCCGATCGAGGGGGAGAGAGGCTGATCGCGGCAGGTTAGCTTGGGGGGGCCGGGGAGTTGGTAACACTCCTGCTTCTCGTGGCCCACAAGCAGTGCTGGAAAAGCACTTAACCTGCTGGATCTGGCCGTTCTCGCCTCCCTCCAGCTGCCTGGTTTCCAGCAGCCTTTGAATATAAAACCCTGCTAAAATTTTAGGCATGCAGCCTTATTAACATATTTAAATTACTGACCCGTCTCTCGAGGGCAGGTTAGTTGCCCTTGCCCCCAACCCCACTCCATTAAATCTGGAAGTGGAGGTGGGTTGGGGTCGGGTTTCAGATTTTTAAGATTTTAACCTCCCATGGGGTTAACCTCCCGCCACCCCTCTCCCACCCAATGTCGGGGGTTAAAACTTCCCCCTTATGTCTCTGCGTAAGTTGCTGGCAAACCACTAGAGTGTAATTATAACTAGTTGCCTCAGATGATAGGTTAATATGTTAAAAGTTCAAAATAGAAACATAGAAACATAGAAAATAGGAGCAGGAGTCGGCCATTCGGCCCTTCAAGCCTGTTCTGCCATTCAATATGATCATGGCTGATCCTTTATCTCAATACCATATTCCCGCTCTCTCCCCATTCCTCTTGGTGCCTTCTGTGTCTAGAAATCTATCTAGTTCCTTCTTAAATATATTCAGTGACTTGGCCTCCACAGCCTTCTGTGGTAGAGAATTCCACAGGTTCACCACTCTCTGAGTGAAGAAATTTCTCCTCATCTCAGTCCTAAATGTCCTACCCCGTATCCTGAGACTGTGACCCCTCGTTCTAGACCCCCCCAGCCAGGGGGAACATCCTCCCTGCATCCAGTCTGTCTAGCCCTGTCAGAATTTTATATGTTTCAATGAGATCCCCTCTCATTCTTCTAAACTCGAGTGAATACAGGCCGAGTCGACCCAATCTCTCCTCACATGACGAGGAATCAGTCTGGTGCACTCCCTCTATGGCAAATATATCCTTTCGTAGGTAAGGAGACCAAAACTGCACACAATACTCCAGGTGTGGTTTCACCAAGGCCCTGTATAACTGCAGTAAGACATCCTTGCTCCTGTACTCAAATCCTCTTGCAATGAAGGCCAACATACCATTTGCCTTCCTATCTGCTTGCTGCACCTGCATGTTTGCTTTCAGTGACTGGTGTACAAGGGACCCAGGTCCATTTATACATCAACATTTCCCAATCTATCACCATTTAAATAATACTCTGCCTTTCTGTTTTTCCTTCTGAAGCGGATAACTTCACATTTATCCACATTATACTGCATCTGCCATGTATTTGTCCACTTACTCAACTTGTCTAAACCGCCTTGAAGCCTCTTTGCATCCTCCTCACAACTCACAATCCCACCTAGTTTTGTGTAGTCAGCAAACTTGGAAATATTACATTTGGTTCCCTCATCCAAATCATTGATATATATTGTGAATAGCCGGGGCCCAAGCACTGATCCCTGCGGTACCCCACTAGTCACCACTTGGCACCCCGAGAAAGACCCATTTATTCCTACTCTGTTCCTGTCTGTTAACCAATTTTCAATCTATGCCAGTATATTACCCCCAATCCCATGTGCTATAATTTTGCACACTAACCTCTTATGTGGGACTTTATCAAAGACCTTCCATTTACATTTACAGAATGAAAGAAGTGCAGAAACCATAAACCTGAGGTGTGGGCCGCTTATGAGGTCTATCACTATTATAGTTCATTCATCTTTAACTCCATAAATGGTTGATCTTCTTCAAATATTTCAACATGAAAATGTCTTTTCTTAAATCTTTCTTTACATTGGCTGGTGTTGCAGTTGGCAAGCTGTGGATCAGTGAAACACCGAAATGAGGTAATGGGATTTTCCAGTTCTTTGTGTATCTGTCTCGGGTTTATTGGCTTTTAGGACAGGTGACCAAAAGCTTGGTCAAAGAGGTAGGTTTTAAGGTGCGTTTTAAAGGAGGAGAGAGAGGTAGAGAGGCGGAGAGGTTTAGGGAGGGAATTCCAGAGTAGGGCCTAGGCAGCTGAAGGCACAGCTGCCAATGGTGGAGCGAAGGAAATCGGAGATGTGCAAGAGGCCAGAATTAGAGGAACGCAGAGATCTCGGAGGGTTGTAGGGATGGAGGAAGTTACAGAGATAGGGAGGGGCGAGGCTATGGAGGGATTTGAAAACAAGGATGAGAATTTTCAACAGATTGGTGTGTTGGTAAAGTGCCAGTGAAATGCCATTGTGCCTTGTGAAGCAAATCTGGCAAAATTGCCCAGACACCACAAAATAATCACAGTGGAGAAATAACCTTTTGGCAAATAAAACATTGCTCGCAGACCATACATGTGATATACGATAGCATTAAACATTAATGCTTCCCCAAAGGATATAACATAGTATTAGCGATATATACAGAAGAAAACACTCCCTAAAAATACTAAACTGGAGTGAATCATTTGCCACAACATCTAAAACACTTCTACATTCATCACCACAGCAAAAGCAGCTTGCATTTATATAGTGCACTGTACATTGGAAAATACTTCATGTGTATTTTGACTCAGAAAGAAACAACCAATGGGGTTGGCATGATACCAGTGTCTATCAAGTATCTCTAAGGGGATGCCTGCTTTTGATTTTATCTGTCTGAGCTGTAAATTCTATGCAATTCAGACTTCACAAGTGATGGAGAAAATACTCATTGGCATGTTTGCAGCGAATCCAGAAAGTCATCAATTTTTAATAAGGTGTACAAATCAGATCAAATTCAGCATCTTTGACGAATTGTGGTTCATCATGAAATAGTTTAAGTATATTATGCGCCAGTTTCTGATTTTGCATAGTTCAATTAAATACATATACAGTTAGGGCATATATGAATCAAATTAAACACAAGTCAGAACTGCACCAAAGTACATAGAGATAAGTAAATGTTTCGAAAATCCATTACCATTTATATGATATTGATGGCTCTGCTTCTGGTTATTCTGCTCTGCACACATCTCTCTGAGTCACTGTCATTTATCGTACCAGATTTAAAACTAGTTTCTGGATCTTAGACAAATTGAAAAAAAAAAGTGAGAAGGAATAAAACAAAAAGGGGCAAAGGAGAAAGAAAGGGCTAAAGAGACAGAAGAAGAAAGGAATGAAAGGGATCAGGACAGAGAGTTGTGGGTTAAACCAGAACTTTTAGAACCTGCAATGGAATCCAGCCCAAAAGGATGAAAGTCTTCTCTCTGCCTTCTCTTAAGGTCCTACGTGAAATGAATTCAGACTTGGTAGGATAGATTTTTCCAAGTGGTTACACCCGGTAAACTGGATTAAAGTGGATATAGCAAATTGGAAATATGAGAAGAATCAGCAACACTCTACTTAATCTTTCTGGTCAGGTTTTCAAGTGATGCTGGATGCCCCTGCCGGTGTCCCAGCTGAATTACTTAAATGAGGCCCCGACGACAGCATATAAATCATAGAATCGTATAACCCAGAATGAGGCCATTCGGCCCATCGTGCCTGTGCCAGCACTTTGAAAGAGCTATCCAATTAGTCACACTGCCCCCGCTCTGTCCCTATAATCCTCCAATTTTTTTTCCTTTTCAGGAATATATCCCATTCCCTTTGAAAGTTACTACTGATTCTGTTTCCACCACCCTTTCATTCTCCTGCACCTGCTGGAACGATGTACCTCTATCGGGCTGCAGGCCTGGAAGTGGGAGGCGACAGAGACTGGCCGCAGCAGGAGTATACCACTCAGGCAGTGCCCCACAGATGTGAAGTGCTATTGCTGAAAATGGAGAGCAGTGCAATCAGACATCGGAGCCAATGCTGACTGGAGTGCAGTTAGCTCAAGGCTAAATATAAACTGGTGCCATTGAAAGCTTTAGACACATCTCAAATTATCACAGTGGATATGATCTATGCCTAAAATTATCTGCACTCTAATTAACTAAAATTGATTGTAGAGCCTTGTATAAGTGTAAGTAAAATCTCACACCAAATGAAATAATTCGAATGCACCAATATGAGTGACCCATTAGGGACATAGTTCAAAGTCTTTACACTCATTCATCGCACAGAGAAATATTGTGCACTATAAAGAGAATACGGACAAATAGAACTGAGGCATCATGTGGTGAAATATATGTACTATAAGTGCACATTACTAAGTACAGGAAGTCCAGATAGGTCATGCTGTATATTATGATTAGAAAGGTATTATACCAAGAATAGGCACCACCATCACAGTGTTGTGAAGGGGAAAAATTCATCATTCATGAGCAGCTTGACAGGAATGTCTGATGCTGGTGCAAACACTGAGGTTGTAACAAATGCCACAATATTTAACATATACCTAACATCCCAGCGTACTCGTGAGGGCTGATTCCCTAATTGGACGGACCTTACGAGGGATGGCACTTGCAGGGCATCTTAGTTAAGGATTTATGGGCCCACGGCCCTTGATTTTTTGTCCATTGGCCCTCGGATTTATATCTGAAAAGAAATGATCAGCTTGTAGCATCTCCTTCCTATTTCGAAGAAGGCTGTTACGTTTTTGAGTTTCTACTCTAGATACCTTTCTCAGGTTCGCTGTTTCAGATGTCTCCCATGGCGAGCCGTCGCTCGCTAAGACCCGGAGGGTGTCTTTATCTGCCCAATATCTGGGCGATTTGTAATGAGCCCAGGATCTAACATAAAACCTTTGTTATTGTATTTTGGCTGCTGGTTGCATCAAGTATCCTTGTGTGATCTCCCATCACTTTGGATGGCAGTAGAATAAACATTTCACTAGATCACGGCTTAGCCTACAAACTGCCAAACAGATGTATTAAATTATAAATGGATAAGTGAACACAAAGAAAGACGGACTTGCATTTATATAACGCCTTTCACAACCTCAGGATGTCTCAAAGCGCTTTACAACCAATGAAGTACTTTTGAAGTATAGTCACCGTTGTAACACAGGGAATACGGAGCCAATTTGCGCACAGCAAGGTCCCACATGAAATATTGACCAGATAATCTGTTTTTAGTGATAGTGAGTGAGTGAAAATATTGGCCAAGACATCAGAAAAACTACCCTGCTCTTTTTCAAATAGTGCCATGGGACCTTTTACGTCCGCCTAAGAGGGCAGATGAGGTCTCGGTTTAACGTCTCATCTGAAAGACGGCACCTTTGATAGTGCAACAACAACAACAACTTGCATTTATATAGTGCAACGTATAAAACGTCCCAAGGCGCTTCTCAGAAGCATTATTAAACAAAATTTTACATTGAGCCATATAAGGAGGTTTTAGGACAGATGACCAAAAGCTTGGTCAAAGAGGTATATTTTAAGGAGCGTCTTAAAGGAGGAGAGAGAGGTAGAGAGGCGGAGAGGTTTAGGGAGGAAATTGCAGAGCTTAGGGCCTAGGCAGCTGAAGGCACGGCCGCCAATGGTGGAGCGATTAAAATCGGGGATGCGCAAGAGGCAAGAATTGGAGGAGCGCAGAGATCTTGGAGGGTTGTAGGGCTGGAGGAGGTTTCAGAGATAGGGAGGAGCGAGGCCATGGAGGGATTTGAAAACAAGGTTGAGAATTTTAAAATTGAGGCGTTCCGGACTGGGAGCCAATATAGGTCAACGAGCTCAGGGGTAATGGGTGAACGGGACTTGGTGCGAGTTAGGATACGAGCAGAAGAATTTTGGATGAGCTCAAGTTTATGGAGGGTGGAAGATGGGAGGCCATTGGAATAGTCCAGTCTGGAAGTAAAAAGGCAGAGTCAAGGGCAGCACTGAAGTGTCAGACTAGATTATGTGTTCAAGTCTCTGGAGTCGGACTTGAACTCACAACTTTCTGACTCAGAGGCATGAGTGCTACCACTGGGCCACAGCTAACGCCAATAACACCAACTAGATTTACAGCAGCACCAGGCTTAATTAACCGTCCTTGGATTCGATAGAAAAGTAACAGTTGCATTTACTGCGCAACTACAATGCAAACTGCATCTCTGCGGGGAGACGCCAGCCATTTTGAGGGCGGGGCTTTATTTCTCTAATCGCTGCGAGTGCTGTTCGAGTGCTCTCGGCAGCTAGCTGATTGGAGTAGGGGATGAGGGGGGCGGAGGGAATTCCATCAGTTTCAATTCAGGGTGGGGGTCACCCGACATCTGCTGCAATTCCGCTGGCGGTGTGGGCCCACTGAATCTTTAGGCCCAGTGTCTGTATTTTGAGGCTGTTGGATCAAAACAAACTGGGCTGAATCGCCGGGGAATGTGGCCCAGGACTGGACCAGTCTGAAACTGTCAAACAAATAAGAACAGTGACTATTCAAGATTGAAAATCAGATATGTGCCCTGGCCAAGTGACATAAAAATTTAGATACAGAGCTGAGGATAGCATAGATCAAGTAAATAGACTATGAAATGGGTAGTAAATTGTATCTGTTTTGTAAGAAGAGAACTGCAGCACAGAGTATGGTGGTTGCACTGACAAGCTGTAATCAGTAGGCTATTTAGGAGTACATTTATAAAAGACATTTTAAAAGACTCACTGAAGCAAGGCAGGCTTTGGAATGATCTGGATTCCCTCAAGAATCTAGCACCAAAATGGCTGTATTCCAGCCCACATTAATAGTCGTATTTATGTGAACATTCTCATCTTCTATTCAATAAACCTTATTTTAGTTAGCAAGGTACCTCAGATGTTAAATTAAATATAAGAAAAGAAAGAAGATGGAAGAAAGAAAGAATTAGTTTGCATTTATAAGGCACCTTATTAGATGTAGCATTTTGGGTTCTATAAATGGGGACATAGAGTATAAGGGTAAAGAAGTAATGATAAAGTTGGACAAGGCAATGGTTAGACCACAGTTCGAACACTCTGTGCAGTTTTGGGCAGCCTATTATAGAAGAAACATTAAAGTTATAGACAGTGTTCAGCGTAGATTCACCAGGATGATATCAGGGTTGGGAAACTGTAGTGATGAGGAGAAACTTGAGATAATAGATCTATTTCCACTGGACCAGAGAAGGTTAACAGGAGATTTAATAGAGGTTTCTACATTTTTGAAGGGTCATAGTGGGAAGTATAGGAAAAGACTATTTTGTCTGGTTGGGAAATCAGTGATGAGGGATCATCAATTTAAAATTGCCACTAAGAGAGTGATGCGTGGTTAGGAGAAATTTCTTAGTTCAGAGGGTTGTTGGAGCATAGACTGTTTTGTTGCAGGGAGCGGTTGAGGCTGACACCAATGCAGATTTTAAAGGGAAACTGGATAAATATTTGAAGCATAGAAAGATACAAGGATATAGGGACAGAGCTGGGCAGTGAGATTAGTTTTGGATCGTGCTCGAAAAAAAACTAGCACAGACATGACTGGCCAAAGGGCTTCCTTCTGTGCTGTACATTTCTATAGTTCTATGGTTATTGCATCTCTTAGGATGTTCCTAAGTGTTTCACATCCAAATCATGATTTTTTTTTTGAAGCACAGTTACTGTTTTATGTAGGCAAATGTGGCAGCCATTTTGTGCACAACAATGAGATGAGTGAGCAGTTAATCTTTTTTTGGTGGTGTTGGGTGAGGGAGAAATATTAGCTATCTCACTGTTTTCCTTCAAATAGTGTCACGGGATATTTAAGATTCACCTGGGCCACAGGAATAGGCTGCAAATATATTGGTTTAATAACTCATCTAAAGGTCAGAGCTTCAGACAATGTCGCACTCTCTCAGTACTGCACAGAAGTACCAGTCTAAATTATGCACTCAAGACCTAGAGTGGGGCTTCAACTCCCAACCGTCTGACTCAGAGGCGAGAGCGCTACCAAACGATTAAATTCATAATTGGTGTAGTAAAGTATTTAGCCTGGATCAAAATGTTGAGCAAAGACTAAAAAGGGATTATTAGCAAAAGAAAGTATTTGTCTTTATAAAGCGTTTCACAGCCAATTAATTACTTTTAAGTGTAGCCACTGATGTAATGTAGGGAAATGTGATACCAATTTATGCACAGCAGGGTCCCACAAACACCAATGAGATAACTGACCACATAATCTGTTTTTAGTGATGGTGATCGAGTGATAAATGTTGGCCAGGAAACAAGAAGAACCACCCAGCTCTCTTCAAATAGTGCCGTGAAATCTTTTGCATCCACCTGAGAGGGTGGAAGGGGAATCGGTTTAATGTCTCATCCAAAAGATGGCACCTCCGCCAGTGCAGCACTCCCTCAGTATTTCAGTGAAGTGTCAGCCGAGATTATGTGCTCAAGACTCTGGAGTGGAGCTTGAACCCGTGACCTTCCGACTCAGCAGCAAGAGTGCTACCAACTGAGCCAAGGCTGACACAGAAACATACCATTAAAAAAAAGTAGTGTGTCTCAAAGGCCCCATTTCAATTAATTGTATACCACTCTGGTATCAGCCGAGGCTCAGTGGGTAGCACACTTACCTCTCAGAAGGTTGTGGGTTCAAGTCCTACTCCAGGGACTTGAGCACAAAATCCAGGCTGATACTCTAGTGCAGTATTGAAGGAGTGCTGCACTGATGGATGGTGCTGTCTTTCAGATGAAATGTTAAAACTGAGGCCCCATCTGCTCTCTCAGGTGGACATAAAAGATCCCATGGCACTATTTCACCAAGAGGAGCAGAGGAGTTCTCCCCAGTGTCCTGGTCAACATTAATCCTTCAACCAACATCACTAAAACAGATTATCCGGTCATTATCACATTGCTGTTTGTGGGACCTTGCTGTGCGCAAATTGGCTGCTGCATTTCCTACATTACAACAGTGACTACACTGCAAAAAAAGTACTGTAAAGTGCTTTGGGATGTCATGAAAGGTGTGATATAAATGCAAGTCTTTCTTTCTCTGGTTGCTATACGTGTCCAACAGCAAATCTATCAGATGATGGTAGCCATGAATTATGGGTATACCAGTATAAATTGAATTAGAGGAATCATTTAGTACAGATGGATGACAATGGGCTACAAGAAAGAATTAAAACACAGTTCTAAAATTTAGTACTCTATGTTATCGTATACCTTTTTTACATCTAGCGAGAATCCCAAGGCTGCAGTATAGATACAGGGGTAGTGGCAAAGAATGTCAGTGAGTCACTGGACACTGTTTGCCTCGATATTTAGGAGAATATAATAAAAAAAATTCCTGCATAGTGCAGCGTTGGCACGCTCGCAAATTCAAAATTGGAGAGGTGCCCAACATTTTACTAATTTGCAAAATTAAGATATGCATGCCTAATGAGGTACAGACTCAGGGTCACCCAGCAGAAAGCTATTAAATCTCCATTTATAGCATTTACAGGACAGGCCTGTTGCTGCCATATGGATGGGGTTAAAGGGACATGGTCAGTAATCACTCTGAAGCCTACATTACACTCTACTATAGTCCATAGTTGGTCAGATGCTGCAGTGAAAATAACTGTTCCAGATTTAAATGGTGTGTGTTGAAGTTAAATGAAGTTAAATCCGTTGGGTAATATGATAGGCAGTCTCGGTCCTTGTACCTTGTCTTGCCTTTATTTCAATGTTACAGTGCGATAAACAGATTAAAGTCAAGCCTAGGCACGAGCTCTTCAGAGAGTACCATAATTTTATTCAAATTAGTTCTGATGAAGGGTCTTCAACCTGAAACGTTAACCCTGTTTCTTTCTCCACAGATGCTGCCTGACTTGCTGAGTATTTCCAGCATTTTCTGTTTTTATTTCAGATTTCCAGCATCCACAGTATTTCGCTTTTGAGTTAATCGAATTATCCCTTTGTGTACACGCAAATTTCCTGCTCATGTCCCTTAATTCCGTTATTGGTTATAAGTTTGTGCATTGCCTTATATGGTGCATCACCTTCTTTTCAGTTTGTGTTACCCTCAGCAGTCTCAACCACTCCCAGTCTCGGCCTGTGGTAAATGAGTTTTCAAGCTGCTAAATTAATCAATTGCTGAGGTGATCAGGGCCTGTACCTTCTTTTTTATTTATTTGGTATCATTTATTGCCCATCCCTAATTGCCCTTGAGAAGGTGGTGGTGAGCCGCAGTCTTGAACCGCTGCAGTCCGTGTGGTGAAGGTTCTCCCACAGTGCTGTAAGGTAGGGAGTTCCAGGATTTTGACCCAGCGACGATGAATGAACTGCGATATATTTCCAAGTCGTGATGTTGGTTGACTTAGAGGGGAACGGCAGGTGTTGTTGTTCCCATGTGCCTGCTGCCCTTGTCCTTCTAGTTGGTAGAGGTCACGGGTTTGGGAGGTACTGTTGAAGAAGCCTTGGAGAGTTCCTGCAGTGCATCCTGTGGATGGTACACACTGCAGCCACAGTACGCCGGTGGTGATGGGAATGAATGTTTAGGGTGGTGGATGGGGTGCCAATCAAGCGGGCTGCTTTGTCCTGGATGGTGTCAAGCTTCTTGAGTGTAGTTGGAGCTGCACTCATCCAGGCAAGTGGAGAGTATTCCATCACACTCCTGACTTGTGCCTTGTAGATGGTGGAAAGGCTTTGGGGAGTCAGGAGGTGAGTCACGTGCCGCAGAATACCCAGCCTCTGACCTGTTCTTATAGCCACAGTATTTATGTGGCTGGTCCAGTTAAGTTTCTGGTCAATGGTGACCCCCAGGATGTTGATGGTGGAGGATTCAGCGATGGTAATGCCGTTGAATGTCAAGGGGAGGTGGTTAGACTCCCTCTTGTTGGAGATGGTCATTGCCTGGCAGTTGTCTGGTGCAATTGTTACTTGCCACTTATCATCCCAAGCCTGGATGTTGTCCACGTCTTGCTGCATGCGGGCACGGACTGCTTCATTATCTGAGGGGTTGCAAATGGAACTGAACACTGCAATCATCAGTGAACATTCCCATTTCTGACCTTATGATGGAGGGAAAAATCATTGATGAAGCAGCTGAAGATGGTTGGGCCTAGGACACTGCCCTGAGGAACTCCTGCAGCGATGTCCTGAGGCTGAGATGATTGACCTCCAACAACCACTGCCATCTTCCTTTGTGCTAGGTATGACTCCAGCCACTGCAGAGTTTTCCCCCTGATTCCCATTGACTTCAATTTTACTAGGGCTCCTTGGTGCCACACTTGGTCAAATGCTGCCTTGTGTCAAGGGCAGTCACTCTCACCTCACCTCTGGAATTCAGTTCGTTTGTCCATGTTTGGACCAAGGCTGTAATGAGGTCTAGAGCTGAGCGGTCCTGGCAGAACCCAAACTGAGCACCGCTGAGCAGGTTATTGGTGAGTAAGTGCTGCTTGATAACATTGTCGACGAAACCTTCCATCACTTTGCTGATGATTGAGAGTAGACTGATGGGGCGGCAATTGGCTGGATTGGATTTGTCCTGCTTTTTGTGGACAGGACATACCTGGGCAATTTTCCACATTGTCGGGTAGATGCCAGTGTTGTAGCTGTACTGGAACAGTTTGGCTAGAGGCGCAGCTAGTTCTGGAGCACAAGTCTTCAGCACTACAGCTGGGATGTTGTCGGGGCCCATAGCCTTTGTTGTAACCAGTGCACTTAGCCGTATCTTGATATCATGTGGAGTAAATCGAATTGGCTGAAGACTGGCTTCTGTGATGGTGTGGATATCGGAAGATCAAAAAGATCAAAGAGGTAGAAAGAATGGGGAAGGAGGAAAGAATAACAAGAGCAGTAAAGCAAGCTTGGCGGAAGAAAGGGAAGAATATATTGTGAGAGGGGACAAAAAAAGGTAAGGAATGTTGAAACGTGAGAAGGAAGGAGTTAAATTGAAAATGAGCAGAAAGGACAGTTGGGACATATGATAATGTGTGGCGTGATTAAATTTGTACTCTGGGTGGGAGACTTCATTGTCCATCACCAAGAGTGGCTCAGTAGCACCACTACAGACCGAGCTGGCCGAGTCCTGAAGGACATAGCTGCCAGACTGGGCCTGCGGCAGGTGGTGAGCGAACCGACAGTCCTCGTGGAGACGGAATCACGCCTTCACACTGAGGACACCATCCAACGTGTTGCGTGGCACTATCACCGTATTAAATGGGATAGATTCAGAACAGATCTAGCAGCTCAAAACTGGGCATCTATGAGGCACTGTGGGCCATCAGTAGCAGCAGAATTGTATTCCAGCTCAATCTGTAACCTCATGGCCGAGCATATTCCTCACTCTACCATTACCAACAAGCCAAGGGATCAACCCTGGTTCAAGGAGGAGTGTAGAAGAGCATGCCAGGAGCAGTCTCTATTTATAAAGCCCAGGATCCCATATGCTTTTTTAACCACTTTTTCAACCTGCCCTGCCACCTTCAACGATTTGTACACATAAACCCCCAGATCTCTCTGTTCCTGTACCCCTTACTTGACCTCGTCCTCACCAATCTACCTGTCACAGATGCATCTGTCCATGACAGTATTGGTAGGAGTGACCACCGCACAGTCCTCGTGGAGACGGAATCACGCCTTCACACTGAGGACACCATCCAACGTGTTGCGTGGCACTATCACCGTATTAAATGGGATAGATTCAGAACAGATCTAGCAGCTCAAAACTGGGCATCTATGAGGCACTGTGGGCCATCAGTAGCAGCAGAATTGTATTCCAGCTCAATCTGTAACCTCATGACCCGGCATATTCCTCACTCTACCATTACCAACAAGCCAAGGGATCAACCCTGGTTCAAGGAGGAGTGTAGAAGAGCATGCCAGGAGCAGTCTCTATTTATAAAGCCCAGGATCCCATATGCTTTTTTAACCACTTTTTCAACCTGCCCTGCCACCTTCAACGATTTGTACACATAAACCCCCAGATCTCTCTGTTCCTGTACCCCTTTTAGAGTTGTGCCCTCTAGTTTATATTGCCTCTCCTCGTTCTTCCTACAGAAATGTATCACTTCACATTTCTCTGCGTTAAATCTCACCTCCAAAGCCTTCTTCCACTATTATCGTACCCTTGACCATTTTGCCATTTCCATTGTATTTTTCCACTTTACAAAGGTCTGGTCGGGGCATCGGCCAGAGCTAGCAACGTCAATAGAATGAGCCTCTTCATAGCCTACCTGTAATACATGAAGGCCAAATGCTATATTTGTTCTTATTCGTTTTTCCTTTCCGAGCCCTTTTTGTAGGGCTTACATTGGTCACCATGATACCTTGAATATTGTGTTTTCTTTCCCTGTTTTTGAATTGCTAATTTCAGATTGGTCTCTCCTAATTTATCCATAATCTCAGCGGGACCTTCCTACTTAGCCTCCCATGCACCCCCAACCCCCACCCCCGCACTACCCCCGACCCCACCCCCGCCGCTTTGCGGGGGTCAGGCTCATCTGGGTACAGATGAGACACAGGCTTAAGTGATGTTGCACATCCGGGCGCATTTACGGCCACCAGTAGCAACTGTGCAACATCTCCGTGACCCGTGTCCTCCAATTTGGTGCAGATACAATATCAATTCTTTCCTCAAACACAGGGTGTGACCCACGTCAGGTGTTGGTCATTCTCATAATATAGGACCTCTCCGTGTAGGACGAGTGAATCTTTGCTTGGTGCAAAGGAATGTGGAAAATTATTACCCTGCCGGATGGCATGCTTGGCCATTACAATGTCGTGGCCTGTGTCCTGGCAGGCCTTCACGTCTAATACTATCGGAGTCCTTTTGGCTGGGGCAACCGGCTTCCCCTCCAAAGGAACCCTAGGATCTCCAACCAAAGTGGACTCTCGAGCCAATTGGTCAGCTAAATTGTTGTGATCCCCCTCTGTGCTAGCGCCCCCTTCTGGTGCGCCTTCACTTTACAAATAGCAATTTGCCCCGGTCGCTCCCGCGCTATATCCCAAACCACCTGCAATTCTGCATGGTGCGCTCGCGGTTTATCCTCCGCAGGGCAGAATCCTCATTTTTGCCAAATCGGTAGGTACTCGGTTAGAGAATTACGGACGAAAGAACTATCTGAGTAGATAGTAACTTTCCCTGTATGTGTTTGCAACGCAGCAACAACCGCGACAACTTTGGCCTTTTGGGCAGAATGCTCGGTGGGCACTTGATAAGGACTCGGCGACCGTCCTGTGGGATCCAACATGCCGCTCCTGTATGGTATTGCCCCTGGTCGTAGAACTGTGAGCCATCCACATACATGCTCATGGAGCCCATCAGTGGGGTTGCCCTTACAGGGCTATTTGATGCGGCCTCCTCCACTTTGCACGTACGTGGTTCTCCCTCAAATTGTAACATGGAAGTCAATTGTTAGGTATGGGAATGTTGAACTGTAATATCCTTATTACCCAGTTCCATAATCCACCTTCCCCACTGTGCTGGTGCTACCCCATTTACTTGCCCCTTTATTAATAACGCCACCCGAGGTATGTGGTGTATGGAGGATTATTCAGTTAAATCCCACTAAATACTCGGTGTGTTTCACTATCCAGTGGACTCCCACGGTTTGCTTAGTACATTGGTTATAAGATCTCTCTACCAGGGTGACGGTGCACGAAAAATATCCCACTGGAATATATTTCCCACCGCGGATATGGACTGTTCCGACACCGCAACTTCCATAATAAAGGGTCTGGAGGGGTTGGGACTGCCTACGGCAGGGGCCCTCATTCGTGCCTTTTTAAGGTGCTCAAAGGCCTGATGGGAATCCAGGTCCCAATCTTCCAGAGCGGCCTCCTTCCCGGGGTTGCCCTGTAAATGTTGGTGTAGCGGAGCTGCTATTTCACTAAATCCTTCAATAAATTCCCTACAGAAGCCTCCAATGCCGAGGGACAATCGCAAGGCCATCACCGTCTGTGGTCTTGGTAGTTCTGCTACCAATCGCACTTTGGCCGGTTCAGGTGTTTTCCCTCCCTCCTCAATCTTTACCCCTAGAAAAGTTACTGTTTTCTGCACAACAACAGTTTTCTTTGGATTGATCTTAAATCCTACCTCCTTTAAGAGACTCAGAACCTCATCCAAGAGGGTAATTACCCAGTTAAAAACTGGGTAATGCTCCTCGTTGACTCCAACTGGTGTAACAAATCATCCACATATTGGATCGCATCATTAGATTGCAAGCAAGACCGCAGTGCATCCACCATGCTCTGATGGAACAATGTGGATGAATTGTGAAATCCTTGGGGTTCCCAAATGTGAAAGCAAATTTATATTTGCTTTTCCGGATACCCCGGAATACTCCAGAATCCATTCGAGATATCCACGGTCAAATGCTCAATGGCCATGTCCCTAATTTAGACATAATGTCAGGGTGGCTGGCTACAAGTGGGGCCACGGGCATGGTATATTTATTTAACTGATGAGAATCAATAGTCAGCCTTAAAACAGCCATCTGGCTTCCTTGCTGGTCAAATAGGTGCATTATTTCGTGAGATGCATTACCTTGGTATTCCTTGTCCTAACAGACATCCTATCACTTCTCCCATCGCTCGTTCCGCATCTTTTGGGTTCGGGTACTGTTTCTGGGGCGGAGGGTCATCACCGTTTACTGCCACCACCATATTTGTCACCTTCCACAATCATTCCTATGCTGTGCCCAAACCTTCTGGAGTTTCCAGAAAATATCCGCAAGACATTTGCCAGGCATCTGCAACAGCTGGTGCACGTCATAGCCCCCTGTCCCCTTAACGGTATGTACTGAATGGGCAGCATGGATCACGGCCGGCCAAACGCATCGTGGGGTCGGGTCCCTGCCAAATCATTTGGTTTGCAATATCAATAATTAATCTCCCCTTTCTAATCCTGTCTGATCCTTGAATTGACTCCCTCATGTATGGAAGCTATGCATAATGGCATCTCAAATTCCACATCTCCAATTTTCAGCTGGAGGGGAACAGTCATCTCAGCCGAGACACTGTCTCCTCCTACCCCCACAAGTTGGCGGCGCCTCTCACTAGGCGGAAAGTCTTTATGGTGAGTGATCGGACAGGCGTCTCCTGTCTCCACTAAAACACGTCCTGGTGGCCTCTTACCAAGACTGGGACACATGGTCTACCTTCCCTATCAAAGTTTAGCCGACTCACCGTTGCAATGGAGGCCGGGCCCCGTCACTCCTTTTTAAAGGGATTCTGGTTACTGTCCCTACAGCAGTACCCCCCCTTTCTCCACCATACTCTGGAGCGTCCTGATAGCTTCAAGGTATAGGTTTTGCTCGTCCGGGAGTGGTGGGGCTGAGGGTTTAGATTTCCCTTTCTGCTTGTGCCTCTACCCATACGTTCCTCCCCCTTCCGCCCAGCACTGTCCTCTTACATGTCCTGAGTTACCACAGACCTTCTGCTGGCTGCATTCTTTTGAAAAATGCCCTTGTTTGCCACAATTATAACAGACTTCTCCCCATGTGCCCTCAATGGTCACAACTGCTGTCGCTCTTTTCTGAGCCGTTTGAGGTTTCAGGTCCTGTTTGGACTCGTACCATGCCAGGAGGAGGGAGGCCTCAATGTCCTCTCCTATCCTTCGTCAGGCTGTGTTGCGGTCAATTCCATGTGCTCACACGCGGGGTTAACAATGTTTACATACTGGTTGATCACCAAGCCCGATAACGTGAGATCGTTCCCTCGGAGCTCCGCACTTTGGTTCTGTCCCCGATTGGTGATTGTGCACTTCCAAAAAAAGTCCTCAGGTACTGAGTTGGGTGCTCGTCCCGTGGTTTGTGGTCTGTCATCTTTCCCATATCTGTAACTACCCGATACCCAACCGTTTCACACACCAGCGCTGTCCGGCTGTCATGTGCCAGGAATTTTGGTCCGGTGGAGAAGACTTCTGCCAATACCACACTTGGGGTTAATGCAGTTCGGATCAATCAACAAGCGTCTTTGTCCATCAGGACATGGGTCCGCTGCAGCGACTATACCTTATTTAGCACTTGGGTGGGGGTCCCCTATCCCGTCATACTGGGGTATCTGTTCTCTAGGTGCACATAGGTCTGTGAGGGTCAGGTCTCTATTGACCTGTTGGGCCTCGTACTGGTAAACGGTCTGCCCCGCCGGGTCCGTATTTCCTCCCATCCGGACCCATTTGGTCATGAGCAGTACTAGATCCGTGCTCCCCTCCCCATCACGTCTAATCCAAGAACGAGTCCTGCCGATCATGTTGCCAGGTGTGCTGGTTGCTCTTGACGGGGGTGAGTCACCCTCACTCCCCTTGCTGTCCCCACCATACCTCCTCCCTTTTCCTGTGCTCTCGGGACCCACCCTGGGACATCACCATCATCCTCCTCTGTTTCTGATTCGACCTCCTCTTTCCCAAGTGATAATGCCGCTGCTTGGATGTGCAGGATATTTTTTTATTGTTTTCTTGCTCAATTTTCCTGGCCCTTCATTCCTCCCTCCATCTCCTCACTACTTCTCTATCCTTACTTTCCTGGGATACATCCCACAACTCTCGATAGGCTATTTTAATATCATCCAATTCCCCCTGTGTTTTAATCAATGCTTCCGTAGAGTTATGTAGTTGGACCCTCAGCTCGGTCATTTCCTGGCACATCTTCAGCTGTTGGGTGGCTGCTATTTTCCTTTCTGCTTAGACAGCCCCAAACGCATTGTTCAGGCTCTCTATTTCACCCTTTTGTTGCTTGTTCTGTTCAGCCTGCTTACGACATTGTTCTTTACATTTGGCATATCGATCGTTTAAATTGACAGCAATTTGCATCATAGCCCGTCTAATTTTTTCCTTTTTCTCTTTTATGTTTCTATCCTCACATTTTACTGTTCATTTGGTCATTATCGAACGGATCATCTCTACAATATGTTTTGGTCCATTCTTTAGCCCAAGGCATCCAGCCATCGCTATTCTCCTTCTCTACCCTGTCTGCACACAGCACACAACTCGTGGTAGAATGTATTTGGGAGTAAACTGGTGAAATACATTTTTGCTACTTAAGTGTTTTTTTAAAAAAAATATGTATTTTCTTTTAGTTGCCTTTTCCAGTTTGAGGCTGAGGTTCATTCATCCTGATATTGTTGCCCTTTCCTACTTGGATTCGGCTTATTTGAAGATGATCAGACTCCTTTTTAATTACTCCTTACAACAACATGGTTTTACTGCTGCACCTTGTTGGTCGTCTGTCCGTGGGTTGGTTGATGGGTTGGATGAAGTCTACGCCCTTCTGCAGTCAGGTCCGTTGATTCAGGCTTCACTTCAGTCCGATCTCGACCGTCCCCAGTTTTGTGTTTTTGTCACGACAGTTCAAGTGCAGTCCGTGGCTGGCTCGCCAATGAAGTTAAATGAAGTTAGATCCATCGGGTATAGTGATAGGCAGACTCGACCCTTGTTTCTTGTCTTGTCTTTATTTCAATGTTTCAGTGCGATAAGCAGGATACGGTCAAGCCTAGGTACGAGCTCTTCAGACAGTACCATTGCTTTAATCAAATCATTGCTTTTTATACATTCAAATCTCCCGCTTATTTCCCTTAACTCTGTGATTGGTTATAAGTTTTTGGACTACCTTATATGGTGCATCACCCTCTTTTCTGTTTGTGCTACCCTCAGCAGTCTCAGCCGTACCCAGTTTCGGCCTGTGGTAACTGAGTTCTCACACTGTTAATTTAATCAATTGCCGAGGTGGTCAGGGCCTTTGTCTTCTGCTAATTTAATCACGCACACATTATCATATGTCCCAACTGTCCTTTCTGCTCATTTTCAACTTAACTCCTTCCTTCCCATGTCTCAACATGTGTGCGTTGGGGGGATGTAATGGGTTCAGACAGAAATGGAAGTATTTTTCCCCTGGAATGCATTTCTAAAAGCTTCTTTGTTATTTGTTCTAATTGATTTACATAGCTTGTTGGAATTAGAGAGCAATTCATCCTTTTGTAGGTTCATATTACAAAATTACCTCTCAGGCATGTAAATGAATCTAACTGAGGTATTCATGTTAAAAACATTATATCGTAAATATCTCAGAGTAATGGATTCTGCCAACTAAATGTCTCTTAAAAAAATGTACTTAGTACCAGTATCAAGGTTACAAGAGCAGGGATCTCCTTACTAAGATAGCTGCATCACACTTTTTGGAAAGTGTTCAGATGGGATTGGTTGTCTGATAGACCATGGCTATGCTTTGTCTTCTTACTGCTGGTTAGAATTGATTTCCATTTGATGAGATGGTTGATTCCCTTCAGTGTAGGAAATAATCTTCACAGGAGTTACCGGAAAAAAGAATAAAGACCAGATGGTAGCTAATATAAAATCTTAAAGTATTATTCACATAGAAGCCATATAAATGTGTAAGCCTGAAAATTACGGTTGGCAATATTGCAATCCCACGGCATCTACCTCCGAGAAGGACAAGAGCAACAATGTTACAGGAACATCATCATCTCCAAGTTCCCCTCCAAGTCACACACCACCCTCATTGGACATGTGTTGACCCCTTCGTTGTCACTGGGTCAAAATACTGGAATTCCCTACTTGACACCATTGTGAGAGCACCACAACCACTAGGGATAGAGCAGTTCAAGAAGAAGGGCACCTCGGGATGGGCAATAAATGCAGTCTTGCCAGGGTCAAACAGAGATCAAATCAAAAAAAAAATGAATGGATGAGTCGCTGAGTAAGAAAAGCCCTTTATCAAATATCTGGGAACCGAGCCAGACCCAGTTGCATTCTTAATTCCCCAAGAACCATTTCAACCACGGCATTGATATTGGTGGATGGGTAGAAGAGAGAGGCGCAACCTTTATCAAAAAGACCACCACATAGGGTTAAGGAAACCCAATCCCTCCAGTCTCTGCAGCCAGGAACCCATCCAAAGCAGCCAAATGAAGGGGAAAGCACCCCTGGAGAACCAAGTACACTGCATATTATGTATCATAAATTCACTGTACATAAAGACACCTGGAGACCATACGAAGGGTAACTGTGAGGAAGCAAATTCAGCATAATATGATAGCAAATATTAATTGCAGAGCACTTTGTAAGGACACAGATTAGGGCATTAGAAACAGCACTATGCACATTGATCCTTGCAGCAATCAGGCATGTACAAATAGAGGAATACTTGCACACATCAAAGATTCCTCATTCAATGGAATGTTCTCATTTTTTAAATCAACGCCAGGATTTATTTCAGGTGATGGAACGTTAGCTTCAACAAGGCTGTGAGAAAAGTTCCCTAGTACTGCTACGACTTTTCCTGCATGCAAACCTTATTATTATTTTTTTAATTATATAGTCTCCTGAGCTGCCATGGGTAGCAGAGATATTGCTGTTGTGCTGGGAACTCCAGTCAACCTGTTCCCTCCCTGCTGTATTTTGATCGCAGTTCCAGTTTGCCAGATCTGGAAAAAAGACAATTTGGTAAGTGATCTTTACTGGGACCATTTTTTTTCACTGCAGGAACAGCTCTGGGGAAAGGCAACACAGATCAATATGTGGGAGCCATGAAAGCTGTAAGGTTTGTAACGCTCTGATTGCGTCGAGTACTTTTCTTTCCCTTCGGTAACTCAAGGGCACTGAGATATTCAGAATCAGTGAAACTAATCTGTGGCTATGCTTTCTTGTAAGACCTGCTTTGTCATTCTAACATAGACTTCCTCCAGTAAAGTCCCCAGGGTCCTCTCTTTCCTCCAGCTCTTTGACACATTAAGGGACGGAAGTCATTTCTCGTTCACTAGTAGATCAGGTAACCCGCTCTTAATGTCTGGAATTTACACTTCTGCAGGACAACAATTGCGATTTAATAGTTATTGTTGCTTCTGCACCCCTGGGATAGAGAGGGGGAAAAAAATCAGCCAGGCTTTCCATTTCTGATCACTATCCAGTGACATCTACTGGAAAACGTCCACGCATAAATAGAATAGAGTCATAGAATCACAGAAAATTTACGGCACGGAAGGAGGCCATTCGGCCCATTGTGTCTGCGCCGGCAGAAAATGAGCCACCCTACCTAATCCCACTTTCCAGCACTTGGTCCATAGTCATGTCGGTTACGGCAATCCAGGTACTTTTTAAATGTGCTGAGGATTTCTGCCTCTACCACCCTTTCAGGCAGTGAGTTCCAGGGTGAAAAAAAAAGTCCTCAGCTCCCCTCTAATCCTTCTACCAATCACTTTAAATCTATGCCCCCTGGTTATTGACCTCTCTGCTGGGTAAGGACAAGATTAGATTCTGCTGTGTTGCCATACACGGAAAAATAGTCTACCAATGCTCACTATCTAGGTATGCCAGTTAGCTGAAGGCGGCTGGTAGCTGTGGAACATACTCCATTGTGAGGAGGAAAGAGAACATGATATCACCAGTTCCAAGACCTTGTCTGATGAAAGGACTTCCCTTTCAACAGTAGGGAACCTGAATATGGGTTCAGCATGGAAGAGTTCTCTGGACATTCAGCATAGTTAGACAAAGTAAAGAGATCTTCATGGCAACTGACTCATGGCAACTGTTGTACTTGGTCCGATTACAAATGGCCCATAAAGAGAATTTATCTTTATCTTTCACTGGAGCAAAGTGGAAATATGCACTCAGATAGAACTCTGCTCCTGCATCAAATATGACTTACCTCTTTAATAAATAAACTGTCTTTAGTGAAGCTTCATGCATATGCAAGAAATATGCAAAAACTCTTATAGTTAAATTGTGCTTTATTCTAAGTCCTTCCATCAGCACCGGTGCAGAATTTTAATTCTGCTAGGGGGGAAAGGTTGTTAGGGGTGAACACAGGGGAATTTAATATTTCAAATTTTGGAGGAGACTGCCCTTGATCTATGACGCTGCTATATAATGCCATCGGATCAGCTGCCACCAAAGTGGCTGTACCAGTTGGGATTTTTTTTTTACATTTGTTCTCGGGTTGCAGGTGACACTGGCAAGGCCATATTTATTACCCATTGCTAGTTACCCAGAGAAGGTAGCAATTGTTTGTACAACTGATGCATTTTGGTAGATCAAATCGGGCCAGGACCTACTCCGTTAATGGTAGGGCTTTGGGGAGAGTTATAGAACAAAGAGATCTAGGAGTACAGGTTCATAGCTCCTTGAAAGTGGAGTCACAGGTGGATAGGGTGGTGAAGAAGGCATTCAGCATGCTTGGTTTCATTGGTCAGAACATTGAATACAGGAGTTGGGATGTCTTGTTGAAGTTGTACAAGACATTAGTTCGGCCACACTTGGAATACTGTGTACAGTTCTGGTCACCCTATTATAGAAAGGATATTATTAAACTAGAAAGAGTGCAGAAAAGATTTACTAGGATGCTACCGGGACTTGATGGTTTGACTTATAGGGAGAGGTTGGATAGGCTGAGACTTTTTTCCCTGGAGAGTAGGAGGTTTCGGGGTGATCTTATAGAAGTCTATAAAATAATGAGGGGCATAGATAAGGTCGATAGTCAAAATCTTTTCCCAAAGGTAGGGGAGTCTATAACGAGGGGGCATAGATTTAAGGTGAGAGGGGAGAGATACAAAAGGGTCCAGAGGAGCAATTTTTTCACTCAAAGGGTGGTGAGTGTCTGGAACGAGCTGCCAGAGGCAGTAGTAGAGGCGGGTACAATTTTGTCTTTTAAAAAGCATTTGGACAGTTACATGGGTAAGATGGGTATAGAAGGATATGGGACAAGTGCAGGCAATTGGGACTAGCTTAGTGGTATAAACTGGGCTACATGAACATGTTGGGCCGAAGGGCCTGTTTCCATGTTGTAAACTTCTATGATTCTATGATTCTATGAGTGACTTGCTAGGCCACTTCAAAGGGCATTCAGAGTCATCCGTGTTATGTGCAATTGGAGTCACATGTAAGTCAGACCAGGTAGAAGAGAAGGTTCTCTTCCCTGATAGAGATTAGAGAACCAGTTGTGTTTTTACTGGTGTCAGGCCCAAAAATTACCAGATCTATTGAATGCCAATTTTCCATAGTGGGATTCAGAATTCATGACCTCTGGATTCCAAGTCTAGTATCATAACTGTGACACTATAGCAATGGTGGAACTTGTTTGGACGACTGGGAGAGGGTTGAGGTCAAAATTTGGACGACTTGGCAGGAAGGGGGCCAAACTGGGAATGCCAACTTATCTAGTCAGAAGGCTGAGCCAGGAACCATACAGATTTGTAGGCCGAACATGGGGGCCGAAGATGGGTGACAGAGATTCCTGGACGTGAAATGGAGGCGGTCCTCCAAAGCATCGTTGGCAGATCTCAAAAAATGATTGGAGGGAGTTGTGACCCCCCCCACTCGAACCCCCTAATGGCTCCATCACTGCTCTATAGCACCAATAAAAGGTAGTGCTGGACCAAAGTCACTGCACCACACAAAGAGAGTTCATATTGTGATCTATCTGTCCACCTATCTACGACTAAAAGTTTTGTGACTCTGCATCTAGATCATTGGATAGTTGTATTGTGCCTCCAGTGCTGCTGATAGGTCAATGTTAAGCCATGCTATCATCCGTAGGAACCAAACTAAATACAGAAACCTGGCGTGACAGTTCCCTGCCAATCTCACTTTTAGTCTCTACAACCACCCCCAGAAACATATATATTAAAAAAGTAAATGCTGCAAAAAAGCTCACTTACCCACTTCGGTGTGCATCCCCTGTGAAGCAAGCCATCTAACCCCACTTCTCCTGCCTGCAAATTTCCTTAAAGGCGTCCTCAAAATGGAGTCTGGAGCCAGACAGAACTGTGAGCCAGGGGAAGGCAACCAACCACCTCCACCACACAGCTCATAAGGTGAGTTTATATAAGCCTGGAACATTGCATATCCACCAGCACCATAGACTCTATCCAATCGACTGGCTATCGAATGATGTTAACTTGTCAGCTCTCCAAGGACTTTAATCCTGAATTAATCTCACCAATTTACATCAATTTCAGACACTGATCTCAACTATAATTTGGTATTCAGCGATCCAGTTAATGCTGAATAACTGTGACACCACTGAACTGCCTTTATAATCTCTTGTTATTGATTTTGTTAGTCAACCACATCTATTAATTATTTGCATACGCAGTGTTTGTTGCTAATCATGATTTTGACGTTAATAAAAAATTGTTGGTGCATGACTTGTTACCTGACTTCTTCTTTGTTGATATGGCAAGAAAGGGTTAATTCATTCACTCAGTAGCTTGTGGGGATCCTAATTGGGGTTTGATAAGATAAACTCGAACTCAATCCAAACAGGGTGATGTAAGACAATTCAGTGAGTCAGACTTAGGCATCATTCACACCTAGCTATAGAAACACAGACAGTTCTCTTGACTGAGGGGTTCAGGTAAAGGAGTTAAGGATTTGTCTAGTTCCTTGACATATATTTGTTGGGGTACCAAACCCAGTGTTCCTTTCCCACTTCCTGCTCCCTCCCTCCCAACAAGCCTCAGCCCCACTGGATTTTCACCCACACCCTCTTGGCCTTAGGCACTTCTGCCTTCCACTTGCTACCTCAGAGTCCTGGGCCCACTCTGTCTCCCATCCATTCCCACTTGGAATTGCTTCCCATCCACTCCCTTTGAAGCACTCTTGAACCGACCCTATTTCTGGAGCATTCTCCCTATCTCAGTTGGCGATCTGATGCCTCAGAGCAGGAGTATAAGTTTTAAACATTCAGTATCAGAACTGGAAGATCAGTTGATTCCCAGAGCTGCTTCTAAAAAATAGAATTCAAGAGTAGCAGCATTGGGAGGAGAAGGAGAGCTCCTCCTGGCTCTACAGCACTACTGTGGGGCGCTGCTGGCCCATGATTATCCCCCTCCTATTATTCTTCTCCCCTTCCAGGACCTACCTAACGGCTGCTATTCAGGCGCCCAAATCAGCATCCTCAAAACACATTAACCCAAATCAGTGTCCTCAAATCACGTTAACCCAAATCAGCATCCTCAAAACACGTTAACCCAAATCAGCATCCTCAAAACACGTTAGCCCAAATCAGTGTCCTCAAAACACGTTAACCCAAATCAGTGTCCTCAAAACACGTTAACCCAAATCAGTGTCCTCAAAACACGTTAACCCAAATCAGTGTCCTCAAAACACGTTAACCCAAATCAGTGTCCTCAAAACACATGACCCCAAATCAGTGTCCTCAAAACACATGACCCCAAATCAGTGTCCTCAAAACACATGACCCCAAATCAGTGTCCTCAAAACACGTTAACCCAAATCAGTGTCCTCAAAACACGTTAACCCAAATCAGTGTCCTCAAACCACGTTAACCCAAATCAGTGTCCTCAAAACACATTAGCCCAAATCAGTGTCCTCAAAACACGTTAACCCAAATCAGCATCCTCAAAACACGTTAACCCAAATCAGCATCCTCAAAACACATTAACCCAAATCAGTGTCCTCAAAACACATTAGCCCAAATCAGCATCCTCAAAACACATTAACCCAAATCAGTGTCCTCAAAACACGTTAACCCAAATCAGTGTCCTCAAAACACGTTAACCCAAATCAGCATCCTCAAAACACATTAGCCCAAATCAGTGTCCTCAAAACATGTTAACCCAAATCAGTGTCCTCAAAACACGTTAACCCAAATCAGTGTCCTCAAAACACATTAACCCAAATCAGCGTCCTCAAAACACGTTAGCCCAAATCAGTGTCCTCAAAACACGTTAACCCAAATCAGTGTCCTCAAAACACGTTAACCCAAATCAGCGTCCTCAAAACACGTTAGCCCAAATCAGTGTCCTCAAAACACGTTAACCCAAATCAGCATCCTCAAAACACGTTAACCCAAATCAGCATCCTCAAAACACATTAACCCAAATCAGTGTCCTCAAAACACGTTAACCCAAATCAGCATTCTCAAAACACATTAGCCCAAATCAGTGTCCTCAAAACATGTTAACCCAAATCAGTGTCCTCAAAACACGTTAACCCAAATCAGCGTCCTCAAAACACGTTAACCCAAATCAGTGTCCTCAAAACACATTAACCCAAATCAGCGTCCTCAAAACACGTTAGCCCAAATCAGTGTCCTCAAAACACGTTAACCCAAATCAGTGTCCTCAAAACACGTTAACCCAAATCAGCGTCCTCAAAACACGTTAGCCCAAATCAGTGTCCTCAAAACACGTTAACCTAAATCAGTGTCCTCAAAACACATTAACCCAAATCAGCATCCTCAAAACACGTTAACCCAAATCAGCATCCTCAAAACACATTAACCCAAATCAGTGTCCTCAAAACACGTTAACCCAAATCAGCATCCTCAAAACACATTAGCCCAAATCAGTGTCCTCAAAACATGTTAACCCAAATCAGTGTCCTCAAAACACGTTAACCCAAATCAGTGTCCTCAAAACACGTTCGCCCAAATCAGTGTCCTCAAAACACATTAACCCAAATCAGCGTCCTCAAAACACGTTAGCCCAAATCAGTGTCCTCAAAACACGTTAACCCAAATCAGTGTCCTCAAAACACGTTAACCGAAATCAGCGTCCTCAAAACACGTTAGCCCAAATCAGTGTCCTCAAAACACGTTAGCCCAAATCAGTGTCCTCAAAACACGTTAGCCCAAATCAGTGTCCTCAAAACACGTTAACACAAATCAGCATCCTCAAAACACGTTAGCCCAAATCAGTGTCCTCAAAACACGTTAACCCAATCAGTGTCCTCAAAACACGTTAACCCAATCAGTGTCCTCAAAACACATTAGCCCAAATCAGTGTCCTCAAAACACGTTAACCCAATCAGTGTCCTCAAAACACGTTAGCCCAAATCAGTGTCCTCAAAACACATTAGCCCAAATCAGTGTCCTGAACACACGTTAACCCAATCAGTGTCCTCAAAACACGTTAACCCAATCAGTGTCCTCAAAACATGTTAGCCCAAATCAGTGTCCTCAAAACACGTTAGCCCAAATCAGTGTCCTCAAAACACATGACCCCAAATCAGTGTCCTCAAAACACATGACCCCAAATCAGTGTCCTCAAAACACGTTAACCCAATCAGTGTCCTCAAAACACATGACCCCAAATCAGTGTCCTCAAAACACGTTAACCCAATCAGTGTCCTCAAAACACATGACCCCAAATCAGTGTCCTCAAAACACATGACCCCAAATCAGTGTCCTCAAAACACATGACCCCAAATCAGTGTCCTCAAAACACATGACCCCAAATCAGTGTCCTCAAAACACGTTAACCCAAATCAGCGTCCTCAAAACACGTTAGCCCAAATCAGTGTCCTCAAAACACGTTAACCCAAATCAGTGTCCTCAAAACACGTTAGCCCAAATCAGTGTCCTCAAAACACGTTAACCCAAATCAGCATCCTCAAAACACGTTAACCCAAATCAGCATCCTCAAAACACGTTAGCCCAAATCAGTGTCCTCAAAACACGTTAACCCAAATCAGCATCCTCAAAACACGTTAGCCCAAATCAGTGTCCTCAAAACACGTTAACCCAAATCAGTGTCCTCAAAACACGTTAGCCCAAATCAGTGTCCTCAAAACACGTTAACCCAATCAGTGTCCTCAAAACACGTTAACCCAATCAGTGTCCTCAAAACACATTAACCCAAATCAGTGTCCACAACACACGTTAACCCAATCAGTGTCCTCAAAACACGTTAACCCAATCAGTGTCCTCAAAACACGTTAACCCAAATCAGCGTCCTCAAAACACGTTAGCCCAAATCAGTGTCCTCAAAACACGTTAACCCAAATCAGTGTCCTCAAAACACGTTAGCCCAAATCAGTGTCCTCAAAACACGTTAACCCAAATCAGCATCCTCAAAACACGTTAACCCAAATCAGCATCCTCAAAACACGTTAGCCCAAATCAGTGTCCTCAAAACACGTTAACCCAAATCAGCATCCTCAAAACACGTTAGCCCAAATCAGTGTCCTCAAAACATGTTAACCCAAATCAGTGTCCTCAAAACACGTTAACCCAAATCAGTGTCCTCAAAACACATTAACCCAAATCAGCGTCCTCAAAACACGTTAGCCCAAATCAGTGTCCTCAAAACACGTTAACCCAAATCAGTGTCCTCAAAACACGTTAACCCAAATCAGCGTCCTCAAAACACGTTAGCCCAAATCAGTGTCCTCAAAACACGTTAACCCAAATCAGTGTCCTCAAAACACGTTAACCCAAATCAGCATCCTCAAAACACGTTAACCCAAATCAGCATCCTCAAAACACATTAACCCAAATCAGTGTCCTCAAAACACGTTAACCCAAATCAGCATCCTCAAAACACATTAGCCCAAATCAGTGTCCTCAAAACATGTTAACCCAAATCAGTGTCCTCAAAACACGTTAACCCAAATCAGTGTCCTCAAAACACGTTCGCCCAAATCAGTGTCCTCAAAACACATTAACCCAAATCAGCGTCCTCAAAACACGTTAGCCCAAATCAGTGTCCTCAAAACACGTTAACCCAAATCAGTGTCCTCAAAACACGTTAACCGAAATCAGCGTCCTCAAAACACGTTAGCCCAAATCAGTGTCCTCAAAACACGTTAGCCCAAATCAGTGTCCTCAAAACACGTTAGCCCAAATCAGTGTCCTCAAAACACGTTAACCCAAATCAGCATCCTCAAAACACGTTAGCCCAAATCAGTGTCCTCAAAACACGTTAACCCAATCAGTGTCCTCAAAACACGTTAACCCAATCAGTGTCCTCAAAACACATTAGCCCAAATCAGTGTCCTCAAAACACGTTAGCCCAAATCAGTGTCCTCAAAACACATTAGCCCAAATCAGTGGCCTGAACACACGTTAACCCAATCAGTGTCCTCAAAACACGTTAACCCAATCAGTGTCCTCAAAACATGTTAGCCCAAATCAGTGTCCTCAAAACACGTTAGCCCAAATCAGTGTCCTCAAAACACATGACCCCAAATCAGTGTCCTCAAAACACATGACCCCAAATCAGTGTCCTCAAAACACGTTAACCCAATCAGTGTCCTCAAAACACATGACCCCAAATCAGTGTCCTCAAAACACGTTAACCCAATCAGTGTCCTCAAAACACATGACCCCAAATCAGTGTCCTCAAAACACATGACCCCAAATCAGTGTCCTCAAAACACATGACCCCAAATCAGTGTCCTCAAAACACATGACCCCAAATCAGTGTCCTCAAAACACGTTAACCCAAATCAGCGTCCTCAAAACACGTTAGCCCAAATCAGTGTCCTCAAAACACGTTAACCCAAATCAGTGTCCTCAAAACACGTTAGCCCAAATCAGTGTCCTCAAAACACGTTAACCCAAATCAGCATCCTCAAAACACGTTAACCCAAATCAGCATCCTCAAAACACGTTAGCCCAAATCAGTGTCCTCAAAACACGTTGACCCAAATCAGCATCCTCAAAACACGTTAGCCCAAATCAGTGTCCTCAAAACACGTTAACCCAAATCAGTGTCCTCAAAACACGTTAGCCCAAATCAGTGTCCTCAAAACACGTTAACCCAATCAGTGTCCTCAAAACACGTTAACCCAATCAGTGTCCTCAAAACACATTAACCCAAATCAGTGTTCTCAACACACGTTAACCCAATCAGTGTCCTCAAAACACGTTAACCCAATCAGTGTCCTCAAAACACGTTAACCCAAATCAGTGTCCTCAAAACACGTTAACCCAAATCAGTGTCCTCAAAACACATTAACCCAAATCAGTGTCCTCAACACACGTTAACCCAATCAGTGTCCTCAAAACACGTTAACCCAAATCAGTGTCCTCAAAACACATTAACCCAAATCAGTGTCCTCAACACACGTTAACCCAAATCAGTGTCCTCAAAACACGTTAGCCCAAATCAGTGTCCTCAAAACACATTAACCCAAATCAGTGTCCTCAACACACGTTAACCCAAATCAGTGTCCTCAAAACACGTTAACCCAATCAGTGTCCTCAAAACACGTTAACCCAAATCAGTGTCCTCAAAACACGTTAACCCAAATCAGTGTCCTCAAAACACGTTAACCCAATCAGTGTCCTCAAAACACGTTAACCCAAATCAGTGTCCTCAAAACACGTTAACCCAATCAGTGTCCTCAAAACACATGACCCCAAATCAGTGTCCTCAAAACACGTTAACCCAATCAGTGTCCTCAAAACACATGACCCCAAATCAGTGTCCTCAAAACACATGACCCCAAATCAGTGTCCTCAAAACACATGACCCCAAATCAGTGTCCTCAAAACACATGACCCCAAATCAGTGTCCTCAAAACACATGACCCCAAATCAGTGTCCTCAAAACACATGACCCCAAATCAGTGTCCTCAAAACACGTTAACCCAAATCAGTGTCCTCAAAACACGTTAACCCAAATCAGCGTCCTCAAAACACGTTAGCCCAAATCAGCATCCTCAAAACACGTTAACCCAAATCAGTGTCCTCAAAACACGTTAACCCAAATCAGCGTCCTCAAAACACGTTAGCCCAAATCAGCATCCTCAAAACACGTTAACCCAATCAGTGTCCTCAAAACACGTTAACCCAATCAGTGTCCTCAAAACACGTTAACCCAATCAGTGTCCTCAAAACACATTAGCCCAAATCAGTGTCCTCAAAACACGTTAGCCCAAATCAGTGTCCTCAAAACACATTAACCCAAATCAGTGTCCTCAACACACGTTAACCCAAATCAGTGTCCTCAAAACACGTTAGCCCAAATCAGTGTCCTCAAAACACATTAGCCCAAATCAGTGTCCTCAAAACACATTAACCCAAATCAGTGTCCTCAAAACACGTTAACCCAAATCAGCGTCCTCAAAACACGTTAGCCCAAATCAGTGTCCTCAAAACACGTTAACCCAAATCAGTGTCCTCAAAACACGTTAGCCCAAATCAGCATCCTCAAAACACGTTAGCCCAAATCAGTGTCCTCAAAACACGTTAACCCAAATCAGTGTCCTCAAAACACATTAGCCCAAATCAGTGTCCTCAAAACACGTTAGCCCAAATCAGTGTCCTCAAAACACGTTAACCCAATCAGTGTCCTCAAAACACGTTAACCCAATCAGTGTCCTCAAAACACGTTAACCCAATCAGTGTCCTCAAAACACGTTAGCCCAATCAGTGTCCTCAAAACACATTAGCCCAAATCAGTGTCCTCAAAACACGTTAGCCCAAATCAGTGTCCTCAAAACACATTAACCCAAATCAGTGTCCTCAACACACGTTAACCCAAATCAGTGTCCTCAAAACACGTTAGCCCAAATCAGTGTCCTCAAAACACATTAGCCCAAATCAGTGTCCTCAAAACACGTTAGCCCAAATCAGTGTCCTCAAAACACGTTAGCCCAAATCAGTGTCCTCAAAACACATTAACCCAAATCAGTGTCCTCAAAACACGTTAACCCAAATCAGTGTCCTCAACACACGTTAACCCAATCAGTGTCCTCAACACACGTTAACCCAAATCAGTGTCCTCAAAACACATTAGCCCAAATCAGTGTCCTCAAAACACATTAGCCCAAATCAGTGTCCTCAAAACACGTTAGCCCAAATCAGTGTCCCCAACACACGTTAGCCCAAATCAGTGTCCTCAACACACGTTAACCCAATCAGTGTCCTCAAAACACGTTAGCCCAAATCAGTGTCCTCAAAACACATGACCCCAAATCAGTGTCCTCAAAACACATGACCCCAAATCAGTGTCCTCAAAACACATGACCCCAAATCAGTGTCCTCAAAAAACGTTAGCCCAAATCAGTGTCCTCAAAACACATTAGTCTAAATCAGTGTCCTCAATAGACGCTAGCCTAAATCAGTGTCTTCAAAACAAGTTAGCTGCATTGGAAGGCCTGATTGGCATCCTCAGCTCACCGGATTGATGTTGATGAGGCTCGAGACCCAATTTCAGACCTACACTTTAGTTCCGAGCGTGCCGAACATTCTGCGCACGAAAACGCTCAACAATAGTCTTATCACAAAGTTGTTTTAAGTGAGAAAGGAAAGGTGCCATGGCAACAGTCCTTTTTCCCTAATTTACAAAAGTTCAGAAAAATTCTCTGCACTTTGCCACCTATCAGGTCATCAGTGGAGTAACTGTCCTAGTTACAAGGATATTTAAGAATGGGTTTAAATTGACTAATTTCGGTCAAGTTAGTAACATTTAGTTATCACCACTGGTTAGCTGCAGCTAGCAACAAATCTAATTCATCTGTCTCGAGAGTTAGGCACCTCAGCATTTACCTTGTCCATTGAGCAACAACAACAACAACTTGTATTTAAATCATGCCTTTAATGCAGTAGAACATTCCAAGGCACTTCACAGGAGCGTAATCAGACAAAATTTGACACTGAACTAAAGAAGGAGACATTAGGACAGGTGACCAAAAGCTTGGTCAAAGAGGTAGGTTTTAAGGAGGATCTTAAAGGAGGAGAGGGAGGTAGAGGCGGAGAGTTTTAGGGAGGGAATTCCATAATTTAGGGCTGAGATGGCTGAAGGCACGGCCGCCAATGGTGGAGTGAAGGAAGTGGGGGAAGCAAAGGAACACAGAGTTCTCAGAGGGTTGTAGGGTTGGAGGAGGTTGCAGAGATAGGAGGGGAGAGGCAAAACTACTCATGTGGAGGGTAAACACTAACTCGGGCTGAATGGCTTGTTCACGTGTTATAATTTCTACATAATTCTACGTAGTTGATGCTTCCAATTTGTCCCTTTATAAAGAAGCAATCACCAGCTAGGGTACACTCAGACCATGCTATGAAATTGCATTTATCTTAGATCCTAAAATAATTGCCTTTGTTTTATTTTAAACATTGATCACAAATCTGCATTCAAATGTCTAAAATAACACAAATTTATACATAGTGTTGGGATAGTGTACTGTCCATTGAAAAAGAGACATAGTTTAGATTTTCCTGCCTGGCACCTTCTGTTTTGGATGGTACCTGCGTGGAGACAGGGCAGGAAATTCCCAGGGGACAGTCCTGTTGGCTACCTGCCACTGCCAGGATTTTCCGCCAGAGATGACGGTGGGCGGGAATACATCCGCCTAATTGTGGTGGGCGTATTCAAATGATGTGGTGGTGGCGGGATAATGTTACAACATGTACTTCCTGTCATTACCTGTACAGCATTGACGGACACGAGGCACGGCAAAATTTTAACATGCCAACATACGAATATGACAGCCAGGAAAAGGCCAGCTGGTCCAACAAGCCTGCCTCGCACTCATGATGACTGGAGCATCATGACCAGACATTTTCAAGTCCCCCTCGCAGCCATGTAATCTCCTGGGAGGGGCAAAAAAAGAGAAGAACCCAGGGCCAATAAAGAGGAAAAAACCCTGGAAAATTCCTCTCCGACTCCCTCAGGCGATCGAAACAAGTCCCGGAGATCACATGTTCGTTATCTGTTAAACCATTAACCTTCTATAATATGCACTTTCTGCCCCAGTCAAGAACCAGTCCAGCTCCCTCTTGAAGGCATGATTTTCTTGGCATCCAGTGGCAGTAAACAATGCAAGAAGGGATTTAAAGTTTAATTCCCATGCCCCTTCACCTAAGGAACTGCAGTCAATCGCGGAGAGGTCGATTACCCTCCTGAACCCTGTGAATCTACAAGTTTTTAAAGGAAAATGGCCTCTTCTTTAGCTGTCCCAGAGGCAGCCTGTCCTGTTCCCCTACCAGCAAGCACCCGAGGCCTGCAGCGGCTACATTCCAACTCCTTCCCTCCCCCACCATTGGCAGGCTCCCTGGGACCAGCGAGAATAGCATCACGAGCATGCCAAAAATACTAAAATGAGAAAGACTCCACCAAATCCAACATGGTCAAACAGGTGGGTGGAAAACCACTGTCCTGGCAGGATTCTGGCTGGTGAGGAAAATCCAGGCCCTGCACTCTTGATCATGTTTTCCTTGTAAACTTTTACCTTTACGCATCGTCCTGGAAGTTAAGACATTAATCAGAAACAGGCCAACTTGTGGATCTGAAGATTTCACACGAAGCATTAATAAGTTTCAAGTGATTTATATGTTTTATAAAAGGTAATAATGGATCTAGGACAAGGCATTAGATTTCTATTTTATTATCCGGCAGTAATTCTAAAGGATAATGTAGGACTGTCTGCTGATTCAAGGCCAAATACACAGGGCTCGCAGAGTTCTCAACATAAAAGAGTACTTGGTGCCTGATAGACACTTCGGACAGACTGGGTTGCCTAAAGACAGATATGTATGAACAATATAGAATGCAGGAGTATGCTGCCCGATCGCATGTGTTCTTACATTATTCAGAGGAGTGTTGCTGTTTGTTCTTATGCAGGTATTTTCCAGGGTGCCCTGTATAAAAACCCCAAATCATTCATCCTATAGCTTCAGAGTTACATCGATGAAATCCTAAAAAGGACACTGGCCTTTATTTTTTTTTCAAGGGACTGTCTTGGAGGATCTTAAGGAACACATTTTGGAAAAGTAGCATTTTAATCAACATTTTGGCATGTGTCAATATTTGAGCTCACAATCAGTGTAAACATATCTCTCGTATCCAGTTTGGAAGAATAACTATGTGTCTTTCAGGTATTTCCTTTACAGGTCTAAGGTGAGTAATGATGTTCCTCCGAGTTTTAAAGAGCAACTTTGTACTTTATCTCTTCTCTGTGCTGCCAATTTGAAAGTAGAATGCCACTCTAGTGGACACTTGCATTTTGAACAGAATTGAAAGTGATATCGTAATATAATCAGATTCAGGGAAGAAATTAGGACTGAGAACATAATCAGTTGTTATACTCAGCAAGTCTCATGCAGCTACGAATCACACACTTAACAACTGCTCATCAAGGACAGGCCAATTTCTTACTGGAGCACAAAGAAATACTCAAGAGGCTCTATTTTAAAGAAGTCATGAGTTGCAGGGCGAGCTGAGTCCCATGCGTAATACTGTTTGTGGGTGCCAGTATCCAACACCAGAGTTAGGTGAGGTAGTTTAGCAGTGTTAAGGTACTGAATTAACAACCCAGAGGTAATGAGTTCCAATTCTGCTATGACAAATTGTGAAGTTAAATAGCACCAAAAAGTGACTTAGAAAGCTGGCAGATTGTTGCAAAAACCCCAGTGGTACACTGATGTGAAAATAGAACCTGCTACATCTGGCCTACATATGACTCCAGTCCCACACTATGTGGATGAACCTTAGTGAACTCAGGGCAAAGCATGGATGGGTGATGAATACTACCTTGTCAAGTGTTACCCGTAGCCCAAGAACAAATTCAAAATAATAATTGACCATGGGATTATTTTTTTTATTATTCGTTCATGGGATGTGGGTGTCGCCGGCAAGGCCAGCATTTATTGCCCATCCCTAATTGCCCTTGAGAAGGTGGTGGTGAGCCGCCTTCTTGAACCACTGCAGTCCGTGTGGTGAAGGTTCTCCCACAGTGCTGTTAGGCAGGGAATTCCTGGACTTTGACCCAGCGACGATGAAGGATCGGCGATATATTTCCAAGTCGGAATGGTGTGTGACTTGGAGGGGAACGTGCAGATGGTGTTGTTCCCATGTGTCTGCTGCCCTTGTCCTTCTAGGTGTTTGAGGTTGTGGGTTTGGGAGGTACTGTCGAAGAAGCCTTGGTGAGTTGCTGCAGTGCATCCTGTGGATGGTACACACTGCAGCCACAGTGCGCCGGTGGTGAAGGGAGTGAATGTTTAGGGTGGTGGATGGGGTGCCAATCAAGTTGGCTGCTTTGTCCTGGATGGTGTCGAGCTTCTTGAGTGTTGTTGGAGCTGCACTCATCCAGGCAAGTGGAGGGTATTCCATCACACTCCTGACTTGTGGGTTGTAGATGGTGGAAAAGCTTTGGGGAGTCAGGAGGTGAGTCACTCGCCACAGAATACCCAGCCTCCGACCTGCTCTTTTAGCCACAGTATTTATGTGGCTGGTCCAGTTACGTTTCTGGTCAATGGTGACCCCCAGGATGTTGATGGTGGGGGATTCGGAGATGGTAAGGCCGTTGAATGTCAAGGGAAGGTGGTTAGACTCTCTCTTGTTGGAGGTGGTCATTGCCTGGCACTTGTCTGGCGCAAATGATACTTGCCACTTATCACCCCAAGCATGGATGTTGTCCAAGTCTTGCTGCATGCGGGCATGGACTGCTTCATTATATGAGGGGTTGTGAATGGAACTGAACACTGTGCAATCGTCAGCGAGCATCCCCATTTCTGATGTTATGATGGAGGGAAGGTCATTGATGAAGCAGCTGAAGATGGTTGGGCCTAGGACACTGCCCTAAGGAACTCCTGCAGCGATATCCTGAGGCTGAAATGATTGGCCTCCAACAACCACTACCATCTTCCTTTGTGCTAGGTATGACTCCAGCCACTGGAGAGTTTTCCCCCTGATTCCCATTGACTTCAATTTTACTAGGGCTCTTTGGTGCCACACTCGGTCAAATGCTGCCTTGATGTCAAGGGCAGTCACTGTCACCTCACCTTTGGAATTCAGCTCTTTTGTCCATGTTTGGATCAAGGCTGTAATGAGGTCTGGAGCCAAGTGGTCCTGGCAGAACCCAAACTGAGCATCGGTGATCAGGTTATTGGTGAGTAAGTGCCGCTTGATAGCACTGTCGACGACAGCTTCCATCACTTTGCTGATGGTTGAGAGTAGACTGATGGGGCGGTAATTGGCCGGATTGGATTTGTCCTGCTTTTTGTGGACAGGACATAACTGGACAATTTTCCACATTGTCGGGTAGATGCCAGTATTGTAGCTGTACTGGAACACTTTGGCTGGAGGCGCGGCTAGTTCTGGAGCACAAATCTTCAGCACTACAGCCGGGATGTTATCGGGGCCCATAGCCTTTGTTTTATCCAGTGCACTCAGCTGTTTCTTGATATCACGTGGAGTGAATCAAATTGGCTGAAGACTGGCTTCTGTGGTGGTGTGGCTATCGGGAGGAGGCCAAGATGGATCATCCACTCGGCACTTCTGGCTGGATGTAATATCTGTGGCTAAAACCCAATCATTTTCATCACTCGGGTTCTAAATTGAAAAATAATGAGAGAAGGAAGCTTCTAAAAGGAGAGAGAGGTAGCAAATGAAAACCTTTTTCTTAATACTGCATGTTACAACAGGGCCACACCTGAGCTGGTATTGATGAAGTGCATATAAGAACATGTAATAAAGTATCAATTCAGCTGTAGTACTCAATAATCAAATAATGCGTTCCTCACACTAATGCAACATGTTCCATGTTCATTTCACCCAATCATTATTTTATTTTTTCTTAGGATGTGGGCAATACCGGCAGGTAGTATTTATTGCCCATCCCTAGTTGCCCTGAAGATATTAAGAGTCAACCACATAGCATGGGACTGAAGTAGGAGGTATTGGGGAATTAGTAAGCCAGTTGGATTTTTACAACAATCCAGAAGCTTTAGGTTCATTTTGTAGCCCACAGATTTATTGAATCCAATTTCACAACTAGCCACAGTGTGATTTGAACTCACAACCTCCAGCACCATAACCCCAGGCTACCATATCACCAGGCATAATCCTGCCATAATTGCTAGGATCAATTCCTGAGGATTTCTGGGATCTTAAAGTTTAACTTTTATACTACTTGGCATTATCACACCATATAGCTCTTTCACTAATGCTTATCCCTTATTGAAGTCCATTTGAACAATATGTGAACAATATATTCACTTTTAATGATTACTACTTTTGCTGTGCCAACAGTGGCTTCAAGCTCAAATATTACTTTAAAACAATGGAAGGGAACAGAATGGAAAGATGTGTCTCATTATTAGTTCTGTGAGTGCCAGTTATATCAAATTTAGCTCATCCATACATAAATTGAGAACTAACCTAAAATACTTAATCTTTCCCACTTTTTAGTTAAGGATGGTAATGGAACAGCACAGCAAAACTGTTCTAGTAACCATACTGTTCATCTTAGCTATTCTTATCTAGATTTCATTAAAAGTCAGTTGAAATGGAAAAGATATGCTAATAGGTTTGGAGAACAGGTGGGCCCCAAATGCTCATGGGTGTTTTGATGTTCCCTTGTCATAGCGCCGGTGAAACCCATCAGAAAACAGCAGGGGCCTGGTTGGGCCTGGTCTCTCTGCCATTTCTGGGATTTTCTGACATTCCTGGTAAGAGGAGGAACCTCTGCTACCACTCACAAGGGGCATTGGGTGTTCTGGACCAGGGAAACAGCCCCACCCCTCCATGGTTGGATTTTCTGGTTGCATGGGGCAGGCAGGCACCAGAGATATGCCCAATGCCCAATGTGGAAAATTAGGTACCGTTCCACTTACCCTGCAAACTCCGGCAAGGTCAGTGAATCTGGTGGAACCCCCGGGGTCAAATCCCGAGGATCTTCAGTGCCTTAGACTTTAACTCTTAGACTAAGTGAGTGACTCAACTTACTACTTGGCAAGTGTCATCTTGCAATCAAATTGCAGGCTCTGGTTAGAAATGTAGCTGATTTTTCAAAGCTGTCATCATAATACTCTTTGTTTAATGCACCCACACACAGCACATAGTAGGATAGGTGCAATAAATCAAGGCCATTATTACCGGCAGCCCTGGAGCTTTGATCTGTGCAGCAAGGTGAAGCACTTCAACAACCCACTTCCTGCACTGGTTGCTAATGACCACTGATAACATGTCTTGGGGCACTCTGTACTTTGAAGACAATCCATCTCATAAATCCATCTGATATTGGCATAAACGTCAAGAGATTTCCACATCAATGCATATACCGTTGTCAGCCACAGCCAGAGTTAGCATTTATCAGGCTCTCTGAAATTAGTTCAAATCCCTACTGTTGCACAAACAGGACAAAATGTCAGTCACCCTTGTTATTCTGTTAGCCTTGGCTGAAGTCATGTGGAAGCATTATTCTTTTAAGGATTAGGGGCATTTTTAATGGAAGAAAGGTATCGATACCAGGTACGAGGCACTTGCTACCGGTGTGGATGAGAACAAAGACCGCAGGGAAGGTGGGCAATTTGACCACGGCACCGTGGTACAGGAGGCCATTCAAGTGGGGGGAGTAAAAAGGAATGTGGTAGTGTTAGGGGATAGTATAGACAGGGGGACAGATACTGTTCTCTGCAGCCGCGACCGGGAGTCCTGAAGGTTGTGTTGCCTGCCCAGTGCCAGGGTTAAGGACATCTCCATGCGGCTGGAGAAGAATTTGGAGCATGAGGAGGAGGATCCAGTTGTCGTGGTCCATGTAAGGAACCAACGACATAGGTAGAACTAAGAACGAGGTTCTGCTGAGGAGCTAGGGTCCAAATTAATAAGCAGAATCTCAAAGGTAATAATCTCTGGATTACTACCTGAGCCACGTGCAAATTGGCACAGGGACAAACAGATCAGAGAGTTAAATGCATGGCTTAAAGAGTGGTGTGGGAGACAGGGGTTTCGATTCATGGGGCACTGGCACCAGTACTGGGGAAAGAGGGAGCTGTTCCGTTGGCATGGGCTCCACTTAAACTGGACTGGGACTAATGAACTAGCGAATTGAATATCTAGGGCAGTAGATAGGGCTTTAAACTAAAAAGTGGGAGGGGAGGGTTTAGGTAAGGGTAAATTTATAAATCTAAAGAGAAAAGTCAAGGCCATAGAGAAGTGTAATGATTTGTTAAGATAAGCAGAGTGTGTCAGGAAGAGACTGAGAGTTTAACAGTTATAGTGCATCAGTGAATAAGATCAAATCAGGGAAAAATAGTAAAAAGTTAAAATTAAAGACTCTTTATCTGAATGCACAAAGCATTCGTAACATGATAGACAAATTAATGGCACAAATAGAGATAAATGGGTTTGATCTAGTAGCCGTTACTGAGACGTGATTGCAAGGTGACTAAGGCTGGGAACTAGATATTCCAGCCTACTTGATTTTTCGAAAAGACAGACAAAATGGAAAAGGAGGAAGTTAGCTCTGATAATGAAGGATGACATAAAGACAGTAGTGATAAGAAATAATAAGAGGCAGAAAACACTGGTGGGAGTAGTTCATAGGACCCCTAACAGTAGTTATAGTGTTGGACAGAGTATTAATCAGGAAATAAGAGGAGTTTGTAACAAAGGTAATGCAATAATCATGGGGAACTTTTATCTTCATATAGACTAGGCAAATCAAATTGGCAAAAGTAGTTTGGAGGACGATTTCATGGAATGCATTCGAGACGGTTTCCTGGAACAATACGTCGTGGAACCAACCAGAGAACAGGCTATTTTAGATCTTGTCTTGTGTAATGAGACAGGGTTAATTAATAATCTCATAGTAAGGGATCCTCTGGGGAGGAGTGACCATAATATGATAGAATTTCACATTGAGTTCGAGAGTGACGCACTTATATCCGAAACTAGAGTCTTAAACTTAAACAAAGCCAATTACATAGGTATGAGGGGCGAGTTGGCTAAAGTTGATTGGGAAATTACAGTAAAAGATATGACGGTAGATAAGCAATGGCGAACAGTTAATAATTCCCAACAAATATACATTCCATTGAGGAATCAAAACTTCACGGGAAAAGTGATCGATCCGTGGCTAACTGAAGAAATTAAGGATAGCATTGGATTAAAAGAAGAGGCTAACTATGTTCCCTGAGGATTGGGAGAGTTTTAGCAACCAGCAAAGGATGACCAAAACAATTGATAAAGAGGGAGAAAATAGAATATTAGAGTAAACTAGCAAGAAATATAAAAACAGATTGTATGAGTTTCTACATGTATGTAAAAAGGAGTAGCAAAAGTAAATGTGGGTCCCTTAAAGGCTGAGACAGGGGAAATTATAATGGGAAATAAGGAAATGGCAGAGATGTTAAACAAATATTTTGTATCTGTCTTCACAGTAGAAGACATAAAAGAATACCAGAAGTATTGGGGAACCAAGGGTCTAATGAGTAATTAATATTAGTAAAGAAAAAGTACTGGAAAAATTAATAGGGCTCAAAGCCGACAAGTCCCCTGGACCTGATGACCTACATCCTAGGGTTTTAAAAGAGGTGGTTGCAGAGATAGTGGATGCATTGGTTTTGATCTTCCAGAATTCCCTAGATTCTAAAACAGTCCCAGTGGATTGGAAGGTAGCAAATGTAACCCCGCTATTCAAGAAAGGAGGGAGAGAGAAAACAAGGAACTACAGACCAGTTAGCCTGACATCCATCATAGGGAAAATGCTGGCATCTATTATTAAGGGCTTGGTAATGGGGCATTTAGAAAATCATAATATGAATAAGCAGAGTCAACATGGTTTTATGAAAGGGAAATCATGTTTGACAAATCTATCAGAGTTTTTTGAGGATGTAACTAGCAGGCTAGTTAAAGGGGAACCAGTGGATGTAGTATATTTGATAAGGTGCCACACAAGAGTTTGCTACACAAGATAAGAGCTCATGGGGTTGTGGGTAATACATTAGCATGGAAAGAGGATTGGTTAACAGACAGAAAACAGAGAGTAGGGATAAACGGGTCATTTTCAGGTTGGCAGGCTGTAACTGGTGGGGTGCTGCAAGGATTGGTGCTTGGGCCTCAGCTATTTACAACCGATATTAATGACTTAGATGAAGGGACCGAGTATAATGTATCCAGGTTTGCTGACGATACAAAGGTAGGTGGGAAAGTATGCTGTGAGGAGGACACAAAGATTCAGCAAAGGGATTTAGACAGGTTAAGTGAGTGGGCAAGAAGGTAGCAGATGGACTATAATGTGGAGAAATATGAGATTATTCATTTTGATCGGAAGAATAGAAAAACAAATTTTTTAAATGATGAGAAACTATTAAATATTGGCATTCAGAGAGATTTGGGTGTCCTTGTACACAAAACACAGAAAGTTAACAGCAAGCAATTAGGAAGGCAAATGGTATGTTGGCCTTTACTGCATGGGGGTTGGAGTACAAGAGTAAGGAAGTCTTGTTACAATTGTATAGGGCTTTGGTGAGACCACACCTGAAGTATTGTGTATAGTTTTTGTCTCCTTACCTAAGGAAGGATATACTTGCTTTAGAGGCGATGCAACGAAGGTTCACTAGATTGATTCCTGGGATGAGAGGATTGTCCTATGAGGAGATATTGAGTAGAATGAGCCTATACTCTCTGAAGTTTAGAACAATGAGAGGTGATCTCGTTGAAACATATAAGATTCTCAGAGGGCTTGACCGGGTAGATGCTGAGAGGCTGTTTCCCCTGGCTGGAGAGTCTAGAACTATGGGGCACGGTCTCAGGATAAGGGGTCGGCCATTTAGGACTGAGATGAGAAGAAACTTATTCACTCAGAGGGTTGTGAATCTTTGGAATTCTCTACCCCAGAGGGCTTTGGATGCTCAGTCGTTGAGTATATTCACGACTGAGATCGATAGATTTTTGGACTCTAAGGGAATCAAGGGATAAGGGGATCGGGCGGGAAAGTGGAGTTGAGGTCGAAGATCAGCCATGATCTTATTTAATGGCGGAACAGGCTCGAGGGGCCGTATGGCCTACTCCTGCTCCTATTTCTTATGTTCTAAATGTTGGAACAAGCAGCCTCAGTATAAGATCTATACCTGCAATGTATGTTGCACACTCCTTATTTGGGCATGACCATTCTGTCATGCCTCTAGATGGTGATTTTCCCATTTCAGGCTCCTGGTCACATGTAGCTGCACACATCCACTGCTAGATGGAGCTTCATCAACTTCAGGTCCTCATACAGGACATTCATTAATCGTCATTTAGAAAGGCACGGATTAATCAAGGACAGTTAGCATGGATTTGTTAAGGAAAGGTCATGTCTGACTAACTTGATTTAATTTTTTGAGGAGGTAACAAGGAGGGTCGATGAGGGTAGCGCGTTTGATGTAGTCTACATGGATTTTAGCAAGGCTTTTGACAAGGTCCCACATTACAGACTGGTCACAAAAGTAAAAGCCCATGGGATCCAAAGAAATGTGACAAGTTGGATCCAAAACTGGCTCAGTGGCAGGAAGCAAAGGGTAATGGTCATGACTGGAAGGCTGTTTCCAGTGGGGTTGCGCAGGGCTCAGTACTAGGTCCCTTGCTTTTTGTGGTATATATTAATGATTTGGACTTAAATGTACGGGCATGATTAAGAAGTTTGCCGGTGGATACAAAAATTGACTGTGGTTGATAGTGAGGAGGAAAGCTGAAGACTGCAGGGAGATATCAATGGACTGGTCAGGTGGGCAGAAAAGTGGCAAATGGAATTCAATCCGGGGAAGTGTGAGGTAATGCATTTGGGGAGGGCAAACAAGGCAAGAGAATACACAATAAATGGGAGGATACTGAGAGGTGTAGAGGAACAGGAGGGCCTTGGAGTGCATGTCCACAGATCCTTGAAGGTAGCAGGAATGGTAGGTAAGATGGTTAAGAAGGCATACAGGATACTTTCCTTTATTAGCTCAGGCATAGAATATAAGAGCAGGGAGGTTATGCTGGAACTGTATAAAACACTTGTTAGGCCACAGCTTGAGTACTGTGTACAGTTCTGGTCACCACATTACAGGAAGGATGTGATTGCACTAGTGAGGGTACAGAGGAGATTAACGAGGATGTTGCCAGGACTGGAGAATTTTAGCTATGAGGAAAGATTGGATAGGCTGAAGTTGTTTTCTTTGGAACAGAGAAGGCTGAGGGTTGATTTAATTGAGGTGTATAAAATTATGAGCGGCCCAAATAGTGTGGGCAGGAAGGACCTATTTGCCTTAGCAGAGAGGTCAATAACCAGAGAGCATAGATTTAAAGTAATTGGTAGAAGGATTAGAGGGGAGCTGAGGAGAATTTTTTTCACCCAGAGGGTGGTGGAGGTCTGGAACTCACTGCCTGAAAGGGTGGTAGAGGCAGAAACCCTCACCGCATTTAAAAAGTACTTGGATGTGCACTTGAAGTGCCGTAACCTACAAGGCTACGGACCAAGTGCTGAAAAATGGGATTAGGCTGGATAGCTCTTTTTCAGCCAGTGCAGACACGATGGGCTGATTGGCCTCCTTCTATGCTGTAAATTTCTATGATTCTATGATACAGTTCCCACTGCTTATAGCAGGCGTGTTGATGTCAACATAATTTGCCTGCTATATGCGATGGCTGGTGTAACCAAAAGATTTTTAAAAAGCATCGAGGGAATCTTCATCCTGTGTCTCTCCACTTCCCGCTTTGTCTAAATGTCCCACTGCCATTATTCACACTGTGTTGGCAAATGGTTACCACCATTTGCCCATAATAGGCGGATGTTGTAAGTGGTGGAAACTGTACTTATACCTACAGTATCACTGAGGGACATTTGCTTTTATCCTGACTTTCTGTGGGCAATGACTGGGGAGATTGACTAGTAGAATAATCAATATTTTTGGAGCAAATAAGGCCATTTGGCCTATCATGCCCTTGCTGCTACCATAGCTATCCACTGTAATCCCATTCCCTTGCTCTCTATCAGCAAACTCTAATACTTTGCTTCAAGTGTTTATCTAAGGGCTAATTCCACAATTCCTCACTCCTAGTGGAGAACCTCGCTCACAGGGTGTGTGAGTCGGAGAATCGGTGCTACACTGTTTTAGCCTTACCTCAGACTCGGGCCTTCCCCGCTGGGCTCGTGGGACTGGCCCGCTAAATCCCTCCAAATGCTGTGATGGGCTCAGCTTCAATAGCCACTTGTGGTAAAGCATTCCACATCCCTCATGTGAAGAAAGAAAATCCCATCATAATACACACAAATGTAAAATCAATTCTTTCCCCTGTTGATGTTGGACATGATGCTCCTTCAAGTCAGCAATTGCCATTCGATCGTGCCCCAGGACTGGCTGCTACAGCATCGCACCAATCTGCATTTCCTGAAAATCCCTCTTTAAATCTCCAGCACATGTAATGCTGGTATTTGCTCAGCTTGTGATGCTCAAGAATATTCACAGTGGCAACTGTAATTACATTCAACATTTAATCTGCTGATCTGCACATGGCCAACCGCAAACTATTAATCATTACTAGATGGTTGAGCGTAGTAATGTTATATAAAAGGTAGCAAGTCATATCAATTCCCAGGGTCTGTATCCGGCTTCAGCTGGATGGGTCTGAAGCCTCCGCACTCTAATTGTTATTAAGGAGACTGAAACAAATTTTCAATCAGGACCCAGTGCACATAAATCTTCAACGGTAAAACGGCCTAATTATAAGCTGCAGCATGTGGAGACAAGTAGCTCCACGGGCCTATAACTTAACCTGCAGGTAAAGCAGCATTCTTTCACTTGTATCTGAGGGGGACAAAAAGCATAAGTAAGTGTAATATAAACGTTGAAGGAACAAAATTGCATTTCTACAGAGGCACCAATGGCATGCTCTGCTACAACATTTCGAATTTTGACATTAAAAATGATGCATTCTGGTTTATTTTAAGCATTTTTGCACTTCACCAATTATAGATTTTTAATCTTAAAAAAAGAAAAACAAAGTGACATTTGGATTTTCAACAGGCCATCACTTCCCCAACAGTCTCTCTTCCACACCCAAGTCCCCCTCCAACTATCCACCCTTTCACAGGCATTCTCTCCTCCTTCAACCCTCCCAGTTCACATTGGCACTCTTCTCCCTCTCGTCTCTCAATTCAACCTGGCACACTTGTGTCAACTTCCACACTCATCTCACACTTCCCTTCAACCCAACTGGCACTCTCCTCCCCTTTCCCGTTCAGGTTTTTTACGCGTTAATAACATCAAATACTTACAGGCGGCTAACAACTCGTTTAATGTAGCATTTCCTCATACATGTCAACTGTCAGTGTTTTGCTCCAAGTGTCAGCATTTTCAGATTTAAATCGGTGTGGACCGGTGCCCATTCCTCTCTGTGCCACTCCTACGAGAGATTTACCGCTAATGGAAGGGATTCCCAATACTGCATAGAGCAGGTGGGAATTCTCACGAGAACAGGAGTTGCTGCCTCTAGTACGCCTCTTTCCCTTCTTCCCTTCAAGGTGGCACTCTTCTTCACAAACTCCCAGCTCAAGTTGGCACTGTTTTTGCCTCTAAACCCTTCAGTTCAAGGTAGCATTGTTTCCTCCCTCTCAATCCATGCTGGTAGCAATCTTCTTCCCTAATCCCCACCCCCTCAATTAATGCTGGCACTCTCCCTACCACTCAGTTAATACTAGCACTCTCTTTCCTCTCCCACCCCAAAGCCTTCTGTCCCCTTCTTTTGCCCCATCATTTTCCCTTCCCTCTCTCCTTCATTGTTATCATCTTCCTTCCTATTTTCCAATTCCCTTTTCCTCTTCACTGCTATCCATTGCTGCTCCTTCTCTGTCCCCATCGTCATTGATTTCGCCCCTCCTTTCACCAGTTTTACAATATATTCTCCCCGTCCTTAACTTCTTCATTGCCATCCATTTCCTTCTTGTCCTTTCCTCTTCATTTATCCTCTCTTTCCTTTCTCGTTCAGTTCCCCTTCCTTTTACCCTTCATTTCCCATTTTGTTCTCCTGCTCATGTCCGCTACCCTCTCCCCCTCAGTGTCATCTATTTCCCCCTCCCCTCCCCTCTCTCCTAGCAATGCTCTTACTTGCGTTCTACTGTTTTTTTTATTCGTTCATGGGATGTGGGCATCGCTGGCGAGGCCGGCATTTATTGCCCATCCCTAATTGCCCTTGAGAAGGTGGTGGTGAGCCGCCTTCTTGAACCGCTGCAGTCTGTGTGGTGAAGTTTCTCCCACAGTGCTGTTAGGAAGGGAGTTCCAGGATTTTGACCCAGCGACGATGAAGGAACGGCGATATATTTCCAAGTCAGGAAGGTGTGTGAGTTGGAGGGGACCGTGCAGGTGGTGTTGTTCCCATGTACCTGTTGCTCTTGTCCTTCTAACTGGTAGAAGTCGCGGGTTTGGGAGGTGCTGTCGAAGAAGCCTTGGCGAGTTGCTGCAGCACATCCTGTGGATGGTACACACTGCAGCCACTGTACGCCGGTGGTGAAGGAAGTGAATGTTTAGGGTGGTGGATGGGGTGCCAATCAAGCGGGCTGCTTTGTCCTGAATGGTGTCGAGCTTCTTGAGTGTTGTTGGAGCTGCAATCATCCAGGCAAGTGGAGAGTGTTTCATCACGCTCCTTGTGTCTCGAAGGCCGCCTTGGAGAACGCTTATCCGAAGATCGGTCTGTTTGAGGTTAGGTGGCTGTTTGAAGCCACCTAACCTCAAACAGACCATCGCTCGCAGCAAATTATCCAGCTTTCAGGAGAACAGTGTCCACGACACCACACAACCCTGCCACGGCAACCTCTGCAAGACATGCCAGATCATCGACACAGATACCACCATCACACGAGAGGACACCACCCACCAGGTGCATGGTTCATACTCCTGTGACTCGGCCAACGTTGTCTACCTCATACGTTGCAGGAAAGGATGCCCCGGAGCATGGTACATTGGTGAGACCATGCAGACACTGCGACAACGGATGAACGGACACCGCACAACAATCGCCAGTCAGGAGGGTTCCCTCCCAGTCGGGGAACACTTCAGCAGTCAAGGACATTCAGCCACCGATCTTCGGGTAAGCGTTCTCCAAGGCGGCCTTCGAGACACACGACAACGCAAAATCGTCGAGCAGAAATTGATAGCCAAGTTCCGCACCCATGAGGACGGCCTCAACCGGGATCTTGGGTTCATGTCACGCTACACGTAACCCCACCAGCGAAAAAAAGTTATCTGTTTTTAATACAACGGGTCATTCTCTCTCTTTCTCTTCCTTTCGGATGTTTCTCTCTTTCTCTGTCTTTTGTTCTGTCCGTTTGTATATTCGGTGGTCCTGTATGTACTGTCTCTCTGTCTGAACACTTTGATTGCCTTGACAACGGGCAGTTGGAAAAATTATCTGTAATCATCAGGCATTGTTCCCTGACTATAAATGCGGTACCCTTCAAAGAAATCCCACACTTCACCTGACGAAGGAGAAAGCCTCCGAAAGCTTGTGATTTTCAAATAAAACTGTTGGACTATAACCTGGTGTTGTAAGTTTTCTTACATTTGTCAACCCCAGTCCATCACCGGCATCTCCACATCATTGTTGGAGATGGTCATTACCTGGCACTTGTCTGGCGCGAATGTTACTTGCCACTTATCAGCCCAAGCTTGAATGTTGTCCAAGTCTTGCTGCATGCGGGCTCGGACGGCTTCATTATCTGAGGGGTTGCGAATGGAACTGAACACTGTGCAATCATCAGCGAACATCCCCATTTCTGACCTTATGATGGAGGGAAGGTCATTGATGAAGCAGCTGAAGATGGTTGGGCCTCGGACACTGCCCTGAGGAACTCCTGCAGCAATGCCCTGGGGCTGAGATGATTGGCCTCCAACAACCACTACCATCTTCCTTTGTGCTCGGTATGACTCCAGCCACTGGAGAGTTTTCCCCCTGATTCCCATTGACTTCAATTTTACTAGGGCTCCTTGGTGCCACACTCGGTCAAATGCTGCCTTGATGTCAAATGATTCCAGCTGTTGTGTACTAGAGGCAGCAACTCCTGTTCTCTTGAGAATTCCCACCTGCACTATGCAGTATTGGGAATCCCTTCCACTAGCAGCAAGTCTCTCGTAGGAGTGGCACAGAGAGGAATGGGCGCTGGTCCACACCGATTTAAATCTGAAAATGCTGACACATGGAACAAAACATTGACAGTTGACATGTATGAGGAAATGCTACATTAAACGAGTTGTAATCTGCCTGGAAGTGTTTGATGTTATTAATGCATAGAAAAATTAATAATGAAAAATTCCCTCGCATGTTACCTCTCTCTTTAATAAGAGCAAAATTGTGAGAGAAAAGTCCCACACAATCTAAAGGTTCGACAGAAATGGTTTTGAGCACAAAAAGTTCGCTTCACTTTGGCTAATGTGCAAACACAGCCTGAAACAAAATAACAGTCATCAGAATCATGTGTGAAAGCATCGCATGACCTTAAGACCATAAGAGACAGGAGCAGGAGTAGGCTATTCGGCCCTTCGAGCCTGCTCCGCCATTCAATGAGATCCTGGCTGATCTGATTTTTACCTCAACTCCACTTTCCCGCCTTTTCCCCATATCCTTTGACTCCCTTGCTGATCAAAAATTTGTCTAACTCAGCCTTGAATGTATTCAATGACTCAGCCTCCACAGCTTTTTGGGGTAAAGAATTCCAAAGAATCACGACCCTCTGGGAGAAGAAATTCCTCCTAATTTCCGTCTTAAACGGGCGACCCCTTATTCTGAGACTATGCCCCCTAGTTTTAGAATCCCCCATGAGGGGTAACATCCTCTCAGCATCTACCCTATCAAGTCCCCTCATGATGATAGAACATTCTCCCCAGGGTAAGGGAAAAGAGCAGAATTACTTTGCCTCTCTCTATTACAAGGGGTCCTCCCTCCTCTCAGCTGACCATATTGGTGCAAAGGTGGCAGTTTGTGATGAGGATTCAGACCCATCCATGAACTGACACAAAAGGGATTTTAGTCGATAAAAATGGCCCCATGACTGGTGTAATATGTCACTTTGTGTGACCACTTCCTTTGGGCAAACTTAGCTTACACATTAAAATGTTACTTCCAAATCAGGCAGATTGATAAAGCTTGTTAAATTCAAAGTATACACTGGCATTTCTCATCCCCTGTGTTGTGTAAGTTGGGATATTTTATAGCGAGACCTACATTATGCTAAGGGTGTCAATATCTCAGTCACTGTTACTAAATGTATAGCAGCATAAGTGTTTCATTTCTGGGTCTGTTGTAGACTAATTGACAGAGATTAATTGCTATGATTAGTCAACAACTACATTCACGTTGTATCATACTTCATATACTGAGGTGCCGCACTGTTGGAGGTGCCGTCTTTCGGATGAGACGTTAAACTGAGGCCCCATCTGCCCTCTCAAGTGGCTGTAAAAGATCCCATGACACTATTCAAAGTAGAGCAGGAGAGTTCTCCCCGTTGTCCTGGCCAATATTTATCCCTCAACCAACATCACTAAAATAGTGATTATGGTCATTATCTCTTTGCTGTTTGTTGAACTTTGCTGTTGCAATTTGGCTGCCGTGTTTCCTATGTTACAACAGTGACTGTACTTCAAAAGTACTTCATTGACTGTAAAGCACTTTGGGACACCCTGAGGTTGTGAAAGATGCTATATAAATGCAAGTTCTTTCTTTATCATGCGACTACCAGGACCTTGGTCTTTTTTCGTCAAGTAATTCCTATGTTCCTATAAGCCATTGTTTGTAACAAAGCAAATTGATTATCCCCTGTTGTAACATCTTTGAATTTGCTGGCTGGTACAAAGATAGAATGATAATAATAGGATAAAAACAACATACAGTAGCATGAGTTATCATTGGGTTGCAGATCATGAAGGAGCCATGCATCTTTTTAAAGACACATGCACAATTTATATGGAATGTATTATATCATAACAGTCATATGGAGTAAATATATCATAGAACCGCAGTATTCAGCACAGAAAAAAAACGATCGTGCCTATGCTGGCTCTTTGCTAGAGGAATAGAAAACTAATCCCACTGCCCTGCTCTCTCCTCAAAGCCCTGTATTGTCCTAGAATCATAGACTCATACAGCACAGAAGGAGACCATTTGGCCCATTGAGTCTGTGCCGCCTATTCAATTAGTCCCACTCCCCTGCTCTTTTCCCATAGTCCTGCAAATTTCTCCTTTTCAAATATATATCCAATTCCCTATTGACAGTTATGATTAAATCTGGCAGTGCATTACAGATCATTACAACTTGCTGCATAACAGAATGTCTCCTCATTTCCCCCCTGATCCTCTACTTCAATATTTGTTCATTTTTCTATTAAAAGATGCAACCACTCCCTATGGCAAAATAGTCCATGCTACAACAACCCTCTCCTCACTCTCTTGGTGACAATTTTAAATTGATGATCTTGCGTCACTGACTCCCCAAACAGCGGAAATATTCTTTCCCAATTCTCTCAATCAAAACCCTTCATATTTTGTAAAGCTGCTGTTAAATACCCCTTTAGACTCCTTTACTCCAGTATATCTCCTCATAACTATAGTTTCTCATTCCTGGCATCATCCTTGTGAATCTATGTTTTATGCTCTCTATGACTTTAATGTCTTTTCTATAATGGGACACTCAAAACTGCACACAGTACTCAAACAGTGACCTAATCAATGTTTTGTACAAGTTTATCATTACTTCTTTAATTCTGTGCTCCATGCCCCAAATAATATATGTATTATTTATCTGGTGTGTATATGTATCATATTTAAGTATCATTTGTGTATTTGTTGTAATTGTCTGAATCAAAGACATACAAATGACACCTCTACAATGGTAGGCATCCAGCTCCTGTTCCTTTGACTCATAGAGATATGGAGGGTAATACTGATACATACAATGGCTACGCATTGACTATCTACCGAATGTACAGATGGTAATAAGGAGAGAGGGGATGTTACTGTGGTTGTGCCCATTTCCAATGGCACCTCAAGAATATGGCGTGCCAATGGCACTAGAGGTCCCAAACTGTTGTGTATTGTCACAGTTAAGTAGAGATTTGTGGAAGCAAGGAACTATGAGGTGAAAGGGTAATTAAACAGTCAGGAAATGAATTGAAAAACAATTCTGTCTTACGTCCACTTAATATTCAATCCAGCTCAAAATTCTCTTCGAACATCAGTGAAGAAGATCTTTAGGGTTAGACTTGATTACATTTGATGTCACTTTACAATATTTAGTTATGTTATTTTGTGTGTGTTTTAAATGTAAATCGTGCAAGCAACATGATTCAACCAACTCTAGCCTTATTCCAATGACAAGCGCACGACACACAAGAACTAACACCATGAAACCCTTGTGCTTATCTGGCCATCCCACACTTAATGAATAAACCGGTACTGCAATATTTTCATTAAACTGACATTACCATATTTACTTTATTTATTTGCCATTCTTTAGAGCCTGTCATGTTTAATAAATGGAGCATGAGTCATCTCGGATTATTGTTATTTATGTTCTAATAAAGCACTGACGTACTTAGTGCCAAAACCAATAATTTATTGTTCTATTAAGAAGCACTAACAGATTATTTTTGTGTTGTGATTAACTGCAATCTGAACCAACACTAATAACTATTCAATTTGTAAATCCCAGCCATCTTTGAAGTTATTTCAATGTGAAAATGGCCTCCATTATGGAAATAGATGAACCAAGAAAATGAATCTACTCCAAACAATCTACGGGCCATAGATACTTTGATAGATTGGTCTGAACAGCAGTGTTTGGTTTAGCTTTGCACACGGAGGTTTAATGGCCTCACTACGAAACTAAAAGAACACCATGCCTGCAATGTTCAGTGAATTATTCTTTGCTAATGCTGGTGAAGGTGACTTTAGCAGCAGCAGCAACAACAACAACAACAACTTGCACTTATATAGCATCTTTAACATAGTAAAATGCCCAAGATGCTTCACAGGAGTGTTATCAAACAAGATTTGACATTGAGCCACATAAGGAATATTAGGTCAGGTGACCAAAAGCTTGGTCAAAGAGGCAGGTTTTAAGGAGCGTCTTAAAGAGGTAGAGGCAGAGAGGTTTAGGGAGGGAATTCCAGAGCTTAGGGCCGAGGCAGCTAAATGCCCGGTCGCTAATGGTGGAGCAATTAAGTTCAGAGATGCGCAAGAGGCAAGAATTGGAGGAGCGCAGAGATCTCCATGCGCTGTAGGACTGGAAGAGGTCATAGAGATAGGGAAGGGCGAGGCCATGGAGGGATTGGAAAACAAGGATGAGAATTTTAAAATCGAGGCATTCCTGGACTGGGAGCCAATGTAGGTCAGCGAGCGCAGGGGTGATGGGAGAACGGGACATGGTGCGAGTTAGGATTCGGGCAGCAGAGTTTTGGATGAGCTCAAGTTTATGGACGGTGGAAGATGAGAGGCCGGCCAGGAGAGCATTGGAATAGTCTAGAGGTAACAAAAGCATGGATGAGGGTTTCAACAGTAGATGACCTGAGACAGGGGCGGAGATGGGCGATGTTACAGAAGTGGAAGTAGGCGGTCTTGATGATGGAGCGGATGTGTGGTCGGAAACTCATCTCAGGGTCAAATAGGATGTCAAGGTTGCAAACGGTCTGATTCAGTCTCAGACAGTGGCCAGGGAGGGGGATGGAGTCGGTGGCTAGGGAGCGGAGTTTGTCGCAGGGACCAAAGACAACGGCTTTGGTCTTCCCCATATTTAGTTGGAGGAAATTTCTGCACAACCAGTACTGGATGTTGGACAAGCAGTGTGACAAATCAGAGACAGTGGAGGGGTCAAGATAGGTGGTGAGGAAGAGCTGAATGTCGTCAGTGTACGTGTGGAACCTGATGTGCTTTTGAAAGATTGTCGTCGAGGGGCAGCATGTAAATGAGAAATAGGAAGGGGACAGGGATAGATCCTTGGGGCACCCCAGAGGTAACGGTGCGGGAGCATTTCATTGGTACACTTCAGAACCTGAGGCTGGCTATCAATTAGGCAGCCATGTCACAATTAGTTTACAATCCCTTTTTTTCTCGTTCTTGCTCCTCCTTTACTGAAGGTACGGATCTTGTTGACATATAGTCCCTTTAGACATCTTGTTGGGATATGGTCCCTTCTGATATCATAGAATCATAGAAATTTACGGCACAGAAGGAGGCCATTCGGCCCATCACGCCTGTGCCGGCCGAAAATGAACTATCCAGCCTAATCCCACTTTCCAGCACTTGGTCCGTAGCCTTGTAGGTTACGGCACTTCAAGTGCTCATCTAAGTACTTTTTAAATGCAATGAGGGTTTCTGCCTCTACCACCCTTCCAGGCAGTGAGTTCCAGGCCCCTACCACCCTCTGAGTGAAAAAAATTCTCCTCAGCTCCCCTCTAATCCTTCTACCAATTACTTTAAATCTATTCCCCCTGGTTATTGACCCTTCTGCTAAGGGAAATAGATCCTTCCTATTCACTTTATCCAGGCCCCTCATAATTTTATACACCTCAAGTAAATCTCCCCTCAAGTAAATCTCCCCTCAGCCTCCTCTGTTCCATAGAAAACAACCCAGCCTATCCAATCTTTCCTCATGGCTAAAATTCTCCCGTTCTGGCAACATCCTCTGTGCAATCACATCTTTCCTGTAACGTGGTGACCAGAACTGTACGCAGTACTCTAGCTGTGGCCTAACTAGTGTTTTATACAGTTCAAGCATAACCTCCTTGCTCTTATATTCTTTCCTCGGCTAATAAAAGCAAGTATCCCGTATGCCTTCTTAACCACCTTGTCTACCTGTCCTGCTAAATTCAGGGATCTGTGGACATGCACTCCAAGGTCCCTCTGTTCCTCTACAACTCTCAGTATCCTACCATTTATTGTGTATTCCCTTGCCTTGCTTGCCCTCCCCAAATGCATTACTTCACACTTCTCCAGATTGAATTCCATTTGCCACCTTTCTGCCCACCTGACCAGTCCATTGATATCTTCCTGCAGTCTACAGCTATCCCCCACACAATCAACCACACGAACAATTTTCGTATCATCTGCAAACTTCTTAATCATGCCCCCTACATTTAAGTCTAAATCATTGATATATACCACAAAAAGCAAGGGACCTAGTACCGAGCCCTGCAGATCCCCACTGGAAACAGCCTTCCAGGCACAAAATCACCCATCAACTATTGCCCTTTGCTTTCTGCAACTGAACCAATTTTGGATCCAACTTGCTACTTTCCCTTGAATCCCATGGGTTTTTACTTTTGTGACCAGTCTGCCATGTGAGACCTTGTCAAAAGCCTTGCTAAAATCCATATAGATTACATCAAATGCCCTACCCTCATCGGCCCTCTTCATTACTTCCTCAAAAAATTCAATCAAGTTAGTTAGATATGATCTTCTCTTAACAAACCCATGCTGACTGTCCTTGATTAATCCGTGCCTTTCTAAATGACAATTAATACTGTCCCTCAGAATTGTTTCCAATAATTTGTCCACCACCGAGGTTAGGCTGACTGGCCTGTAATTATCTTGTTGGGATATGGGCCCTACTGATATCTTGTCGTGATATGGGCCTTTCTGATATCTTGTTGAGATATTGTCCCTTCTGATACCTTGTTGGGATATGGTTCCTTCAGACATCTTGGCCAACTGGCATGTATGAGTCTGGACAGTAAGAGTCTGCAATCTATTGATCTGTGGAGGTTTCCACAACTGGGCCTGATCCTGTGCTCTCCCAGTGTCCAGACACACACTTTCTAGGATTGGTTTTTGGATTCAGATCAAGTGTGTGGGAACCAATTTCATCTTCATGACATTGCAGCCACTTGTATCCTAACTATTGCCAAGGCTGAGATCAACTAACTCAGCACAGACAATGAATCAAACCTGGGACTTATGTGAGGGTGTGTAATACTCAACACTATATCAGGCTGTGCCTTCACTTGTCAGTGATTCTTTACTCTATATGTGGAGAAATGAGCTGCCTGGGACTACTTGGGCTTCATCAGTTGTGAGAATTACAGATATTTATTGGAACACATTGCCTGCCATTGTATGGTTTTTACTTTTCCCCATTGAGCAATGATGCAAAGTGCAGAAGAGGTACTAAATATGAGTCAGGACTTAATGTGAAAGACTCAATCATGTAGTATTGCTACCTTTGGTTAGGTAGAATGGACATTGGCCATATAGATATAAACACATACACCTACATTAGAGAATGGCATGGACCTCAATGTTCTATTGGTGTTGCGATGAAAACTCAAAACTAGATCAAACTGTAGTACACAATTCTAGGTGTATAAGCTGTTACTGGATAATGTTATTATAAGAGGAGTGGTTTTCTTCTCCAGGCTGCCTGGGGGTGCTGACAGGTTCATAATACTGGTGATGTAACACACCTGTGAGGGGAGGAGTGCCCACAGTTTTCCTGGCTGGCTGGACACACCCCCTGTACCGGCCCGCCCTTTGGCAGGGGAGGTGAAAATCGGAGTGCAGCTGCAGGTCTGGTGGCTGGCACTGGGGTGCTGGAGACCAGCGGCAGCCAGGAAGGCCCACAGATCATTGGGGGAAGGGGGGAGAGATGGAATACTGTAACACCTTAGTACCCTTCTCTTCTTTAATCTTCAGGCCAGCTTCAGCCACCCTGCAGACCCTCCCATCCATGCAGGGTCCCAACACTTGGCCCACCACCAGGTTTCTTCAGGCCCCGCTCTGCTTGGGCACCCAGTGTGCAGATACATATCTGGCCAATCTGGCAAAATCGTCCTGCTTTCCCCTACATAGAGGGTGTATGGTGGTGTAGTGGTTCTGTTACTGGACTCGTAATCTAGAGAATATAAGTTCAAATCCTCCCATGGCAGTTTGAGAATTTCAATTCAATTTAGAAAGAAAGATTGAAAATAAAAAGCTGGTATCAGTAGAGGTTATAAAAACCCAATTTGTTCATTAATGTCCTTTAGGGAAGTCAATCTGCCATGTTTGCCCATTCTGGCCTATATGTAACTCCAGTTCCACACCATTGTCATTTACTCTTAACTGCCCTCTAAAGTGTCCCACCAAGCTACTCAGTTCTATCAAACCTTCACCCTGTGGACTGCAGAGCTTTAAGATGAAGGCCGTCCATCACCTTCTCAGGGCAACTAGAGATGGGCAATATTTGCTGGCCTTGTCAGTGGCTTACACATCCTGAGAATTAGTTTATAAAAAGCCTCCATTTACAGACCCTTCTTTATGTGTAAGAACTCATAACACCCCAGCACATGAAATCAACTTCCATATATTTCCCAGAACAAAGCCTGCACTCACAGCAACTTTAGTGCAAACATAATTTTAAGGTGAAACCATGCTGCATATGTTCCTGGTGTTTCTTGCCAGTAAAGAAGGAACAGCGAACTTGTATTTATATAGCATCTTTCACAACCTCAGGATGTCCCAAAGCACTTCTCAGCCAATCAAGTACTTTTTGAAATGCAGTTGCTTTTGTAATGTGCTAAAATAAAGAGAACACAGACAGTTTCCAAATATTTAAACACTCTTATTCTGACATTTAAAAAAATTCCAGGAACTCCTAAGTGGAGGCATAAATTTTGGTAATTCATGAATACTAACCCTTGGAGCAGAGGAGGCTGAGGGGAGACTTGATTGAGGTGTACAAAATTATGAGGAGCCTAGATAGAGTAGACAGGAAGTACCTGTTTTCCCTAGCGGAGAGTTCAAGAACTAGAGACATAGATTTAAGCTTGGACATAGATTGGCGGAAGGATTAGAGCGGACATGAGGAAAACCTTTTTACCCAGAGGGTGGTGGGTGTATGGAATTCGATGCCCAAATTGGTGGTCGAGGCAAAGACCCTCAACAGTTTTAAAAAGTACCTGGACCTACACCTAAAGTGCTGTAAGCTGCAGGGCTACAGATTGGGTGCTGGAAGGTGGGATTAGAATGGGCACCTGGTTGTTCTCAGAGCCAGCGCGGACATGATGGACTGAATGGCCCCATTCTGTGTTGTATCTTTTCTATGGTTCTATTTGCCTGCTCATTGAAAGAGCTATCCAATTAGTTCCACCCACCCTGCTCTTTCCCCATAACCCTGCAATTTTTTTCCTTTTCAAGTATTTATCCAGTTCCCTTTGGAAAATTACTATTGAATCTGCTTCCACCACCCTTTCAGGCAGTGCATTCCAGATCATTACAACTCACTGCGTAAAGAAATTTCACAACATCTCCCCCCCGGTTCTTTAGCAGACATCCAAGCAGATATTCTGGTGTATCCTAATCAAACAAGGGAACATGGATGTGTGTGTGTTGGGAGGGGTGAGGGGGATTGATAGTTCAGCACCACCTGATACAAAGTCAAATAAAGATTGAGTTTAGACATTCGAGTAACCAATAACCAAAAAAAACCCAAAATGCCTGGCCATTATCTCATTACTGTTTGTGGGACCTTGCTGTGCGCAATTTGGCTGCCGCATTTCCTACATTACAACAGTGACCACACTTCAAAAGTACTTCATTGGCTGTAAAGCACTTTGGAACGTCCTGAGGTCATGAAAGGCACTGTATAAATGCAAGTTCTTTCTTTCATTCTAACTTCCCTATTGTGGATTCCTGGTTAAATTTATTCAGGTAGAAGCACAGTAATGTAATTTATTCTACTTGTTGAGTACAGGGATATATAATTCAGACACCAGCACCAGCTATATGGGACCTTGTGGTTTTCAACATTGATATTCTTCGCATGGCGATGATGGCAGGTAGCCGCAGCAGGGGACGTGATTGGGATCAGCTGTTTCTGTTCCCAACTTCATGATTACAATCCACTTGTAAGCCTGAGCAGAGTGCCGCAGGGATCGGAGCGCACTCTGCACACCGCTTTATGTTGTAAAAAATTATTGCAGATGGGACTCAAGTTAATTCCTATCCTCGAGAGAAGGCGAGCTGCAGTGTTGTGGAAACCAATAGGGAACAGTGCCAACTGAAGCCATTTGAAGGGACTGTGTCATGTAAGCACGCAAAGGAACTGAGCACTGAGGCAACACCTTCATTTGTCCTAAACCGTTACCCATATTCATCAGTTTCCAAGGTGGTGGCAGATTATGATTCCACTATGTGGCTTTCAACATAATGGGGATAATTTCAACTCCCCAGGACGGGCTTGAGAGGAGCTGGGGGTGGGGGAGGGGGGGGATTAAGTTCTTAAAAATGTGAAACCCGACCCCGACCCGCCATAAACGCGCCTGCTTCAGGTTTAACCAGGGCGGGTTGGGGGTTCAGCGACTAACCTGCTCTCGAGAAGCGGGTCGGTAATTTAGTTTGTTAATGGGGCTGCCTGCCTCCGATTTTAGCAGCCATTTGGGTTTAATGGCTGTGTGTCGGGTTTCCCAAGGCTCGGGCGGCTAAAGGGAGGCGAGGACTGTCGGATCCAGCAGGTAAGCGTTTCTCCAGCACTGTTTGTGGGCCAAGAGGAGCAGGAGTCCTTCCCCCACCACCCAGCCCCCCAGCCCCCCAAGCAAACCCGCTGCAGCCGGAGACCGGAGAGGAGGGAGGGAGAGATGGCTGGGGGGTGGTCGCATCGGACCCCAGTATTGGGGGGGGGGGTTGAGTCATTTAAGGGTGGAGGGGGGGGGGGTGTCTGAAGATCGCGGTGCTGGTGTCTGAAGTATATATGCACTCAACAAGTAGAATAAATTATATTACTGTGCTTTCCGGACATTTGGAAGATAACCCCACATAATTTGAGTTTTACACAAAAACGTTCCAAATGCTAACATGGTGACCAGTACAAAGAGCTGGCATAACTCAGATTCACTGGATACATGACCGAAAAGATTAATGTTGATACATCCCAATCCATGTAGTTTGATAATTAATCACCGTAATGTATGAAGACTCATTGGGGCCTAAATTTGTTAGCGATCCAAGTTGAGCGTGATTCCAGCATCGTTGGACCTGCGCACCAGAACAGAGAGGGCCGAACTAACTACATCCGTGGACCTCAGAAACATATCTCATTGAAACATCTAAAATTCTGACAGGGCTAGACAGACTGGATGCAGGGAGGATGTTTCCCTTGGTTGAGGGGTCCAGAATGAGGGGTCACAGTCTCAGGATACGGGGTAGGACATTTAGGACTGAGATGAGGAGAAATTTCTTCACTCAGAGGGTGGTGAACCTGTGGAATTCTCTACCACAGAAGGCTGTGGAGGCCAAGTCACTGAATATATTTAAGAAGGAGCTAGATGGATTTCTAGACACAAATGTCATCGAGGGGTATGGGGAGAGAGTGGGAATATGGTATTGAGATAGAGGATCAGCCATGATCATATTGAATGGCAAAGCAGGCTCGAAGGGCCGAATGGCCTACTCCTGCTCCTATTTTCTATGTTCCAACGTTTCATCGCCGGCTGAAATTGGTCAAGCCCAGGAAGGCGAGTTGCATCGGGGTGCCTGATTGGTGCCCGTAGCTTGACTGCATTATGATGATGAGGCCCAAGGACGCAGATCATAGATCCATAGGTAAGTCTGGGGGTGGGGGGGATGGGAGGCGATTGAGAGGGGGGAGGCAGCAGCCCACAGTTATTTTTGTGGAAGCAGGAGGACCACTCCTGCTCCTTCTAACTCTTAAAATAAAACAAAATTTGCAAAAAAATGTGAGCCTTTTTTTTGAGCAGTCTCCAGCGGTCCTTTAAGGACTACTGACTAGGGAGCTCAGAACCCAGAAAAACTAGATGCATCTTGTGCATCGCAAGCTCTGAAATTAGAAGGAATTTAGAAGTCTGAAAATGAGTGCAGGAGCCTCATTTTAATATCAACATCAAGCCAGTGCTCTTTTCAGGTGGTTTCCAGGACGGCCATATAAAAGGCTCTGACCAATTTAGCAGTGGTCCGAATGCCCATGCAGATTGGACGTGGGCCTCGGCCCTGCTAAATTGGTTATCATTATGCCCATTTTATGCCTGTAAAATGGGTATAACAATGTTGAATTCAGATACCATTGGTCTTAAGAAATCTCTCTATTGTAGAAAATAAAACTGGATCAATACATATTGACCCAAGTCTTTCAATGGTGGTAAAAGCAAGTCCAAACGAGACCTTATAGCAGAGGTAGCGCGAAAAGCTGATAATGTGGAAAATGTCTCATTGATTCAATCCAGCTCTTGATAATAAATGGTTCAAATGAAGTTTTTGGTCCACTGGCAGAAATGTTTTAATGCTGCATTAAACTTACAACAGAAAAAAATACCTTTTATACCAATGACTTGAAATTAGGCTCAAATGTGAACATACAACCACCTGATGGGGGTCACCGCCAAACGGTGGTAACCAGGAACCTCAGAGGGGACTCGAGAAATTATCTCCAGTGTGTTCATGTAAAATTCCTTTGTCTGCTCATATAACTGAGGTGCCAGCCCAGTTGGTGTTACTGGGTAGATTTTCTACTCCCTTACCCAGATATGGAACTTAAGTTGCAGATCAGCCGTCCGTTATAGCAACTGCCCGATTGAAATCAGTGGAAATGAAAATAAGGTAGTTTTTATTACCCGGCCGGCATCGTTGGCTATACACCTGGGCGACGAGTTGAAAATCTCCCCAATGCCTGCATTAAAACAGCAGACAGAGGGACTGCCTGCAAACACTACACCAGCCATGGCTCAGTGGTAGCACTCTCGTCTCTAAGTCAGCAGGTTGGGAGTTCAAGTCCCACTCCACTTGAGACTTGAACACAAAATCTAGGGGGACACTTCGGTGCACTACTGAGGGTGTGCTGCAATGTCGGAGATGCCGTCTTTCCGATGACATGTTAAGCCGAGGCTCTGTCTGCCCTCTCAGGGATGTAAATGATCCCATGACTCAATTTGAAGATGAGCAAGGGAATTCTCCTTGGTGTTCTAGCCAATATTCATCCCTCAACCAGCAAATGCAATGGGCCCCGACAACATCCCAGCTGTAGTTCTGAAGACTTGTGCTCCAGAACAAACCGCGCCTCCAGCCAAACAGTTCCAGTACAGCTACAATACTGGCATCTACCTGACAATGTGGAAAATTGCCCAGGTATGTCCTGCCCACAAAAAACAAGACAAATCCAATCCGGCCAATAACTGCCCCATCAGTCTACTCTCAGTCATCAGCAAAGTGATGGAAGGTGTTGTCGACAGTGCTATCAAGCAGCACTTACTCAACAATAACCTGCTCACCGATGCTCAGTTTGGGTTCCACAGGACCACTTGGCTCCAGACCTCATTACAGCCTTGATCCAAACATGGACAAAAGAGCTGAATTCCAGAGGTGAGGTGAGAGTGACTGCCTTTGACATCAAGGCAGCATTTGACCGAGTGTGGCACCAAGGAGCCCTAGTAAAATTGAAATCAATGGGAATCGGGGGAAAACTCTCCAGTGGCTGGAGTCGTACTTAGCACAAAGGAAGATGGTAGTGGTTGTTGGAGGCCAATCATCTCAGCCCCAGGATATTGCTGCAGGAGTTCCTCAGGGCAGTGTCCTTGGCCCAACCATCTTCAGCTGCTTCATCAATGACCTTTCTCTCCATCATAAGGCCAGAAATGGGGATGTTCGCTGATGATTGCACAGTGTTCAGTTCCATTCGCAACCCCTCATATAATGAAGCAGTCCGAGCCCGCATGCAGCAAGACCTGGACAACATCCAGGCTTGGGCTCATAAGTGGCAAGTAACATTCGCGACCATCTCCAACAAGAGAGAGTTTAACCACCTCCCCTTGACATTCAACGGCATTACCATCACTGAATCCCAACCATCAACATCCTGGGGGTCACCACTGACCAGAAACTTAACTGGACCAGCCACATAAATACTGTGGCTACAAGAGTAGGTCAGAGGCTGGGTATTCTGCGGCGAGTGACTCACCTCCTGACTCCCCAAAGCCTTTCCACCATCTACAAGGCACAAGTCAGGAGTGTGATGGAATACTCTCCACTTGCCTGGATGAGTGCAGCTCCAACAACACTCAAGAAGCTCGACAGCATCCAGGACAAAGCAGCCCGTTTGATTGGCACCCCATCCACCACCCTAAACATTCACTGCCTTCACCATCAGCGCACCGTGGCTGCAGGGTGTACCCTTCCACAGGATGCACTACAGCAACTCGCCAAGGCTTCTTCGACAGCACCTCCCAAACCCATAACCTCTCCCACCTAGAAGGACAAGGGCAGCAGGCACAAGGGAACAGCACCACCTGCATGTTCCCCTCTAAGTCACACACCATCCCGACTTGGAAATATATCGCCGTTCCTTCATCGTCGCTGGGTCAAAATCCTGGAACTCCCTTCCTAACAGCACTGTGGGAGAACCTTCACCACACGGACTGCAGCGGTTCAAGAAGGCAGCTCACCACCATCTTCACAAGGGTAATTAGGGATGGGCAATAAATGCTGGCCTTGCCAGCGATGCCCACATCCCATGAACAAATAAAAAAAAATCACTAAAACAGATTATCTGGTTATGTTCTTATTGCTGTTTGTGGGACCTTGCTGTGGACAAATTGGCTACACTGTTTCCTACTTTACAACAGTAACTACACTTCAAAAGTACTTCATTGGCTGTTAATTGTTTTGGGAGGTCCTTAGGTCATGAAAGGCACTGTATAAATGCAAGTTCTTTCTTATACTAGCATTGGAAAGAAGATAATTTCAAAGCACAAATCAGTTCTTAGTGAATTGTATTAAAACAGCATATAAAATACAGCTATTTAAAAAAAAACATTTTTATTGATGTATTAGAGTTCTGTTTGTTTAAAATTGTAATTATTGAATTGCTGACTGTGATCTATTTGAATTCAATGCATGGCTGACTCGGAACAGCAGAATGTTTGATGGTGATTCTCAACTACTGACAACCCCTCTTTAGTTCTGACTGGAGTCTAATTGGGCTACTTTAGGCAATATCCTTCCTCTAGACATACTCGTGCCTCAACTACATTGATACTAATGCACTAAGCAATAAGTTGAGCATGTCTGAGCCAATAAACCATTCCCAAGCATTGAGTAAAAATGCTTGAGCTCATTTTCTGTTGCTGTCTGTGACTCTTGAACTCACAGACATGCCGATGAAGAGCAAGGAGAGGGTCAGACACTGAATGAAACTGTGAGCAGGCGGTTGGAATAGTTACTCAAGTCGAGGTGACACCGGATCTTGGCTCAGTAACAGTAAGCTCTCCTCACCCACCAACCTGTGATCAGCCACTCACCATCATCAAACCCACCGATGCCCTCCAAACTGTGTGGGTCTAGGCTGGCACTCGCTTCAAATAGTGTGATGCTCCCACAGTACTGATTCCCTGCTCCTGGATCGCTGCAACAAAAAAAGGCACAGAGAGAGCAGATGAGAGTTATTGGATTCTGTTGTTACTTCCAGATTGTGTCGGCACACTTGTCGTATCCTTTCACAGACTGAAATATATACTTTTGCCAATTAGAGCTCGGCCAGCTGTGTGATTTATGGTTAATGCTGTCGGTGTTTTTTTACTGTAATATCACCCTTCACGTTGATTTTGGAAAGCATTCAGATGGCACTATTTGGGCTACAGTTCTTCAACAAATCAGCTAAATAAAAACCAAGCAGATAAAGGAAAGTGTTTGATCCACCCACACTGTCATTTAGTCGCAGTGGTTAACACAACCTGTTACCTATGACTTTACTTGAGTCACTCAATCCTGTTCTTGTGTTACCGGCACGGAAAACTCTCACTCATCAATGAAGCTAGGTTGGTTCATTTTACCATTTCAATGAGATCAAAAAAGAAATAACTCATCAGGCCCAAAAGCAACCTCTGCATGCTAACCCTTCAGTGTTTCTTTTTCTCTCACACCTGATCATTTGTGCCACTTGCAATTCTTCCCCTTCTCCTATCTGATAGCTTCTCATTTATAGTTATTCCTTTAGGGTTCATTTCCTTTGACTGAACTCGAAATAACAGATTTTGTGAAGGGAAAGGATTTACTTCGACCAGTTGAGTTTCAATAAAAAGACCTATTCGCTCTAATCAGAGTCATGTATATCATAGACTCATAGAAGGTTACAGCACGGAAGGAGGCCATTCGGTCCATCGAGTCCGTGCCGGCTCTATGTATGAGCAATCCAGCTAGTCCCACTGCCCCGCCCTTTCCCCGTAGCCCTGCACATTTTTTCATTTCAAGTACTTATCCAGTTCCCTTTTGAAGGTCATGATTGAATTTGCCTCCACCACTCCCTCGGGCAGTGCATTCCAGATCCTAACCACTCGCTGTGTAAAAAAGTTTTTCCTCATGTCACCTTTGGTTCTTTTGCCAATCACTTTAAATCTATGCCCTCTGGTTCTTGACCTTTCCACCAATGGGAACAGTTTCTCTCTATCTACTCTGTCTCGACCCTTCTTGATTTTAAATACCTCTATCAAATCTCCTCTCAAACTTCTCTGTTCCAAAGAGAACAATGCCAGCTTTTCCAGTCTATCCACGTAATTTAAGTCCCTCATCCCTGGAATCATTCTAGTAAATCTCCGCTGCATCTGCTCTAAGGCCTTCACATCCTTCCTAAAGTGCAGTGCACAGAGGAGCCGAGCCGAGCGGAGGGAGCGTCCGATAAAAGGCGGGATTTCAGAGCGCTGAGAGGAGCCGAGCCGAGCGGAGGGAGCGTCCGATAAAAGGCGGGATTTCAGAGCGCTGAGAACAGCTGAGAGGAGCCGAGCCGAGCGGAGGGAACGTCCGATAAAAGGCGGGATTTCAGAGCGCTGAGAGGAGCCGAGCCGAGCGGAGGGAGCGTCCGATAAAAGGCGGGATTTCAGAGCGCTGAGAACAGCTGAGAGGAGCCGAGCCGAGCGGAGGGAGCGTCCGATAAAAGGCGGGATTTCAGAGCGCTGAGAGGAGCCGAGCCGAGCGGAGGGAGCGTCCGATAAAAGGCGGGATTTCAGAGCGCTGAGAGGAGCCGAGCCGAGCGGAGGGAGCGTCCGATAAAAGGCGGGATTTCAGAGCGCTGAGAACAGCTGAGAGGAGCCGAGCCGAGCGGAGGGAGCGTCCGATAAAAGGCGGGATTTCAGAGCGCTGAGAGGAGCCGAGCCGAGCGGAGGGAGCGTCCGATAAAAGGCGGGATTTCAGAGCGCTGAGAGGAGCCGAGCGGAGCTGCGACCGAGTTCGAAGTGACGTCAGGAATCAGATCGGGACGCGACACAGGGGAGGCACCTGATTGGTGAGTAGGTTCAGGTGAGTATTTCTCCTTATCTACAGTAACTGAAGTAAAAGGAAAGGGAAGGTCTGCAGGTCTTATAGGAAGTAACGTTTATTTTTAGTGAATCAAGGTCCCTAGTGTAGTTAACATTCTCTAAATTGAGAACAATTTAAAGGAGTAAACTCCTTAAAGGGAGTGGTAAGTAGTTTTTCTTTCCTTTTTTTTTCTCTTGACATTGTAGTTGTTCTTAAGCTAATTTAAGGGTTAAGTCATGGCAGGAGATCCCAGCGCCGTGTCATGTTCCTCTTGTGGGATGTGGGAATTCAGGGCTCCTTCCTGTATCCCTGATTCCTTCACCTGCGGGAAGTGTGTCCAGCTGCAGCTATTGTTTGACCGCTTGACGGCTCTGGAGCTGCGGATGGACTCACTTTGGAGCATCCGCGATGCTGAGAAAGTCGTGGATAGCACGTTCAGTGAGTTGGTCACACCGCAGATAAAAATTACTGAGGGAGATAGTGAATGGGTGACCAACAGACAGAGGAAGAGTAGGAAGGCAGTGCAGGGGTCCCCTGCGGTCATCTCCCTCCAAAACAGGTATACCGTTTTGGATACTGTTGGCGGAGATGGCTCACCAGGGGAAGGTGGCAGTGGCCAGGTTCATGGCACCGTGGCTGGCTCTGCTGCACAGAGGGCAGGAAAAAGAGTGGCAGAGCTATAGTGATAGGGGACTCGATTGTAAGGGGAATAGACAGGCGTTTCTGCGGACGCAACCGAGACTCCAGGATGGTATGTTGCCTCCCTGGTGCAAGGGTCAAGGATGTCTCGGAGCGGCTGCAGGACATTCTGGAGGGGGAGGGTGAACAGCCAGTTGTCGTGGTGCATATAGGCACCAACGATATAGGTAAAAAACAGGATGAGGTCCTACAAGCTGAATTTAGGGAGTTAGGAGTTAAACTAAAGAGTAGGACCTCAAAGGTAGTAATCTCAGGATTGCTACCAGTGCCACGGGTTAGTCAGAGTAGGAATGACAGGATAGCTAAGATGAATACGTGGCTTGAGAGATGGTGCAAGCTGGAGGGATTCAAATTCCTGGGCCATTGGAACCGGTTCTGGGGGAGGTGGGACCAGTACAAATTGGACGGTCTGCATCTGGGCAGGACTGGAACCAATGTCCTAGGGGGAGTGTTTGCCAGTGCTGTTGGGGAGGGTTTAAACTAATGTGGCAGGGGGATGGGAACCGATGCAGGAAGTCAGTGGGAAATAAAGTGGTGACAGAAACAAAAGGCAGTAAGGGAGAGTGTACAGAACATGACCGGACAGATGGTCTGAGAAAGCAGGGCAAAGACCAAGGGAAGTCTAGATTAAACTGCATTTATTTCAATGCAAGAAGTCTGATGGGCAAGGCAGATGAACTCAGGGCATGGATGGGTACATGGGACTGGGATGTTATAGCTATTACTGAAACATGGCTAAGGGAGGGGCAGGACTGGCAGCTCAATGTTCCAGGGTACAGATGCTATAGGAAAGATAGAGCAGGAGGTAAGAGAGGAGGGGGAGTTGCGTTCTTGATTAGGGAGAACATCACGGCAGTAGTGAGAGGGGATATATCCGAGGGTTCGCCCACTGAGTCCATATGGGTAGAACTGAAAAATAAGAAGGGAGAGATCACTTTGATAGGATTGTACTACAGACCCCCAAATAGTCAACGGGAAATTGAGGAGCAAATATGTAAGGAGATTACAGACAGCTGCAAGAAAAATAGGGTGGTAATAGTAGGGGACTTTAACTTTCCCAACATTGACTGGGACAGCCATAGCATTAGGGGCTTGGATGGAGAGAAATTTGTTGAGTGTATTCAGGAGGAATTTCTCATTCAGTATGTGGATGGCCCGACTAGAGAGGGGGCAAAACTTGACCTCCTCTTGGGAAATAAGGAAGGGCAGGTGACAGAAGTGTTAGTGAGGGATCACTTTGGGACCAGTGATCATAATTCCATTAGTTTTAAGATAGCTATGGAGAAGGATAGGTCTGGCCCAAAAGTTAAAATTCTAAATTGGGGAAAGGCCAATTTTGATGGTATTAGACAGGAACTTTCAGAAGTTGATTGGGAGAGTCTGTTGGCAGGCAAAGGGACGTCTGGTAAGTGGGAGGCTTTCAAAAGTGTGTTAACCAGGGTTCAGGGTAAGCACATTCCTTATAAAGTGAAGGGCAAGGCTGGTAGAAGTAGGGAACCTTGGATGACTCGGGAGATTGAGGCACTAGTCAAAAATAAGAAGGAGGCATATGACATGCATAGGCAGCTGGGATCAAGTGGATCCCTTGAAGAGTATAGAGATTGCCGGAGTAGAGTTAAGAGAGAAATCAGGAGGGCAAAAAGGGGATATGAGATTGCTTTGGCAGATCAGGCAAAGGTGAATCCAAAGAGCTTCTACAAATACATAAAGGGCAAAAGGGTAACTAGGGAGAGAGTAGGGCCTCTTAAGGATCAACAAGGTCATCTATGTGCGGAACCACAAGAGATGGGTGAGATCCTGAATGAATATTTCACATCGGTATTTACGGTTGAGAAAGGCATGGATGTTAGGGAACTTGGGGAAATAAATAGTGATGTCTTGAGGAGTGTACATATTACAGAGAGGGAGGTGCTGGAAGTCTTAACGCGCATCAAGGTAGATAAATCTCCGGGACCTGATGAAATGTATCCCAGGACGTTATGGGAGGTTAGGGAGGAAATTGCGGGTCCCCTAGCAGAGATATTTGAATCATCCACCGCTACAGGTGAGGTGCCTGATGATTGGAGGGTAGCAAATGTTGTGCCTTTGTTTAAGAAGGGCGGCAGGGAAAAGCCTGGGAACTACAGACCAGTGAGCCTGACATCTGTAGTGGGTAAGTTGTTAGAGGGTATTCTGAGGGACAGAATCTACAGGCATTTGGAGAGGCAGGGACTAATTAGGAACAGTCAGCATGGTTTTGTGAGAGGAAAATCATGTCTCACGAATTTGATTGAGTTTTTTGAAGGGGTAACCAAGAAGATAGATGAGGGCTGTGCAGTAGACGTGGTCTACATGGACTTCAGCAAAGCATTTGACAAGGTACCGCATGGTAGGTTGTTACATAAGGTTAAATCTCATGGGATCCAAGGTGAGGTAGCCAATTGGATACAAAATTGGCTTGACGACAGAAGACAGAGGGTGGTTGTCGAGGGTTGTTTTTCAAACTGGATGCCTGTGTCCAGCGGTGTGCCTCAGGGATCGGTGCTGGGTCCGCTGTTATTTGTTATTTATATTAATGATTTGGATGAGAATTTAGGAGGCATGGTTAGTAAGTTTGCAGATGACACCAAGATTGGTGGCATTGTGGACAGTGAAGAAGGTTATCTAGGATTGCAACGGGATCTTGATAAATTGGGCCAGTGGGCCGATGAATGGCAGATGGAGTTTAATTTAGATAAATGTGAGGTGATGCATTTTGGTAGATCGAATCGGGCCAGGACCTACTCCGTTAATGGTAGGGCGTTGGGGAGAGTTATAGAACAAAGAGATCTAGGAGTACAGATTCATAGCTCCTTGAAAGTGGAGTCACAGGTGGATAGGGTGGTGAAGAAGGCATTCAGCATGCTTGGTTTCATTGGTCAGAACATTGAATGCAGGAGTTGGGGTGTCTTGTTGAAGTTGTACAGGGCATTGGTGAGTCCACACTTGGAGTACTGTGTACAGTTCTGGTCACCCTATTATAGAAAGGATATTATTAAACTAGAAAGAGTGCAGAAAAGATTTACTAGGATGCTACCGGGACTTGATGGTTTGACTTACAGGGAGAGGTTAGACAGACTGGGACTTTATTCCCTGGAGAGTAGGAGGTTAAGGGGTGATCTTATAGAAGTCTATAAAATAATGAGGGGCATAGATAAGGTCGATAGTCAAAATCTTTTCCCAAAGGTAGGGGAGTCTATAACGAGGGGGCACAGATTTAAGGTGAGAGGGGAGAGATACAAAAGGATCCAGAGGGGCAATTTTTTCACTCAAAGGGTGGTGAGTGTCTGGAACGAGCTGCCAGAGGCAGTAGTAGAGGCGGGTACAATTTTGTCTTTTAAAAAGCATTTGGACAGTTACATGGGTATCGAGGGATATGGGCCAAGTGCAGGCAATTGGGACTAGCTTAGTGGTATAAACTGGGCGACATGGACATGTTGGGCCGAAGGGCCTGTTTCCATGTTGTAACTTCTATGATTCTATGATTCTATGATACAGAGCTGGGCACAATACTCCAGTTGTGGCCGAACCAGTGTTTTATAAAGGTTCATCATGACTTCCTTGCTTTTGTACTCTGTGCCTCTATTTATAAAGCCCACGACCCCGTATGCTTTTTGAACAACTTTCTTAAACGGCCCTGCCACTGTCAACGATTTGTGAACATCAGCCCCCAGATTCCTCTGTCCTCTACCCCTTTTAGAATTGTGCCCTCTAGTTTATATTGCCTCTCCTTATTTTTCCTACTGCAATGCATCGCTTCGCATTTTTCCTCGTTAAACTTCATCTGCCATGTGTTGTCTGCTCATCCCACCAGGTGTCTATATCCTCTTGAAGTATATCACTATCCTCCTCACTGTTTACTACCCTTCCAAATTTTGTGCCATCTGCAAAGTTTGAAATTGTGCCCTGTACTCCTAAGTCCAAGTCATTAATATATATCAAGAAAGGCAGTGGTCCCAGCACCGACCCCTGGGGAACACCACTGTACACCTTCCTCCAGTCCGAAAAACAACCGTTCACTACTACTCTCTGTTTCCTGTCATTTAGCCAATTCTGTGTCCATGTTGTTATTGCCTCCTTTATTCCATGGGCCGCAATCTTAATAGAAAGCATAGCATGTGGCACTTTATCAAATGCTTTTTGAAAGTCCATATACACCACATCGACGGCATTGCCCTCATCTACCCTCACTGCTACCTCATCAAAAAACACTATCAAGTTGGTTAAACACGATTTGCCTTTAACAAATCCGTGCTGGCTTTCCATAATCAATCCACACTCATCCAAGTGACTGTTAATTCTGTCCTGGATTATCATTTCTAAAAGTTTCCCCATCACCGAGGTTAACCTGACTGGCCTATAGTTGCTGGATTTATCTTTACAATCTTTTTTGAACAAGGGTGTAACATTTGCAATTCTCCAGTCCTCTGGCACCACTCCCATATCTAAAGATGTCTGGAAGATTATGGCCAGAACCTCCGCAATCTCTCCCCTTACTTCCTTCAGCATCCTAGGGTGCATCCAATCCGAACCAGGTGACTTATCTATTTTAAGTACAGCTAGCCTTTCTAGTACCTCTTCTTTCTCAATTTTTCACCCATCCAGTATCTTCACTATATCTTCGTTTACTTAGACTCTGGCAGCATCTTCTTCCTTGGTAAAGACCGATGCAAAGTACTCATTTAGTACCTCAGTCATGCCCACTGCCTCCATGAGTAGATCTCTTTTATGGTCCTTAATTGGCCCCACCCCTCCTCTTACTACCCGTTTACTGTTTATATGCCTGTAGAAGACTTTAGGATTCCCTTTTATGTTAGCCGCTAGTCTATTCTCACACTCTCTCTTTGCCCCTCTTATTCCCTTTTTCACTTCCCCTCTGAACTTTCTATATTCAGCCTGGTTCTCACTTGTGTTATCAACCTGACACCTGTCATATGCCACTTTTCTCTGCTTCATCTTATTCTCTATCTCCTTTGTCATCCCGGGAGCTCTGGCTTTCCATTCCACACAGGCAATAGCACTGGCCGCAGAATGGACGTACAGGGACAGGGGAATCGGGGGTGGAGACAGCTATCACTGAATATCCACCACAGAGTACGGCACCCTTCATCTTCCGAATGGTCTTTTAGACCAGTCTGCCGTGCTCTTACCCAAAATGGGCAGGGACCTCATTACAATAAGAAAATAAATATCATTGATATTGAAATTGGTGCAGGCGCGGTTTTCTAATTTCCGATTTCTGTGAGCTCCTCCAGCCCTACAAGTCTCTTCGACCCCACGCAACTCTGCATTTCATTAACTCTGGCCTCTTGTACCAAAACCCCCTTTGCACCAACTGGTGGCTGTGCCTTCAGTTGCCTAGGTCCCACAATCTGGAATTCTCTACCTAAACCCCTTTGCTTCTCCACCAACCTCTTCTCCTTTAAAATCCTCCTGAAAAAACACTGACGTGCCACATAGCATACAGGCCCATGCCTCTTTAATCAAGCTTTTGGTCACTCCTCCTAAAAGCGCCTTCTTTGGGCATTTTGTTCATTTTTGGAGGTTCTTACCTCCAATTTTTGCCAACAAGATTGATCATTGCCACAATTAAAATTCTGGAAATGGAAATTCCAATAGGGACTCTTCTTCTTTTGTATTATTTGGAGGAGGAAGAAGAGAATGAAAAGAGAGTTGTGAAGCAGGTTTAATGATAGCAGGGAAAGACTGTCCGCCCTTGCCTTTACCAATGCAGCTGTCTTTATAGACCCAGGCACATCTGCCTGGGAATGGGCAAAATGATCAATAGTGGGAATGAGTTGCCAGAAAGGATAGCTGAGGCCAGAACCTAGAAATCACTTTGTGCGATATTAGCATATGAACACTTAACAAATTCTTATGACCTTTCTTTATCTTAACAGAGGTACTAATGCATTTCAAATAAATAGATTCAGCCATCCATTAGAAAGCGGACAGATTAATGGCATACAAATGTGTTAAGCATTTTCAGATATCACACACAGTAGTTTCAGGGCTTACATTTCCTAATATTCCAACATTAGAATACAAAGCTGAAGTGTGTAGGGCCTGGGTGTTAGCTGCTACCTGTGCTTTTCCTCCCCGTGGCATATACATGGCCTGGGTGGACTTCATCCTGATTGCTCCGGCAGTATTCTTGATTGGAATTTACCCCTCCAATCCAAAAAAAGATTCACTTGTCTCTGTAACATCTCCTGCAGAAGTACCTCCAAAAAAAAGACGTAATATGATATTGCATGGCCATTGGCTAGTGCGGGCTGAAGCATCACCTCATAGCTTGTGAGATGTATGGTACGACACGACACGTTAGAAACTGAGCCTCAAGCTGTCAATTATTTGTTACTCTGTTTAGACAATAAACGCTAGAACTCATTTGCAATGCATGTGCTTGCTTCAATTGGTTAACTAACAGGCCAGCTTTCAGGGGCACATAGATCATCTCCAGTAATCTTTATAACACTCTGCATTGTGATTTCATCAATATCATTCCTCCATTTGCTAGGTAAAGGAAATATATTAATAGATTATCAATTCATCAAAGTACGCACAGGACTAATAACAGAAAAGAATGTATTGAACATACAGGCAAGGGACACGTTGAACACAGCTTGGAGGGACACATTTCAGTTGCTGGATTTGTAAAACAAAGTGGGGTGATTTTGATGGCAAAGTTTATACTGACAGACTACCTGGAGTCACTCTGAAGTGTTGGTGCAAAGACTCACTCTTGCCATGCCCCACACAACTATTGAGTTCCCAGTCTCAATCTTGCCATGTTAGGAAAGCCGAAAAGGAAGGCGAGACACTTCTCCATGGAGGAGAGGTAGAGGGGAATGTGTAGTGGTCATAGGGCTACTCTTGCGCAGCTCTTATATCATTAGCAGAGGCCTGGAAGCAGATCGCCAGACTGGCAACTCAATATCAGTTGGTGCGGGGTCCAAAGACCAGAGAATGAAATAGAAAATAACTTTGAGGAAAAGAGGGGATTGCACCATCTCAAATTTCTAAAATAATGCAACACCTATCAGAGACCATTATTGGATTGAAATAAAACAGAAACCAATTCCACATAAATTCAGAAAATGAATGGCTGCTACATTGTACTTGTAGATGGAAAACAATTTATACCAACTTCTGTTAATTGTTTAACACTTAAAAGTGCTGATGATGGCATACATTTTTTTAACTGCGTTGAGCTGCTAATTATTTGAATTCAGTAAAACTTTGTGCTCTTCATTTCTGCCTCGTCCCAATGCCCTTCTTCCTTTTTTTGGATGCCTCTGCGTAGTCCTCCACTTGAAGATATGCTTTAAAAGTACCACAAAATCTATTACATATAGCTGACAGTTACCTCAGTCTTGCAATGTGTTGAGTACTCCCAGCCCTAGAGCCCCTGTGGCCCCAGCCTACCAAACAACGGATAGATCATTGGCAGCCGGTGCCCTGGGATAGACCAGACGTACCAGCATGGTGAAAGGTGGAAGTGTGGATCAGCTGCGAGTCCAGTCCTGGATAATGTTCCGGACTCCCATATGTAAAAGGCAACTTTTCTTTTTCAGTCCCCTTGTAAGGGGGTGCTGAGTGGACATTGGTAGCTGCTTTCTGGGAGGGGTGGGGGAGAGTGACACCCTCCCTTAGCCTGGCACATTTCAGCCATCCCCTCAGCCTGGCATACCAGCCACGGTTTGTGGCCTCTCAGGGCAAGCGGCCATTTGCACCTGTAGTGGTGCAGACAGTTGTCCAAGGCATTTAACTTAAAGGGACGCCCCCTGACCTTGCACACTTTGATGGGATGAGTGCCGGAGGTTCTGGGTGGGCACATCACAGCACTTCCACCTGGATATTAAGCCCTTGTGGATTTTCGGTCCCACTGCTGTTTGGTAGGAAAACTATAGTTTCATATCAGAGATAGTTCCTCAAGACAAATAGAGTTGATATCATAAAATAGCATTGGTGCTTGATGATGTGTTTCAGAGCTGAGAGTTGACATTCCAAGTTAAAGCTGTGCAAGTTGCATACAGCACTTTCAGAAATGTTTTTCCCACAAAATTAATGGAGTTTCTGGCAATTGCTTTTGAACAAAACAACAATAATTTGTATCTAATTCCTCCCTTGGAATAAAGAGGCCGTCTATAACTCATCACCCAGCGTCAAGAAGTTGCCCATTACCAATGGATATAGTACATTTTTTAGCAGTTTCTATTCTAGAGGAATCTCTGTGCATTTTCTACAAAGTACCAATGAAAATTTAGCAGGAATAGATAATTTAAATCCTACAGTTTTTATAATCCTGTCTCAGTTTATAGCTTTCAATTTTTATATTTCTCCAGCACCATTTGAAAATCTACTATTTTGCTTTTACCTGCATGGGAATGGATAAAAGCTGAAATCAGTAAACAAAAGCAAAATAGTCAAATAGTCACCCTCAACTTCGCATGACATTGGCGGCTATACTTTGGTAATACAACAACAACTTGCATTTATATAGCACCTTTAACGTAGTAAAACGTCCCAAGGCACTAATGGCAATAGAATCGGGGTGCAGGACTCTCTGGAAGGTTCAACTGGCTAAGTCCCACTTTTGATTCCCAGGCTGTTGTGAGTTAGCTGAACTCAGCTGGACTAATAGTAAAGGGGCTACAATCAGTGGCCTGGTTTAAAGTGGATCACAAATGGTCAGGGCTTCCACTATCTAAAACTATCCAGCAGTTCATGTTCGAAAATGGACGTCACATGAGGACAAAAGCAGGGTCAGTTGCAATCCCTTCCTTGGCAAAATAGTCGGCTGACATTGACTGCCTAGGGTCATTCATGAAAAATAGCCACAGTAACTCTTGAGATGCCAAAGTGCAACTAGCACCTGAGGAACCATATCTCGACATGGACCGAAGGGGAATAGAAATTTTATGGTAAAGAAAAAAAAACAAAAAAATTTGAACAAGCAGAATGATTGAAAAAGACAAAGGTAAACATTTCAAAGACTTCAATCTTACATTTAACTAGCACAGCTAATCTTGTAAAGGATGATTCCGTTTGTGCCCTGCCTGATATTGTACTACATTTCACAATAACTCCAAGATTACAAACTGGTCTTGTTCACTTTAAATGAGCTTTGCATCAGTAACTTCCCAACATATAATTAATTATTCTGCAGCATATCATTTTCCTCATAAGCTATCTGTTCTAGATTACTTATTCCTCATTCCTTTGACATTTCGTACTGCTTTTGCTAGTGTATATTTGTATTAATAGGATTGAATTCTGTTGTATGCACTTCAATTGGATTAATGCATGAACCATCTAATTTTTCTAGGTCAGCTCACAGATTAGATGTAAAGATTTTGTAAATCTAACATAAAACACAAGCAGCCACTAAAAAAATAGCATTGCTGTGTCATATCTATTTTTGTCCATCGATATTTATTCTGCAGGTTATTCCAATTACGTTAAAAATGTCAATGTTATTTCAAAATAAACTTTAGTGGAGTTTTAAAGGATAAGGTTACCAATATGTCCAGACCTCATACCTAAATATTGTTGGTCTGCCTCTATAAATAAAAGGTAAGGACTCTTACTCATTCTTTCTGGGGTATTTAAAACAATGCCGTTCCTCAGTCTTCCCTTCTTCCTAAAACCTACATGCTCTTGAACAGCCCATACAGAAGATTAAGGGAGAACCCCAGTGAGATACACAAGGTATTAACTGGCGTAGAAAAGGTGAACACACAATATTACTTTAAAGTAAGTCAGCCCAGTAGAAGAAGAGGATGTAGATTTAAATTTGATCGATAAAAAAATGCCTTTGCTCAAAGGTTGATAAAATATCTTGACTAATGTAGCAGCAGCAGTGGAGCCAGACATTAAGGTTAAAGATCCAATTGGCTACTTGTCTGATCATTTGGAATACCAGAGGGGTGAGCTCAATGGCTGAGATGGTCTTTTCTCATCTTTGATTTTTCCTTGTGAACTTGGGGTTACTTAATGACTTCTTGGTTTATCTCATCGTCTCTCCTCCTCTTTTTAACCTTAGCGATGTTCTATTCTCCCAACCCTGAGCCTTTTCCTACGTTTCTCCAAAAAATTGTCAGTGATTTATCACTTATCCAACGGGTGGACTCAACTGAATTGTGTACAAGTAATAAAGAAAAGAAAAAAAGATTAATAACTAATTAAAATGTTTTGGTGGTGTACATTGAGGGATAGAAGTTGGCCAGGACACTAGCAGAACTCCTCTACTCTACCTGGAATAGTCATGAGATCATTTACATCCACCTTGAGTAGGTAGAAAAGATCTTGAGATAACATCTCATTAGAAAGATGCCACCTCTGTTAGTGCAGCACTCCCTCAATAGTGAAGTTATAAGTCCTTTGTTTGTCATCCATTCAATGAATATTGCATCCAATGGGCCAAGTGTCACCCATAGCTCAGTGGGTAGCACTCTTGCCTCAGAGTCAGAAAGTCATGGGTTGAAGTCCCATTTCAGAGACTTAAGTACAAAATCTAGGCTGATACTTCAGTACAGTACTGGGGGAGTGCTGCAATGTTGGAGGTGCCGTCCTTCAGATGAGACGTTAAACTGAGGCCTCGTCTGCCCTTTCAATGGATGTAAAAGATCCCATGGCACTATTTTGAAGAAAAGCAGGGGAGTTCTCCCCTGTGTCCTGGCCAATATTTATCCCTCAACCAACACCACTTAAAAAAACAGATTATCTGGTCATTATCACATTGATGTTTGTGGGACCTTGCTGGGTTCAAATTGGCTGCCGCACTTCCTACATTACAACAGTGACTACACTTCAAAAAGTACTTCATTTGGCTGTAAAGCACTTTGGGACATCCTGAGATCATGAAAGGCACTATATAAATGCAAGTGCTTTTTTTCTTTCTTTTAGGCACATTTTCGGTTTATGTCATGTGTATACATAGAAAATAAATACATTTATGTTGGTTTATAAAAATAGAAAAACAAAGTGAAGTAGACCAACAGGAGGAAGGTGATGCAGAAGTGGCATGTCACAGAAGACATGATGTCATTTCATCAGCAGAAATCAGTAGAAATATTGCAGGCACTGGCTGCTTAGCTGCTGTTTTTCCTTCAGTCAAAACAGAGGACACTCAGCAATTACTTTTCCTTTGCCAATTTTCACCCCTCTGCTCCAAGGCCCTGATTCAGCCTGGGATATGTTTCCTTGAGGCTCAGGCTATAAATCAGCAGACAAGTTATTTAACATAGAACAGGTAAATAAACAGTATTAGGTACAAACAGCTTTGGTCTTGGGCGGTAGTGCAAAAACAGGTGACAACGAATCTGCAGCCTTTTATAAACCCCACCCAATTTTCTTTTCATTGACTTCAATGGCAAAGAAGATCAGGCGGGGCTTAAAACAGGCTCCCCATTCAAAATCCACCATTTTGAGCTATCATCAAGACTAATTTCACTCCCAATAATTACAAACATTGCTATTCTCCTTGACATGTCAAAAACAACAAAGACACTGCCTCTGAGCAATCTCACAACATACATTGAAAATGGTTGCTCACTCCTTACATTACGAACCACTACTATAGAGTCAGAATAGTCCTGTCTGTCTGCTGGATAGGAACATAGGAACATAGGAACAGGAGTAGGCCATTCAGCCCCTCGTGCCTGCTCGGCCATTTGATAAGATCATGGCTGATCTGTGATCTAATTAGCTGCGGTCAGGTAACCCCAGATGAACACAAATCGGAATTCCCTGGCCACAGAGCTGTCCGTTAAAAGGACTGTTAAGAATCATTGGTCCTGCCTCTACTTACAAGCCCTACCCATATTTCTCACCCAGGCACAGCTGTCAATCAAAACCATTACCCTAGGATGGCTTGAGATGTTGATTTGTGCCAGATAATTTGAATGACCCATTCAAGAACCTGTCAACACATGTCTACAAAAGATATTAACATGGTGTAGCTATTATAACCATTGAAACAATACTTTTAAAATAGACACAGGATACTGAATTGTTGCTGTAATAATCCAATTGTCACCATTTTGGAACACAGTGGCCCTGGACATCAATCACAGAATTATTCATAATTACATGCCCTACCGATGCCAATATAGACAACCTGTCCAGGTTCATAGCCATTGGTCATTGTATGTGAACACAGGTTTTTTTTAACTCTTGATGTTTCAAGATCAATAAAATAGACAACCAAATAACTAATCTAAAAAACAAAGGCTTCATCTTTGTCACAAGAAACTTGGCTGATTTTTTCCCATCCCAGCTGCTTTGCCGCGAGCAACTGCAGGCTGTTCATTAAGTGTCGAAATGGTTAATAAAGTAGTCTTTGGAATGCAGATGATGCTGTATTCTTTTGCTGTTTGAACACTCAGATTCCCTGCTCAATTGGCCTGCTGCCTGCCTTCTCACTGTGGATGCAGCTCTTACTGTCTCTAAGGCACAGTGCGATTTCAAGCCTAAATGACTTTCATATTTTCATTTGACTGTATTCTGAATCCAAACATTCATCTACAGAACAGAGCCACACATATTCTATAAAAAAATCATATTACATAGCAACTACCTCCAAAATTACCACCCACAAAACAGATTTCTCATAAGACATTTATGATTAAATTGCCAAAGGCTAAATTCCTATCAATTCATTTAATGAATTTAAACTCTGTTTTAAATACAATTCTTGTTTGCATCTCTAACCCAGGGATTGTTGTTGAATAGGGTGTTAAATATTATACTTAAGATGACAAGCCATCTCAGAGGGAAGTACAGAATAGAATCATAGAATCCTACGACACAGAAGGAGGCCATTCAGTCCATCGTGCCTATCCCATTATCCCGTTCTTTCCCCATAGCCCTACAAAATTTTCCTTTTCAATTATATCTCCAATTCTATTTTGAAAGTTACTATTGAATCTGCTTCCACCACCCTTTCAGATCATAACAACTCGCTGTGTCAAAAAATTTCTCTTCATTTCACCTCTGGTTCTTTTGCCAATCATCTTAAATCTGTGACTTTTGGACTGATCCTACTCCAGCGGAAACGGTCTCTCCCTAACTGCTCTATCAAAACCCCTTACAATTTTGAGCACGTCTATTAAATCTCCCCTTATCCTTCTCTGCTCTAAGGAGAACAATCTAAATTGCACATTTCTATTAATTCAAGGAGACAATGAAGATGATCCCCAGACAAATGAGTCAATGGGGGAAATACCTTGGGACTGTTGACCCAGGAAGGAGCCTTGAGTTGTGAGGTCGGCTGAAAGAAACTTGAACTCTTCAGCATTAAAAGGAGGTAAATGAGAGCCATCTTTATAGAGATATATAAGATGCTAAGGTAAATCCCGAGCACTATTTCATGTTAAATTACGACTCTAGGACAAAGGGACACAGGTCCAAACTGGTAAAAGGCAAGTTCAGGGCTGATGCCTGGTCATTAATACCTGGAATATGCTTTTGAATAGGGTAGTGGAGGCAAGAACTCTGGGATCATTCAGGAGGCAGTTGTGTGCTGAGATGGGTGATGTTGGGTTGCTATATTGCAATGAATTAGATGGGCTCAATGGCCTCGTATAACGTGCCATAGCTGCAGCTGCTCAAGGACATAAGTCACAGAGAGAAGCTATCCCTTAAATGAAAAGGGCATCCGGGGAAAGAATAATCTTTCTTGCTGTAAGCAGATATTTACTAACAAAAGGTTTAATTAATCGCAGACTTTTACTTTAATCAATAAATAAAACAGGGACAATTCCATCATCCCACACTCAAAGTGGCAAGTTAGCAGCATGCTGACTAAGTCTCAGCCCTCAGCTTTTTATACTGTGGGGCCCCAGTGACTGAAGAAAACCTATACTCCAGGTACTAAGGATTACATTATCAGCTCCATTACATATTCTCCAACCTTGGCTGACCTAATAAGGTCATTACCCTTCTTCCTACATTGCCTCCAGGTACACCAGATGCTGCTCATGGCATTAATGCTGGCTGTTACTGTGATAAAAATTGAGCCTTTTTGTCTTTGTTGAATTGTTAAGGTCAAGGTCAGTTATTGCTAGCTGTTTCGGCAAGTTGAAGGGAACTTGCATTACATTCTGGCTAAAAGTCACACCTCAGGGAAAGACAGAAAATGCATAGTTCAGGAAATAAAACCAGAAAATGCTGGAGAAGCTCAGCAAGTGAGGCAGCATCTGTGGAGAAAGAAACAGATGGTTCAAGGCAAGGAGGTGGCACCATCATCCCTTTTGACATTTAATCACTCTTGTCCTCTACCCTATCACAGACCTTCCCTTTTGTTCCTTCCTCCCCACTCCCCTTCCCCTGGCTCTGTACTTGCTTAAAAACTTTTAACTCTTTGACATATTCCAGTTCTGAGAGAAGGTCTTCGACCTGAAACATTGGGGTCGATTTTCGGATGGCCGAGCGGGTGCGTTCGTGGCGGGGGGGGCTGCTAAAATTCGGGATTCCCAGGGCGGGTCCGGAGTCTGGCTCCAACCCGCCCACTTCTGGGTTCCCCAGTGACACGATTAGATGCGCGCGCCGCCCCCTCATGCGGGACTCCCACCGGCAATTAAAGCCAGAAGGATCCCACTTAAACCAATTAATTACATAGTTCAGTTCGTTTGCAGACCTGATTGGGAGGATATTTTAGGAGGAGTGGGATTTTCATCTCAACTGCGCGTGTTTCCTGTGCTGTGGGAGCTGCAAAGGTCAATTTGACAGGTGGGGTGGGGGGAGACCCTCGCTCATTGCAGGAGGCCACTCTGTCACTTTGGACAAAGTTTGGCCTCCACCACCCTCCTCCTAACACAAAAATTCACAAACTTGGAACCTCAACTCCAGTGCGCAGACACATTTACCTGCCTTGCGGAACCCCTCAGATGTACATCTTCCGGATGGGAGCCGCCGTAGCTGCAGTCATGACCTCATCGGAGGACGAACAGCATCACCAGCCTCGCCGGCCACGCCGTCCACCTCTGACATGTGGAGCCCCACAACACAGTGCTGTGACACATCCACCCGTATGGCTGGAGGGAGGGCAACCGCAGAGAGAGATGCGTCGCAGAGGGCACTACCCTCGCCACAGGGTCCACAGACCGAGGCTCAGCTTCCTGGACCTCTCTGAGCAGCAGTGCACACGGAGGCTCAGAGTCACTTGACATGTAGTCGTGGACATCTGCAGCCTCCTCATGCCGAGCTGCTCCCGGCTGGCCCGAGCACCATCTTCTTACCTGTCACTGTCAAAGTCACCACTGCTCTCAACAACTTCTCCTCTGGGTCCTTCCAGGGTGCCACCAGGGACATCGCTGGCATCTCTCAATCGTCTGCACAAAAGAGCCCTGCAAATACACCTACACCCACTCTGCAGTGACACAATGGGTGGCATCAGTTGAGGGTCTTCATGGTGATCCTCAGGAAAGGGAATTATTGCACACACCAGACAAGATTTGCAAAGACGTGGCAGTAGTGGTGATAACAAATTTTAATGTGCTTGGCAAAACAAACAAAACTAAATGAAAAACATGACATTCTGTCATACACCCTTGTGCATCCCCTTTGTGCTCACAAAACCTTAGCCTTACATTTACGGGAACCCCTACATGGTGCTACACCTGCGGCTTCAGCAGAGGTAGTGGCAGGTTGCACTTGTCCATGGCCTGACCGATGAGATGTTTTGTGCGGACGCCCTCTGGGTTTCGGTGCCTGTGAGGGCCCTTCCAAAGACTGCTCCAGCTGCATTTGTGCAGGGGCAGACTCGGCCACCTGGAGAGGAGGCAGCATTGCGAGTACTGGTTGAGAGGGGGGCAATGGGTGAGACGTGTGAGCGCTTTGAGTGGCGTCCCGACTTCCATGTCCCCTTTCACCATCATCCCTCTCCTGGCTCAGGCCCACATCAGTCCTACCACCCTGCTGGACGACAGTTTGGAAGACTTGTGTGAAGCCTTGGAAGGCCAGTTGAAAGGTATCTGTCAGCCTGTTTAAGGCGGCAGAATGTTGCTCACCCTGAATCGGAATGGCTGTTGTCAGGGCCTGAATGGATTCATTGTTGAGCTGTGCTTGAAGCTCGATGGAGGCGAGCCTTCCCTCCATCGCAAACATTCCCGCACCTACCCGCGACGCTATCTCCGAGATGCCTTCACGTTCCTGTGACAGTATTCCACTCATGCAGGAGATGGACTCCTCCATCCTCTGCGTGATTGTGGAGAGTGCATGTGGCAACTATTCCAGTACCTCAGCAATGTGCTGTTGGCCCTCGATGACTCTCCTTTTCATGGCTGGCCCCCAAGGTTCAGCATCTGGGTCCAGCTGAGCAGAGCCTGGAGAAGAGTGCTCCCACTGACACGGACTCTCCACGGCTGCCACTGCCACCAGGGTCTGCTCGTGCTCACATGTGCGTGGTGACCTCACCATGTGCAAGCCCAACTAAATGAGGATGGGGACCCACCGAGGTGTGTGTATCTGCCCTGGTGGATGGCTGGCTCAGATGTGACGATGCCCCCTCAGAGGTCGGCAGGTCCTCTGAGAGATCGCCTCTGCAGTCGGGGCGGTTGCAGATGGCCCTGCAAGAGAACAGGAAGCAATTTTAAGCATGTGGACAGATGTTGAGGTGCTGCAGATGTCAAGTGATGTTAAGATCATTCGCTATCATGAGTGCTGAGTGTTAGATTTCTGTCACCAGCCACTTGTGCACTCCCAGTCTCAGCGTCCGCCATGGACAGGCGCTCCAGCGTGCGGCTTATTTCCATTGCCTGCTGCTCCGCGTCCGTTAGGACCACCTGGTGTGGCGGGCCCCCTCCGGTCCTTGCCCTCTCCCGGGCATTCTGGCATCTCTTCTCCTATCAAGGCAAAACACAGAGAGGCGTGATTGAGTGATGGTTGCATAGTGACCCGCTGCATGCATTGGTGTGGGTGGGGGTGAGCGTGAGGGAGATGCATGGGAGGGTGCGTGTGAGACATAGCCATGAGATTGTATGAGGATTGAGTTGCGTGGTAGTGTTCGAATGGGAACTGGGGCGGTGAGTAAGTGCAGGCAAGGTGAGGATGATAGTTGAGTGGATGTGAGGAGTGATGCGAGAGCGTTGTGGTGGCAGTGCAGAAGGAGGTGTGTGGTGGTGGAGGTGATGTGGAAGACGGAGTGTGCGAGAATATTTAAGTATACTCACTTTGGCTGACCTGGTTAGGTCATTAAAGCGCTTCCTGCACTGGACCCAGGTTCGGCTGGCATTGCTGCTGCTGCTGACCTCCTCTGCCACCTCCAGCCAGGCCTTCTTGGTGGCAGAGGGAGGCCACCTCCTCCCATCAGATGGGAAAAACGTTTCCCTCCTACTCCTGACCCCATCGAGCAGCACCTGGAGTGAGGAGTCAGAAAACCTTGGAGCAGCCTTTCCTCTGGCCTGCTCCATTCTATTATTTTGGTTCTTTGCTGCAGGAGGAGCATTGGAGGACTGCCCCTTTAAATTGGGCTCCTCCTGCTAACAGCCTGTGATGTAGGTACACAGTGCGCCTGCTGCGCAGGTCTGCAATGGGAAACCGGAAGCAGGCGTGAGTACATTCAATTAGGCTGCGATTGCGTGCGGAGCACCCCGATTTCACTGGGCGCGTTACCCACGCGCCCAGTCGACCCCCCGCTGCCAACCCGTCTCCCTCCTAATATCGGGCCCATTAACTCTGTTTCTTTCTCCACAGATCCTGCCTCACTTGCTGAGCTTCTCCAGCATTTTCTGTTTTTATTTCAGATTTCTAGCACCTGCAGTATTTTGCTTTTGATATAGTTCCGGAAGTCTTTGGTATGCATGGTTTGATTGTTCACATTATGCCTGAATGGGAAGTTGTCTCGCAGGTTATTCAAATTATTTGGCACAGATCAATGAACCGAGCCATCCCTTTCAATTGCAAACCTCCCAGGTAATCAACATTCTGGGATAATGTTTTTTTTTTGACCGCTGTGTCTGGGATGAAGATCTGGCTCAGGTTTGTGAGAAAATCCCTTTGCTGGCAGCTCTGTGCCCAGGAGCTTCGAGCTGTAGACTTACATTTGGTGACTTGCGCTCAGCTCAGCACTCAGTCTGAAGTCAGCAATTGAACTGATCTGAGCAGAATCTCCATGGTAATGTTTCATCAAGTAAAAAGTGAGCAACCGTGTTTCAATTTTAGATAGTGTAGGTGAAGTGTCTTTGTTGTTTTAATAGTGAAGCTTGTAATTACTGTAAATGTACTGATTGTACTGAGTATCGTTCATTAACCTGTTTCAAAGAAAGACTTGCATTTATATAGCACCTTTCACGACCTCAGGACGTCCCAAAGTGCTTTACAGCCAATGAAATACTTTTGAAGTATAGTTACTGTTGCTATCACTGTGAGACAATGATAATATATTGAGATGTAAGGATTAATTCTGTTATTGTAATATACATATCCTATATACACGAGGAAGAGCTCTGCAGATATTGCTTTGTTCTGTCTCCTCTAATCTATTTTTAAGTGTTAAAAGAAAAAAAATGTCATGCATTTATATAGCGCCTTTCACAACCACAGGACACCCCTTTACAGCCAATGAAGTACTTCTTTTTAAAAGTGTAGTCACTGTTGTAATATAGGAAACACAGCAGCCAAGTTGAGCACAGCAAGGTCCCACAAACAGGAATGAAATAAATGATCAGCTAATCTGTTTTAGGTATTGGTTGAGGGATAGATGTTGGCCAGGACACCGGGGAGAACTCCTCAGCTCATCTTTGACGTTCACCTGAGTGGGCAGACAGGGGTCATGATTTAACATCTTAATAGACTAATCTGGGTCCTTCTCCTTTAATTAGCTCGCAGCCCACTTCAGATCTGGGGCCTCATCACTTGCAGTCAACCTGCTGAAACTCAAAGTTTCAAAGTCTGTTAAAAAAACATTCAGGAGGATTGTGGAACTCTGACCTGATTGTGTCAGCAAAATGGCAAATCAAACTCCTGGTATGATTGGAAAAAATGTAAGTAATCGGACAAGGTAACTTATAGGAAGGGGTGGATATTGAAAGCGTTTTCATCAATAGCATTTGGGTGTGGGGTTAAACAAACAGGATTTCCAAAACTATTTGTGCAGAATACATTTTTAAATTAAATTAAATAAATAGAGAATTGCGTGGTATAGTGGATTTCACATCTGTGGCCTGGATTTGAATCAATCCTAGACTGATACATTTCTCTCTATGGGCTTTCGGATCCTATTTTGAAATGTCTGAACCAAATTTCTAATAGGCAATAGTTCAAAATACAAAACTGCCCATAATAACTAATTAAGATTAAATTTAAGTCTTACCTGGAGGGTAAAAAGAGGTCTGGTGTGAGTCACGGCAAAGGTTCTCATTTGTGCAGTAGGGAGCAGTCTTCATGACTGAGAGCTGCACTCTGCACAAAGCCCCATGTTGTACCAGATTATGGAGAGCTTGAGTTTGCCTAAAGTGTTTTATTCTCCCACATGGTCACCCCTCACCTTAATGAGCAAAACGTTAATTCACTCACAAAATATAAATTTTAAACAGTTGCACATTAATCATCCTCATCTGACTCAGATCTCTGTTACCATACCATTGCTCTTTACCCTGTCCTTTTCTAATCAGAAAATTGAAAAATTCTGTTGTTAATTTGTTTAACAATAAGCTGGAATAGACGTGGAAATATAATCGCCTTGAATTGAAATTAAGGGTTTAATAACCCTCAAGAGGAGACAAATGCTTCTATTTCCATATTTAACACAAGTGCTAAAGCATAAATTACGTTGGTGAAATTAAATCGCAAGAATAAATCAAAACCCGGGTGAGGTTTTAACACCTAAATCAAATCAATTAATTAGACCATTGCCAGACTATTTTATTCAAAGACTCAATAATTGCAGGAGGTTTAGTCCAACTAGCAGCTCAATTGCAAATTACGTTAAACTGACCCAAAAGTAGATTTGTTTTAATTATCAGTCACTCATTTTTTGCATAAAGAAAGCATTAATGTAGCGTACTTAAGACTTTAATAGCACACAGCACTACTGGGGGATGTGCTATGTTGTCTAGTTGAAGTACTGATACACAGTATAATGAACATGTAATGGGATGGCTTATGATTTCATGCTACCAATAATGCTGGCGAGAGCTCTTCAATGAGTGAACTAGCTAATGAAGATATTTAAACTGCCAGTTATGCATTTCCAGCCATTTGGAGAGCAATTTCCAATGATGATAGAGGATGGATGCCAAGGGGAAACATGTTTTGAAGACCAAGCCCTGGAAACTCTGATAGAGGGAGTTAGTGAGTAACGAGTAACAAGTGGAGGAGATTAACTCCCTCACTCTGCTAAGTGCAGGGTTCGCAGGCATGAAGCAAGATCGCTGAAAGGGTGTTACAAATCCACCAGAGCTGGGAGAATGTCTTGAAGATGAAGTTGAAAATAAATACTTAATGATAATGTAGATGAGAGGAAGCTCCCACATATGGAACCTGTCATATATGGAGATGAAAGGAGCATATCATACATAGAGAACAGCGTTACCCTACACCCTTTGTGAATAAGTGTAATGGTGTCATGAGATTGCCAATAAAAAGGAGAATTGGCATTATAGCTAATTATCAGTACAGGATACATACATTAAGACTAGTTCAGGAACAGATGGGCGACTCTCCAGTAAATGCTCAAACTAGACCATCATGTGGCCCTGTAGAAGGAACAGTTGTGGAAGTAAAAAGGTCCAGGCAGCTGGAATGTTTTGTCCATCCTGCTGATCACAAGATCAAAAGATAATTATTGATGGAGAAGGCCATTCTACCCATCATAAGTCATCTATCCAGAAGAACTCTACAGTCCCTCCATTGCATCAATCAAATTATTTCAGAAATCATTCCAGGGTTTTTGTCTCCACTACTCTATCCAAGAGTCCATTCTAAGTGTTGATCACTCTTTGAGTGTATCAATCCTAAATTGGCCTTTTCAACCTGTGTCCCCTTGTCCTACCCTCACAATTTAATTTGAAATATTCCCAATTTACCTTTTTCATACCTAGTATACCTGTCAGACATCTCCTTGCTAGGCTAACAAAACCAAATTTCTCCGGTCTTCCTGTGCTGTAAAATACAATGTAATTCCTCATTAAGTCTATGGCTCAGTGGTAGTGCCTTTGCCTCTGACTCAGAAGATTATGAGTTCAGGTAACCACTCCAGAGACTTGAGCACATAATCTGATACTGGTGAAGTACTGAACGAATGCTGTGCTGTCAGAGGTGTCGCCCTTCGGATGAAACATTAAACCGCAGCTTTGTCTGCCTTCTCAGGTGAACACAAGAGATCCCATGACACTATTCAAAGAAAGGCAGGGGAGTTGCCCTGGCCAACATTTATCCCTCATGTACCAACACGACTAAGAACTGGTCACATCTCATTTGCAGTTTGTGGGATCTTGCTGTGTGCAAATTGGCAGCTGCATTTGCCTACATGACAGCAGTGAAGTCAATGGAGAGTAAAATCAAGTAGGGTGTAAAACGGGCATGTGACCTGAACTTGCCCATTCTCGCCAGGTGGGTTAGGTTAAAATAGGGGCTTAATATTCATATATTCATTTCAAGGCTTTTTTTTAGACAGAGATGCCAGCTGGGGCTGAAAGGACTTCAGCACAATACAAGAAAGATCTTCATTATTTGAGAAATATATTCCTCCAAAATCTATAAACATTGGTAAGGCCTTTATTGCTGGTGATTTATATAAGCATGATTGATTGAGAGCATCACAAATATTTAGAACCACTAACAAGCTTATCTCAATTTAATATTTCAGATTCTGTAATCACAGAAATCTCTGTGGATTATAATATATCATCCTCAGTACTGCCCACGAAACACAACAAGGAAAACAGAAATCATCGAGTCATTTTTCAAGCTCTCTCTCTGATCATCAACATCTTGTTCAGAGCAAAGGAGATTTCAGATTTTCCGGTCTTGATTCCCCTCTCGTCAATCCATTTGGCCCAAGATCCTAAGTGTCATGACCTCAGAGAAAGTATCTAACCGTTGCTGAAAAAAAAAACAATTGAGGTTACCTCTGAATCATTAATGAGAGAAACTCCTTCTCAATAACGCTGAATCTACCAACAGAATGGCTGCACTCCTCTTGTTGAGACATATTTTCCAACTGGTACTGGCCACCCCCCCCTCCCATACTAAATTCCTCACTGCAACAGGATCAACAACACCCCCCCACCACATACTAAATTCCTCAGTGCAACAGGACCAACAATGCCCCCCCCATACTAAATTCCTCAGTGCAACAGGACCAACAATGCCCCCCCCATACTAAAGTCCTCACTGCAACAGGATCAACAACACCCCCCCACCACATACTAAATTCCTCACTGCAACAGGATCAACAACACCCCCCCACCACATACTAAATTCCTCAGTGCGACAGGACCAACAATGCCCCCCCCATACTAAATTCCTCAGTACAACGGAATCAACAATGCCCCCCCCATACTAAATTCCTCAGTGCAACGGAATCAACAATGCCCCCCACCCATACTAAATTCCTCAGTGCAACAGGACCAACAATGCCCCCCCCATACTAAATTCCTCAGTACAACGGAATCAACAATGCCCCCCCCATACTAAATTCCTCAGTGCAACAGGACCAACAATGCCCCCCACCCATACTAAATTCCTCAGTGCAACAGGACCAACAATGCCCCCCCCCCATACTAAATTCCTCAGTGCAACAGGACCACCAATGCCCCCCCCATACTAAGTTCCTCAGTGCAACAGGACCAACAATGCCCCCCCCATACTAAGTTCCTCAGTGCAACAGGACCAACAATGCCCCCCCCATACTAAGTTCCTCAGTGCAACAGGACCAACAATGCCCCCCATATTAAATTACTCAGTGCAACAGGCCCACCAATGCCCCCCCATACTAAATTCCTCAGTGCAACAGGATCAACAATGCCCCCCCCCCCATACTAAATTCCTCAGTGCAACAGGACCAACAATGCCCCCCATATACTAAATTCAAAGAATCTTACAACACCAGGTTATAGTCCAACAATTTTATTTGAAAATCACAAGCTTTCGGAGGCTTTCTCCTTCGTCAGGTGAATGTGAAGGAGAAAGCCTCCGAAAGCTTGTAAGATTCTTTACATTTGTCAACCCCAGTCCATCACCGGCATCTCCACATCATATACTAAATTCCTCATTGCAACAGGGCCAACAATGCCCCCCACCCCCCGCCCCATACTAAATTCCTCAGTGCAACAGGATCAACAATGTCTTTAACGGTAAAATGTCCCAAAGTACATCACAGACTAAATCTATGGAAAAACAACCACAACAACTTGCATTTATATAGTGCCTTTAACGTAGTCAAACGTACCAAGGTGCTTCACAGGAGCGTAATCAGACAAAATTTGACACCGAACCACATAAAGAGATATTGGGAAAGATGACCAAAAGCTTAGTCGAAAAGGTAGGTTTTAAGAGGTGTATTAAAGGAGGAGGGAGAGGCCGAGAGGGTTAGGGAGGGAATTCCAAAGTGTAGGGCCTAGGCAGCTGAAGGCACGGCCACCAATGGAGGGCCGATGGAAATAGGTGATGCACAAGAGGCCAGAATTGGAGGAATACAGATATCTCAGAGGGTTGTAGGGATGGAGGAGGTTACAGAGGTTAGGAGATAAATACATACATAGACTGTATGACCCAGCACTGCATTATTCAGTGCAATTATTCACTGAACTGATGAAAAACCCAGAGTAAGCTGCCGAAGGTTAAAAATGATTAAGGTGAGGAAACCAGAGCACTTAGTTCTTAATGTGTGAAATCGTATTCATTGGGATCAAAACCTCAAAGTGTCAGGAAACTGAAGATCATCTTTTAGGAATTAGTCGACTGATTCTTTTTATTGGAATGAAAGTGTTGGCCTCCGATATCTTTCGCATTATCTAACACTGGATTAAAGTCACCTTTCCCCCATTAACATTGCATAAAATAGTTGCTAGAACTTTACCAAATAACAAATCAGAAAAGTTGCACCACAAGAGCATAGCAATTAAATACAAACCACTTCAAAAACAGAGCAAGTCTCCACTTCCACCATCTGAACCTTCCATTAATATATTTAAACTCTTGTCTGAAAGGTTATTCACACAGTGTGGAAAAATAATTAAGTGGAATTGAAGTATCTTTCGCAAATCTCTAGATACCCTGCGAAACTTGAAAGCGTGAGAGGGGTTTGTGAATCACTTATTAATCTCACAACATACCCGAACAGTCTCTGAAGAAGAAGGTGAAGGGTTCGAGCCCCACTCTAGGCAGCCCCGGCGAGTGGAGACGATCTCTCAATACTGGGTTGACATCCAGTGGGGTGTTTGCGTCCGGGTGGAGGGACCAATGCCTCAGTGGCGCCTCTGAGTCAGAAGGACTGGATGGGGGCCCCAGTCGACTGCCCCGGAAGGCAGAGTGCTGGCTCTGAATACTGCATTGAAATTCAGAGGGGGTATTTGCGTTCGATGGGTGTGGGTGCAGAGCTCCCCGCATCATAAAGGGCAGGTGAGGCTCTTTAACCTTGGTTGCAAGGAGAAGGTGCTCCGAACATAAAGACCATGAGGAAAGCATCGGGAATCCACCTAATCTGCAATTCCCTAGTTACTGGCTCAAGAACCTCATGCATGAGACTTGAGTTAGTATTTGAGTAATTTGAGACTAACGGGCTATAAATTGGGCCACGTGGAGCGCCCATTTTGTAGTCACCACGCAGCCTCCTAAGGACCCAAAATTGTGTCCAGAATGCACGTGCATGCTTCTAGCTTGACGTGCGTCAGATGCCATATTGGTAAAGGCTTTTGCGCAAGCGCAGATAACGAATGCTGGCATTATGTGAAGTAAGGAGAATTTGGGCTCGATATTAGGAGGGATGCGGGTTCGCGGCGGGGGGGCGATTGGGCGCATGGTTAACGCGCCCGCTGAAATCAGTCTGCCCCGCGCGCGATCGCAGGCTGATTGGATCCACATACCTGGTCTTCCAGGTTCCCCGCTGCTGAGCTGCGCAGCGGGCGGACTGCGCATGCACAGTAAGGTTTGAGCTGGAGGAGCTCTATTTAAAGGGGCAGTCCTCCACTGACAGATGCTGCAGAAAATAGGAAAAATTACAGCATGGAGCAGCCCAGGGGGAAGGCTGCTCCCAGTTTAATGATGCCTCACTCCAGGTATCATTGGATGGGGTGAGGAAGAGGGGGAGGACAGAGATCATCCCCCCAGCGGGCGGGAGGAAGCGGCCTGCCTCTGCCACCAGGAAGGCCTGGCTCAAGGTGGCAGAGGAGGTCACCTGCACCACCAACATATCGCCCACCTACATACAGTGCAGGAGGCGCTGCAATGACCTAAGTAGGTCAGCCAAAATGAGTACAATTACTCATTCCCCTACACTCCGTCTGCCACATCACCGCCCCCACCCCACATCTCCTTCTGCACTGCCAACACTACTCTGTCACATCACCCCTCATACCCACTCAAACCTCATCCTCATCTTACCTGCACCTACTCACCTCGCCAGTTCTCATCCCGCCACTACCACTCAACCCAATCCTCATACAATCTCATGGCTCTATCTCATACTCACCCTTTCATGCATCTCTTTCACGGTCAGCCTCACTCAACCTTCTACTACCTGTGCTCCAGCCACAGGGCATGCATCACATATGTGCAGTAGGAAGCGTAAGGCAAACGTGTTGTGAGCATGAAGGGGATGCACAAGGGTGTTTGAGGGTTTGTCATGGTTTTTACTTCTATTTAATTTCTGACCAACTCACATCACATATTATATTGGCACAACTACTGCCACGTCTTGGCCATTCTTGTCTGGTTTGTGCAATAATGCCCTTTCCTGAGGATCACAATGAAGACCCACAACTGATGCCACCTATTGTGTCACTGCAGAGTGGGCGTAGGTGTATTTGCAGGGCTCTTTTGTGCAGACGACTGAGAGACGTCGGCGATGTCCCCGGTGGCACCCTGGAAGGATGCGGAGGAGAAGTTGTTGAGGGCAGTGGTGACTTTGACAGTGACATGTAAGAAGATGGTGCTCGGGCCAGCCGGGAGCAGTTCGGCATGAAGGAGGCTGCAGATGTCCACGACTACATGTCAAGTGACTCTGAGCCTCCATGTGCACTGCTGCTCAGAGAGGTTCAGGAAGCTGAGCCTCGGTCTGTAGACCCTGTGGCGAGGGTAGTGCCCTCTGCGAAGCATCTCTCTCTGCGGTTGCCCTCCCTCCTGCTGTGCAGGTGGATGTGTCACAGCACTGTGTTGTGGAGCTCCACGTGTCAGAGGTGGACGGCGTGGCCAGCGAGGCTGGTGATGCTGTTCGCCCTCCGAGGAGGTCATGACTGCAGCTACGGCGGCCCCCATCCGGAAGATATACATCTGAGGGGGTCCGCAAGGTAGGTACATGTCTCTGGACCCCGGGGTAAGTGTGCAAGTTGGTGACTTTTATTGTTAGGAGGAGGGTGGTGGAGGCCAAACTTTGTCCAAAGTGACAGAGTGGCCTCCTGCAATGAGTGAGGGTCTCCCCCCCCCACCTGTCAAATGGACCTTTGCAGCTGCCACAGGCTGATGGCTACAACACGTCCATTTGAACTGGGAGTGTTTCCCCCAGTACAGGAAACAGTCCCAGTTGTCTATAAAATCCTGCCCCTCCTCACATAATCCCTTAATCAGGTCTGTTAATGACCTGAAATACCTACATAAATACTGTCAAGTGGCACCCCGTGGCTTTAATTGCCTGCGGGAGTCCTACATGCGGGGGCTGCGCGCACATGTCAGCGCGTCTGTGGGGAACCCGGAAGTGGGCGGGTTGGACCCGGGCTCCTGACCCGCTCCAGGATTCCCCGATTTTCGGAGCCCCTCCGCCAGGAACGGACCCGATAGCGGGTGCTAATATCGGGCCCTATGTGTTAGATCATCATGCAACGCTGATTTAAAGGGACAGATACGATTTTGGAACTCAATGCTCCAGCCAACACACTGTCCTAATCTCGTACAGCTGAACAGGTCGTAACAGCATGAAGGACCCCCCACCAGAGCTAATTAAAGGGATCATGCAGGATTTACAGGTTCGTTGCTGGATTATTGCTTCTGGCTGCTGATGCATTTGTACCTTTATTTGGAGGTCTCCTATACTTGAATACTAGGGCTAGAGGACATAGCCTAAAAATTAGAGCCAGGACTTGCAGGACTGAAGTTAGGAAACACTTCTACACGCAAAGGGTGGTAGAAGTTTGGAACGCTCTTCTGCAAATGGCGGTTGATACCAGCTCAATTATTGATTTTAAATCTGAGATTGATAGACTTTTGTTAACCAAAGGTATTAAGGCACTAAGGCGGGTATATGGAGTTAAGTCACAGATTAACCATGATCTCATTGAATGGCGGAACAGACTCGAGGGGCTAAATGGCCCACTCCTGTTCCTATCTTCCTGTGTTCCTATAATAAAGTTTCAGTACTCTACAGGGAGTGGGCTGTCTAGCTGACAGGCAACAGCAAGGGCACTGACAGAATGGCAGGGGTGGGACAGGAATGCTGTCATCCTGAGAGAGGACAGCAGTTTCATGTTCCATGGAGCCACTGCCATTTGCTCCCTCCTGTTATACACCACCTTCTACTTCAAGAAAGTGGGACGTGTGTCGGTGAGTATCCTGCAGGATGTTTGGGTGATGTGCCTGTCGTGGTTGAATAGCTGCCAGTATGTTTGACCTGTGAGTTGTGGCTGTGTGGCTTGCAACAGTGGTAATATGTGATGGTGAGAGGAAGCATCTGATTGGAAGAGTTGAGTGCTGATTGAAAGTTTGTTGGTGTGTGGTTGATGGGGGTGTAGTGAGTGGAGCAGTGGATACGGCCAGTGGTGCAGTTGGTAGGAGACGCCACTTGACAGTTGACCTCACTCACCTTGACCACTCGTGTCAAAGTACTGAACTTCTTCCTGCACCGCATCCATGTTTGTGGTGCTATGTGCCTGGCATTGACTTCGTCCCCTATTGCCTCCCACTGCCTCTTCAGCATATGTCTGGAGGGCCTCTTGCCCCCCCTGCGGATATAGGATGCCCCTCCTTGTGTCCACCTCTTGCACCAAGGCCTCTAGTGCATCAGCCGTGAACCTTGGTGCACGCTCTATCGCAGGCCTGGTACAAATTCAGATCAGCGGATTGGTGAGATCTGGCGTGCAGATTGGAGGATGTGGGATTTAGTAGTGCGCAACCTTTATTCAATGTTTAACATAATTCAACAGTTTGTAAACATAGGGACGGGACCTGCATCTGTGTTTATCGTGTGCGATGTTTGATCTTCGTTCAGACTCCGTGCAGACCCGAATCTTATATTTTGGAAATAAGAGGCGCAGATTGCTTTTAAGAGGTGCAGGCTGCCTTTAAGAGGTGCAGGCTGCTTTTACGTGATGCTAGTCACTCGCACGAAATCTTGCCCCCCCTCTTGCTGGTAAGCAACCACTCAACAGCACAGCTGGGCCTGGCTGCTCGCAGATTTCAGGTAAATGACCAGACAGCACGAATCTCACGTGCTGCCTGTGTCTCAACGACCAGGCCTGGGTTAATCACACACCGCAACCCCTGCACCCGGATCCGGGGGCTATCACATTTAACCCCTGACATGTGGACATGCCTAGTTCTGTTGTAGACTAATTGATAGAGATTGATTGCTATGATTAGTCAACAGCTCCATTATCGTTGTATCATGCAATTCCCTGGATAGTAGAATGCAAACTATATGGACCTTGGTTTTGTTTCATCTAGCAATTCCTATGTTCCAATGTTAGGACCTGCCATAGGGCAGAACACAATGGCCAGACGGATTCTACCAGTATATCAACAAAATGTATTATATGAGGTTTACTTTGATTGGATTTACAGCTCATTGTCCAGTGGTATTATTTTAATTATTTATGCATTAATTTTAATTAATTCCTAAGTTACCACCAAAGCCTTGGTTTTCTCTTTTGTGCGAACCACTTTTGCCTCTGAACCATCTCTAAAGCCCAAGCCCATATTCCCATATCTGGAGAGTCACTTTTAACAATTCTTTCTTACTCCTGAAAAGGACACAAGAAATAGTTTGTCACTTGATAGAGAGATTCCTCTCTCACCTCTGGACATCAGCCGCTCTTCCTCATAGGAACGTAAGAACATAAGTAAAGGACTAGGCCATTCAGCCCCTCAAACCCATTCAATTAGATCATGGTTGATCTATAACTTAACTCCATCTACCCACCTTGGTTCCATAACCCTTAATACCCTTGCCTAACAAAAATCGATCAATCTCAGTTTTGACCTACCCTAAACAGCTTTTTAGGGAAGAGAGTTCCAGATTCCCACTACCCTTTGTGGGAAGAAATGCTTCCTGACATCACCCCTGAAGGGCCTAGCTCTAATTTTAAGGTTATGCCCTGTTGTTCTGGTCTCCCCCACCAGAGGAAATAATTTCTCTCTATCTACCTTATCCATTCCTTTAAACACCTTAATTAGATCACCCCTTAATCTTCTTATTTAAGGGAACACAAGCCTACTCTATGTAACCTGTCCTCATAATTTAACTCTTTTAGCCCCGGTATCATTCTGGCGAATCTGCACCGCACCCCCTCCAAGGTCAATATATCTTTCCTGAGGTGCGGTGTCCAGAACTGAATGCAGTACTCCTCATGGTGTCTAACCAGAGCTTTCTTCTTCACAAGCATTCTTCTTCCTATATTTTCTAGAATCGGTTTTCAATTCTCAGTTTGACTCAGTGGGTAGTACTATCGGCTCAGAATCAGAAGACCTTGAGTTTCAATCCCAGTTGAGGAGTTGAGTACAAGAAACTAGGCTGACATTCGAGGGGAGTGCTGCTCTGTCAGAGGTGCTGTCAAATCAAAAGTCTTTCTGCCAGTTTAGGTGAACATTTAACATCCCACAGTTGCGTGCTTTTGTAGAATTGACCCTTATACCCTAACTCTTCACTGTAATTGGAGAAAATTCTTCTGCAAATTATATCTGATAAGATAGTGCAAAGTTTAAGAAATGCAAATCTCAAATAAGTCAACACATGAACAAGAGAAAAAGGCAAACAATGCTGAAATATCAAAGTTCCCAATGAATTGGTGTAGATATTTTTACTTACTAATGTCATGCCTCATACATGCTTGACTCTACTTTGGTATGAATACCTCAGTACGGTTCATAATCCAGTGTGAGATACTTTCTATGGTGCACAGAACTTCTGTTGGAACCCAGCAACAACAACTTGCATTTATATAGTGCCTTTAACGTAGTAAAACCTCCCAAGGTGCTTCACAAGTGTGTTATCAAACAAAATTTGACACCGAGCCACATAAGGACAAGTGACCAAAAGCTTGGTCAAAGAGGTAGGTTTACAGGAGTGTCTTAAAGGAGGAGACAGAGGTAGAGAGGTGGAGCGGTTTATGGTGGGAACCCAGTGTGGCTTAAGACATTGAGAAAACCTATGAAGGTAGAAAAGTACCCTGAGGGTACTTACAGTTTAAGAGTTGATCCTGGAACTTCAGAGATGGAAGCAAATGGGAGGAAGGGGACAAGTTAGGAAACCTTTAAAAGGGAGGAAGTAGTCTGAAGGATACAACCAGGAACATTATCAATAAGAGAGAGGCAGGAGTTCAAAAGAAGTTCAGGCAGAGAGATTGCTTCAGTAGTAACTGAAAGAGAGAGGCAGTCAGAAAGACGCTCTCACTTGGGAAAGCAGCCATAGCAGAAGCTGGAACTCTGGAGCTCAAAGCGTGTTCCAAGAACTAAGAGAACTCAAAAGCTTAAGACTAGAAAAAGAATAAGGAAATAAAACATGGGAACACAGCCAAGAAGAAAGGTACTCACTAATAAGTGCGAAGTGGTACATTTTGGCAAGAAGAACGAGGAGAGGCAATATAAACTAAATGGTACAATTCTAAAGGGAGTGCAGGGACAGAGAGACCTGGGGGTATATGTGCACAAATCTTTGAAGGTGGCTGCACAGGTTGAGAAAGCAGTTACAAAAGCATATGGGCTTTATGAATAGAGTCACAGAATACAAAAGCAAAGAAGTTATGTTGAACCTTTATGAAACACTGGTTCGGCCATAACTGGAATATTGTGTCCAATTCTGGGCACCGCACTTTATGAAGGATGTGAAGTCCTTAGAGATGGCGCAGAAAAGATTTACTAGAATGGTTCCAGGGATGAAGGACTTCAGTTACATGGTCAGACTGGAGAAGCTGGGGTTGTTCTCCTTAGAGCAGAGAAGGCTGAGAGGAGATTTGATAGAAGTGTTCAAAATCATGAAGGGTTTAGATAAAGTAAATAAGGAGAAACTGTTCCCATTAGCAGAAAGGCAGAGGACACAGATTTAAGGTGATTGGCAAAAGAACCAAAGGCGACATGAGGAAAAACTTCTTTATGCAGCGAGTAGTTATGATCTGGAATGCGCTGTCTGCAAGGATGGTGGTAGCAGATTCAATCATGGCTTTCAAAAAGGATTGGATAAATACTTGAAGGGAAAAATTTTGCAGGGCTACAGGGAAAGAGCAAGGAAATGGATTAACTTGATTGCTCTTACAAAGAGCCGGCACGGGCTCAATGGGCTAAATGGCCTCCTTCTGTGCTGTATCCATCCTTTGATTCTATGATTCTATGATACGATGGAATTATTCTAGAGTACACAGGTAAACGCTGGGAGAGTACAGATCTCCCACCGGAAGACAGAAATTCAACAGTGAATAGAAACTGAAGAAAATATCATGAATTGATAAACAAAGACACAGAAATGATGCTGTGGGATAATAGATATGCAAGTTCATCTAAAATTCCTCTCTCCGCTATTTCAGTGGAGATGCTAGCACCTTTAAAGTGAATGGTTAACATCTTCTCTCCAATAGTGGAGTGAGGAATTTCAGATGAGTGCATTGAGTGTAATTTCAGGGCTACACTCAACTGAATGAAAAGACAGGGTTGGGGAGCGAATTGAGAAAAAGGAGCAGGAAATAAGGACAGTGAATTGGGGAAACTAGTTAGTGGACATATTCCTCCGTTAAAGAAAAATTCCTTTCCCAAAATGTCATTATAAGCCAATGAGAGGTTAATAAAAGAATGTTTCTTTAACTTCACAAAATCACAACATAGTTATGGCTAAGGAAGGCCATTCAGTCCAACTTAATTCATCCATCCAGAAAGATCCTATAGCTCCCCCCAATACAACATCCAGTTGTTACTTAAAAGATTCTGGGGTTTTTGCCTCCGTTACTCTATCTGAAAAACTGGGCGTACATCACTCATTGTGTGAAGAAGAACTTCTTGATATTAGTCCTAGCAGTGCCTTTTACTGGTTTGAACTTGTGTCCCTTGTCCTGGAATCTTTCCGTTGGCAGCACTCTTCACTTCTGAATCAGCAGGTTGTGGGTTCAGGTCCTGCTCCATAACTGGAGCACACAATCTAGGCTGACCACTCCAATGCAGTACTGAGGGAATGCTGCATTGTCGGAAGTGCCGTCTTTCGGATGAGACGTTAAACCAATCATCAGCAAAGTCATGGAATCATAAAATGATACAGAACAGAAGGAGATCATTCGGCCCACCGTACCTGTGCCAGCCCTTTGAAAATCCCACTCCCCTGCTCTTTCCTCATAGCCCTGCAAATGTTTTTCCTTCAAGTATTTATCCAATTCCCTTTTGAAAGTAATTATTGAATCTGCTTCCATCACCCTTTCAGGCAGTACATTTCAGAGCATAACAACTCACCGCATAAAAAAAAATTCTCCTCATCTTGTCTCTGGTTCCTTTGCCAATTACCTGATGGAAAGAGCCATCAAAAGTGCCACCAAGTGATACCTACTCACTAATAACTTGCTCACCAATACTGAGTTCAGGTTCTGCCAGAACACTTCTGGTCCGCACCTTATCTCAGCCTTGATGCAGACAGGAAGCAAAAATTGAATGCCAAAGGAGAGTAAGAGTCACTAGCCCTGGCATTAAAATGGCATTCAACTGAGTTTGACACCAAAGAGCTCAAACAAATTGATATCAATGAGGGGAGGTGAGGGGTGTGGCTGGAGTCATGACACACAGGAAGATGGTCTTCATTAGTCAGAGACCAATCATTGCAGCCCAGGTCATCACTGCAAAAGTTCTTAAAGGCAGAGACTTCACCATCTTCAACTGCTCGCCAAAAACCTTCCCTCCATCAGAAGGCCAGGAGTAAAGCTGTTCTCTCGCAATTCCATAGTGTTCAGCTCCATTCACAAAAAGAAGAAGCCAACCACCTCTGTCTGACCTTTAACAGCACCACCATCTCCAATTCCCCCACCATCAACACCACTGACCATCAACACTGGTTACAGGAGCAAGGCAGAGGCTGAGTACACTGTGACAAGTGGCTCACCTATTGACTCCTCAAAATAAACCTCTCCATCATCTACAAGACTCAAGTTAGGAGTGCAATGGAACACTCACCACTTGTCCGGATAGTTGCGGTCTCAACTACACCATGCAGAACAGAGCAGGCCATTAAACTCAACATTCACTCCCTCCACCACTGGTGTATTATAGCTGCAGTATGTACGACCTACAAGGTATATTCCAGGAACTCACAAAGCTACTTTGACAGCATGTGCCAGCCTCAGGACTGCTATTATTGAGAAGGACAATGTCAGCAACTTCACGAAAATATCATCACCTCCAAGTTCCTCTCCAAGTCACATACCAACCTCATTTGAACATAAATATTGCGGTTCCTCCATAGTCACTAAAATCCAAGGACTGCCCAGCTAACACCATCATGGGAGCACATTAACACCTCATCAGCAGTTCAAGAAGACGGCCTACCATCACCTTCTCTGGGTAAATAGGGCTGAGCAATAAATGTGGCATTGCCAAATGCGCCCACTTCCTGAAACACAATTAAAAAGACACAAAGTAGGGCCTGAAAGAGGCCGGTATTTTGCGTTGGTGCAAACCACAAAATGTTTCACATTGATGTCAAAATGTTGTGTGACTCCAGTATGAAGTCACCCAAATTAAGTCTAAATAAGCAACACAACCTCTGGGACCTCTACTTTGGCTTCACACCAGCTGCAGTGGACGCAAAGCGAACTAAGAAACGATACCAGCACCAACTGAGCACCTGATAAACACTTAAATAGCTTGTTTGAAAAGAGCCGACTGTCCAGTTGATTCTTATATTCAAATGTAATCATCATTTGGATGACAATGAGCAGGGCTCTGCCGTTGCCTGCTTTCACTGGTCAGAGAATATAAGAACATAAGAAATAGGAGCAGGAGTAGGCCGCCCGGCCCCTCGAGTCTGTTCTGCCATTCAAAGGATCACGGCTGATCTTGTACCTCAATGCCATTTTCCTGCACCATCCCCATATCCCTTGATACCTTTAATATCTAGAAATCTATCGATCTCTATTTTGAATGTACTCAATGACTGAGCCTCCACAGCCCTCTGGGGTAGAGAATTCCAAAGATTCATCACCCTCTGAATGAAGAAATTTCTCCTCATCTCAGTCCTAAATGGTCTACCCCTTATTCTGAGACTGTGACCCCTGGTTCTAGACTCCCCAGCCAGGGGAAAATATCCTCCTTGCATCTACCCTGTCGAGCCCTGTAAGAATTTGTATGTTTCAATGAGATCACCTCTCATTCTTCTGAATTCTAGGGAATACAGGCCTAGTCTACTCAATTTATCCTCAGACGACAATCCCGCCATCCCAGGAATCAGTCTGGTGAACCTTCATTGCACTCCCTATAAGGCAAGTATATCCTTTCTTAGGTAAGGAGACCAAAATTGTATACATTACTCCAGGTGTGGTCTCACCAAGGCCCTATATAATTGTAGTAAAACATCTTTACTCCTGTACTCAAATCCTCTTGTAATAAAGGCCAACGTACCATTTGCCTTCCTAATTGCTTACTGCACCTGCATGTTAGCTTTCAATATCTCATGTACAAGGACAACCAGGTCCCTTTGAACATCAACATTTCCCAATCTCTCAACATTTAAAAAATACTCTGCATTTCTGTTTTTCCTACCAGAGTGGATAACTTCAATTTTTTCTACATTATATTCCATCTGCCATGCAATACAGAGCCAGCCGTACACTAAGGTCAAATTGGTACCTGTAGTGTAACTGTGTCAGCGGGGAGTAAATGGGTTAGAAATGTTCAGAACTTGATGCTATAACTGTACATTTACCTGCAACAGAGAAGGTTTCATTCTAGTATACAGGTTAGTGAGAAAAGAAAGATAAAATTCACAAGAGATTGATTCGTCATTGGACTGAACTTTGCAATTGCTATTAGTTTTAGAGTTTCCTCATCACAAGATGGTATGTTAATAAAGTTGTTGTTTGTTTAACATTTTACATGTCTCCTCAAAATTCTTGGGTGTAAAGGTAACATCTGCCACGGGAGTAACCTCAAATTGCAATTATGCCGGTTTTAAATGAGATCACAGCAACTAATTTATATGCTACGAACATAATTGTCATCACAACACCAATTAGAACATGGGCCCTATTTAACACCATAGTTCTGGTGACATCTGAAGGGTTGTGTTTGCACTGAGAAATTGTACTTGATTTGTCTGTTGGACTGGCATGGAATTTAGTGCAGTGGTGTCTCGGGTGGCACGGGCAAAGTATATTATGAAGAAAGAATTCGGATTTATATAGTGCCTGAACCCATCTCTGAGGAGATCCCAAAACACTTTACATAAAATAAATCGCGTTGAGGTACAATCGCTGTTGTGTAGGCAAACAGAGCGAGCATTTTGCGCACAGCTTTATCCAACAAGCAACAAGGTGAATGAGCAGTTAATCTGATGTTGGTGATGTTGATTGAAGAAAGAGTGTTGTTCCAGACACCTGGGGTGGGGTAATATTAACCCCCAAGAATGAGTGGGTTGGGAGAGGGTGGGCAGTAAAAATGGTTGATTTTTGGAGCGGGACTGCATCCCGGTTCCAACGTGCCCACTTCCGGGATTGACCCAGGCGCTCTTGGATGCACGCGCGCAACAGACACCTGGAAGTCCCCATTTAAAGCCGGCGGGCAGATAGTTAAAGGGGCAATGTACCTCATTGAAATAGTTGAGGTACTTAATGTTTTGTGTATTACAAAAGTAAAACAACTTTAACCTTACCTGTTCGGGTTTCCCATCACTTTCAATTCACGTCAGGTGAAAGCAGGTGGGAAGGGTCGGATCCATGAGGCGAGTGCCTTTATTGCACTGCTTGTGGGCCCGGAGGAGCAGGAGTGCTTCATCCATGCCCAACAAGCCCACCTAGCATGACATTGGCCGATCACCATTCCCCACCCGATGCTGGAACCCCCACCCCCCGATGCTGGACCCTGCCCCCCATGGTGGAACCACCCCCCCAACGCCTGCGATGGTGGACCCTCCCTGGATGGTGGCTCCCCCCCACCCCCAACTCTTCACCCGACCTCCGGTCTCTTCTCGACATCAGCCCCCTCACCTCTCTCCCGCCACGATCTTCACCTCTTCACCTCCGGCATCAGCCTCACCACCCCCCCCCCCACCACAGTCTAAAAATTAGAGCCAGACCTTTCAGGAGCGAGATTAGAAAACATTTCTACACACAAAGGGTGGTAGAAGTTTGGAACTCTCTTCCGCAAACGGCAATTGATACTAGCTCAATTGCTAAATTTAAATCTGAGATAGATAGCTTTTTGGCAACCAAAGGTATTAAGGGATATGGGCCAAAGGCAGGTATATGGAGTTAGATCACAGATCAGCCATGATCTTATCAAATGGCGGAGCAGGCTCGAGGGGCTGAATGGCCTACTCCTGTTCCTATGTTCCTATGTACCCCCCATGTCCTCCATGGCTCACGATCCCATCTTCCCTCTTCTCCGATCCCCTATCAATCAGGCTGGCTGCCGGACGCAGAACCCGGAAGTCAAATTTATTGCCCTCATTAAGGTCGCAATCTGTGACTTCCGGGTTTCGCAGCCGATCGTCGCCCCTCCCCCCCGCCCCCCATTCCGTCCTCCACGTTAAAATCATGACACAGGTCTCCCTGCTCTAATTCAAATAATGCCATGGGATTGTAATCGTTTAACCAAACCAGAGGAACAGTTTAACGTCTCATCTAAAGAATGGCACCTTTGACAATGCAGCACCCCCTCGGTACTGCTCTTCATTATCATCTTAGATTATGTGCTTTAAATTCTGCAGTGTGCCTCAAACCCGTGATCTTCTAACTCAGAGCAAGAGTGAAAGAACAAGACGTGCATTTATATAGTGCCTTTCACAACGTCAGAATGCCCTAAAGTGCTTCACAGCCAACTAAGTACTTTGGAAGTGTAGTCACTTTTATAATGTAGGAAATGTGGCAGCCAATTCACGCACAGCAAGGTCCCACAAACAGCAATGTGATAATGACCAGATAATCTGTTTCAGTGATGTTGGTTAAGAGATAAATATTGGCCAGGACACCAGTGAGAACTCCCTTGCTCTTCTTCGAAATAGTGCCATGGGATCTTTTATGTCCACCTGATAGGGCAGACCGGGCCTCGATTTAATGTCTCATCTGAAAGAGATGGCACCTCTGACACTGCAGCACTCCCTCAGTACTACACTGGAGTGTCAGCCTCGATTTTGTGCTCTAGTCTCTGGAGTGCTACCAACTGAGCCAAGCTGACATTACAATGCAGCTTCGGTGTTAAAAAGACTCAATTTTTGTATTGAGGAGGAATAGAGAAACATCACCTCTGTTTATATTATGACCAGTGTAATAAATGAGCTGATTTCCTTGGGACTGGATTTGCCAGTTTGTACTGCATGATGCGGAACTGGAACCATTGTACATGTGTAAGGTTTATACATGCACAGGTGCTCAAAAGCCACGAGATCATCTCCAATGCATGCACAAATCTTGCACACACCGTGAACATGTACTCCCATTTGTGACCTTCTTATTCTGGCTGCAGACCTGCCCTGGCCTATGAGCCAGCAATGTTACAACTCATCATGCCTCCCAGGAGGATTGCAGTGAGAGCTCAACCCAGACGAGGCTCACATCAAAATGCTGCAGTTGAAGCATAAGAACATAAGAACATAAGAAATAAGAGCAGGAGTAGGCCAAAAGGACCCTTGAGTCTGCTCCGCCATTCAATCCGATCATGGCTGATCTTTGACCTCAACTCTACTTTCCCGCCCGATCCCCATCTCCCTTGATTCCCTTAGTGTACAAAAATCTATCGATTTCATTCTTGAATACAATCAATGACTGAGCATCCACAGCCATCCAGGGTAGAGCGTTCCAAAGATTCACAACCTTCTGAGTGAAGAAATTCCTCCTCATCACAGTCCTAAATGTCCGACCCCTTATCCTGAGACTATGCCCCCTAGTTCTAGACGGAACAGCCAGGGGAATAGCCTCTCAGCATCTACCCTGTCAAGCCCTCTCAGAATCTTATATGTTTCAAGGAGATCACCTCTCATTCTTCTAAACTCCAGAGGGTATAGGCCCATTCTACTCAACCTCACCTCATAGGAAAATCCTCTCATTCCAGGAATCAATCGAGTGAACCTTTGTTGCACCGTCTCTAAGGCAAGTATATCCTAACTTTGGTAAGGAGACCAAAACTGTACACAGTACTCCAGATATGGTCTCACCAAAGCCCTGTACAATTGCAGCAAGACTTCCTTATTCTTGCACTCCAAACCCCTTGCAATAAAGGCCAACATACCACTTGCCTTCCTAATTGCTTGGTGTATGTGCATGTTAACTTTCTGTGTTTCGTGTACAAGGACACCCAAATTCCTCTGAACACAAACATTTAATAGTTTCTCATCATTTAAAAAATATTCAGTTTTTCTATTCTTCCTTCCAAAGTAAATAACCTCACATTTTCCCACATTATATTCCATCTGCCACCTTCTTGCCCACTCACTTAACCTGTCTATATCCCTTTGTAGACTCTTTGTGTCCTCCTCACAGCTTACTTTCCCACCAAGCTTTGTATTGTCAGCAAACTTGGACACAGTACACTCTGTCCCTTCATCCAAGTCATTTATACAGATTGGGGGGAGTGTTTGCGAGTGCTGTTGGGGAGGGTTTAAACTAAAGTGGCAGGGGGATGGGAATCGATGCAGGAAGTCAGTGGGAAGTAAAGTGGTGACAGAAACAAAAGGCAGTAAGGGAGAGTGTACAAAACATGACCGGACAAATGGTCTGAGAAAGCACGGCAAAGACCAAGGGAAGTCTAGATTAAACTGCATTTATTTCAACGCAAGAAGTCTGATGGGCAAGGCAGATGAACTCAGGGCATGGATGGGTACATGGGACTGGGATGTTATAGCTATTACTGAAACATGGCTAAGGGAGGGGCAGGACTGGCAGCTAAATATTCCAGGGTACAGATGCTATAGGAAAGATAGAGCAGGAGGTAAGAGAGGAGGGGGAGTTGCGTTCTTGATTAGGGAGAACATCACGGCAGTAGTGAGAGAGGATATATCCGAGGGTTCGCCCACGGAGTCGATATCGGTAGAACTGAAAAATAAGAAGGGAGAGATCACGTTGATAGGATTGTACTACAGACCCCCAAATAGTCAACGGGAAATTGAGGAGCAAATATGTAAGGAGATTACAGACAGCTGCAAGAAAAATAGGGTGGTAATAGTAGGGGACTTTAACTTTCCCAACATTGACTGGGACAGCCATAGCATTAGGGGCTTGGATGGAGAGAAATTTGTTGAGTGTATTCAGGAGGAATTTCTCATTCAGTATGTGGATGGCCCGACTAGAGAGGGGGCAAAACTTGACCTCCTCTTGGGAAATAAGGAAGGGCAGGTGACAGAAGTGTTAGTGAGGGATCACTTTGGGACCAGTGATCATAATTCCATTAGTTTTAAGATAGCTATGGAGAAGGATAGGTCTGGCCCAAAAGTTAAAATTCTAAATTGGGGAAAGGCCAATTTTGATGGTATTAGACAGGAACTTTCAGAAGTTGATTGGGAGAGTCTGTTGGCAGGCAAAGGGACGTCTGGTAAGTGGGAGTCCTTCAAAAATGTGTTAACCAGGGTTCAGGGTAAGCACATTCCTTATAAAGTAAAGGGCAAGGCTGGTAGAAATAGGGAACCTTGGATGACTCGGGAGATTGAGGCCCTAGTCAGAAAGAAGAAGGAGGCATATGACATGCATAGGCAGCTGGGATCAAGTGGATCCCTTGAAGAGTATAGAGATTGCCGGAGTAGAGTTAAGAGAGAAATCAGGAGGGCAAAAAGGGGACATGAGATTGCTTTGGCAGATAAGGCAAAGGTGAATCCATAGAGCTTCTACAAATACATAAAGGGCAAAAGAGTAACTAGGGAGAAAGTAGGGCCTCTGAAGGATCAACAAGGTCATCTATGTGCGGAACCACAAGAGATGGGTGAGATCCTAAATGAATATTTCGCATCGGTATTTACGGTTGAGAAAGGCATGGATGTTAGGGAACTTGGGGAAATAAATAGTGATGTCTTGAGGAGTGTACATATTACAGAGAGGGAGGTGCTGGAAGTCTTAACACGCATCAAGGTAGATAAATCTCCGGGACCTGATGAAATGTATCCCAGGACGTTATGGGAGGTTAGGGAGGAAATTGCGGGTCCCCTAGCAGAGATATTTGAATCATCCACCGCTACAGGTGAGGTGCCTGAAGATTGGAGGGTAGCAAATGTTGTGCCTTTGTTTAAGAAGGGCGGCAGGGAAAAGCCTGGGAACTACAGACATCTGTAGTGGGTAAGTTGTTAGATGGTATTCTGAGAGACAGGATCTACGGGCATTTGGAGAGGCAGGGACTGATTAGGAACAGTCAGCATGGTTTTGTGAGAGGAAAATCATGTCTCACGAATTTGATTGAGTTTTTTGAAGGGGTAACCAAGAAGATAGATGAGGGCTGTGCAGTAGACGTGGTCTACATGGACTTTAGCAAAGCCTTTGACAAGGTACCACATGGTAGGTTGTTACATAAGGTTAAATCTCACGGGATCCAAGGTGAGGTAGCCAATTGGATACAACATTGGCTTGACGACAGAAGACAGAGGGTGGGTGTAGAGGGTTGTTTTTCAAATTGGAGGCCTGTGACCAGCGGTGTGCCTCAGGGATCGGTGCTGGGTCCACTGTTATTTGTTATTTATATTAATGATTTGGATGAGAATTTAGGAGGCATGGTTAGTAAGTTTGCAGATGACACCAAGATTGGTGGCATCGTGGACAGTGAAGAAGGTTATCTAGGATTGCAACGGGATCTTGATAAATTGGGCCAGTGGGCCGATGAATGGCAGATGGAGTTTAATTTAGATAAATGTGAGGTGATGCATTTTGGGAGATCGAATCGGGCCAGGACCTACTCCGTTAATGGTAGGGCGTTGGGGAGTGTTATAGAACAAAGAGATCTAGGAGTACAGGTTCATAGCTCCTTGAAAGTGGAGTCACAGGTGGATAGGGTGGTGAAGAAGGCATTCAGCTTGCTTGGTTTCATTGGTCAGAACATTGAATACAGGAGTTGGGATGTCTTGTTGAAGTTGTACAAGACATTAGTTCGGCCACACTTGGAGTACTGTGTACAGTTCTGGTCACCCTATTATAGAAAGGATATTATTAAACTAGAAAGAGTGCAGAAAAGATTTACTAGGATGCTGCCGGGACTTGATGGTTTGACTTATAGGGAGAGGTTAGATAGACTGGGACTTTTTTCCCTGGAGAGTAGGAGGTTGAGGGGTGATCTTATACAAGTCTATAAAATAATGAGGGGCATAGATAAGGTAGATAGTCAAAATCTTTTCCCAAAGGTAGGGGAGTCTATAATGAGGGGACATAGATTTAAGGTGAGAGGGGAGAGATACAAAAGGGTCCAGAGGGGCAATTTTTTCACTCAAAGGGTGGTGAGTGTCTGGAACGAGCTGCCAGAGGCAGTAGTAGAGGCGGGTACAATTTTGTCTTTTAAAAAGCATTTGGACAGTTACATGGGTAAGATGGGTATAGAGGGATATGGGCCAAGTGCAGGCAATTGGGACTAGCTTAGTGGTATAAACTGGGCGACATGGACATGTTGGGCCGAAGGGCCTGTTTCCATGTTGTAAACTTCTATGATTCTATGATTCTAAATAGCTGAGGCCCAAGCACCAGTCCTTGCGGCACTCCACTAGTTACAGCCTGCCAACCTGAGAATGACCCGTTTATTCCTACTCTCTGTTTTCTGTCCGTTAACCAATCCTCTAACAATGCTAACATATTACCTCCAATCCCATGAGCCCTTATATTGTATAACATCCTTTTATGTGGCATCTTATCGAATGTCTTTCGAAAATTCAAATATACTACATCCACTGGTTCCCCTTTATCTACCCTGCTAGTTACATCCTCAAAAAACTCTAATAGATTTGTCAAACACGATTTTCCTTTCATAAAACCATGTTGACTGTGCCTAATCATATTATGATTTTCTACGTGTCCCGTTAATGGATTCCAGCATTTTCCCGACTATCGATGCCAGGCTAACTGACCTATAGCTCCCTGTTTTCTTTCTTCCCTCCTTTCTTGAATAGCGGGGTTACATTTGTTACCTTCCAATCCACTGGGAGCATTCCAGAATCTAGGGAATTTTGGAAGATCACAACCAATGCATCCACTATTTCTGCAGTCACCACTTTTAAAACCCTAGGATATAGGCCATCAGGTCCAGGGGATTTGTCGGCTCTGAGTCCCATTAATTTTTCCAGTACTTTTTATTTACTAATATTAATGACTTTAAGTTCCTCACTCTCATTAGACCCTTGGTTCCTTAATATTTCTGGTATTTTTTTGTATCTTCTACTGTGAAGACAGATACAAAATATTTGTTTAACCTCTCTGCCATTTCCTTATTCCCCATTATAATTTCTCCTGTCTCAGCCCATAAGGGACTCACGTTTACTTTCGCTACTCTCTTCCTTTTACATGCTTGTAGAAGTTCTTACAATCTGTTTTTATATTTCTTCCTATATAACTCTCATTCTATTTTCTCCCTCTAATTTCCCAATCAACTTTAGCCAACTCGCCCCTCATATCTATGTATTTGGTTTTGTTTAAGTTTAAGACTCTAGTTTTGGATTTAAGTACATCACTCATGAATATGAACTTGAAATTCTATAATATTATGCTCGCTCCTCCCCAGAGGATCCCTTACTGTGAGATTACTAATTAACCCTGTCTCATTACACCAGACAAGATTTAAAATAGCCTGTTCCCTGGTTGGTTCCACGATGTATTGTTCTAAGAAACTGTCTCGAATGCATTCCATGATCTTGTCCTCCAAACTACTTTTGCCAATTTGATTTGCCTAGTCTATATGAAAATTAAAGAACCCCAAGATTATTGCATTACCTTTGTTACAAGCTCCTCTTATTTCTTGATTAATACTATGTCCAATGGTATAACTACTGTTAGGAATCCTATAAATTATTCCCACCGGTGTTTTCTGCCTCTTGTTATTTCTTACCTCCACCTATACTGATTCTACTTCCTGATCTTCAAACCCATGATCCTTTCTCACTACTGTCTTTATGTCATCCTTTATTATCACAGCTACACCCCCTTCTTTTCATTTTGTCTGTCTTTTTGAAAAGTCAAGTACCCTGGAATATTTAATTCCCAACCATGGTCACCTTGCAACCACATCTCAGTAACGGCTACTAGATCAAACCCATTTATCTCTATTTGTGCCATTAATTTGTCCATCATGATACAAATGCTTCGTGCATTTAGATAAAGCGTCTTTGATTTTAACTTTTTACTATTTTTCCCTGATTTGATCTTATTCACTGATGCACTATTACCGTTAAACTCTCTGACCCTTCCTGACACACTCTGCTTATCTTTACCCAAATTACTGCACTGCTCTAGGGCCTTTTTGTTTCTCTTTAGATTTATAAATTTACCCTTACCTGAACCCTCCCGACCACTTTTTAGTTTAAAGCCCTATCTACCACCCTAGTTATTCGATTCGCCAGGACACTGATCCCAGCCTGATTTAAGTGGAGCCTATCCCAACGGAACAGCTCCCTCTTTCCCCAGTACTGGTGCCAGTGCCCCATGAATTGAAACCCCCGTCTCCCACACCACTCTTTGAGCCACACATTTAATTCTCTGATCTGTTTGTCCCTGTGCCAATTTGCGTGTGGCTCAGGTAGTAATCCAGAGATTGAGGTTCTGCTTATTAATTTGGACCCTAGCTCCTCAAACTCCCTCAGCAGAAGATCATTCCTAGTTCTACCTATGTCATTGGTTCCTACATGGACCACGACAACTTAACCCTGGCACTGGGCAGGCAATACAACCTTTGGGACTCTCGGTCGCGGCTGCAGAGAACAGTATCGACCCCCCCTGACTATACTATTCCCTACCACTACCACATTTCTTATTACTCCCCCCACTTGAATGGCCTCCTATACCACGGTGCCGTGGTCAATTTGCCCATCCTCCCTGCAATCTTTGTTCTCATCCATACAGGTAGCAAGTACCTTGTACACATTGGACAAGGTCAAAGGCTGAGGCTCCTCCATCGTTGTATCCTGGGTCCCCATACCTGCCTCACTCACAGTCACATCCTCCTGCCCCTGATCACAGACCGGATCTAAAGCACTACCTAACCTAAGGGGTGTGACTGCCTCCTGAATCAAAGATAACTTTCCCCCTCCCTGATGCATCGCAATGTCTGCAGCTCGGACTCCAGCCCAACAACTCTGAGCCGACGTTCCTCGAGGTGCAGACACTTACTGCAGATGTGGTTGCTCGGGTCTCCACCAACTTTTTGATCTCTAGTCTCTTAGATAGTCAAAATCTTTTCCCAAAGGTAGGGGAGTCTATAACGAGGGGGCATAGATTTAAGGTGAGGGGGGAGAGATACAAAAGGGTCCAGAGGGGCAATTTTTTCACTCAAAGGGTGGTGAGTGTCTGGAACGAGCTGCCAGAGGCAGTAGTAGAGGCGGGTACAATTTTGTCTTTTAAAAAGCATTTGGACAGTTACATGGGTAAGATGGGTATAGAGGGATATGGGCCAAGTGCAGGCAATTGGGACTAGCTTAGTGGAATAAACTGGGCGACATGGACATGTTGGGCCGAAGGGCCTGTTTCCATGTTGTAAACTTCTATGATTCTATTCTATTCTAACTCCCAAATGCTGCAGTTACGACACACCACCTGCCCTGCCATCCCTATATAACCTTGTTTTATATATTTAATTAGTTAATTTTTTATTCACTCGATATTTTCAGTTTTATTAACTAATTAATTTATCTAGTTTAAGTTATTAATTTAATAAAGTAATAGTTATAGTTTCCCAGCTCTTGGGTTAAACCACTGCTCTAGCTTAGAGATCAAAAAGAAGGTAATACTCACCAACCTACCTGCTGTCCTGTGATGCCACTCCTTGATTATTTTTTGTTTGTTCTTTGTTTTTGATTTCACCCTTTTATAGGGAGACAATTCTGCTGCGGCCACTCTTTCAATCTTCTCCTCCACCTCAACCATGGTGCTCCGCGCTCTGCCCATTCCGCTGCCACCACTCTTTTTAAATCTTCTCCTCAGCCCCTCCCGTGGTGCTCCGCGCTCTGGCCTATTAGCCAGCAATGTCAAAACTCACCCTGCAGTCGCCACCCAAGGAGAATTTCGGTGGCTCTGACAACACGAGCATCACATCATTCCCAGTGATTCACTTGGCAGTGCATCTCCTTCAGAGGCAGACCTGGGTATCATACCTGTTCCTGTTCCTGCTGCACTTCTTGACACCCAGATGGTGGTAAGGGTTGGCAAAGTTGTGCAGCATGCATCAGATGACCACAAATCCAGATAAACTGCTCAGAGGTGTACTGCAGAGCTCCTTCTAATGGTCCAGGCAGCAGAAACATTACTTCAGCATGTCGACTGTCTGCTCGATGGTGTTTCTGGTGGTTGCATGGCTCTCATTGAAGGCTAACTCTGCAGCTGTGCCCAGGCTTCTGGCAGGAGTCATGAGCCAAGACTGAAGGGGCTAGCCTTTGTCGCCCAGTAGCCAGTCTGTAACCTGGTTGGAATAAAAGCAGAACAGAGAACTGGCAAAGGATAAATGAATCATGACTGCTGCCAGGAAACTGGCCACAGACCTGCATGGTGCACTGCCTTTGGTCGCAAACCAGTTGAATGTTGAGGGAGTGGAATCCCTTTCTATTGAAAAAAATGCCAGGCTGGTGATGGGGAGTACGCAAGGTAGTGTGAGTGCAGTCTATATTACCTTGCACCCGGGGGACGTCTGCCATGTGGGTGAAACCTGCTGCTCTCAGCCTGCTTTGCTCAGTCCATAGGAAGAGAGATGTAGATATTTGTTCTGCTGTAGAGAGCAGTGGTAACTTCCCTGATATAGCGCTGGACTGCAAACTGTGAGATGTCGCTGATGTCACCTGCCGCAATCTGAAAGGAGCCTGTGGCATAAAAGTTAAGGGCCATTGTGACCTTGACAGCCGCACGCAGTGCTGGTCATGCTCTGGTGCGAGGCTCAAGCTCTGGCTTCAGCAGGTGACATCGCTCGGTGACAGCCTCCTTTCTGAAGTGGAAGTGCCTGAGACATTGCTCCGCTGACAAGTTGATATAGGAGAAGTGCTGCCTGAAGACCCGCTTTGGGCATGGCCACCTGCACAATGCCCTCCTCCTCCTCCTTCTGCGAGCTGCTCCTGCTCTCTCCTGTCTTCCTTGCTGCTGTCCTTTCTCCTCCAGCCCCAAAGGCAGCCCTACCAGACCACCCAGAACTGCAGCACAACTGTTTAGAAGGCAGCCAAAAACAGTGCAGGACCAGCACAATCTTCTTATCAGCAGTCAGAATTAAGTTTTCACAGTCAGAAAGCAGGCCAAAAAAAACCGACCAAATGTTAACCAGAAGTCTCAAATGATAAACCAGCAACTAACCTGTAAGCAGTCCTTTAAATAGCGCTGCTGAAGAGCCCTCCCTTCCTGTTATCACCGCGAGGTCGAGATTATCTCATGGTGAACCCAGCACTGGAGCCTACCAATATCAAAATAGGTTCCTACAGCAAGCGGAGGATCATAATTTGAATATTTTTTTCCTTGTTTTAAATAGTTTCGGCATGTGCCCTGGGCGCCTACAGTGCGGCCCGATCCAATAAGGCAGGAGGTGCATTTCCGGCTGGTCATGAGCACGCATGCCCTGCCCGCCATATTGGATGCTTAGGTGCCCATTTGGCCGCTGAAAAACGGGCATGGTTCCATCAAATTTCTAGGCCGTATAGTTAGGCATGTTGTTTCAGCACAGACAGCGTGTGCAATATTTTACAGTGCAACACAATCACACTTTTTCACACCTGCCGACAGTCACATTCATCGGCTCAGCAATTATACTGGTTCAAATTGGACATCTCCTCCTTGTACACCAGTCAGACCCCATATAGTCTTCCAGCCAATGACCTCGTTTTGACCTTCGCGAAGTGGATATGAGGTTTTACCTATCGTGTCCCACTGCCTGTTTTACGGCATTATAACTGAATGACGCTTTCTGCTGCAAAGAAGAGCACAATATTAATCGAATGGGAAAATGTTATAAAGTTTGCAGCTAAGGTGCCAACTCTTTGGTTATGGCTTTAGTAGGACAAAATTTGGAGTACCTAGGCAGCAGATGCTCTAGGAGCTGACTGATTGCTTCTGAGTTACCAGCGGAATGGTCACATAGTGTAGTTAGTCATCAATCTTTGTCACCTGCAGCTTTCTAGGTTTCTCTTAATTTGGGCTGCTGTAATACTTCTTGACAATCATTTGTTTTCTTCAGGTTAAGGAGAGGTTAAATATACTGACCCCGAAAGATTTGCGGGGCACGTCCTATTATAAGTACTGAGATGTGCCCGCCCCCCCACACCTGGACCTCTGACATTCACCTGCAACATTAAAGGTGCTATAGGGGTGTCCAGCCTACGGAGCCAGTGGGATTCCGGAGTGTTACCTTGCCACCTTGACACTCCCATCCAGGAGGCGGAGACCAGTCTGGCCATAAGTGCAGCAGAGAACATATTGTGATTGGCCTTGATCCTTCACTGACCTGTCGCTCTCCAATCAAATGATTGCAGTCTGAGGACTGCATTGTGGGGGCTGACTTACAGCCATTGTACTGTAAGTACACCTGTCTTGTGCAGGCTGACTTACCGGTGACTGAACGAGAGGTGGGGCTGGTGGGGTTTCTGGGAGAACCCAGCATCCCATGAGAATCACCTCCACAATGGGGGGTTAGGGGGGCAATGGGAGAAGTGCCAACTCCCCACCTCCCCCCATAGGAACGTCTCAGCGATACCAAAGAGGGGGCAGAAACCTGATGGGAATGCCTCAGATTCCTGACCCCTGCTCCCACTGAGTTCAAATTACACCTCCTTTCCACCCAAAACCCTGGAATTTCAGGGTTCTTATGTATGCCTAAGAGTATAATAAATACAAAAGAGGGAAAGAAATTAACTCTTGTCTAATGTATTCTGTGTATGCAAAGTATCATTTCCACCTCCTTGGAGAGTTGTGCACTTCTTTTTTTTGCAACTCCCTTGTTTTTTCACGCTGGAGTGATTCAATCAGTAAACATTGGCCAGTGCTGCTAAAACTGGTGTTAGCACAAGGCATCTCATTTGTCCTGGTCGAGTTGCATTACAGAATTGGCGTTGCAGGCCAACTACATTAATACTGCTTCATCATGCAATTTCAAAACATTGATGAAAACAGCAGAGTTAAAATAGTAATAGGTGCCCTCTGGCTGTTCATCATAAAACCTCTATTTTAACTAGAGAGAGACACCATATTAATTTCAATATTTATCACTACCCTCAGTTGTTCAAGTAGGAGTGATTTATTGAGCACACTAATGCATTTTTTTTCATTTTTATGCTTGAATATGGTTCAAAATGTCCCCAAAGTCAATCATTTACATGCCATTTGTTTTTAATGCCTCATGAGATGTTGCAAAATGTTCACTTGCAAAATTTCAATTACATTCCATTTGTGAGTGCAATGTTGAAGGGAAAGTTACGAGAGGGGGTGTAAGTAGTGACAATACAGCTACCCGTCAAACAAATCTAGCTCTTGATTCCCTTCCAGATCTCACAAAGATCTCAGGCCACATGTTGCCCTTGGCGATAGTACAGGCCGACGCTAATTCCTCTGTCCATTATTTTAACAGAGCCATTGACCCACTTATTTCAAACACTGCAAGGCCTCGGTTAAACTATCAGGCAAAAGAATGTCATCTGAACATGCTGTGACTCAGGGGGTAGCACTCTCTCCTCTGAGTCAGAAGGTTGTGAGTTCAAGTCTTATTCCAGAGATTTGAGCATATAATCTAGTCTGACACTGCAGTGCAGTACTGAGGGAGTGCTGAGTGCTGCTCTATTGGAGGTGCCGTCTTTCGGATGAGATGTTAAACCGAAGCATTGTCTCCCCTCTCAGGTGGACGTAAAAGATCCCACAGCACTATTTCAAAGGAGAGCTGGCCAATATTTGTCCCTCAACCAACATCACCAAAACACCTTGGGCCATGTAGCACCCATTGTTTCAGCGCTACACAGACTCTCTGACATCCAAGATGGCATCGTGGATGCTCACGCATGTTTCCAGTGTGACGTGCGCCGGATGTCATCTTGGTATAGGAGTTAGCGCAGTCGCAGATAACGAGTGCTGGAATCATGTAAAGTGGCTTCAATCAGTGTACAACGCTGATTTAAAGTGATAGACTCCATTTTGGGATTTAACACACAACTTAACGCACAGTCTTAACCCCGACCATCTGAACGTGTCTTAGAGTGCCTGAAGGACCCCCCACCAGCGCTATTTTAAGGGACCATGCAGGATTTACAGGTTAGTGGCTGGATTATTGCTTCTGGCTGCCGAGACATTTGTACCTGTTTTTGGAGGTCTCCTAGACTTGAATACTAGGACGCGGGGACATAGCCTAACATTTAGAGCCAGGATGTGCTGGAGTGAAGTTAGGAAATGCTTCTACACGCAAAGGGTGGGAGACGTTTGGAACGCTCTTCTGCAGATGGCAGTTGATGCTAGCTCACTTGTGAATGTTAAATCTGAGATTGATAAATTTCTGTGAACCAAGGGTATGAAGGGATATGGGGTTAGATCACAGGTCCACCATGATCTCATTGAATGGTGGAACAGGCTTGAGAGGCTAAATATCACTGCCATTTGCTGCCTCCTGATATGCACCAATTTCTCCTGGAAGAAAGCGAGACGTGTGTCTGGGTGATGTGCCTGTCACGGTTGAATAGCTGCCAGTGTGTGTGGCCTGTGAATTGTGGGTGGACGGCTTGCAACAGTGGTAATGTGTAAGGGTGAGAGGAAGCATCTGATTGGAAGAGTTGTGTACTGATGGAAAGAGTTTGTTGGTATGTGGGGGATGGGGGTGTAGTGTGTGGTGCAGTTGGTAGGAGACGCCACTTGACAGTTGACCTCACTCACCTTGACCACTCATGTCAAAGCATTGAACTTCTTCTTGCACTGCATCCATGTTCATGATGCTGTATGCCTGGCATTGACTTCGTCCCTCGCTGCCTCCCACTGCCCTTTGGGTATATGTCTGGAGGGCCGCTTGCCCCCCCCCCACCCCTGGAGATATAGGATGTCCCTCCTTCTGTCCACATCTTGCACCAAGGTCTCTAGTGCATCAGCAGAGAATCTTGGTGCATGCACTCTTGCAGGCCTGGTACCAACTCAGATCGGCAGATTGGTGAGGTCTGGCGTGCAGATTGGAGGATGTGGGATTTAGTCGTGCGCAACCTTTATTCAATGTTTTAACATAACTCATCAGTGTGTAAACATAGGGATGGGACCTGCATTGGTGTTTTACGTGTGCGATGTCTGGTCTCCGTTCAGACTCCGTGCAGACAGTAGACTGTTATTTTCAGCAAATAACAGGTACCAGCTACCTTTAAGAGATTTCTAAGAAACATCCTCCCTTTAAGAGATTGCGCTCCCCCTGGTGATGGAAAGTGTGAATTGCATTGATTCCACATGCATGGCCTGGAATGGAACACTGATTGCAGGTAAGTCCTCGGGTGGGTCGAAACTTGCGTCCTGCCTGCGCAGGAGTCATTGGGCTTGGGGTACTAGCACATCACGCTACCCGTGCCCAAAAATGGCCCTTATCCAATTTTTTTCCCCCATTATCTCATTGTGGTTTGTGGGACTTTGCTGTGCACAAATTGGCTATTGCGTTTCCTACATTATAACAGTGGCTACACTTCAATTGTATTTAATGGCTGTGAAGCATTTTGTGATGTCCTGAGGTTGTGAAAGGCAGTATATAAATACAAGTCTTTCTTTTAACATGTTTGTACAGAAATATCATAGACGGTTTGGATTTCTCATAATCTCACGGCAGAGCTGCTCCACTTTATTCAGCGCTGGGCTCTGCTGGCACCAAATGCTGTACAAATCTAAACAATCAGTCGGCACATTTCAAAGAAAAATAATTCCATGTTTTGGCTAAGGAGTTCGAAAAAAGGCCAGAGTCCATTTCTGAGTTATCTTAAAAAGGCAACATTGTTTGTGCAACTCTATACCCAAGCCAAAACAGCCAAAAAAATTAATAAAGTCCCCCATGTAAGTAAGGGATGCTAAAAAGCACAACAGTACAGTGAGCTGAAAGGAGAAGTATGATTGAGGATGGTCTTTAACAAGGTGGTGAAAGATGGTGCAGCAGAGAAGAGCATGCAACCATTATTTAATATTTTATGAATCATACAGCATTCGACCCATTGTACCTGAAAGAGCTATCCGATTAGTCCCACTCCCCTGCTCTTTCCTCATAGTACTGCACATTTTCCTTTAATTTTTCTGTTCTGAGGGAAGGCACCACTTTGATGGACTCGTCAGATTCTGACAGGTTAAATTTTCGAAGGTACATGTTACATATACTATATATAAATATCAATTCTACTCTAATGCAAACTGACCTAATAAGAATGCTGATACTCCTTCATACATCATATAATACATTTATTAGCCCGGATTTATGCTGTGATATTATTGTACAAATGCTTAACCCATTGGTATGAAATTGTCTACTTTTTGCAGAAGCACTGATCATTTCAAATAAACAGGTTAACACCTCCATTAAAATAATGGACACAGGAATTTGATACAGATATTCGTATGGTAATATCACACAAAATTATTTTCAAGCTGTAATGTTCCTTAAGTGCCTCCATTTCCAGGAAATTCTAAAAGGAACTAGAGCTCAAAGTTTTATGCTTAAATCTTTAACGGGATCTTGCTCAGACTATACACAGTGTCATAAATTCATAATTTCTCTGTTCATTCTTTCACAGATAATTCCTCTGTGTCCCAGACAATCTGTGGTTCACCTTGCAAAGTGAGCATGGAATCTTCCAGGTTCAGAGGCAACATCTGAGGAACACATACAAGAAGGACGCCATCTCACTCCGGTATCCTCCATGGAACAAACTTCTATTCTGAGGTTACCAAAGAGCTAAGACAAAGAAAAAGGTCCTGCCCTGAACTAGAACGAATGGACCCAGAGCCAACAGGAACATTAGGAAGACTGAAGGCCCAGGATATCCATGGTGTGCACTCCAGCTGCGCAATAATCAAATGTGAGTAGGCAGAGCACAATCGGTTAAGCAAATTAGCTTCTTCATTCATATACTGAGAAGACTGGTTTGCAACCAACCACCCTCCTTCGCATAGCTCAGGAAATCAACAGACAGAGCTACTTATTAACTTCTGATGGCCAATTTTCCAGAATCGTGGGAACAACCTCATGGCTAAGGTAACGCATCGGTCAGAGACCAGCTTTTTAGAGGCTCATCCCAATAAATCTGATTCACATTGTCAGTCAAGTCTGTTTTCACAGGTCCACTTCATGGGATTGTGTTCCCAGGATTTGTACTGCCGTGTAACCTCATGGTCAAAGTGACTGTAATGAAGAGAACTAAGACAAGCCCCTCATAGCGACAGGAATGTTACTGCACATCCCTGCCTCAAACTGTAGGACCAAGTTGTACATGATACACACAGTTATACATTTAGCAATATTCAGGGTATTGTTTTCACCTGTAAATCAGCTCTGAGGTTAACAAGTATTTTTCTTTTAAGAGGCATCTGGATTTGCATTTTTTGACTGGCACTTAATGTTGTACCTTCCATGGCCTCGCCATTCCCTATCTCTGTAAAGTCCTCCAGCCCTACAACCCTTGGCGATCTCTGCGTTCCTCCAACTCTGGCCACTTGTGCATCCCCCACTTCCTTTGTTCCATCATTGGTGCTGCACCTGAAGCCATCTAGGCCCTAAGCTCTGAATTCCCTCCCGAAGCCTCTCGCCTTTCCACCTCTCTCTCCACCTTTAAAACGCTACTTAAAACCTACCTCTTTGCCCAAGCTTTTGATTGATTACACTCCTGGGACATTTTACTATGCTAAAGGCGCTATATAAATGCACGTTGCTGTTGTAAAGCCCTCTGTGCGTCTTTTTAACATGGGTTAACGCCTGCATTGAAATAAATAGAGTAATTTTGCAGGAGCGTATTATGCAGTCATATGGGAACATTGTCGGTTGAAAAATGTACCCTTTATAATCTATACCTTTTATCATAGTATCATTGTATCGTAGTATGGTACAGCAGAGAAAGAGGCCATTCGGTCCATTATGTCTTTGAGCCGGCTCTTTGGTAGAGCTATCCAATTAGTCACACACCCCTGCTCTTTCCCCATAGCCCTGTAACTTTTTTCCCTTCAAGTATTTATCCAATTCCCTTTTGAAAGTTATTATTGAATCTGCTTCCACTACCCTTTCAGGCAGTGCATTCCAGATCATAATAACTCGCTGTCTAAAAAAATGTTTCCTCATGTCGCCTCTAGTTCTTTTGCCAGTCACTTTAAATCTTTGACCTCTGGTTACCGACCCTTCTGCCACTGGAAACAGTTTCTCCTTATTTGCTCTATCAAAACCATTCATGATTTTGAACAGCTCTATCAAATCTCCTCTTAACCTTCTCTGCCCTAAGGAGAACAATCCCAGCTTCTCCAGTCTCTCTACATAACTGAAGTCCCTCATCCCTGACACCATTCTAGTAAATCTCTTCTGCACCCTCTCTAAGGCCTTGACATCCTTCCTAAAGTGCAGTGCCCAGAATTGAAAACTATACCCCAGCTGAGGCCTATCCAGTGTTTTATAAAGGTTTAGCATAGCTTCCCTGCTTTTGTACTCTATTAATAAAGCCCAGAATACCATATGCTTTTTTGGCATCCTTCTCAATTTATCCTGCCACCTTCGAAGATTTGTGTATGTGAACCCCCAGATCTCTCTGTTCCTGCACCTTCTTTAAAATTGTAGCATTTAGTTTATATTGCCTCTCCTCATTTTTCCTACCAAAATGTATCACTTCACACTTCTCTGCATTAAATTTCATCTGCCATGTGTCTGCCTATTTCACCAGTCTGTCTATGTCCTCCTGAAGTCTTTTACTATCTTTCACATTGTTTACTACATTTCTAAGTTTCGTGTCATCTGCAAAATTTGAAATTATACCCTGTATCCCAAATTCAGATCATTAACATTTATCAAAAAGAGCAGTGGTCCTAATACCGACCCTTGGGGAACCCGACTGTATACTTCCCTTCAGCCTGAAAAACAACTATTCATCCATACTCTCTGCTTTCTGTCCCTTAGCCAATGTTGTATCCATGTTGCCACTGTCCTTGTAATCCCATAGGCTTTAATTTTGCTTACAAGTCTATTAGGTGGTACTTTATCAAATGCCTTTTGAAGGTCCATATACACAATGTCAACCGCACTACCCTCATCAACCCTTTCCGCCACTTCATCAAAGAATTCCATCAAGTTAGTCAAACACGATTTTCCTTTAACAAATCCGTGCTGACTTTCATTTATTAGCCCATATTTTTCCAAGTCCCAATTAATTCTGTCCCGCATTATTGCCTCTAAAAGTTTCCCCACCATCGACATTACGCTGGCTGGCCTGTAATTGCCGGGTTTTTCCCTCTACTCTTTTTTGATAAGGGGTATAGTATTTGCAATCCATCAATCCTCTGTATCTAAGAAGGATTGGAAGATTGTGGCCAGAGCCTCTGCAATTTCTACCTTTACTTCCCTCAGTAACCTAGGATGCATCCCATCTGGACTGAGTGACTTTCTGACTTTGAGTACTGCCATCCTTTTAAGTACCTCCTCTTTATCTATTTTTATCTTATCCAATATCACTACTACCTCCTCCTTTACTGCAACATTGGCAGCATCCTCTTCCCAGCGAAGACCGATGCGAAGTATTCATTTAGTACCTCAGCCATGCCCTCTGCCTCCACAAGAAGAACTTTTATGTCCCTAATCGGCCCCACCCTTCCTTTGACTATCCTTTTACTATTTATATATTTATAAAAGACTTTTGGGACCCCTTTTATGTTAGCCACTAATCAATTCTTGTACTCTCTCTTTGACCCTCTTATTCCCTTTTTTAGATCTCCTCTGTACTTTCTGTATGCAGCTTGGTTCTTTACTGTATTATGAACCATACATTTTTCATAAGCCTCCTTTTTCTGTTTCATTTTAATCTCTATATCGTTAGTCACCCAGGGAGCTCCAGCTTTGGATGCCTTAACTTTTCCCTTTGTGAGAATGTGTCTATTCTTTCCCTGAACCATCTCCTCCTTGAAGGAGAACAATTCCCATTGCTCAATTACTGTCTTGCCTACCAATTTTTGTTTCCAATCCACCAGGGCAAGATTCCTTTTCAACTCTCGAAATTAGCCTTCCTCCAGCTAAGTATTTGCAAGTTTGATTGTTCCTTGTCCTTTTCCATAACTATTCTAAACCTAATGATATTATGATCATTGTTCCCCAAATGCTCCCCCACTGAAACATGCTCCATTTGCCCCACTTCATTCCCCAGAACTAGATCCAGCTCTGCTTCCTTCCTCGTCTGGCTGGAAACACACTGATCAAGAAAGTTCTCTTGTATATATTTCAGGCATTCCTCCCTCTCTTTGCCTTTAACACTGTTACTGTCCCAGTCTATGTTGGGATAATTGAAGTCCCCCATTATCACTACTCTATAGTTCTTGCTTCTTTCTGTAATTTGCCTGCAAATTTGCTCCTCTATCTCCTTCCCACCGTTTGATGGCCTATATTATACACCCAGTAGTGTAATAGCTCCTCTATTGTTCCTTAATTCCAACCAAATAGATTCTGTCTTTGACCCCTCAACTACATTATCCCTTACCAATGCAATAATAGTTTCTTTGATCAGTACTGCCTCTCCTTTTTTTCTTTCCTTCCTTATCATTTCTGAATACCTTGTAGCCAGGAATATTAAGGGCCCGATGTTAGCACGGCTGCGGGTTCTCGGCGGGGGGGCTATCGGGCGCGTGGGTAACGCGCCCGGTGAAATTAGTCAGCTTCTCGCGCGATTGTAGCATCCAATCCACTAATTGGATCCACTTACCTGGTCCTCCGGGTTCCCCACTGCTGATCTGCGCGTCGGGCGGGCTGCGCATGCGCAGTAAGATCTGTCAGCTGGAGGAGCTCTATTCAAAGGGGCAGTCCTCCACTGACAGATGCTGCACCAAACAGAAAAAATCACAGCATGGAGCAGCCCTGGGGGAAGGCTGCTCCCAGTTTAATGATGCCTCACTCCAGGTATCAATAAATGGGGTGAGGAGGAGGGGGAGGACAGAGATCTTCCCCCCGGCGGGCGGGAGGAAGCGGCCTGCCTCTACCACCAGGAAGGCCTGGCTCAAGGTGGCAGAGGAGGTCACCAGCGCAACCAACATATCGCCCACCTGCATACAGTGCAGGAGGCGCTCCAATGACCTCAGTAGGTCAGCCAAAGTGAGTACACTTACTCATTCTCCTACACTCCATCTGCCACATCACCGCCCCCAACCCACATCTCCTTCTGCACTGCCAACACTACTCTGTCACATCACCCCTCATACCCACTCAAACCTCGTCCTCATCTTACCTGCACTTACTCACCTTGCCAGTACTCACCCCGCCACTACCACTCAACCCAATCCTCATACAATCTCATGGCTCTATCTCATACTCACCCTCTCATGCATCTCTCTCACGGCCAGCCTCACTCAACCTGCCACCACCTGTGCTGCAGCCACAGGGCATGCATCACATATGTGCAGTAGGCAGCGTAAGGCAAACGTGTCGTGAGCATGAAGGGGATGCACAAGGGTGTTTGAGGGTTTGTCATGGTTTTTACTTATATTGAATTTCTGACCAACTCACATCACATATTATATTGGCACCACTACTGCCATGTCTTTGCGAATCTTGTCTGGTCTGTGCAATAATGCCCTTTCCTGAGGATCACTATGAAGATCCACAATTGATGCCACCCATTGTGTCACTGCAGAGTGGGTGTAGGTGTATTTGCAGGGCTCTATTGTGCAGACGGCTGAGAGACGTCGGCGATGTCCCCGGTGGCACCCTGGAAGGATGCGGAGGAGAGGTTGTTGAGGGCAGTGGTGACTTTGTCAGCGACAGGTAAGAAGGTGGTGCTCAGGCCAGCCAGGAGCAGCTTGGCATGAAAGAGGCTGCAGATGTCCACGACTACATGTCAAGTGACTCTGAGCCTCCGTGTGCACTGTTGCTCAGAGAGGTCCAGGAAGCTGAGCCTCGGTCTGTGGACCCTGTGGTGAGGGTAGTGCCCTCTGCGACGCATCTCTCTCTGCGGTAGCCCTCCCTCCTGCTGTGCAGGTGGATGTGTCACAGCACTCTGTTGTGGAGATCCACGTGTCAGAGGTGGACAGTGTGGATGGCGAGGCTGGTGATGTTGTTTGCCCTCCGAGGTGGTCATGACTGCAGCTACGGCGGCCCCCATCCGGAAGATGTACATCTGAGGGGGTCCGCAAGGTAGGTACATGTCTCTGGACCCCGGGGTAAGTGTGCAAGTTGGTGACTTTGATTGTCAGGAGGAGGGTGGTGGAGGCCAAACTTTGTCCCAAGTGACAGAGTGGCCTCCTGCAATGAGTGAGGGTCTCCCCCCCCACCTGTCAAATGGACCTTTGCAGCTGCCACAGGCTGATGGCTGCAACACGTCCATTTGAACTGGGCGTGTTTCCCCCAGTATGGGAAACAGTCCCAGTTTGCTCTAAAATCCCACCCCTCCTCACATAATCCCTTAATCAGGTCAGTTAATGACCTGAACAAGACAAATAAATACTTTCAAGTGGCATCCCGCTGGCTTTAATTGCCTGCGGGATTCCCACCAGCGGGGGCTGCGCGCGCACGCCGGCGCGTCAGCGGGGAACCCGGAAGTGCGCGGGTTCGAGGCGGGCTCTGGTCCCGCTCCGGGATTTCACGATTTTCGGGGCCCCCCCGCCAGGAACGCACCCGCTGGCAGGTGCTAAAATGCTGTCCTAAGTATCCAATCCTCCCCTTCTTTGAGCCAAGTCTCCATTATTGCCATTATATCATAGTTCCATATGATTACTTGTGCCTGCAGCTCACCAACCTTATTTACCACACGATATGCATTCACGCACATGCACACCAAACTGCCTCACATTTGCCCCCTGTTTGATCCCTCCTATTTCTGAACTATTCTTTACTCTACAGCTATTTGTCTCTCCCAGTATTCTGTGCACCTTGTTTCTCCTTTCTAATGTTTCATCCTGGTGTCTATCCCGCTGCCAAATGAGGTTAAACCCTCCCCCGCAGCACCAGTTAACCTCCCAGGGAAGGTATTGGTCCCAGCTCTGTTGAGGTGCAACCCGTCCAATTTGAACAGATCCCTCCTGCCCCAGAACTAGTTCCAGTATTCCAGGAATCTGAAGCTCTTCCTCCTGCACCATTTCTCCAGCCATGCATTAACCTGTTTTACCCTACATTTCCTATACTCACTCGCATGTGGCACTGGGAATAATCCAGAGATTATTATCTTTGAGGTCCTGCTTTTTAACTTCCTCCCTAGCTCCTGAAACTCTGACTGCAGGACATTAATCCTTTTCCTTCCTATGTCATTGGTTCCCACATGGACCATAACTTCTCGCTGTTCCCCTCCCCCCCTCAAAATGTTCTGCACCCTCTCAGTGAGATGTCCTTTACCCTGGCACCAGGGAGGCAACCTACCATGCAGGACTCAAGTTGACGGTTGCAGAAACATCTGTCTGTCCCCCTGACTATTGAATCCCCTATAACAACTGCATTCCTACACTTCACTATGCCCCCCTGTGCAGTCCTTTGCCCCGCGGTGCTGCGCTTCGGACTGCACTCCTTCGCGGTGTCGTCACCCTCACCGGTATTCAATACTGAAAAACGGTTAGTGAGCGTCACACTCCCAGAGGTTTCCTGCACTGCCTGCCTTTTCCTATCCTGCCAGATGGCCACCACTTACTGTCCTGAGCTTTCTGTGGCTGTGAGGTGACCATCTCCTGGAACGTATGATCCAGGAAATTCTCAGCCTCCCGTATGCCCTGCAGTAATTCCAGCTGCTCCTCAAGCTCAGAAACTCTGAGCTCGAGGAACCAGATGTACTTTGTGCACACATGGTCACCCAGGACACTTGAAGTGTCCTGGAGTTCCCACACGGTGCAGGAATTGCAGGCAATAGGTTTCAGCTGTCCCTCCATTCTATTTAGAGTCTATTTATATTATATATATATGCCTAACAGTTATTTAAAACAGTTTGTTTAGCTTTAAGGCTATTTAATCATTTAGCGAACACTAAAACAATAACCACTAGAAACATTAACCAACCATTAAAGACACTAACCATTAAAAACTATAACAACTAAAAACACTAACCAATAAACTAAATATTTACACTGACTTATCCTTGGAGATCCCCCTTGTGTTGTGACATCACAATTTGACTTTTTTTTTTCTTCTTGTCTGTTTCAGACTTGCCGCTCCTGATGAGGCCTCTCCTCAGGCCTCTCGTGATGTTCTGATGGTTCTCTCCTGCTCCTTTATGAGGCCTCTCCTCGGGCCTCTCACGCTGTTCTGCATCTTCTCTCCCGCTCCTGATGAGGCCTCTCCTCAGGCCTCTCACGCTGTTCTGCCTGTTCTCTCCCGCTCCTGATGAGGCCTCTCCTCGGGCCTCTCACGCTGTTCTGCCTGTTCTCTCCCGCTCCTGATGAGACCTCGCCTCGGGCCTCTTGTGATGTTCAGCCTGTTCTCTCCCGCTCCTGATGAGGCCTCTCCTCGGGCCTCTCACGCTGTTCTGCCTGTTCTCTCCCGCTCCTGATGAGGCCTCTCCTCGGGCCTCTTGTGATGTTCAGCCTGTTCTCTCCCGCTCCTGATGAGGCCTCTCCTCAGGCCTCTCACGCTGTTCTGCCTGTTCTCTCCCGCTCCTGATGAGGCCTCTCCTCGGGCCTCTCACGCTGTTCTGCCTGTTCTCTCCTGCTCCTGATGAGACCTCGCCTCGGGCCTCTTGTGATGTTCAGCCTGTTCTCTCCCGCTCCTGATGAGACCTCGCCTCGGGCCTCTTGTGATGTTCAGCCTGTTCTCTCCCGCTCCTGATGAGGCCTCTCCTCAGGCCTCTCACGCTGTTCTGCCTGTTCTCTCCTGCTCCTGATGAGACCTCGCCTCGGGCCTCTTGTGATGTTCAGCCTGGTCTCTCCTGCTCCTGATGAGACCTCGCCTCGGGCCTCTTGTGATGTTCAGCCTGGTCTCTCCCGCTCCTGATGAGGCCTCTCCTCGGCCCTCTCGCAATGGTCTGCCTGTTCTCTCCTGCTCCTGATGAGACCTCGCCTCGGGCCTCTTGTGATGTTCAGCCTGGTCTCTCCCGCTCCTGATGAGGCCTCTCCTCAGGCCTCTCACGCTGTTCTGCCTGTTCTCTCCTGCTCCTGATGAGACCTCGCCTCGGGCCTCTTGTGATGTTCAGCCTGGTCTCTCCTGCTCCTGATGAGACCTCGCCTCGGGCCTCTTGTGATGTTCAGCCTGGTCTCTCCCGCTCCTGATGAGGCCTCTCCTCGGGCCTCTCGCAATGGTCTGCCTGTTCTCTCCTGCTCCTGATGAGACCTCGCCTCGGGCCTTTTGCGATGCTCAGAGGCTCCAATCTTATTTGTCAAATAAACTGTAATTTTTCATCACTCATTTTCTGCTCAATGCTCATTTAATAATTTAAAAAGAAAAGGCAGAGATCATACCGCAAGGTATCGCTGTGCCCAGCTCTGTCAGCTTCCGGAATGTTCTATACTTTTGTTCTCTGTCCTGGATCACTTTTAATGTGGGTATAGACGTAGCCGATGACTTGCATGTTGTTTGTCCGTATGTTTATAATGTACAAAATTCCACAATGTACAATTTCTATTTTAGGTAAATTTCTTAAAGCCCTTTGAAATCAAGTTTACGATATCATTGATGATTTTAAAATTTCACAAATTACTGGGATTATTATAATGCATCAGGTATTGCATTGGAAGGAAGAATAATGAAGCCCTGTAGTTATATGACTCACATAAGAGTCACATTTCACAGGAGCATTTTGTGTGTGTGTGTGTGAAGAAGCATCAGTGAAACAGGGGAGAAGCATTTTACTCAACTTTAACGTGACTTAAAGAGCATGTGCTTAGTGATTGAAAAATTACAAAATCCAATTTCGGACCCCACATCCTCTCCCCAAGACCCCTCACTTCCACCACTGTATTATCATCTACAGCTGCCTTACTTCGATCCCTTGACTCCTGAAATTCTCATACGTGCCTTTGTCACCTCCAGGATTAACTACTCCAATGGTCTACTTACCAGCCTCCCTCCACCACTCTCCATAAACTCCAGCTAATCCAAAACTCCACCACATGCATCCTTTTCTGCACTAAGTCCAGCTTGCCCATCACTGAGCTACATTGGCTCCTCATCCTCCGAAGCATTAAATTTGAAATCCTCACCCTTATCTTTAAATCGCTCCACAGCCTTTTCCCCCCTTATCTCTATAACCTCCTCCAGCCCTATATTCCTCCATTCCTCTGACTCCTTCCTAATATTCACTTTCCTCTTCCTTCGTCCTACCATTGGTGGCAGTGCCTTCAGCTGCCTGAACACTATGTGGAAATTGCTCCCTTAACCTCTCGGCCTTTCTCTCCTTTAAAAACGTTCTCAAAACCTGTCTCGTCGACCAAGCTTTCAGTCACCCCTCCTAATCTCCCCATTCTTTCAGTCACCCCTCCTAATCTCCCCATTCTTTCAGTCACCCCTCCTAATCTCCCCATTCTTCCAGTCACCCCTCCTAATCTCCCCATTCTTTCAGTCACCCCTCCTAATCTCCCCATTCTTTCAGTCACCCCTCCTAATCTCCCCATTCTTCCAGTCACCCCTCCTAGTCTCCCCGTTCTTTCAGTCACCCCTCCTAGTCTCTCCGTTCTTTCAGTCACCCCTCCTAGTCTCCCCATTCTTTCAGTCACCCCTCCTAGTCTCCCCGTTCTTTCAGTCACCCCTCCTAATCTCCCCATTCTTCCAGTCACCCCTCCTCGTCTCCCCGTTCTTTCAGTCACCCCTCCTAATCTCCCCATTCTTTCAGTCACCCCTCCTAGTCTCCCCGTTCTTTCAGTCACCCCTCCTAGTCTCCCCATTCTTTCAGTCACCCCTCCTAGTCTCCCCATTCTTTCAGTCACCCCTCCTAGTCTCCCCATTCTTTCAGTCACCCCTCCTAGTCTCTCCGTTCTTTCAGTCACCCCTCCTAATCTCCCCGTTCTTTCAGTCACCCCTCCTAGTCTCCCCATTCTTTCAGTCACCCCTCCTAGTCTCCCCGTTCTTTCAGTCACCCCTCCTAGTCTCCCCATTCTTTCAGTCACCCCTCCTAGTCTCCCCATTCTTTCAGTCACCCCTCCTAATCTCCCCATTCTTTCAGTCACCCCTCCTAATCTCCCCATTCTTTCAGTCACCCCTCCTAGTCTCCCCATTCTTTCAGTCACCCCTCCTAATCTCCCCATTCTTTCAGTCACCCCTCCTAGTCTCCCCGTTCTTTCAGTCACCCCTCCTAGTCTCCCCGTTCTTGGCTCGACGTCTATTTTCTTTACCCCATCTGTGAAGTGCCTTGGGATGATCTTTTTGTCAAAGGCGCAATATAAATGCAAGTAGTTGTTGCTGTCATAATTGGTTTAATTATTGTTTAAGTCATCTTCCAATGACCTGAACTGACTATGTCCCTTCTCATAGCTGCCAATCATTGCTCAGTCAAATAACATTCTTCCATCCTGTTTTCCCTCTTAGCACTTCAAAGGTCATTCATTGATTGTGAAGCACTTTGGGACATCCTAAGGATGTATCAATTGCAAATTCTTTCTTCTTTCTTTTAGTTCCATCCTCAGGATCTGAAACTGGTCTGTTATCTGGAGCAGTAATAGAATTGTTTCAGAGTCTCTGGAAGGCTGGGATTGCTCCACCTCCCAATAGCTTTCCCTACTCTTGTTTTTTTTTTCGCAATAAGAGCAAGCAGAGGATAAAAGAGTGTTATTTCACTGAGCCACAATGGGCAGCCATGAGCAGGGACTCAGTCAGCTCACATAATTGTGGAACCCAGAAGCACATGTAATGTCTAGGGTGAGGGAGCTTGGAGACAAATCAGAAAATGAACACCCAAAAATAAATTACATTTATAGAGATCCTTATCATGTCCTCAGAACATCCCAAAAAGCTTCACAACTGATGAGTTTTTCTTTGAGTTTTGGCTGTTGTTATCTAGGCAAAGGCAGAAGCCAGTTTGCACACAGCAAGATCCCACCAACAGCAAATAACATAAATATACAGTTAATCTATTTTTCGTGTTGTTGGTTGAGGGATAAATATTGGCCAAGACACTGGGAGAATTGCCCTGCTCTTTTTTGAATAGTGCCACAGGATGGTTAACATCCACCTGAGCAGACACACAGGGCCGCTGTTTAACGTCCATAATTTTAATGGGGATGCAAATCGGGAGAGATGCAAACGGGCGGCTGATCCTATATTGCCCGTTTTACGTTATCGCCCAAAGTCAAAATAACCCCCATCATCTCCTACAGTGCTGTATTCCCTGAGTACTGCACTGAAGTTCCAGTTTAGATCATATGCTCAAATCCTGGAGTGGAATTTAAGACCAGAACTCGTTTAGAGACAAGAATATTACCTCAAACTGAGCCAAGCTGACACCCAGTAACCAACTGGGGCCAGGGAAGTTGTTTTGGAGTTAGTGGCAGCATAGAAGCAGCTGGAAGATTTTCTCAGATCATTGATTCCAGCAACAATTTTAATGCATCGTTCAGAAAACTTTTATAATTTTGTTAGAAACAGGCACCATTGGAAATCTCGCCCTTACCTTCACAATGTGACTAACACAGAATGATCAAGAGGGACTCTTCCTTCTTGGTGTATAGCACTACCCAGTGTTGAAACTTAAACTCTCCTGTTCTTCTTCCTACTCAGCTGTATCCTGCCCACAGATACAGTCCTATACTGAATAAACTATCAACCACCTCCCACCCAGAAACAAATACTTATTTATGATAGAAATGAAACCTCCCAACGTTCATTGTCTATTCAGACCTGTTAAATGCTGTCAATTTCTATTACATATAACGGTTTTCATCCCCTCCTGATATTTTACCGTATTTACAGGTCACATTGCCCCCTGTTTTCGTGATTTGCGCTATTTCTACAAATGCAAAACTAATTAAAAGTAAATATAGCGGGAATCAGTTTACTGTTCCGCTCCAGGACCCGTGCAATTCCGTTTCACTGCGAGTGGGCGATATATTTATTTGACCGGTTTTTAGGCGACTGTCCGGCCATGGGGGGCGGGCTGTTGCACAGGACAGGGTAATGAACCTTCCGTGTTCATTTCAGTGGGTGAGTGAACCGCTTGTGATTGGCTTGGCCCCCCCGTGAAGATGAGAGAGAGAGAGAGAGAGAGATAACGTTGCTGGAGTTCGCAGCGAAGAAGTGCTGCCTCCTTTCTCTGAGACAACAGCATCCTCACTCTCAGACACAACATGGACCTGGGAGCCTGAACACCCAAGGATGGGCGGAATGGTGAACGATGGGCTCAGCACAACTAGCAAACCAGCTGTGGACATTTAAGAACGGCAGCACGGATTAATGTGTGTCTGAGAATCTCCCCCTTTCTGTGTTAAAATGGGAATCGACAGAAGGCACAGAGCGTCCCTAGCTCTCACTCTCAACTTTATAGCCCTGATCTTCTGTATCACCGCCTTCAGCACCAGCTACTGGTGCGAAGGGACCAGGAAAGTGGTGAAACCCTTCTGTAAGACCAACGCGAAGGAAAAGCAGAACAACTGTATCGAGTATAACAGCAAGGACAGTAACGACAGCAGTGTAGTGCAGTACAGCTGGGAGGCGGGCGATGATAAATATGTGATTTGTTATTTCCACGCCGGCATCTGGTTTTCGTGCGAAGAGAATATCAGCGGGGAAGGTAATTCAATCATTAGATGTCGAGGGTGTTTTTGATAATGAACAAATCTATGTATATATATATATATATATCTGTTTATCTCTATTTATCTCTCTATGTAGATGTGTATCTCTATTTATCTATATATCTCTCTATGTATCTATATATTTATCTCTCTCTATCGCTATATTTATATCTATACATATACACACATATATATAAATAAATCTAACAATATTTTATATAACTCTATTAAAAGAGGCAACTCTCCCCGTGTAAAAGTTGACAGTGGTTATTCCCTAGTCATTTCCGAGGTACAGTTTTCCCTCCTTTGATTGTTCTTTGATATTAAGACAGATTAAAGGGCGTTTTGTGTATTTCTGGGCGCAGCCGCCTCTCTCGGCCCGGGGAGCACCTGAACGCACATAGCCACAACCTAGGTGGTCTACGTAACTTGAAAGTTTTCCCTTCTTTCTATTTCACTCGTTTTCTCTCTACATTTTTAAATTCTCATTTTTATACAGGATATAGGAATGGTACCCTGACCTGCCCACACTTCCATCACGGGGGAGGGAGCGAGTGATAGCAAATTCAGATGTTCTTGTGTTGGAGAGATCCAGCGAACCCAGACAGACCCCAATAGGTGCAGAGTCTGTATTTACATGGGTCAGGGGAACAGGGAAGACACAGAGCTCGGGGAAGGGTTAGTGTGTGAGGGAGCTGAGCGGACTAACTTTGGAGGACTTAGAGTGGGAGAGAGGAATCCTCCTCATTTTTATTTTATTCACATGACGGGTGAAGTATTTGTAAAGCAGCATCAAGTGCTCTCATCTTGTACAAGCAACAATAGGAGGGGTGGAATGAGACCTCCTCTGATAATGAAATGATCATTGGGGATGAGTAAGACTGTCCTGCTGAGTGAAAAGCGCGAGTCTGAACAGAATAAAAAGAAAAGATACAACACAATAATAATAAAACATAAAGTTCTCTGTAATCCCACACCGTCTGCCTGTACAGCTGTTAAATTGCCTGTGATTTTTATATGGATCGGCCTTTTCAGTCTGTGTTTAACTTTTGTTCCCGTTAATACCTTTTAGTTCTGTCATAAAGTTACAATTATTTTTTTTCATGCTTTTCCTTGAATGAAGCAGCGTCCCCTGAAATTTAATTGCTGCGCAATACTTGGAAATCTCTATTATCTGTCTCTTTTCGATAAGGATAAATGTTGTTAGCTGTATGAACCTATTCTACATTTTGAAACGATTATTGTGCTTCATACCTTAATGTCAAACAATTTGTTTTTTTATGTTGCTTCACAGGAGAGAAATGCAGAAGTTTTATTCATCTGACCCCACCTGCTGAACGAGGTCAGTTTTGGGTGAATCTATTACCTTCTCCAGGAGTTGCAGCTTCAAGCTGTCAATCTCTACTTGCCACTCCTATTATCCCTCTAATTATTGTGACTCATTATTTTTCAAAATGTCTCACTATTGTGCCAGTTTGATCCCCTCAAGTCACAGAGAATGTCCAATCATCCTCCTAATCACAGCACCTCCCAAACCCATGACCCCACCAACTAGAAGGACAAGGGAAGCAGCCGCATGAGGCACCATCGCCTCCAAGTGTCCCTCCGACTTGGACATATATCATTGTCCCTTCATTGTCACTGGGTCAAAATGCTGGAACTCCTTACCTAACAGCACTGTGGGAGTATCTTCACCACACGGACTGCAGCAGTTCAAGGAGAAGGTTCACCGCCACCTTCTCAAGGGCAATTAGGGATGGGCAAAAAATGCCGGCTTTGAGTGACCTTAGAGAGGTAATTTTACAAATCTGCACTCCAGTGCGGCGACGTGCCCATCGGGAGCACACATCAAGAATTCGGGGATGCTTCGGCTGCTAGGGATGTAAATTGGGAATTGGAGTAAGGGGCCCCTCAGTGATTGTCTAAATTCCCGATGTGTCCCTGGTGGCAAAGCTCCACACCAAGATTGCAAATTCAAAAAATGACCCCTTAGATTATGACCTTAAATTTATGCTGAGTAAAGAGTCGCATTCGGATACTTAACGAATTTGTGCAAAATTCCTTCCTCCTGTATTTTAATGGACACGTTAACCTGTTGATTTTATATAGGTTAATATCTCTGTTCAAATAGTGGACTAAGCAATTTGATAGGAAGAAGTTAAGCATTTGTATGCTAATATTCAGGCAGCATAATTCCTAATGTGTCAGCCTTGGCTCAGTGGTTGCACTCTTGCCTCTGAATCAGAAAGTCATGGGATATAAACCAGCTGCAGAGACTTGAATACATAATGTGGCTGACAGTCCAGTGCAGTACTGAGGGAGTGATGTACTGTCAGAAGTGCCGTCCTTCAGGTGAATGTAAAACATCCCATGGCATTATTTGAAGAAGAGCAAGGGAGTTCTCCTTGTGTCCTAGCCAACATTTATCATTCAATCAACATCACTAAAATAGATTATCTGGTCATTTAACTCATTATTTTTTGTGGAACATTCCTGTACACAAATTGGCTGCTTTTCCAAACATTGCAACAGTGACTACACATTATAAGTACTTCATTGCCTGTGAAGCACTTTGGGGCGCCCTGGGGCAGTGAAAGGTACTATATAAATGCAAGTTCTTTATATAGCAAATTACAGTTCAGACAAGGATAAAGGACTTCATGCTCCATTGGTTTCCTAAGGACTAAGATTATTTATTCCACCATCCAACCAAAACAATACCAATGTATCACTTAAAAAGAAAAACTGAAAAGATGTTGTAGGTGAATGTTTTAGTTTAAAGTGGAAGGTTTGCTAATGAGAAAAGTGACGACGGGGAAAGATGAGCTTCCAAACCAAGCAGTTGCTTCTATCTCTAAGCAAAACAACAAATGGATTTGTAATCACTCCCAACTCACTAAAGAAATGGAAGACAGGTCAAGCAGCTCTCTGGGGCAAATGAGCTCTCACAATCTTCCGTGCAGGCAATAGATTCTGTCTGCGTGGTGCCATGCTCCAGGAAAAACATACTGTCCAATGTTAGTGACTAATATAATACATTTGTAAGAATTTCCCCTGGCTATCATTTTAACAAAGATGTTAATTTGTTTAACAGATGTCAAATCAGTCTTTAATGGACCAGTTATACTGCACATTGTAAGCCGATTTTTACAAACCCATTGCAAACGGTGCAGTGTAAGTTCAGTGATTCACCCATGTTAATTTAGACGAGCAGTGTGAGGCTATCTCGATAATTCCTACAGGATTGGAATTATCGGTTGCCATCAGTGCCTGCAGTTTAACTACTTTATTTCGAATTCTTCAGCCGTTCATATATCTAATTCTACTTCTGCCCCTTAACCTCCCTGCCCGGTTGTCTGGGCTTACTCTCTGATTAATGTAATAGTCCTGCTAATGCAGCATTCTTGGCCCTGACCTAATCACTTCCATTACCCTCACTGTGTTTACGTACAGTCCAGATCCCACCTTGCCATCTCCTCCTCTCATCCTGGTGCCCAGGAGCTTCTCCTACCCGTGATTTTATATTGGATTCAATGCCATGCTACTTCTACCAATTTTTTAAAAATCTAGGTCTTCCCAGCCTTAACCAAACTTGGAATTACTTTGGGGTTGCTGCTGGGCTGTGTGAGATCTGCCTGTCAGGAGTTGGCGGCCGTGGTATGGCACTTAACCCGACATGAGGACATCTTACATTCTTTGCAAGTGTCCTGGTGCCTGCCCTAAGTTGCTTGTGAATTATATGTCTCCTATATTTATGAAACAATATCTGTAACTCACCATGATTGGTGAGTTGTCCTCCATTTCTTTACTGAGATGGGGTACTGCATGTCCATTTGTTGCTCTGTTTAAAGCACTCCATCACTCCTGTGCCAGCTTGCTTAATTACGAAGACAAACGTTTTTAATAAAACAACTCTTCTTTGCTCTTCTCCTACCATTTCGATAACCAATTGTAACTTTTTCACAATTCCTTTCCTAGCACTTGAAGTATGCCAACTACATCCCCTCTCTTATAGTTTGCTACCCATTGCCACATAGTTGTCTTTAAGGACCCCCAATGTGCTTCTCCCTGCATCATTCACCTCTGTATGGGCAACCAGCCCTTCACAGCCCCAACAGCCTCTCTTCAAACTGGGCTGCCTGACCCCTTGTAGGCGGCTCACCACTCTATTTACATTAGCTTTGTGACTCACATGCCTGTCCACTCTCCTCAGCATCAAGTCTCCCACTATCTCTCCAATTCTCCATCTGATTCCTGATCTGGCTGCCTCACCCAATTACAAGCATTCACATCAGCCCCGTCAGCCCTCTCTGCATAGGCTCAGGCTTGGAATTGATTTTCTGATTCAATGATGCAATTTCCAATATTTAATTCCTTGGCTCCTTATCCTTTTACCCACCTTAACCCATTCATTGCCCCTCTGATCAGTGTATCTCCCAGCTTTTCTCTGTTTAACCTTGTCCTACTGATGTGGGTACCTCCTTTCCCTAAAATGCTCCCTCTGTGACTCATCTACCAAAATGTGTATTGTATATCTCCTTTATTCTATGATATCTCATCCATCAAGTCCAATATCATCTATTTACCTTCCATGTTCTGCCTCCCAACTTGTGAGCTCCTTGTACCCATTTCCCTGGTACCATTTCTGCATGGTTCCTCTTGCCTTTCTTACAGCCCCTCATATAATAACCTAATTGCTCCATTTTCCACTGGTCTCTTGTCTAACATGTTTCTTTTGCACCACTTCTAAATTGACCCCCTCCCTGTCCTCAGACGTTTATCCCACTGGGTCCTACACCAGCCACTTGATTTTAAAATTCTCATCCTTGTTTTCAAATCCCTCCAATGCCTCTCTCCTCCCTATCTCTGTAACATCCTCCAGCCCTACAACCCTCTGAGATCTCTGTGCTCTTCTAATTCTTGCCTCTTGCACATCCCCAGTTTTCATTGTTCCACCATTGGCAGCCATGCCTTCGGCTGCCTAAGTCCCAAGCTCTGGAATTCCCTCCCTAAACCTCTCCGCCTCTTCCCCTCTCTCCTTATTTAAGACGCTCCTTAAAACCTACCTCTTTGACCAAGCTTTTGGTCACCTGTTCTAATATCTCCTTATGTGGTTCGGTGTCAAGTGTTGTTTAATAACACTCCTGTGAAGCACTTTGGGATGTTTTACTACATTAAAGGCACTATGTAAATGCAAGTTGTTGTTATCATCAGTGAACTATTCACAATCACTAAGCCCTTGAACCCTTCTCTCCAATTCCTCCATTCTCTTTCCTTAACTAATTGATTAATAATTTATTGAATCCCTCAGCTCTGACAGCTGTAAACATTTCACAATACAGGCAGATCATTGCCTTCCTTTTTCTCTCCATTTTTAGTGTAGTTTAGTCTAGATCTAAATGTGTTGTCTAGATTAACAGTCTTTTACTAAAAGTTTGATAATCCTTAAGCATTAACTACCCATTCTAATTTAACATTCCTTAATCCAGATGTGGCCAAGCTTTTGACTTTGTGGACTTGCATGGATGCATACCATGGAACTTCGGGGCTGTATATGAAGTTTAAATGAACCTTCCCATTAATTTGCATACATCTCAAGGTGCTGACCCTAACAGATTTTGGTGTGCTGATTTTGGATTTATTCATCAGTGAGGTACTATTGGAAAGAACCTTTTCCAAACCTTCAGGACCACAAAATTCAAACAAGACAAACAAGCAATTAGGATATACAAGCATGGCTTTGGAGGCCAGACTGTCAGGGCCTAGGGACCGTATGTGAGCCTAGGACCACAGATTGGACATCTACTAGATGAATACAACTTTTAATTTCCTTTTGCAACGTGATGTATCTCAATATACTAGTTTAATGCACCCATTAAAATACCCTTCATATTTCAATACTGTGCTTGAACTATTTGATGCTTATGTTAAATTTACAATGATACTTTTGTCTTTTATTCAGAGAATAAAAAACTTGTAGCTTTTATGATGGGTGGAGGAAGTGGATGGAAAAAACAATCTGATAATGGATTATTGGGGCTTTAACAAAGGTCTTTACCCGGCCTCACCTACAACTCATAGTGACTTGTGTAGATTCAATACCCAAAGTGAAGAATAGAAGTGTTGGGGAAAAGTCCTCATCTCCGTCTTCAAATTAACTGAAATATCTGTGAGTGAGCTGGTGCTTGGTTGAGATGGTGGTGTTTATCCAGGATGATGTGCTTGGTGGAACCTGAACATCACGGGCCTCTCACATTTTTGCAGAAATAAAACACATCACTTTTGGGGATAGATCCTGATCTTCCCATAGCAACAGCTGTACACCAAGCTATCCTCAGAGGTGTTTCTATGTTGCTTCAGATGCCCATAGGAATCTTACTTTTATCTACACAATTGCACCAGGTGAACAAATTGCTACAAACCATGAATTCTCATGCACCCTCTTGCCTCACGCTGCTCTCTATCTGCCTGCCTCCTCCACCCCCTCGCCATCGTCTAAAAGGTCCTTTTTCCAATATTTAAAGGTTAGCTTCCTTGTAAGGGGTAAACTGCTTCAACTGACAGCGACCTCATTGTCCTCTGTTGCTGCTGCTGATCGAATGCTATCTTCTCCTCAGTATAGTATGCAGTAAATAAGATCGCAAAGTTCAGTGGCAATATGAGCATACTTAACAGTATCTCTAACATCGTGGATGGCTCTAGACAATTCCTATTACCTTGCTAGCTGCATTACTGAGACAGTAAAGGTTTCAATTACTTGCTCAGGTCTTGTTGCATTAATAGATATTTATGTGCTTACCTTTAGGACTTGTTAATTCCTTTCAAACTCATACATGACTTATTCTGATTGATACTTCACTTGAGTGAGCAGATTTCCTTTATGTTATAATGGCAGTATTGAGATAGCGGACAATTTTAAACAGCTCTCTTTCACTGTACTTCAACCATAAGTGTGTGTCTTCTGCTATTTCATTAACAGTGCCATACAAAACACAGTTATGACACACATATTAACAGTAATGGCCTACTTTGGTAATTAACCCAAGGTCAGACACCTTCTGAAGTTCCTAATGCATACAATGACTAGCCAACACTCTTATAAGGAAGCTACCAGTCAGTTGTTGAGGAATAGGCTGATAGCGAGTGTGTGAATGAAGTGCATTTGTGCAAGATCCTGGTTAGTAACATTCAGTACACTGCTTTTGTGATTTCCTGCCATGCCTTTTTACCTTGTGCTTCTCAAGAGGGAGGAGCTGCCCAACCATGCCGTTAGTTCTATCTCTGCTCTGCATTACACCATCTACTAAGGTTTTGAGGGCCATGCCATTATAGCTGGGCTTACTCAATCTCACTTTTCCATAGGATTAATGTATTTTTGGAAAAAAGAAAGACTTGCATTTATATAGCATAATTGACCTTCAAGAAAGACAGAAGAAGGAACCATCATTTTTACAGCACCTTTTACAACCTCAGGACATTCCAAAGCACTTTACAGCCAATGAAGAATTTTTAAAATGTAGTCACCGTTATAATGTTGGAAACATGGCAGTCAATTTGCACACAGCAAGCTCCCACAAATAGCAATGTGATAACTGACCACTTAATCTGTTTTAGGTGTTGGTTGAGGGATAAATTTTGGCCAGGCCACTGGGAGAACTGCCCTGCTCTTCTTTGAATAATGCAGTGGGATCTTTCACATCCACCTGAGAGGGCAGACGTTTCAGTTTAACGTCTTATCCAAAAGATGGCACCTCTGACAGTGCAGCATTCCCTCATTACTGCACTTAAGCGTCAGCCTAGCTAATGTGCTCAAGTCTCTGGAGTGGGGTTTGAACCCACAACCTTCTGACTCAGAGATGAGAATGCTACCACTGAGTCATGACTGACACTTATAAGGGTAAAATTGGTCAGATTGGACTAAACAGAGATGAACAGTCAATTGCACTTTCAAGCTACATTACACCATGTTTTATTCACTTCTACTCTTTTGCTAAAATTAGCAACCTGAAATTCAACCTGAAAATAAGAAAGTACTGCCAAACTCTGACATCCTTCAATTAAAGAAAAACACATAACTCAGCTTTTTTATGTTGATACAATATATGAGCTGAGGGTATACAGTATCATGTGACAATAGATTACAATATAATAGTACTGGGTTACAGCAAGTGATTTATTACAGACTGTTTAGACGCGATTGAGTAAATTTAGCCGGTCAGTAATTAATTAATCTTTAATAGAGGGCTGTGGATTGACAAACTAATTTGATATTCTGGAGTTGTCGACAGAAAAGAGCAGAACCAGAGAGCAGCTTTCACACAAACTCAAAATGGTCAACAGAAGGGAAAAGCATGTTTAACTGAGACTATAAAAATTAGATCATCTCGAGACCTCTATTAATGACTGCAGCGCATGATTCAGGATTATTGGAATGAAGTAGGAGACTTCACGTTAAGTAAAGCCCGCTGCTCTAATTATCTCTCTGGCCCTATTTCAGCAAAACGCATCATCCATGACAGCCTTATTCCTATCTAGCTCCCGTGAAGAACTGGCCTCCTCTCTGTAATTTGGACTTGTGAGTGCGACCGGTGGTTGAAGGCAGCCTGCTGAGTCTGATAATCAGTCTTGTTCAAAATCTGATGATTTAAAATCTAGTCAGTTCTTCACACAGGACTAGAAAGAGATATTTAATCTCTTTATCTCGTTATTTCAGCCATGTAATGTAACTGTCTGTGAAGCTGACACAGATTGTGTGAATCACAATGCTGTTTCTCTGTAGGAGACTAGTTTATTTTTTCCCTTGCTTTTAATCTAAGTGTTTTTCCTCATTTTCTCTTATCTCTTTTTTCTAACTCTACTACTTCATATCACCATCTCCTTTATGTCTGCCTGCAAGTGTTCACCATCGCCTCACATTACCCGTGTAAAATTGAACATCGCCAAATTTGATTCTACCGATCAGCTATAGTCACTAAATCTGTGCCGTTATGGGATTTAGCAGATGTAACTTACTGCTCTTCCTCTGCCCTGATAGATACAGTAAATATCCTTCAGTTCTTCAGTTTCCTGGGTCCTCACCCCTTTCTTGCAGCCAAACCTGTACCAGGAGGGGCTGAGTCATGGAAGACTGTCAAAAAATGGAGGCTGGTATTTGAGTAACTTCTTCTGGCCTCGTAATGGGAAAACATCAAGTGACAAGAATTGAGTGACAGACAGAACCATGGGCTTCCCCTATTCTATTATACATAGATTAAGAGATGCTTGTGTGTGTTGGGTAAAAGTACAATGCAAAGCATAAGTTTCGATGATGGTAAACCAGCAGAGCAGAGTAGACGCAGTTTCAGTCATTGTCAGAGCACTGAGATTGTCACATCCTTGGCCACACTCAAACATTTTTTTTATCAAGTATGCAAACCAATATTTAGGTTACATATATTTCTGAAGATCTGATGTTCTGTAAACTGGGAGTTTGTCATCATTACCTTGCAGATTTGATCGCTTTGACATAACTGCCTTAAAGGTTAATAGATTTCATTATACCATGTGACATGAAGATGGTCATTTACAGGAGTTATGATCCCATGCATCAATGTCCTATGATAGCAGGAGAGTGCTTTACTAGAATGTATAACATTACATGCAGCTTAAAATTTAGATTGTAAAGATTATATGGACATTTTGTTTCCTCCACATATATCAATGTTTTTTTATTTTCACTGATGTGGAAGATCACTGCAAAAAATTAGTAGAGTTATAATTTTAAACAATGATACCGCTGGAGTTTCTGCCAATGACCCTGTGGGTAAACACAGCTTATGTGCTGAGCCACAGAGACCAGGAAAGGCCAAGTTTGATCCCTGGCCTGTGGTGAATTCACTCAGTTGGGTCAGCACTAGAGATGCTGTAATTGGAATGGAGAGGGAATCTACCAGGGTTCCCACTCATGGGGGGTGATTTTAAAACGGAGCCGGGAAGGGGGCGGAGGCCCACATTGAGGTTGGAAAACCCATTAGTATGGGTTTCCTGGACGTCCTTATGATAGGTGGGCACGGGTGGGCATAGGTGGGCACGGGGGTCGCGAGTCATGGGGGATGGGATTGGGAGTCAGTCGCAGGGGGGTGTCAGGATCAGGGATCATCGCGGAGGTCCGCGATCGTTAGGGGGATGGGTTGGGGGGAGGATCAGGGATCGGGGAGGATTGGGGTTGAGGGATCGGAGTCGGGGGTCGGAGGGGGAGAATTGGGGTCGGGGGATCGGAGTCGGGGGTCCGCGATCAGTGACTGGGGATCGGGGTCAGGGGTCGGAGGGGGGGGATCGGGGGTCGGAGGATCGGGGGTTGGAGTGGGAGCATCAGGGTCGGGGGATTGGGGTTGGGGGTCAGGGAGAGGATCAGGGTCAGGGGTCCCCAATCGGGGGTTGGGAGGGGTCCGCAATCGGGGGGGGGTCCGCGATCAGGGGTTGGGTGTCCGCGATTGTTTGGGGGGTCAGTGCAGTTAGGCTTGTTGGGCCTGGGGGAAGCACTCCTGCTCCTCTGGGCTCACAGAAAGCTGTGTCTTTCTAGGCACCCACCTGTTAGTCTCGGGCCTTCTCGCCTCCTTTCACGAGGTGTAAAACAGAAGGCCCGGGAATTCCGGCCCCCCCCCCCGGGTTGAAATCGGGCATTAGCGAAAAATGGAGGCCCGAAGCCTCAGGCCTGACGTGCCTCCTGGGAGTGGGTTGGTTGCCTCCCCCGGTGGAAACCGGAAATGGGCGGGTTGAGGCAGATTGGGGTCGGGTCTGAAATGGTGGCAATTTTCAATGCCCCCCCGCCCCCAACCTACCCGTTTTTTAATTTGAAAATTGAGCCCATCTCCATCTTCTGACCCCACTAGAGAATGACCATGTGTGAATGTGAGGTAAAGGGTGCACCAAGACACTCACATGGCCCACCACCAGTCACTGCTGAGGCCTACCCATCATCAATGGTCACTTGGGTCAGAGGGCTCTTACTAGCCCTGGAGCCATGCTCCAGCATGAGTCATTACTTTCAGGAGAGAGTGTGAGAAAATTCAAAATCATTTCAAAAAATATTTTTGGCATAATCATTTGCAAGTGCCGAGTAACACATAAGCAAAGAATTGATAACATAGTGAACGTCTTTTTTACAAAGATAAATTGACTTGGCAGGTTCACATAATCCAGGCCGGGCTTCACTGCAGTAATGAGGGAGCGCTGCATTATCAGAGGTGCCATCTTTCAGATGATACTTTGAACCGAGAACCCATCTGCCTGTTCAGATGGATATAAAAGATCCCATGGAAGAAGAGCACGGAGTTCTCCCTCGACAAACACCATGAAAATAGACTAATTGGTCATTTATCTCACTGCTGTTTGTGGGATCTTGCTGTGCACAAATTGGCTGCTGCATTTGCCTACATGACAACAGTGACTATATTACAAAGTAATTCATTGGTTTTTTAGCACTTTGGAATGTCCTGAGGACTTGAAAGGCACTATATAATTGCAAGTGTTTTCTTTTATGGATTCATGTATAGGAGTACTGGACTATAGAACAGAAGGACAAGGGTTCATAGGTACAATTCCATATGTAACGTCAATGACCATTCCCTGGTGGAGACCAGGTCATTCTTCACGGGTGAAGAACTGAAAGGCAGGTCACCCATGGTACCTCCCAGCACTCTATTAAAGAGCAGCGGCAGCGCAGCATGCCAACATGTGGGCGGAGGCCCGCGACCAGACCTCCTGCTTGTAATCTCTGCCACGGGATAGAGTGTGGCACACCAAGAAAAATGTTTAAAAAATTCACAAAGAGTTTGGTTTCTCTCCCCGAATTAGTCGGATGCAAATTTTGTGTCGTTTCATCAGTTTTCACATTGAATCAATTCAAGATAAGTATCAATGTGATGTGATTAAGTTTAACAGAAGCCATGCAGACCACACCCAGGAAGAAGGCAGTCTCCCACCTCTTTGACTTCACACCCCCAGAGCTACATTTGCACTCAATGCAAAATCAGGTCTGTAAATTTTTTTAAATGAAAGTTTAAAAAATTCGCTGAAGTCCTGTGGACGGGTCCTGGTTCTATTGGCTCTTCAGTAACTTAATTTTTTTTGACTAGCTTCCTGTGAGGACTGCTGCATGTTCGTGTAAACACGCTTTTGCAGAGGGCCATATTCCCTGACCAGAGAGCTGTGTGGAGCCCACAGCAGAATCCATTGCTACCTGCACCACTCGAACTGAGGATACTGATGCCCTTGCAGCATAATGAAGGCTTTGTCATGTAACTCAATGGAAGCAGTCACCTCAGACTAAACCCATCCCACCAGATCCCAGACTAAACCCATCCCACCAGATCCCAGACTAAACCCATCCCACCAGATCCCAGACTAAACCCATCCCGCCAGATCCCAGACTAAACCCATCCCACCAGATCCCAGACTAAACCCATCCCGCCAGATCCCAGACAAAACCCATCCCGCCAGATCCCAGACTAAACCCATCCCGCCAGATCCCAGACTAAACCCATCCCACCAGATCCCAGACTAAACCCATCCCGCCAGATCCCAGACTAAACCCATCCCACCAGATCCCAGACTAAACCCATCCCGCCAGATCCCAGACTAAACCCATCCCACCAGATCCCAGACTAAACCCATCCCGCCAGATCCCAGACTAAACCCATCCCGCCAGATCCCAGACTAAACCCATCCCACCAGATCCCAGATTAAATCCAGTCTGCCAGATCCCAGAATAAATCCAGCCCATCAGATCACTTTATACAGTCCTCAACATACAGCTTGACTATTTGGAAGAGCTAGCCAGCAGTGATTCCAAGAAACCAAGCAAAACTTGCTTTTATTTCACAATTTGTTCTTTATTGGTCACCAAAGATACAAACCAATCAGTCAGATCAGGAGATGAAAAATCCAGATGTGACACACAGTCAGACCCATGTGTTGCAAATGCTCACTATCAAAATGTTCTTCAGGCATTTTAATCTGTCATTGATGCTGAACAGGTTGGAGGGGAAATTTTCTGCCCTGGCATTCCCAACATCTGCCGAGAGCACACATGAGGAAATTGTGCACCTGGGATTTTCCATCTGTTAATTATAAGACTTAAAGCTAGAAGCCCTTGGGAAGAATAGATGGTGACACAGTAGCTCAGTGAGTCAACGGTCCTGGGTGTCGTGCACGGTGAGTGGGCCTTCTTCATGTCGAGAATCAGAGGTCCAGTCGCCTCTTATGTAGGATGTTGGGCTTCATCTATAGATGCTGGCAAATTGGAAGAGAATGAGAATATAACCTCTCGGCCGGGGAATGTTGTGGATACAGGAGGAGAAGCAAGAAATTAAAAATGGAGGAGGAAGAACTGAGACTGGGAAGAGGAGGAGTTTAAAGGGTTAAATGCATTCCACAAGTTAACAACAGTCCCTTCCAAAATCTGCACAAAGGGTAGCATCTGAACTCTGCAAGTCTACCACTCCAATTAAGCAGGACCCTCGATATTCCTCAACCCAGCCAAACCCTAGGTTCAATCTTCAAACAATTTTTTTATTTTTCTCTTCAGAGTTCTCCCTCCTGCTTTGAAGGCATTGACTCGTTGCTAAGGTAGACTTCCTCCAGGATCTCACCAGAATGTTCATTATTCAAGTGTGAACCTTGACACTGAGTGTTGGGGCCCTTTTACAGTTGGTATTACCACAGATCGGCTCTTTCCTGTCCTCATCCAACGAGCACACACAAATACCACTAGCAGATCACTGGATAGCTATCCAGGAACAAGAGCCCTGGCTGCTTTCCTGCTCCCTAACGCAGAGCACTGGATAACACCTCTATTGCTGCCCCAGCTGAGATCAGCTAACTCAGCACACACTAGGGATCAAACCTGGGACATTGTTGGCATCTATGGCTCAATTTATTCACTGGATAAATTAGTTGAACTGATTGAGGGAGCTGCCAAATTACCTGGAATCTCCCACCAAACAGTTTGTTGCTCACAGCAGTCCCAACAGCTCCAAGGAGCCAATATCATCTCCTGTACAGTCACTTAACAACATATATACTTGGATTCTTATTGCAAATGAAAATTTGAGAATCTAAATAAAACAAGGACAAGTGTGGCTGGATTTTAACTGACTGGTAACAATCGGAATAAAACATCAATGAATAATATTATCAGTACTCCTTAGAAATATTACATAGAATTACATAAAATTAGATAGAATGTACAGCACAGTAACAGGCCATTCAGCCCAAAAGGTCCATGCTGGTCTTTATGCTCCACACGAGCCTTCTCCCTCCCTACTTCATCTAACCCTATCAGCATATCCTTCTATTCCTTTCTCCCTCATGTGTTTACCTAGCTTCCCATTAAATGCATCTATGCTATTCGCCTCAACTACTCCTTGTGGTAGCGAGTTCCACATTCTAATCACTCTCTGGGTAAAGGAGTTTCTCCTGAATTCCCTATTGGATTTATTAGTGACTATCTTATATTTATCGCCCCTAGTTCTGGTCTTCCCTGCAAGTTGAAACATCTTCTCTACATCTACCCTATCAAATCCTTTCATAATCTTAAAGACCTTTATCAGGTCACCCCTCAGTCTTCTCTTTTCTAGAGAAAAGGGCCCCAGCCTACTCAACTTTTCCTAATGGGTATAACTTCTCAGTTCTGGTATCATCCTAGAAAATCTTTTTTGCACCTTCTCCAGTACCTCTATATCTTGTTTATAATATGGAGGCCAGAACTGCTCATAGTACTCCAAGTGTGGTCTAACCAATTTTCTATACAAGTTTAACATAATTTCTCTGCTTTTCAATTCTATCCCTCTAGAAATGAGCCCCCGTGCTTGGTTTGCCTTTTTTATGGCCTTATTAATCTGCGTCGCTACTTTTAGTGATTTGTGTATCTGTACCGTCAGATTCCTCTGCTCCTTTATCCCATTTATTCTTATTATCCAAGCAGTATGTGCCCCCCTTAATCTTCCTATCAAAATGTAATACTTCACACTTATCTATATTGAAATTCATTTGCCAATTACACGCCCATTCTGCAAGTTTATTAATGTCTTCCTGTATTTTGTCGCAGTCCTTCTTGGTATTAACTACACTACCCAATTTGGTTTTGTCCGCAAATTTTGAAATTGTACTTCTGATTCCCGAGTCCAAATCGTTTATGTAAATGGTGACCGAGTGGTCTCAGCACTGATCCTTGTGGAACACCACATCCCATCTTTAACCTCTACTCTCTGTTTTCCAGCCAGCTTGCTATCCATCCTGCTACTTGTCCCCTGACTCCACATGCTCTGACCTTAGTCATGTGTCTACCATGCGGTACCTTATCGAAGGCCTTTTGAAAATCCGAATATATGATATCTACTACATTACCCTTGTCTACTCTTTGTAACTGGTAGTTCGAATCATCCCACCCCCCTCCACCCTTGCACATTTCTAGACAACGGGAATTACGGTGAACAGAATTGACTCACAGACAAGATTTTCAGACTCAACCGTACAGTGTTTATTGAGGTTAACACCCACCGCCGTTTTCAATATATCACAAAAAAAAAGACGGTGGCGTAAGACAAGACCGTACACTACGTCACTATCCAGAGTAGAGTATACGCTATACCCCACCTGCAGAACCTTCCTATGGCTTGGTTGGGAAAACACAACACCCCTTCACACAATACCAGTGGTCTTAAGGATGTGGACTTGGACAATGCTCACCTCAATTGTCCCTTGATTTTCTCGCTGCTTCCCCTTGTAGAAAACATGTCTCCTGGTTCCGTACCGCCGACGCAGTATTCAAGCCTCAGTTTGAGGCTCGTCCATACAGTTGAAGAGCGAGGCTGTGCTTCTCATGGTGATTTCTTCTCTCCGTCCCTGACGGAGCGCTCGGTTCTTGTTGTGAAGGTGAGGACAAGCGAAGGCGAGAGCAGGCGAGGAAGCAAGAGAGCGAAAAGTCCCAAAACTGCCTGCTCTTATACCCCCCAAAGTTCCAAACTTCTTCGCACCAAAAAAATGAAACGTTGCTTTTCCTGCGGTGCTGTTTTTGCAGCCTGCTGTTTTTGTGTAGTCAGTAATCTTACAGTGATATCCTTTTGCTTCCAACCAGTCTGGGATTTTGATGGCCCTCCTTTGTTTGGTTTCCCGCCCTTCGGGATTACCTCAGCTAGGGAATGGCTGATAGTGAGTTTCACTTTGCACCCGGTCCTGGATTAAGTGGTTTAACATTGATTAACAATGGTGTCTCCATCTCCTGCCAGTTACCGTATGCATTGCCCTTCCTGGCTCATTGTGTTCCCAGAGAAACTCTGTCCGCTCAGACATTTCCCTTAATTGGCTTAAGGGCCTGGTCGGAATTCCTTGACCATTACACACACCCAGGCCACACCTACTTTTCAAACGGGCTGCTGTGTTTTTCAGCAGAAAAATCTTAAAACACAAAAGTCCACAAAATGTCTCTTTGTAAATCCCTGGGGCCTGCGCCGATCCTTACACCTTTCTGTTACTTCTTCAAAGAATTCAATAAGGTTGGTGAAGCACTACCTTCCCTTTTGAAATCTGTGCTGACTATTCTTCATTATATTTTCGGTTTCTAAATGTTTTTCCATCCGCTCAATCACCAAGACCGCCTACTTCCAATTCCATAACATCGCCCATCTCCTCCCTGCCTCAGCTCATCTGCTGCTAAAACCCTCATCCATGCCTTTGTTACCTCTAGACTTGACTATTGCAATGCCGTCTTAGCCAGCCTCCCATCTTCCACCCTGCATAAACTTGAGCTCATACAAAACTCTGCTGCCCCTATCCTAACTCGCACCAAGTCCCGTTCACCCATCATCACTATGCTCGCTGACCTACATTGACTCCTGGTCCGGGAACGCCTCGATTTTAAAATTCTCATCCTTGTTTTCAAATCCCTCCATGGCCTCGCCACCTCCCTATCTCTGAAACCTCCTCCAGCCCTACAACCCTCCGAGATCTCTGAGCTCCTCCAATTCTTGCCTCTTGCGCATCCCCGATTTTAATCAATCCGTGCCTTCAGCTGCCTAGGCCTAAGTTCTGGAATTCCCTCCCTAATCCTCTCTGCCTCTCTACCTCTCTCTCCTCCTTTAAGACGCTCCTTAAAACCTACCTCTTTGACCAAGCTTTTGGTCACCTGTCCTAATATCTCCCTATGTGGCTCGGTGTCAAATTTTGTTTGAAAATCATTCCTGTAAAGCGCCTTTGCGATGTTTTACTATGTTAAAGGTGCTATATAAATGCAAGTTGTTACTGTTGTTTCAATTACATCTTTGAGTAAAGATTCCATTATTTTTCCTACCACCGACGTTAAGCTAATTGGTCTATAGTTCCCTGGACTGGTTCTATCTCCCTTTTGAAATATAAGAATCACATTAGCTGTCCGTCAGTCCTCTGGCACTATTCCCTTTTCTAATGAATTTTGTTATATATGTAATAGTGCCTCTGCTATCTCCTCCCTAACGTCTTTTAATATCAAATCATTACAAATAATTCTCATAAAGATTGTTGTTTTACTTCCTCTCTTTCTAGCAAATATATTCATTTTGACACTGATGAAATTATCAGAGGACCTGGAACTGAGGGAGCAGACTGATCCCAACTGTGTCAGAGAGTTGAATGAACATACACAGCCGATGCTAAAGCACCCTGGGTTCTCTTATGTAACTCTTTAATGTCAATTCAGCTCCTCTACACAGCTGGCCTCTGAAAATCCCACTACAACCAGGTTTCCTGATAATGTCACAGCAGTCATCATTTAGATAAATGATCCCTCAAAATGTTAAAATACAGATAAACAAAACTAGGGTTGATTGCTAACGATAATTCTTCTCAATTCTTTTTATTCAAGGTGATATTTTGCCTGTAGCCAAATCTGAAACTTTAATAAAAGCATATTGATATTTTTGACTCGGAGACTTTTTACGGTGAGGTCACGATGTTCAAAGCAAATTGGGGCCCATTGAGGTAATTTTGACTCAAACTGACATTTCAGTTCACTCGAGGAGCTGAACAGAGAGGGTTTCTGATATGGTCCCAATTCAGTAAATAGGATTAATGTAACCAACCTCACTAGGAGTTTAAACTCTGTTTGCACTAAAGATGCAAACTAGCACTTTGTTGTGAATTTGCCACTCATTCTGATCTTGGTTCTGCTCAAGCAGACAATGCATTTCCTCTGATCACAGTTCAAAGTGGAAACCTGCTGCCTTTTGGCGTTACTGATTTCACTTGGGTTGCAAACCTCAGAGCCTAATATTGGGATAACATGGATGTCTAATGTGCATCTCCAGCCATTGTTTCTGGGTTAAACAGAGACTAGTGCATGTCAAGCTGATAATTTAGTATTGGCTGGCAGGTGAACTGACACTGTGTACGGGCACATGGAAATTCTAGAAAATCTGTGTTCCTGGAATAAATGGAATGCAGCCCTGCAGTACAGATGGAACTGCCCATCCCACTGACTGCAATCCCATTCTTTCTGAGTGGAGGGAAAAGCAATGGGATTGGGTCAAGGGATGGGACCGAGACAAGGGATGGGACCGGGACTACTAGAGAGACTGATTATTTACATGTCACAATGAGACACTAGAGAAAGGATAACTTTCCAACACAGACACTTCTCCCCTCTCAGTATAGAGATTTCTTCTTCATGGTTCTCTTTCTAATTACCTCACTAGACTTGTTATAAGTTTTTTTTTTAAAACTGCATAGGTGACATTGCAAAATCATCACCTCTGTAAATATAACAATCTGTGGCCATTCCTACTCCCACCTCGCAATTGTAGATTGGAGGACATAGATTTCAGATAATTGACAAAAGAAACAGGGAGGAGATGAGCAGAATTTTTTTAACACAGCGAGTTGTTATGATCTGGAATGCACTGCCTGAAAGGGTGGTGGAAGCAGATTCAGTAGTAACTTTCAAAAAGGGAATTGGATATGTACCTGAAAAGGTAAAATTTTCAGGGCTATGGGGAAAGAGCGAGGGGAGTGGGAGTAATTGGATAGCTCTTTCCAGGCATGAAGGGCAGAATGGCCTCATTCTGTGCTATATGATTCTATGATTATAGTCTTGACACATGTGATAGTAAATATTTTTTCCCTCTGATGTTCTTTTTTTCCTGAAGCCATTGACCTGTGCTGCTGTACAGTTCAACAGACACTATTACCTCACCTAAGTGGCCATTATTTAGGGTGCAAGTCTGTGCAGTTTCTGCTCATCTCCTCCCTGTTTCTAGTGTTGGCAGTTTATGAGGAGTCATCGCAGCCAAGCTCAATCACGCCTCACCCGACATCTACACACATGCAGTTCCCAGCAGGAATCACTGGACAGCGACCAGGAAAACAATGGCTGAAGATTTTCATTTTCCTTTCCTAGTCCAGCGGTGATAAGGCCTAAAGCCTAAACCCTAAAGTCATCCCTGTAGAGATCAACCAGCTCAGCACTGACTAGGGATTGAACCTGGGATACTATGGCCTGTGTGGTTCAGTTCCACTGTGGCCAATGCAATTAACAACTCTACTATTGAGTGGAAACTATACAGTCATAAATTAACGGACAGATCATGAAAGATTATTCCTCTGTTTGATTAGAAGCGTAAATCACTTATAATTAGACGTTGTTATTGTTCAGATGACTCCCTATACTGCTGTTTGATTTATTTATTTTATTGATCTGTTTTTCTAGGTGTCCTCTGGTTGTCCATTGCGGCAGAGATCCTTTATATCCTCTTGCTGGTCGTTGGCCTCAGCCTTATGTGTATAGAGATCTGCCACTACACAAATGTGATTGATGGCTTAAAACTGAACGCCTTTGCCGCCATCTTCACCGTCCTATCAGGTAATTATTTCATTGTTTAGAATCTGTCTCTTGGGAAACACTGGTTACATTAGACGGGCCATTTATGATCTGAGTTTGAGGGAATCGCATGGTTTTTGTGCAGTTTAAAGCGATACCCTTAGGTGGTCACTCCGAATCTGCTGCTCTCGCAGTCTTTAGCAATGTGTATAACCAGTTCACGGTCAACTAGTTAATCAGGACTGTGTGTTATGCCTCACCCTGCTAATGGTAACACTGGGGCATATATGCAACCTGACAAAAGAGACAATAGGGGATATGTATAACTGATTAAAGAGGGCAGCAGGGCATATATTTAACTGGTTAATAGGGAAACAAAGTATAGTGCAACCTGTTAATCAGGACAATGTAATATCTGTGTCCTTTTAATGGGGACACTGAGTCTCCATGTAACCTGTTAATAGAAAAACAGAACATTACTTGCAACCTGTTAATGGGATACTGAAGATATGTTTGATCTATTGATGGGGACACTTACATACATTTAATCTATTAATTGGAACATATGTTCAACTGATTAATAAGAACATTGGGCATTCATGAGTCCTGTTAACAGAGAATATTTGTTACATTGCAATAGTGAGACTTTATCAAGAACTATGGCAGTTTCTAGATTTTTAATTATTATCGACCTGTTTCAGAGCATTGCTGAACCAGTTTGTCAAGCTATTGGGGGTTAAAAATTGTGAGTTTCTTGTAAAAAGTTACTGTCCTGTATGTCATGACTTTTTATACAAAATAACTTGGCCTAAACTTGTGGACTAAAACATCACATCAGTTTCCTCTTGATAGATCTTTTAGCAGCTAACATGGTCATGTAAGGATCTGAGAGAAATCTTTCAAATTATTCACAAGTTCACTCCTCCAGGATCAGTGAAGGATGAGAAACTCAATCCTCAAAGTAAATAATGGCTATAAATCATTAACATTCAGAGCCAATCTCATTCCATCCACATTGAGCCAATCTCATTCCATCCACATTGAGCCAATCTCATTCCTTCCACATTGAGCCAATCTCATTCCATCCACATTGAGCCAATCTCATTCCATCCACATTGAGCCAATCTCATTCCATCCACATTGAGCCAATCTCATTCCATCCACATTGAGCCAATCTCATTCCTTCCACATTGAGCCAATCTCATTCCATCCACATTGAGCCAATCTCATTCCTTCCACATTGAGCCAATCTCATTCCATCCACATTGAGCCAATCTCATTCCATCCACATTGAGCCAATCTCATTCCTTCCACATTGAGCCAATCTCATTCCTTCCACATTGAGCCAATCTCATTCCATCCACATTGAGCCAATCTCATTCCTTCCACATTGAGCCAATCACATTCCATCCACATTGAGCCAATCTCATTCCATCCACATTGAGCCAATCACATTCCTTCCACATTCACAGACAGTCTCATTCCTTCCTGCCTTGCTACCCGGCAGAAAATACCAAATTCCAGAAACATGCTGCAAAGAATGCAACCATTTTGTAAATGAATAGTTCTGGGGCAAGATTATCACTGACTCAAGTGTGTGTGTCTGTCCATTTGTTCCAACAGTATTTAACTAATCAAAACTGGCTTGGAGGAGTTACTGAGTCCAACGATACGAGGAATATGTACACACAATCAGAATAACAAAAATCATTGATGTGTCTTAGATAAAGACACTTTTAAATACAGGAGTTGTGCTGAAATTTTACAGCCCCCTGCTCAGACCACCCCTGGAGTCCTGCATAAAGTGCCGATTGACACAACATGAGGGGGGTCATCCAGGCCCTAGAAGCAGTGCAGAGGAGAGCGATGAGGTTCAGAGTTTTAGAGTGCTCAATTACGAGAAACAACTATGGCTCTTCAACTTCAACAAGATGCCTTGGAGGGGGATATGATTGACTAGATAAGGAACGTAATCTCACAGCAATACTTTTAAATATACCAAGGCAGCTGGATGAGAGGGTGTGGATTCAGGGTTACGAAAGGGAGGCTTCTTTACACAAGATGATCAGTAGGTTGTCAGGAAAGATATTTGAAGCCAGGACACTGGGCTCTTTAAAGAAACAGCCAGCTGTGGTAATGGGGTTGATTATCCTGGAAGGATAAGATCAAATGTAACAAAAGGACTTTGCCCGAATTAGTGTGGTGACTTAAGCTTGTTGTATTCAGATTGAAAGTTGAAATAGTCATTTAGCGTGTACTACAGGAGATTTAATCACTGAGATGCTTAGCCACGCACAGATTTTAAAACTGTCTTTCGCATGTACTTGTACAAAGTGAATTGAGGATAAGTAAAATGTTTGAAAAGAAGGCAATAAAAATAAAAGATTGTAGCAGCAAGGTGATCTAAAGACATTTTATAGTTCTGTGAAAAGTTGGTGCAATGTTAATAACTATGTCGGTCCCTTATCAATATTAGTGAAACATTGCATCCATGGTTAAGTTTCCTTCTGATATGAAAATGTTTGTACGATTGACAGCCACATGCTGTGTACGGAGATGGCTGATGAATACAGGCCATATGTTTTGAAGCTCTGCAGTCTTTTCTAGTTTGTTATTTGCTGAACTTATTAACAAACACCACTTCCCCGTCAAGTGATAAGTTAGGTACAAATAGTAAAGAGAATCAGGAAAAGGCAAGAATGTTAAATTAATTCTTATCATAAATGAAGGATGCGGTCTGATTCCAGATCCAATCAAATTGTTTTGCTCGGCTAGTTCAATCCCATCCGTTACATACATCGGATGGACACATCAACCAACTTCCAGTACTTAATTACATTTAATTTTGCCATGCGTCTGCCCAATCACAGAGCAAATCTAAATCCTTCTGCAAATCACTTGTCGCATACTTTATCTATACTGTTCTCCACATCTTAGTTTCTTAAACAAATATGACAAGCTTATATTTGATTCCACAACAGGTCAGTTATATAAATCAGGTCATTGATTTAAGTTAGAAACATCAGGAGTTCAAGTAGTCAGGAAATTTTAAAAAACTGCTATCAGTAAAAGTGACCAGGAAGCTGTCAGATTATCATAAAGACCCAACTGGTTTACGAATGTCCTTTAGAGATGGAAACCTGTGCTGAGTTAGCTGCCTTGATTTTTCCCGATCATTAATTCCTACGTGAACTAGCACCATGGCTTACCCCACTGCACACTGTTCTAGTTTATCCACTCACTCCTCAATATCACAACCTCAACCTCAACAGACAAATCATCGCCCTGTTTGTTTTTACACCAAAAGTAACCGGCCTCGACACTAGATTGCGCCCGAATCGGGGCACGATCCTGGCGCAGCACATTCTGCACGTACCTAATGAGGCCGGCGGCAGGACCGCAGCTATTTGCTCCGCCGGCCTGGTTAGGATAGTACCGGCCAGCTGTGGGCACCAGTTGCAGCCTTATAGGTAGCTTGCTGGTCACGGGGGCGGGGTGGGGTGGGGGGTGCCAGTGGAGGTAGAAAGATCAGCCGGCTAGAATGCCAGCTGAGTTCTCAGGCAAGTCCAGTGGGGAGGGCGAGCGGTGGCAGGCAGCTGCCCGCAGTTTTAATACGGACCTTTAAAGACCACTGGTTAGGCCAGATGTAGACCAGGTAATCCTGGTCGCCTGCCGTGTTCAAGACAAACTAATTTCTAGTTAGGGTCGTAAAACAGGTGTTAATCCCCTATTAGCAGCCACTGGGGACACCTCTATAGTCCCCACACCAATATGCCATCGGACATCTTTCAGACGCTGTTCGGGCGAAGGAGGATGGCTCCCTAAATTGGACCCCAAGCACCCATTTTCTGCCTGAAAAGCGGGTGCAGTAGGGCCCAATTTCACCCCACTGTCTACACATTGTACCACTGATTCTCTTGTTACTATAGCCTGCCCTTTTTATCACTACAGTTTTTCTCCTCAAGCTGCTCTCACTTCTACCCAATTTCCACTTGCTCTTCCTAACACTCTGATCGTAATCCACTCTCTGAAACCTATTTGACACCATTACTTTCTGTGTTACTGTACTGCTCTCCTTGCCTTTCCTTACTGTAACTCAAATTCCAACTCCTCTGTCAACCTTTTCCTTCACTGTCACTTGTTCTTCCTTCTGCTGGGCCCAGTCTACCCTATTAAATCTATGTACAAGGCACATATCATCTGTGCACTCTCACCAATCCCCCACAAGCACATGAACTCTACTTTCTAATTGTACTATCCTTCAGCTCATTCATTGGGTAATAATGTTGACAACAATTGTTCTGCCTGAGATCCTCAGCCTCAACAACTCAACACAGACAAACTTTCTCAAATTTCACTCTCCATCTCCCCCAAGGCCCCAATTGAGACATGTTTACAACTAAAACGTCCTTTTAATCACTTCAATTACCATTCAAACAAACTATATTTTAAAACAGCTTTAAATAACTTGAAAGTTCCTTACTTTAAAATTACCTGCTCCTGCTCCAGATAAATTTAATAGCTCCGGCCCAAACACCAAGTGGACCACTGTTGTTGCCATGACTTCCTTGGAGACCGAAGCACCAGAAGGCCGAACCACCATTGCTGCCTGAAAGCATCACTATAATGAGGAAGGATTCCAACAGCCAAGAGTTCCTACCCATTTTTTGGCACCCAAAATCACTTGTCAATCAATCGGCACTGAAAGATCAATCTTTGTCCAATTTTCATCCATAGCGTTCAGGATATTTTTAACAACCTGGACCATGTCCTCTCTCTTCTTAGCTGATCTCAGCCCAGGCAATTATGTGGGCGGTACAGCTGGCCTCAGTGTCCTTGGAATTGGGCGGAGGGAAAAAGAAAAGGGAGCCGGGGTTTCCCCTACTGATAACTTTCCAGGGAGCCCTGCTAGAAAACGCATGCATTAGACATTAAGCAAGGCTGTGAAGCTCTTCTCCAGCTGAAATGAACATGAGGAGATGACGAAAAGTGTGTAACATTTCCCAGAGAAGAATTCTTTCGCTTATCCACCACATCATCTAGTGAAAACTCCATGATCTCAGTCTGACATGATAACCGATATTACTCAATCCAGAACAATGACAGTCCACGGTCCCCATTGCTCAGGAACCTTCATGTCCCATAGCTACTTGACTATTTATGTCTATTCTCATCTCAAAAACTTTCAATGCCTTTCGGAACCAGGCCTATTAAAAGTAATGGTCCTGTCTGCTTTATTTCCAATATAAATGAATAAAAGACTTAGAATAGAACAGTGTAATGTCTTGGGTAAAGATAAGCAGAGTGTGGCAGGAAGGGACAGCGAGTTTACCAATAATAGTGCATCAACAAGTAAGGTCAAAGCAGGAAAAAATGGTAAAAAGTCAAAATTAAAGGCTTTTTATCTGAATGCACGAGCATTCGTAACAAGATCGACAAATTAATTGCACAAATAGAGATAAATGGGTTTGACCTAATAACCATTACAGAGACATGAGGCCCGATATTAGCACGGTGGCGGGTTCTCAGCGGGGGGTCGACTAGGCCCGTGGGTAACGCACCCAGTGAAATCGGGGTGCTCCGCACGGAATCACAGGCTAATTGGAGCCACTTACCTGTGTTTCCGGGTTTCGCGCTGGAAAGCTGCGCAGTGGGCGGACTGCGCATGCGCAGCATAGGCTGTCAGCTGGAGGAGCTCTATTTAAAGGGGCAGTCCTCCACTGACTGATGCTGCAACAAATAGGAAAAATTACAGCATGGAGCAGCCCAGGGGGAAGGCTGCTCCCAGGTTTAATGATGCCTCACTCCAGGTATTATTGGATGGGGTGAGGAGGAGGGGGAGGACAGAGATCTTCCCCCGGCGGGCAGGAGGAAGCGTCGTGCCTCTGCCACCAGGAAAGCCTGGCTCGAGGTGGCAGAGGAGGTCACCTGCACCACCAACATATCGCCCACCTGCATACAGTGCAGGAGGCGCTTCAATGACCAAAGTAGGTCAGCCGAGGTGGGTACACTTACTCTTTCCCCTACACTCCGTCTGCCACATCACCGCCCCCACCCCACATCTGCTTCTGCACTGCCAACACTACTCTGTCACATCACCCCTCACACCCACTCAAAACTCATCTTCATCTTACCTGCACTTACTCACCTCGCCAGTACTCATCCCGCCACTACCGCTCAACCCAATCCTCATACAATCTCATGGCTCTACCTCATACTCACCCTCTCGTGCATCTCTTTCACAGTCAGCCTCACTCAACCTGCCACTACCTGTGCTGCAGCCACAGGGCATGCATCACATATGTGCAGTAGGCAGCGTAAGGCAAACGTGTCGTGAGCATGAAGGGGATGCACAAGGGTGTTTGAGGGTGAGTCATGGTTGTTACTTATATTTAATTTCTGATCAACTCACATTACATATTATATTGGCACCACTACTGCCACGTCTTTGCGAATCTTGTCTGGTTTGTGCAATAATGCCCATTCCTGAGGATCACTATGAAGACCCACAACTGATGCCACCCATTGTGTCACTGCAGAGTGGGTGTAGGTGTATTTGCAGGGCTCTTTTGTGTAGACGACTGAGAGACGTCGGCGATGTCCCTGGTGGCACCCTGGAAGGATGCGAAGGAGAAGTTGTTGAGGACAGTGGTGACTTTGACAGTGACAGATAAGAAGATGGTGCTCGGGCCAGCCGGGAGCAGCTCGGCATGAAGGAGGCTGCAGATGTCCACGACTACATGTCGAGTGACTCTGAGCCTCCGTGTGCACTGCTGCTCAGAGAGGTCCAGGAAGCTGAGCCTCGGTCTGTGGACCCTGTGGCGAGGGTAGTGCCTTCTGCGACGCATCTCTCTCTGCGGTTGCCCTCCCTCCTGCTGTGCAGGTGGATGTGTCACAGCATTGTGTTGTGGGGCTCCATGGGCATCATTTTAGCACCCGCTATCGGGTGCGTTCCTGGCGGGGGGGCTCTGAAAATCGGAGAATCCCGGAGCGGGACCGGAGCCCGGCTCCAACCCGCCCACATCCGGGTTCCCCACTGGCGCGCCGGCGTGCGCGCGCAGCCCCCGCTGGTGGGAATCCCGCAGGCAATTAAAGCCGGCGGGGTGCCACTTAAGGTATTTATTTAGGTATTTCAGGTCGTTTAGAGACCTGATTAACATAATATTTTAGGAGGGGTGGGATTTTGCGAACAACTGGGACTGTTTCCTGTACTGGGGGAAACACTCCCAGTTCAAATGGACGTGTTGCAGCCATCAGCCTGTGGCAGCTGCAAAGGTCCATTTGACAGGTGGGGGGGGAGACCCTCACTCATTGCAGGAGGCCACTCTGTCACTTTGGACAAAGTTTGGCCTCCACCACCCTCCTCCTAACAATAAAAGTCACCAACTTGCACACTTACCCCGGGGTCCAGAGACATGTACCTACCTTGCGGACCCCCTCAGATGTGCATCTTCCGGATGGGGGCCGCCGTAGCTGCAGTCATGACCTCCTCGGAGGGCGAACAGCATCACCAGCCTCACCAGCCTCGCCATCCACGCCGTCCACCTCTGACACGTGGAGCTCTACAACAGAGTGCTGTGACACATCCACTTGTACAGCAGGAGGGAGGGCTACCGCAGAGAGAGATGCGTCGCAGAGGGCACTACCCTCGCCACAGGGTCCACAGACCGAGGCTCAGCTTCCTGGACCTCTCTGAGCAGCACTGCACACGAAGGCTCAGAGTCACTCGACATGTCGTCGTGGACATCTGCAGCCTCCTTCATGCCGAGCTGCTCCCGGTTGGCCCGAGCACCATCTTCTTACCTGTCGCTGTCAAAGTCACCACTGCCCTCAACAACTTCTCCTCTGCATCCTTCCAGGGTGCCACCGGGGACATTGCCGACGTCTCTCAGCCGTCTGCACAAAAGAGCCCTGCAAATACACCTACACCCACTCTGCAGTGACACAATGGGTGGCATCAGATGTGGATCTTCATTGTGATCCTCAGGAGCGGGCATTATTGCACAAACCAGACGAGATTCGCAAAGACATGGCAGTAGTGGTGCCAATATAATATGTAATGTGAGTTGGTCAGAAATTAAATATAAGTAAAAACCATGACAAACCCTCAAACACCCTTGTGCATCCCCTTCATGCTCACGACACGTTTGCCTTACGCTGCCTACTGCACATATGTGATGCATGCCCTGTGGCTGCAGCACAGGTAGTGGCAGGTTGAGTGAGGCTGACCGTGAAAGAGATGCATGAGAGGGTGAGTATGAGATAGAGCCATGAGATTGTATGAGGATTGGGTTGAGTGGTAGTGGCGGGATGAGTACTGGCGAGGTGAGTAAGTGCAGGTAAGATGAGGATGAGGTTTGAGTGGGTGTGAGGGGTGATGTGACAGAGTAGTGTTGGCAGTGCAGAAGGAGGTGTGGGGTGGGGGCGGTGATGTGGCAGACGGAGTGTAGGGGAAAGAGTAAGTGTACTCACTTTGGCTGACCTACTGAGGTCATTGGAGCGCCTCCTACACTGTATGCAGGTGGGCGATATGTTGGTGGTGCAGGTGACCTCCTCTGCCACCTTGAGCCAGGCCTCCCTGGTGGCAGAGGCAGGCCACTTCCTCCCACCCGCCGGGGGGATGATCTCTGTCCTCCCCCTCCTCCTCACCCCATGTATTGATACCTGGAGTGAGGCATCATTAAACTGGGAGCAGCCTTCCCCCTGGGCTGCTCCATGCTGTAATTTTTTCTATTTGTAGCAGCATCTGTCAGTGGAGGACTGCCCCTTTAAATAGAGCTCCTCCAGCTGACAGATCTTACTGCGCATGCGCAGCCCGCCCGACGCGCAGATCAGCAGTGGGGAACCCGGAAGACCAGGTAAGTGGATCCAATTTGCTGCGATCGCGCGGGTGGCAGACTCATTTCACCAGGCGCGTTACCCACGCGCCCAATAGCCCCTCCGCTGCGAACCCGCAGCCCTGGTAACATCGAGCCCCATGTGTCAGAGGTGAACGGCGTGGCCGGTGAAGCTGGTGGTGCTGTTCATCCTCTGAGGAGGCCATGACTGCAGCTACGGCGGCCCCCATCCGGAAGATGTCCATCCGAGGGGGTCCACAAGATTGGTACATGTGTCTGGACACCGGGGTAAGTGTGCAAGTTGGTGAATTTTATTGTTAGGAGGAGGGTGGTGGAGGCCAAACTTTGTCCAAATTGATAGACTGGCCTCCTGCAATGAGTGAGGGTCTCCCCCCCGCCCCCCCGCTTCCCCCCCGACTTGTCAAATGGACCTTTGCAGCTGCCACAGGCTGATGGCTGCAACATGTCCATTTGAACTGGGAGTGTTTCCCCCAGTACGGGAAACAGTCCCAGTTGTTTGCAAAATCCCACCCCTCCTAAAATATCATATAAATCAGGTCTCCAAACGACCTGAAGTACCTAAATGATTACTTTAAGTGGCATAGAATCATAGAATCATAGAAGTTTACAACATGGAAACAGGCCCTTCGGCCCAACATGTCCATGTCGCCCAGTTTATACCACTAAGCTAGTCCCAGTTGCCTGCACTTGGCCCATATCCCTCTATACCCATCTTACCCATGTAACTGTCCAAATGCTTTTTAAAAGACAAAATTGTACCCGCCTCTACTACTGCCTCTGGCAGCTCGTTCCAGACACTCACCACCCTTTGAGTGAAAAAATTGCCCCTCTGGACCCTTTTGTATCTCTCCCCTCTCACCTCAAATCTATGCCCCCTCGTTATAGACTCCCCTACCTTTGGGAAAAGATTTTGACTATCTACCTTATCTATGCCCCTCATTATTTTATAGACTTCTATAAGATCACCCCTAAACCTCCTACTCTCCAGGGAAAAACGTCTCAGTCTATCCAACCTCTCCCTATAAGTCAAACCATCAAGTCCCGGTAGCATCCTAGTAAATCTTTTCTGCACTCTTTCTAGTTTAATAATATCCTTTCTTTAATAGGGTGACCAGAACTGTACACAGTATTCCAAGTGTGGCCTTAATAATGTCTTGTACAACTTCAACAAGACATCCCAACTCCTGTATTCAATGTTCTGACCAATGAAACCAAGCATTCTGAATGCCTTCTTCACCACCCTATCCACCTGTGACTCCACTTTCAAGGAGCTATGAACCTGTACTCCTAGATCTCTTTGTTCTATAACTCTCCCCAACGCCCTACCATTAACGGAGTAGGTCCTGGCCCGATTCGATCTACCAAAATGCATCACCTCACATTTATCTAAATTAAACTCCATCTGCCATTCATCGGCCCACTGGCCCAATTTATCAAGATCCCGTTGCAATCCTGGATAACCTTCTTCACTGTCCACAATGCCACTAATCTTGGTGTCATCTGCAAACTTACTAACCATGCCTCCTAAATTCTCATCCAAATCATTATTATAAATAACAAATAACAGTGGACCCAGCACCAATCCCCGAGGCACACCGCTGGTCACAGGCCTCCAGTTTGAAAAACAACCCTCGACAACCACCCTCTGTCTTCTGCCGTCAATCCAATTTTGTATCCAATTGGCTACCTCACCTTGGATCCCGTGAGATCTAACCTTATGTAACAACCTACCATGCGGCATGCCGCCGATTTTAATTGCCGGCGGGAGTCCCACATGTGGGGGCTGCGCGCGCATGTCAGCGCATCACTGGGGAACCCGGAAGTGGGCGGGTTGGAGCCGGAGTCCGCACCCGCCCCAGGAATCCCCGATTTTCGCAGCCCCCCTGCCACAAACGAACCCGCTTGGGGGTGCAAAAATCGAGCCCATGGTTGCAAAATGACCAAGGTTGGGAACTAAATATTCCAGTGTACATGACATTTAGAAAGGACAGGCGGAATGGAAAGGGAGGGGGTGTAGCCATAATAATAACGGATGTCATAAAGACAATGGTGAGAAAGGACCTTGGCTCGGAAGGATCAGGAAGTAGAATCAATATGGGTCGAAATTAGAAATAACAAGGGGCAGAAAACACAGGTGGGAGTAGTTTATAGGCCCCCTAATAATAGCAATACCATTGGACAGAGTATTAATTGAGAAATAATGGGAACTTGTAACAAAGGAAATGCAGTCATCATGGGGGACTTTAATCTGCATATAGACTGGGCCAATCAAATTGGCAAAGGTAGTTTGGAAGACGAGTTCATGGATTGTATTCGAGACGGTTTCCTAGAACAATACATCATGGAACCAACCAGGGAACAGGCTATTTTAGATATTGCATTGTGTAATGAGACAGTGTTAATTAGTAATCTCACAGTAAAAAAACCTCTGGGGAAGAGTGAACATAATATGAAAGAATTTCACATTGAGTTTGAACGTAACATACTAAAGTCAGAAACTAGAGTCTTAAACTTAAATAAAGCCAATTACAAAGGTATGAGGCGTGAGTTGGCAAAGGTAGCTTGGGAAATTAAATCAAAGGGTTTGACAGTTGAAGAGCAATGGCAAACATTTAAAGAAATATTTCAAATATTCTCAACAAGTATACATTCCATTGAGAAATAAAAACTCCACAGGAAAAGTAATCCACCCGTGGCTAACTAAAGAAGTTAAGGAGAGTATTGGATTGAAAGACAAGGCCTATAATGTTGACAAGAAAAGTAATAAGCCTGGGGATTGGGAGAGTTTTAGAAACCAACAAAGGACGACCAAAAAACTGATGATAAGGGAGAAAATTGAATATGAAAGTAAACTAGCAAGAAATATAGAAACGGATTGTAAGAGCTTCTTCAAGTATGTACAAAGGAAGAGAGTAGCAAAAGTAAACATTGGTCCCTTAGAGGCTGAGACAGGAGAAATTATAATGGGGAATCAGGAAATGGCAGATGGGTTAAACAAATATTTTATATCTGTCTTCACTGTAGAAGACACAAAAAGCATACCAAAAATAGTGGGGAACCAAGGGGTAAATGAGAGTGAGGAACTTAAAACAATTAATATCACTAGAGAAAAAGTACTGGATAAACTAATGGGACAAAAAGCCGACAAATCCCCTGGACCTGATGGCATTCATCCTAGGTGGCTGCAGAGATAGTGGATGCATTGGTTATGATCTTCCAAAATTCTCTCGATTCTGGAATGGCCCCAGTGGACTGGAAGGTAGCAAATGTTACCCTGCTATTCAAGAAGGGAGGAAGAGAGAAAACAGGGAACTACAAGCCGGTTAGCCTAACATCGGTCGTCAGGAAAATGCTGGAATCCATTAATAAGGAAGTAGTAACAGGGCACTTAGAAAATCATAATATGATTAGGCAGAGTCAACATGGTTTTATGAAAGGGAAATCGTGTTTGACAAATTTATTAGAGTTTTTTGAGGATGTAACTTGCAGGGTAGATAAAGAGGAACCATTGGATGTAGTGTATTTGGATTTTCAAAAGGCATTTGATAAGGTGCCACATAAAAGGTTGTTGCACAAGATAAGGGCTCATGGGTTTGGGGGTAATATATTAGCATGGATAGAGGATTGGTTAAAGGACAGAAATCAGAGAGTAAGGATAAACGGGTCACTCTCAGGTTGGCAGGCTGTAACTAGTGGGGTACCGCAAGGATCTGTGCTTAAGCCTCAGCTATTTACAATTTATATTAATGACTTAGATGAAGGGCCGGATGTAATGTATCCAAGTTTGCTGATGATACAAAGGTAGGTGGGAAAGTAAGCTGTGAGGAGGACACAAAGAGTCTGCAAAGGGATATAGACAGATTAAATGAGTGGGCAAGCAGTTGGCAGATGGAGTATAATATGGGAAATGTGAGGTTATTCACTTTGGTAGGAAGAATAGAAAAACAGAATATTTTTTAAATGGTAAGAAACTATTAAATGTTGGTGTTCAGAGAGATTTGAGTGTCCTCATACAAGAAACACAAAAAGTTAGTATGTAGGTACGGCAAGCAATTAGGAAGGCAAATGGCATGTTGGCCTTCATTGCAAGGGGGTTGGAGTACAGGAGTAAGGAAGTCTCACAACAGTTGTACAGGGCTTTAGTAAGACCTCACCTGGAGTACTGTGTACAGTTTTGGTCTCCTTATCTAAGGAAGGATATACTTACCTTGGAAGCAGTGCAATGAAGGTTCACTAGATTAATTCCTGGGATGAAAGGTTTATCCCATGAAGAGAGGTTGAGAAGAATGGGCCTATACTCTCTGGAGTTTAGAACAATGAGAGGTGAACTAGTTGCAACATATAAGATTATGAGGGGGGCTTGATAGGGTAGATGCTGAGAGATTGTTTCCCCTGCAAGAGAGTTTAGAACTAGGGAACATAGTTGCCGGATAAGGGGTCGACCATTCAAGACTGAGATGAGGAGGAATTTCTTCACGCGGAGGGTTGTGAATCTTTGGAATTCTCTTCCCCAGAGGGCTGTGGGTGCTGAGTCATTGAACATATTCAAGGCTGAGATCGATAGATTTTTGGACTCTATGGGAATCAAGGGCTATGGGGATCGGGCGAGAAAGTGGAGTTGAGGTCGAAGATCAGCCATGATCTGATTGAATGACGGAGCAGGCTCAAGGGGCTGTCTGGCCTACTCCTGCTCCTATTTCTTATGTTCTTAGCAGGCATCATCAGAGAGTCAGCTTTCATTGCATTTCTCAGATATCAGATGCTCTTTCAGCTGATCTTGCATTCCCCAGTGACCTGGGTCAGTACAGCAACACTTGAGGCTTAAAACCATGCCCCGCCTGCCCTCTCAGGTTGACATAAAAGATCCCATGACACTATTTCAAAGTAGAGCAGGGGAGTTCTCCCCGGTGTCCTGGTCAATAACTATTCCTCAACTTACACCAAAAACAGATGATCCGGTCATTATCTCATTGCTGTTTGTGGGACCTTGCTGTGCACAAATTGGCTGCCTTGTTTCTCTATATTACAACAATGGCTACACTTCACAATGTACTTAACTGGCTGTAAAACGCTTTGGGACGTCCTGAGATTGTGGAAGGTGTAATATAAATGCAAGTTCTTTCCCACCTCCAACCTCACTTTATGCCTGAGGATGCAAGATCTCTCATTTCCACAGCTTCTCCCACTCAAGTGCCCTGATGGACTATACTGATCCTTCACAGTTTGTCACCATATCCTTTGTGCAACACTTCATCCCATCCAGCCATTGCTTGTTGTTTGGGGTGTCTGTTATGTTCACACTGACTCCTGGGCAGATTTCCTGACGAGTTTTATAACTGACTCAATCTGAGATTGGTGTTGTTTTTGTATCTTCACGATCTTCGCCTTGGAGTATGGTGTGAAGTCGTGGAAGGACTCACAGGATAATTTACAGTCACAATGTGAACGCTCCTACCATGGCCGTAACCATCTTTATACCAGCTGATAGTTTGGTTAGTCCTATACGGCAAGAGGGCTTTCTGGGGTCCCACAAACCATATGCTGACCGGGGTGGGGGGAGGTCACTCCCACCCTCCAGACACGAATATCCCACTGGATGTCAATCCAGAATTTACAGCCAGACCTCTGGTACTCATTTGGACTGTCTGGATTGCGATTCAAACCCTCCACCTTCTGACTCAGAGGTGGGAATGCTGCCACTAAGCCAAAGGCTCACTCCTCAGTCTGAGCTGAACACAATGAACTGAGAAATTCCCATTATATTTATTTTCCCACATGGCATCCCTGCCTAATCCTTGATGCTAATGCAATCATTTCATGTTTATTGTGGTGGTTTTAGATTTGTCGATGGTTAAAACAAGGATCTTGTTTTAAACCAGCTCTTACAAGTGCCTGGATTCCCTGTGTAAAGACATTGGGCGCTAAATTGGGCCGTGTAGTACCAGTTGCTTTGGCGCTACGCGGCCTCCCGGAGATCCAAGATGGCGTCTTGGATGCGCAAATAACGAACGCTGGCATCATGTAAAGTAGGGAGAAAATGCGTTTGATCAGTGTGCGACACTGATTTAAAGTGATAGACACCATTTTGGGACTTAACGCTCCACCCAACCGCGACCATCGAAACATGTCTTAGAGTGCCTAGAGGACCCCCTACCAGTGCTATTTAAAGGGATCAGGCAGGATTAACAGGATTATTGCTTCTGGCTGCTGATGCATTTGTAACTGTTTTTGGAGGTCTCCTATACTTGAATACTAGGACGAGGGATCATAGCCTCACATTTAGAACCAGGACATGCAGGAGTGAAGTTAGGAAAATCTCTCACATGTAAAGGGTGGGAGAAGTTTGATCGCCCTTTTGCAAACGGCAGTTGATGCTAGCTCATTGTGAATTTTATATCTGAGATTGATAGATTTCTGTGAACCAAGGGTATCAAGGGATATGGGGCTAAGGCGGGTATATGGAGTTAGGTCACAGGGCCACCATGATCTTATTGAATGGCGGAACAGGCTCGAGGGGCTAAATGCCACTGCCACTTGCTGCCTCCTGTTATGCACCACCTTCTCCTGCAAGAAAGCAGGACCTGTGTCTGGGTGATGTGCCTGTCATGGTTGAATAGCTGCCAGTGTGTGTGGCCTGTGAGTTGTGGGTAGGTGGCTTGCAACAGTGGTAATGTGCAAGGGTGAGAGGAAGCAACTGATTGGAAGAGTTGAGTGCTGATGGAAAGAGTTTGTTGGTATGTGGGTGATGGGGGGTGTAGTGTGTGGTGCATTTGGTAGGAGACGCCACTTGACAGTTGACCTCACTCACCTTGACCGCTCATGTCAATCCATTGAACTTCTTCCTGCATTGTATCCATGTTCGTGGTGCTATGCGCCTGGCATTGACTTTGTCCCCAACTGCCTCACTGCCTTTTGAGCATATATCTGGAGGGCCTCTTGCAACCCCCCCACCCCCCACGGATATAGGATGGCCCTTATTCTGTCCACTTCTTGCACCAAGGTCTCTAGTGTGTCAGCAGAGAAACTTGGTGCATGCTCTCTCACAGGCCTGGTACCAACTCGGGCCGGCAGATTGGTGAGCTGTGGCATGCAGATTGGAGGATGTGGGATTTAGTGGGTGCGCAACCTTTATTCAACGTTTTAAAATAACTCAACAGTTTGTAAACATAGGGATGGGACCCGCATCTGTGTTTTACGTGTGCGATGTCTGAGCTCCGTTCAGACAGCAGACTGTTACTTCTGGCAAATTACAGGTACCAGCTACCTTTAAGAGATTCTGGCTGGCTGTCAGAGAGGCCGCCTGCCTTTAAGAGATTCAGTCTCCCCCTACTGGTGGAAAATGTGAATGTCCTTGAATCCTTGTGTCAATGTAGATTTTTAACGCTTAGCTGAGGTGAGTGCTGAGGGAGGTCGAACGTCTCGTCCTCCCTGCAATGGAAGGACCAGGCGCGGGTTAATCGCAGATCACGGTTTCATGCCAATTTAACCCCCATTAAACTGACAAAGACACTGAGCTCTTGATAGTGAAATTTGTCCTTAATTATTCTGCATTCAGCAGCAGCAGCAAACTTGCCAGTATAAGCTAAGTGAGCGTACTGCAGATTGAAATTCCCACACACCCATCACTATCCCGATGTGTTTAACGTTCATCTTATCCACTTATGTGGATCTGCAAACTTATCAGAAACTACTTGATGATCAGTGAAGTGTTAATGATTAGAGGCAGAGCATCCGTTTCAGATTTGGAGTGAGTAAGGACTTTCATATACAAGATTTGCATACCGGCAAATTTGACTGTAATTCCTTTAGTAATATTAATGAGTACCTTTTGAAAAGTTGCATGCAGGGAAATCTCTTGAGAGCTGAAGCAGTCTGCCACAAAGATATTGTTTATTAAAGATTTATTTGTTTCCTTTGCTGGATAAACAGGAAGTGCATTAAGAATATTAAACGTGTCCTCATTAACTCTTGATGACTTAGACAGTATTCCTGGACTACCACCCTCCATCTGCTTCCTTCCCCATTATTTGTTTAGAAAATGATGCAAAATACTTTTTATAATAGTCAATGTAACGCCAAGCTATGTGGCCAGATGAATTTTTGAATTCATTCTCGGGATATGGACATCACTGGCAAGGCTGGCATTTTTGTCCATCACTAGTTGCCCTTGAAAAGATGGTGGTGAGCTTTCTTCTTGAACTGCTGCAGTCCGTGTGGTGAAGGTGTTAGGTACGACTTCCAGGATTTTAACCCAGCGATAATGAAGAAATGGCGATTATTACAAAGGAAACTGAGACCACTGAGAAAGATCCAGACACAGAAAGCAGACAGGCCAGGAATAGTGGCTTGTTTTCAATACAAACAAATACAAAGTTATTTACATTGGAATGCGAAGCATGAAGCATCAGCACAAAGTGATTCGATCTTACATTGAGAAAGGTGAAGCCCAATTGTTTGGGGATATCCCATCAGATGCCTCCCATTTACAGGTTAAGATATCACTAAGAACTCAGGGAGGGCTGGCCCAGTCAAACTGGCATTAACAAAACAAAAATAACAGTAAAGTGGGGGGAAATCAATCTGTAGTTACCATGTGCTGCCCTACCAGCTATCGAAAGCATCCAGGGATACACTGCAAATTGGTCCTCCAGTGGAACCTAGGCACAAACTAGAGCTCAAAAGTAAGACACAGTGCTTAGATCTTATTTTGCTGTAGGCCTGTGGAATTGGGCAAAGGGGATACATAAAACACCTCCCCTTAAAGAAAGGGCATCATTAAAGTACAGGGAGCAACGATCCACCCAATGGATTTTTAAACAAAATAAACAAACAAGAAGTAAATAAAGTAACAGAATTAAATTGAAACAGCGAGGTCGGAGGAAGTCCCAAAATCATGCAGTGACTACGAGCAGAGAAGGCATCCAGTGAGCCGATAGCACCACATGTTGGTGACCAAAGGCCATCTGAGTGCAAACAAAAGCTGTAAATATCGGACATAATGATTAGGACCTACTTTGGAGTAGGCCAGATTGGTCAAAGCCCAGTCTCACTTGGATACATCAAGTGGCTCTCTGCAAAGGAAGAGCACCACAAAAGATTTAGGGAGGGGTGAGACATGATGATTGGGCAAAGGTTCCATTAGCAAAGGTAGAAAAAGAATTTGGGTGCAATTATCAACCATTACGTTAAAGTATCTAGTCAGTACAAGGTTGTTACCAACATAGCTCATCAAGTACTGGATGGCATTGTGGCAGCATTTAACTAACCTTGTGCAACTCAATGATAAGATCATTTCTCGAGTACTAGTCTGGAAATTATTTTGCCAACAGGAATCGTGTAAGGACTGGGGAATTCATGAGCTTCTAAATCAGGCAGCTTCCCGACCATTCCACCCTTAAAATTCTGAACCAGGTTGCCCATCAGTAGTGTGCTGTCTCTCTCTCACACACAGAATGTTCATTATCTAGGCAAATCCCATTCAATGTATTAGTTAATGGGGTTTCACATATTACATGCAGCCTGCAGACAATCCTGCTCGGACAGGAGTAGTATTAACTGGGGACTTCAACTATCCTAATATAGACTGGGATAACAACAATAATATAAGGGGCAAAGAGGGGGAGGAATTTTTGAAATGTGTTCAGGTTAACTTTCTTAACCAAAATGTTTCCGGCCCAACGAGGAAGGAGGCATTGCTGGACTTGGTTCTAGGGAATGAGGTGGGCCAAGTGGAGCAATTGTCAGTGGGGGAGCATTTAGGGAGCAGCGATCACAGTATCATAAGGTTTAGAATAGCTATGGAAAAGGACATGGACCACTTTAAAGTAAAAATACTAATTTCAAGGAGGGCCAATTTCAATGGGATGAGAACAGATCTGGCCCGGGTAAATTGGAATCAAAGATTGGCAGACAAAACTGTAATTGAACAATGGGTGGCCTTTAAAGAGGAGATTGTTCGGGTACAGTCTAGGCACATTCCCACGAGGCAGAAAGGTAGGGCAACTAAAGCCAGAGCTCCCTGGATGACAAAAGAGATAGTGAGTAAGATGAAACAGAAAAAAGGGGCGTATGACAGATGTCAGGTTGATAACACAAGTGAAAACCAGGCAGAATATAGAAAGTTCAGAAGGAAAGTGAAAAAGGAAATAAGGGGGGCGAAGAGAGAGTGTGAATAGACTGGCGGCCAAGATAAAAGGGAATCCAAAAGTCTTCTACAGGCATGAAAACAGTAAACGGGTAGTAAAGGGGAGGTGGTGGGGCTGATTAGGGACCATAAAGGCGATCTACTCATGGAGGCAGAGGGGATGGCCGAGGTACTAAATGAGTACTTTGCATCTGTCTTTACCGAGGAAAAAGATGCTGCCAGAGTCTCAGTAAAGGAAGATATAGTTGAGATACTGGTAGGCTAAAAATTGATAAAGAAGAAGTACTTGAAAGGCTAGCTGTACTTAAGTAGATAAGCCACCCTGTCCGGATGGGACGCATCCAGGTTGCTAAGGGAAGTAAGGGTAGAAATTGCGGAGGTACTGGCCATAATCTTCCAAACATCTGTAGATACGGGAGTGGTGCCAGAGGACTGGATAATTGCAAATGTTACACGGATTTGTTAAAGGCAAATCATGTTTAACCAACCTGATAGAGCTTTTTGATGAGGTAAGAGAGAGGGTAGATGAGGGCAATGCAGTTGATGTGGTGTATATGGACTTGCAAAAGGTGTTTGATAAAGTACCACATGGTAGGCTTATCATCAAGATTGCGGCCCATGGAATAATGGGGGGCAGTACCAAATGGATACAGAATTGGTTAAGTGACAGGAAACAGAGAGCAGTGGTGAACGGTTGTTTTTCGGACTGGAGAGAGGTGTGCAATGGTGTTCCCCAGGGGTCGGTGCTGGGACCACTGCTTTTCTTGATATATATTAATGACTTGGACTTGGGAGTACAGGGCACAATTTCAAAATTTGCAGACGACACAAAACTTGGAATGGTAGTGAACAGTGAGGAGGATAGTGATAGACTTCAAGAGGATATAGACAGGCTGGTGGCATGGGTGGACACGTGGCAGATGAAATTTAACGCGGAAAAATGAGAAGTGATACATTTCGGCAGGAAGAATGAGACAAGGCAATATAAACTAGAGGGCACAACTCTAAAAGGGGTACAGGAACAGAGAGATCTGCGGGTATATGTGCACAAATCATTGAAGGTTTCAGGGCAGGTTGAGAAAGCGGTTAAAAAAGCATACGAGATCCTGGGCTGAATAATTGATGCATAGATTACAAAAGTATGGAAGTCATGATGAACCTTTATAAAACACTGGTTCAGCCACAATTGGAGTATTGTGTCCAGTTCCTGGCACTGCACTTTAGGAAAGATGTGAAGGCCTTAGAAAGGGTGCAGAAGAGATTTACTAGAATGATTCTAGGGATGAGGGACTTTTTTTTATTTGTTCATGGGATGTGGGCATCGTTGGCGAGGCCAGCATTTATTGCCCATCCCTAAGTTACGTGGATGGACTGGAGAAGCTGGGGTTGTTCTCCTTGGACCAGAGACGGATGCGAGGAGATTTAATAGAGGTATTTAAAATCATGAAGGGTCTAGACAGAGTAGATAGAGAGAAACTATTCCCATTGGCGGAAGGGTCACGAACCAGAGGACATAGATTTAGGGTGATTGGCAAAAGAACCAAAGGCTGCATGATGAAAAACTTTTTTACACAGCGAGTAGTTAGGATCTGGAATGCACTGCCTGAGGGGGTGGTGGAGGCAGATTCAATCATGGCCTTCAAAAGGGAACTGGATAAGTACTTGAAAGGAAAAAATTTGCAATGCTATCGGGATACGGCAGGGGAATGGGACTAGCTGGATTGATCTTGCATAGAGCCGTCACAGACTCGATGGGCCAAATGGCCTCCTTCGTGCTGTAACCTTCCTTGAATTCTATGATTCTATGACAGTAATCTGCTTTTATAAGCTAGCCCTGTGAGGTCTGAATCCCTTGGCACTGGAGCAGAGGATGAAAGTAAGTTGACCCACTAGCCATCAGGTCACTACTCACTCTATCACTACCACTGGCTTTTCCTCACACGTGCCCTGGGAGTCATCTGGTGCTACTGTCTCAGGGCCATTATCTGCAATCTCTCGGGTGTGTAGCCCTCTAGGGTGTGTAGCTGTGCTGGTGCCTGTGACGTTGACAATGATGAAGGATGCTGTGAAGTGTTGGCTTGTTTGGTGGTCACCAGTTTTGTTGGCAGGCTGTTCTTCCAGCCTGCAGAAACAAAAGAGAAGCACATGTTATAATGCTGACTGCAGGAGAGATCTTCCAACAGGAGTTCCATTGCAAAATATGGAGTGTGATAGTTTTGTCGTTGAGTGAGCACCCATGAGTGAGTGAGAAAGAGAGCGAGGAGTGTGCGTGTGTGTAGGAGGACAAGAATTAAAAAGATCAGGGTCGTACTAGCCATGAGCTTTGGAGAGGCCTCCAACTTCACACTTCCCTAATCCTTCTTGCAGCCAGTGATATTAATCGTGGCCTCTTCAAATACAGTTAATGGTTTGAAATTTCTGAGTCCAGGCTTCAGTCCTGCTTCCTTCTGTCATGTGCCTTCTTGTCCTGCAAGCAAAGATGTACTGGTGAGATGCTGCCAGTTTAAAGAGCATGAAGACTGGCACATAAGTGCCCATCAAGTAGGCAATCGTGTTACACAGCAAGTTAACTTGTATCAGCAACTAGGAAGTGTTAAAAGGTTTTGCTAGATGAATCCCCTTCAAGAACTCAATCTGACTACAGTTTCAGTTGTAAGTTGCATCTTGTATTTGTGCTCTACTGCAATATGGCATGCATGGTAAAGTTGATGCATGCTTTGGCTGGAGAGCTGTGAAAGAATAACAAAGTAGGAGGAAACACTTTGTGGCATGCATACTGAGGGATAAGAAGCTGTTGGAAGCCTTACCCTGGCAGCTTTCTTCAGATCTGCCATCTTCCTACACACATGTCCTTTGGGTGTTGCTGACAGCATTCAATTTAACAGCCACCTCCTGTCGTAGTTGTTGTGCCATTCCTTGCTGCGATGGGTTCCATTCAGTACTGAAGAAGACAGCCCTCCTGTCTTCAGTTCCAGCGGAGCATCGGTAAATCGAATGCTGTGTAGGTGAGAAGTCTCCACCGTGCAGGAATTTTGCTACTCAAAACTTCTTCCCTTCTACTGCAGGCAAAAATGTAACTATTTAAATGGATGCTGGAGCCATTCAAACTATTAACAAGCTGTTCAACTAAGACAAACACTCCTCAGCCTGCTGTGTGGGCTGGAGCTCACATTGGTAATGCATACAAATCCCAAACACGGGCGTAAACGATCATGTGAACATGGCCCATTTTGCGTATGAACCAGAATTTCCAGACTATTGTGTGCAGTTTTGGCACCTTATTCCAAAAGGACATTCAATGTATGAGAAAAACAAGGACAGTTCTGGGATTTAAAACTTCGGTGGTAATTTTAACCTAAGTCGCCAAGCGGGAAACCCACGGGATCGGGTGGAACGTGTGTTTTAGACCCCGCCTGAGATTACCCTGCGCTGACTTCAATGGAGAGTAAAATCGGGCGGGGAGTAACACCAGCGTTGCATCCGATCCCGTCAATTTCCCGACAGGCGGCTGAGGTTAAAATCGCCACCCTTGGTTACAAAATGAGAAAGAACAGGACTTCTTTTCACTAGAGCAAAGAAGATTAAGCATCAATATGGTACAATTTTTAACAAGCCGAAACGCCATGCCATGTGAATGTAAGCAGGCTATTTAATTCAAACTGTGATCACAGAACTGGAGAACATGGTTACAAAATTAACAAGCCTCAAGCAAGAAAGAGATGAAAAGATTTTCTCCCCACGGAGTGGTAGATACTTGGAATGGGCTTCCACAAGGGCAGTTAATTCTGAGCATCACTTTATTATAAAAAAGCTGGAAAAATTTCTGGGAGTACAAGCGTGTTATTTCTACAGTGCGACTAGTTAGCACCGACTAATGTCAGTTATAATGGTTGACCAACATCCTATAGGGTGATTGTTTGATTTATGGTGGTCTAGTTCAGTCGAGGCAGATTAATGTTTCTGTTTCATACGAATTGACAGCAAATTTTGTTCTACATGAAATCCAAACAATTGATGTTAATTCAGCAGTTTTTGGGGCTCTCACTCCCGCCCTTCGCCGGCCATCTCACTCCCTCCTACCCCTGGCGCTCTCACTCCCTCTACCCACTCCCCCCCTCCCTCGGCCCTCACACTCCCCCCTCCACTGGCCCTCTCACTCCTCCCCGCCCCCCTTCCCCCAACTCCTACCCTCCCCCGGCCCTCTCACTCCTCCCTCCCCCGGCCCTCCCACTCCCCCCCTCCCCCGGCCCGCTCACTCCCCCCTCCCCCGGCCCTCTCACTCCCCCCTCCCCCGGCCCTCCCACTCCCCCCCTTCCCCGGCCCGCTCACTTCCCCCTCCCCCGGCCCTCTCACTCCCACTCTCCTCTGGCCCCCTCACTCCCACCCTCCCCGGCCCTCTCACTCCCCCCTCCCCCGGCCCTCCCACTCCCCCCCTTCCCCGGCCCGCTCACTTCCCCCTCCCCCGGCCCTCTCACTCCTTCCCCCAGCCCTCTCAATCGCCCCCTCCCTCAGCCCTCCCACTCCCACTCTCCTCTGGCCCTCTCACTCCTCCCCTCCCCCCTTCCCCCCACTCCTACCCTCCCCGGCCCTCTCACTCCCCCCTCCCCCGGCCCTCCCACTCCCCCCCTTCCCCGGCCCGCTCACTTCCCCCTCCCCCGGCCCTCTCACTCCTTCCCCCAGCCCACTCATTCCCCCCCTCCCCCAGCCCTCCCACTCCCACTCTCCTCTGGCCCCCTCACTCCCACTCTCCCCTGGCCCTTTCACTGCTGCCCTCCCTATCCTCTCACTCCCGCCCTCCCCGTCCTCTCACTCCCATACTCCCGGCCTAGTCATTCCCGCTCCCCTGGCCCTCTCACTCTCGCTGTCCGTGTCCTCTTGCTCTCCCCGTCCTCTCACTCCCTCTCTCCCTGTCCTCTCACTCCTCCCTCGTTGTCCTCTCACTCCTGCTCTCCCTGCCCCGTCATTCCTGCTCTCCCTGCCCAGTCACTCCTGTTCTGTGCACTGTACAGTATACGTATCCCACCTCCTACGCACACTGGACCCCTGAACAGCTTGAAGATAAATCAAGCTCCGTAAGACTTGAGCAGGGCCCCTTCAACTCTGAGGCCCACTGCGACCGTAAGATTTGAAGGGGGCTTTAACCTGGCACAGTGGTGTGTGCCTTTATCTCCTATTCCATTCTATCAGTGGATTAAAGAAGTTCTGAGTGTTCACAGCAGATTTAAATAGTTTTAGAACATAAAGGGAACATCACCTTCAAAGAGAACCACTGTCGTTTGATGAAAATTAATGTAATTATGCCTTCAGCTCAAAAATGAGTTGATAGCTGTTTATAGATGCAGTAATACTAAATTACACAAGTATTTCACAATTTGCCGATGGATACTATCATTACTGTAATTACAGTGCTAGAACATACCAAGGTATAAGTTTGGATCAGGAGGAAGATACAAAGACTGCTGATTTCTGTTTTCACACCACATTACATCAGCATGGACTATATTTTAAGGCAAAATTTAATTCCATTTTTCCCCCTTTAACCCATAGACTGCCAGCAGATCCAGTTGTCTCCCAGGCCTGACTGATTTCTTCGCTGTGAGTCTGAAACAAACACTAATATTACAGTTCAAGTGCCACTCCAGAGACTTGAGCATATAATCTAGGCTGACACTCCAGTGCAGTACTGTAGGAGTGCTGCACTGTCAGAGGTGCCATTTTTCAAATGAGAACATAAACCCGGCCCCGTCTGCCCTCTCAGGTGGACTATTTTGATGAAGAACAGAGGAGTTCTCCCCAGTGTCCTGGTCAATATTTATCCTGCAACCAACATCACTAAAACAGATTATCTGGTCATCATCATATTGCTGTATTCTCTAGAGTTTCGAAGGTTAAGGGGTGATCTGATCAAAGTTTATAAGATATTAAGGGAACAGATAGGGTGGATAGAGAGAAACTATTTCCGCTGGTTGGGGATTCTAGGAGTAGGGGGCACAGTCTAAAAATTAGAGCCAGACCTTTCAGAAGCTAGATTAGAAAACATTTCTACACACAAAGGGTGGTAGAAGTTTGGAACTCTCTTCCTCAAACGGCAATTGATACTAGCTCAATTGCTAAATTTAAATCTGAGATAGATAGCTTTTTGGCAACCAAAGGTATTAAGGGATATGGGCCAAAGGTAGGTATATGGAGTTAGATCACAGATCAGCCATGATCTTATCAAATGGCGGAGCAGGCACGAGGGGCTGAATGGCCTACTCCTGTTCCTATGTTCCTATGTTGTTTGTGGGACCTTGCTGTGCGCAAATTGGGTGCAGCATTTCCTACATTACAACATTGACTACACTTCAAAAGTAATTCATTGGCTGTAAAGAGCTTTGTGAAGCCTTGAGGTTGTGAAAGGTGCTATCTGAATGCAAGTCTTTTTTTTCTTTTCAATGTGTAAATAATGCATTTCCGGAAGGGGGTGGGAGTACCATGCGATTCTCCTGCTGGGCCTTTTTACCATGGACGGGTGGGACATCTAGTTCTGCTGGAGGTACATTATTGGGCACAGTGAAGCAACTGAGAGGAAGTCGCATCACCGCATGGACCTTAAAGGCAGCAGTATGTTAAAGGGGCGGGTCAAATAGAAACCCAATGAGAGACCAGAAGGTAATGAGGCAGGATTTAATTTAATGCCGGATTGTGATGGATCGTAGTAAACTTGCAATTTAATGTATGTGTGCAGTGCGTGGTCCATGTATATTTAAAGGCTTGGTGCTCTGTGAATGAGTTCACGCTGTCGTGCCACGGCTGAGATGGCAGCAACATTCCGCTCCGCAGTCCGGGCAGCTCTGCAGCCTGCCCCAGGTGGAGGAGAGGGTTTGTACACTGTGGTAGGGAAACAGTTGTTAGTGGCTCAAGAGGAACCTAGGCGAAGGATTTCAGCAACTAGCAAGGGTGATGTGGTTGTTTGCTCTCATCCACCTCTAAATAAACCATATCTCTAAAGGTGGGATTGAGGGTGGGTGACACGGAACTGATTGTGGTCTCCGTCACTAAATGTCGAGGACTAACAGCATTCTGCAACAAGTACAGAAGACGCAAAACCATTTTTTATTCAAAAAGACAAAAATAAAATCCTTTCTTGACAATACCAGCTTTCCCTTAAGATGGACAGCTCCAAACCTGCAGCCCTGGGATTAGTAGCATCAGGGATTTTATGGGGGGGGAGGTGCAGTTTGCCTCTGAATTGCACCTGGTGTTATTACAGGCCATCTGTCGTTCATTTCTATATCATTTACATTGCTGCATCCTCTTTAGACGCAGGCACCAGAAAAGCCATAGAGGAAGTTCAAGTGCAATGGTATTCAGGAGTAAAGTAAAAATCGGGAGAGATGTGAAAGAGGCCGTCAGCCATTGCACACTATCGCACAAAGTTAAGATCTACCCCCGTGACTTTTTAGTTCATTAGTTTCGTTCAAACTAAAAGTAAAAGTGTTTTTCAGTCACAGATAATAATTCTGTTTAAAGTTGTGTGGTTGTTAGCGTTTTGCCATTAAAGTGAGAAAATCCAATCATGAATTTACATTTTCATATAACACAAAAATAATTTCAGCTCCCATATTACCATCTTTTTAAAAGAATTTATTTTTCAATAATAACTATAACTTGGTGCCAACTATTTGCTAGTTCTGCAGTTCCCACTCATGTCCATTTAATGCAGATGTGATACATGGGAGAGAGGCTTAACGTCTCATACACTTGTTGGTTAATTATACTATTTCTGTGCTGTCTGTTGAACAAGGCTATATATAACACTTACAGTTGCATAGCTTCCAAGCTGCAGTATCACAGCAGCAGATGTACAATGAGTATGATGGATTATAAATGGATGTAAACGCTTGCATCTTACAAAGAGCAGGGATGAGTGGCCACACAGGCCTGAGTCAGCTCATTTAAGGATTCTTCCAAATGGCCACTTTACTATAAATTGTATAAAAGGAGATTCATGACAATTATCTGTATCTCTCCACTCTCCACAGGGCCACGTGGCCCTTGTACCCATCAAAAAGAGAAGATCTGGTCATTACCTCAATGCTGTTTGTGGGACCTTGCTGTGCGCAAATTGGCTGATGCAGTTCCTACATTATAACAGTGATTACACTTCAAAAGTGCATCATTGGCTGTGACACACTTTGGGATGTCCTGAGGTCGTGTAAGGCATGATATAAAAGCAAATCTTTCTCTTTTTTTACCATTATAAATCAGATCCTGGGAGACCAACTATAAAAAGACATCTTCTCTGTGTTTACATTGCCAACAGGCACCATTACTTCTGTAGGCCTGTTGCTGACCAGTTTAGAAAATGGAGGCTCATTTTTCTGCACGCTTGGGCATTGCCTCAATATTTGGGCAATAAATTACTTTCATAGTGTGGCTTCGCGCCCGCCTGAGAAAAATCTTGAAGTACGTCACACAATTAATTACTTTTTTGGAGTCCGATAACTGTTGTTATATAAGCAAACATGGCAGCCATTTTGTGCACTGAAAAACTGCACAAAAAACAGAGAGGAATGACCAAAGTTTGATGATGGTATTTGAGGGAGGAATGTTGGCCAGGACACTGGGAGAACTCCCTACCCTTCTTCAAATTGTGCCATGGGATCATCAACTTTGACCTGAGTTGGCTAAAAGATACCTTCTCTGGCAATGCATATTTAAACCCCAGTGTGGGGCTTGAACCCAAAATCTTCTAACTCAGAGATAAGAGCGACCAACTGAGTCGCAACAGATTTAATCACAAATATAATTGTAGATTCAGGAAACTAACTACAAAAGTTTACCTCAGATTCAAGTTAATGTTAATCAGAAAACAAATGATAAATGGATCATTTGAGTCATACAGGTGGTCATCCTGGTTTAGTACAGTGGGGTTGAATTTGAATGGAGTTCTCCTGATCATTTGCCATAACTTCGGTGGAAGGGCCAAGAAAGTCTGGAGAAATGGCATAATCAAATGGTCAGAACAAAACAAAAAGGATGTTAATGAGTCTCAGAATTCTCAGAGCAGGTAACGTCACATGACATTGCCACAGACCAGGGATTTTCCCTTGGCCTACCTCAAATATCATCCAACAATTTGAACAGGATATTTAATACCTTAGGTATTGGCTATGTTTCACAAGAGCCCAACACATTAACCAAAATTCACAGTTGTAAGTACTGTGTTTCTTCCTCCCTTCCTTACTATGCCAATTTCTCTCCTCCTCTCCTGAACATCCTAACTTTTACTGAGATATAATAATCATATGTGTTTCACCCAAGCAGTGAATGTCTTTGGAGGTCATTGAATGTCAGTGGCGGTCTATTCCTACATGGACCCCAATCCTGTTCTCACTCAATGTCCCCAGACTCACACCTCCCCAGCACTGGTCACTTATAGCAATCAGGAGAGGGTACTGGCTGATTCTTACTGCAAGGGTACTGAGGCTAGGTGTGACACACCAGTTGTTACACTGACTTAGGATCAGCTAACTGAACACTTACCAGGAATTGAACTGTGGTAATATTTCTCATCAGCAATGTGAACATTGTGTCAGGAACTTTTACTGGGTTGTTACTGATAGAAAGGTAAGTGAGAATTTAGAGTAATGATTTATGGGATGTGGGCGTCACTGGCAAGGCCAGTATTTATTGCCCATCCCTAATTGCCCTTGAGAAGGTGGTGGTGAGGAGCCACTTTCTTGAACAACTGAGTGGCTTGCTAGGCCATTTCAGAGGGCAATTAAGAATTGACCACATTGCTGTGGGTCTGGAGTCACATATAGGCCAGACCGGGTAAGGATGGCAGGTTTCCTTCCCTAAAGGGCATTAGTGAACCAGATGGGATTTTATGACAATCCAGTAGTTTCATGGCCACCATTACTGATACTAGTTTTTTTTAAATTCCAGATTTTTTATTTAATTAATTGAATTTAAATTTCCCAGCTGCTATGGTAGGATTTGAACTCATAATCCCAGATTATTAGTCCAAGTAACATAACCACTATGCTACCATACCCATAGTCGAAACAGTACTACAGGCTGACAGGAGAGCTGTGGGCCTGTTGCTTTAAGGAATGCAGTTTGGTGATATCACTGTCGTTGACTTGGTGACTCAATGAGACATTCAGCAGACCAGGACTGAAGGCAGGCTAATGGCTCATTTACAGCATCTGCAAGTGATCTGTGTGAGAACGAATGCAGACACAAGCCCGCTATTGTTTTCACTCAGTCCTCTCCATTGTGGACTTTATACAACGAGATACCTCACGACAACAAACTTTCTCGCTACAAATATCATTAGGACAAACTGTTTCCTTTGTATTGAAACTAAGACACCTTTAGATTCAGCAAAAGAAGCTCAAATTCTGAGGCAACAGACAAGATATGGAGTTTGAAACCCAGCTCACGGTGGAACTGGGCATTGAGCTTGTGTACAGCTTGGTTCAGCTTAAGTAAGCATCCTGTGAGGTGGAGTCAGTGGCAAGGGAGCTGAGCTTTTTGGCGGGGGTCAGAAATGAACGACAGGGAAAAGAGGATAAGAAAACGGAGAGGAGACAATTTCACCATTCCTATAGCCCAAGTGACAGGCACAGCTGGTCACCTTTAATCTTGCTTAGGTTCATGTGCAAGGTATAAGACTTGTGACTAAAAAAAACCTCACGCTTGGGATTTCTCCAATGTTGACAGCTCTGCTCAACGTGGAAAATATCACATCTTCCCAGACACTTGCAGGAAAGGTGACAGTTGTCAGTTTTTATAGCGCTATATTTGAGATAACAATTTCCTTCCAATTGCCTATGGTTCAATCTCTCTTTCTTATTTGCTGTTCGAGAAGCCTTTCAGTCCCTGTCAAACTGTCTCCCCCAGTATCTAACTAATTATTTTTTGTGTCGTCTGATCTCTTTCCTTCCTATTCTCTATATTGATTTCCATCTTCTCCTATTCAACTGGTATTCAAGACTGAGTCTGAATACAGAAGGTGGTGGACTGAGGCAAAATATGAGCACACCAAGTCTTGAATGTCCATTCAGCAGTTAGTCCACCTTTACTTTTGACTCCAGAGTGAAGTGAATTAAAGGATGGACAGCACACAAACTACTTATTCTGTCCATGACAATACAACAGGAAATCAGAATGACCTGAGAGGTTCATAGGCAAAGGAATGTTAAGGGTCTTGTGAACAGAATGCAACATCTGACACTGTGTAAGAGGAATTGATGATCAAATCTAAGGTAGACTATTATAATGACTTGAGTATCATTATTGTCAAAAAATGTACATAGTACGGTCAGTAAGTATGTTTAAAATTTGATCTTGGGATGTGGGTGAGACTGGCCAGACAATATTTATTGCCCGTCTGTCATTGCTCTAAGGACATTAAGTTTCAGCCTCATTAGTGTGGGACTGGAGCCATATTTAGGCCAGGCATATCACAGTAAGTTCTCTTCCCTGGGGAACTTGTTGGTTTTTTCCAACAATCCAGCAGCTTTAATTGTCATTTTCTGGTCCCAAGCCCACAAATTACCAGGTTTATTGAATTCAGTTATCACAACTTGCCATGGTGGGATTATGAACTCACCACTGGGTTGCTAATCCAGTTCTATAACCACTAGGCTACCATTCCCTTTTACATATATAGAAATTCAATTTTTTGAAAACAAAATGAACCATGCAACACTTAGTGCATATAAGTAAGTGGAATCACTACAACTGTGCCAAACACAATGTAAAATCAATAAAGATGCATGAGTACAGGAACCAATAACAATCCTGATAAAGCCTGAGAACCCCCATGAAATGCACCACAAATTCTACTCTTCAACACTTAGAATTCCCCCTTCAAGCTTTCATATTCTCGTTTTTTTGCCCCTCCAATGTGAATGTAGGAATCTTGGTAAACCCAACACCTTAAGTTCCAAAGCCTATGTAGCTACTTGTCTTCACATGCCATAGGCTTATAATCAGGGCCATTCTTAAGTCGTCAGCTTTTAGGGGGCTCAGGCATCTTTTTTGAAGCAGTCAGTCAACTTTTATAAGTTGGCAAGAGTGGCATACTGATAATGTAACAAGTTCTATAATCTAATAGGGTCGGTTTATCTCCACCAAAGACTATCAGTTAAAAACTACTGCCTTTTTGATTTATATATGATGGCCTTTAGCAAACTTAAATGGTAGACACCCCCATTACCAAATACAAGATCAATCCTAAATTCTCATCCTTAGTGAGGGGTGGGGGGGTAAAGGGGGAAACTACAATTCCCATCATGATGTGAGGCAACTTTCACTTTTCCTTTTACAAAAATTCCGAAGATGTTGACTTGCAGAATTTGCGTGAAGAATTTGTGGAAACATTTTGGGGATAAAAACTTGTGTTTTAACGGATCAGCAAACCCTGCGGAAATGGTTCTTTGCTTAATAGAGTCAGTCATCTCCGTACCAATGTGAAAATGTACTGAGATTTTACACTAGGCCTTTGCCTTACCTTAGTGCTGCGACATAAATTAACTCCCCGGTTATGATTAAAAATTGATTCACCGCCACACTGCTGTAAAACTATTGAATTACTTCAAGACATCAGCAAGTTAATTGCTGATGGAATGGGCCTTTTCTCACAAGGAAGCAATCGCTGGGGGGCTGGGGGGGGCAGGGGGGGAGGGGTTGGTGTGGGAAGGCAAAAGGAAGAAATGCTGCAAGACACCTAGTTAAGGATAAGAATGAAAAATTGTGGGAAAAAAATGCTTAATCATCATATTACGATGATTTGCTGCACAAAAACCTAAGGAGGTCAAAAACGGAGAAACCTAAAATTTCAAAGCTACATGATTACACCTGTGGAACTGCTACCTGTGAAACGTGCATCAAAAACACCAATACAAAATAAGAAAAGGCTCAGTGTTCAACATCCCCTCTCAATCATCCTTGCATTTTAACCCTGTAGAGTTTCTATCTTGCAAGTCAGCCTTTCATAATGATACAATCCTTTTAGAAGCTAAAGGAAGCTCAGACATTCACCCACACACAGGTCCAAACTTCCCCCAGTTTGGAACACAGGCACATGTCAACAGAGGCTTTCTTGCACTTGACTGGACCCTTAAAGCCCAATGCAAGGCAAATATGCAACTCTGTAGATCCTTACATTCACAAGCAAGACCCGTGATACTTCGCTGATTTGGACAAACCAAGAGGCCCTGTCAAGCTACTTGACTCTTGTACGTATGAGGTCTTCAACATGTGCTTAGCTGCACCAGCCTATTTCCATATCCTTTTATTCCCCCTTTCCTTCAACCACCTATCTAACCCATTCTTAAATCACTAACATTCCACAGCCTCATAACCTTCTGTGTAAAAGAGTTTCTCCTGCTCTCTGTTCTTACATTCAATTCTACATCTATGGCCCCTCATGCTAGACCCCTCAACCACTGGAAACAGTCTGTTTCTATCCACTCTGTCCCATCCCTTCATAATTTTAAACACCTCTATCAAATCACCCCATAATCTGTTCCAACAAAAACAGTCCCGATTTTTCCAAGTGTATTTGTAATTGTTTCTCTGAATTAAAGAAAATGATAGTAAAAAGACCTCTAAGAAAGCAAGGAACGAGAAAAAGCCAATCAACTCATCAAGTCCATATCTTCCGCAGACCACATATTATCATGTACTCTATTCCTCCCCCCGCCCCAATTTAATAGCATACGAACCACTTAATATTTTATTGCCTTGTTAGCTTTATTTCCATAGAATAACTCAACAAATACATCCTGAGAGTCTTGTCTTTCTGTTCCCCCAAAACACCCAAGTTTCCTTTGGTTAAACCAAGGGAGACACGCAGGGGGTGAAACTGGTCTTCAGCAGCAGTGCAAAACGGGCAATAGTGAGTTGGCAGCCCATTTTACACCCAACCCGATTTCCCTTTCCATTGACTTCAATAGAGGGTGTAAACCGGGCGGCTGATTTGCTATCGCCTGTTTTAAACTGCCGCCCAAGACCAATTCCATCTTCACAGCCTCAACACTTCAGGACCCTTGTAAATGTCAGGAGGTTAAAAAAAATCACATCATTTTCCAATACCGCTTCCTTTTCATTGCTTATATAATTCCAATTAATTTTTGCTTCCATTTCATTTCCAAATTAAGATTGCATTGTACTCTTGAGGAGACACAGATTTGGTTTTAATTTAATTTTGGTTCAAAAAGCTCATATTCAAAGAATTTTTAAAAAAATCCACTCAGTGTAATTGCATTAAGCATGTGACACAACTACACTTTAATTTGTGTCTCTGCAGATCTATTATTCTGTAATTCTGTTCTTTGGAAAATAGTCCAATCAATCACTTCACTTCATATGTGAAGTCATTTTGACTAAAATATTTAATGATAATGATTTTTGGTAACTGTTCTATGTAGATATCACTTTCATATCAGGCGTATAACTGAAAAATATTAAATTCATTCAATTCACAATATGCTGACATGGCCCTAATTTAGAAATGTGCAATTTCTAAGCTGGAAAAGGAATAGGGAGCAGAATTCATTACCAGAACAATAGGTATTTGTGCGGTTTGTAACAGCTGGAAGCCCTGTTATGCTTCGAGGTTTGATGGCAACATTCAGCTTTGGCTTTAGACTCGTTGGGTCCCCAGACTGAGACTAAGACATGGGCCCCTCCCCTCACTCCTCCCACCTGCACTTTGGATGACTACTAACTTTGGCTATCGGTGCCATACCCTCCCCCATGCCCTGGGGCCCTGGGCAATTGCCCTGGTTGCTTGCCTAAAGCCGATACTGACACCATGAGCTCAATTTTAAATGAGTGGCGGGATGGCAGCCTGATTGACGGTGGTGGGGGGGAAGATCGGGGTGGGGGGGACATCAGACATCGGAGCGGGGAGGGGGAATGGGGAGACCTCGGAGAGACATCGGAGGGGGAGACATCGGGGGGGGAATCATTGGAGAGGGCGACATCGGGGGGGGGGAAGACATCAGAAAGGGGCACATTATGGGGGGGAAGACATCGGAGAGGGAGACATCATGGGGGAAGACATCGGGGGGAAGACATCAGAAAGGGACACATTATGGGGGGGAAGACATCGGAGAGGGAGACATTGGGGGGGGGGGAAGACATCGGGGGGAAGACATTGGAAAGGGACACATTGTGGGCGGGGGGAAGACATCGGAGAGGGAGACATTGTGGGGGGGAAACATCGGAGAGGGAGACATCGGGGGGAGAGACATCGGGGGGAGAGACATCGGGTGGGGGGAAACATCGGAGAGGGAGACATTGTTGGGGGGGAACCATCGGAGGAGAGACATTGGAGACGGAGACATCGGGGGTGGGAGACATCGGAGAGGGAGACATCGTTGGGGGGGGAGCCATCGGGGAGAGACATCGGAAAGGGAGACATTGACGGGGGGTAGACATCGGAGAGGGAGACATCGGAGAGGGAGACATCGGACATTGGAATGGGGGGTGCAGGTAACATCATTTCAAAGGTAGGTTTATTTATTTTTTTACTTTGTGAAATGTTATTTTATTTCATTTATTTAGTTTATTTTTGCCTGCGCCGGCCCTTCACACCCGGACCAGGTGTGAATTGGAAGCCATGGGAAAGCCGCCCAGGTAAGTTGAAAATCATTTTAAACACCTAATATGTAAGAAATAAAGTACCCTAAGTACCTCAATGTGGTACATTTGCTTCTTTAAATATCGTCCCGCCGGCTTTAATAGCTGATGGGACTTCCGGGTTTGGGAATGGCGCGCGCAGCCAGATGCATCTTTGTGAGATGCGGAAGTCGGCGTGTTGGAGCCGGGTTTGTTTCCTGCTCCTCATTTCCCCAATTTTCGTAGCCTCCCCGCCCCCAACGCACCAGCACTTCCATTTTAAATTAAGTCCCATGTGTTCAAACAACAACTTAGGTGGAAGGCAGACGGTAGAGGACAGAGAGAAGCAAAAGTGGCACTGAAGTAAACTTAGTGCTTGGAGACTTTATGTGAGAAGCGTTATAGAATGTGATGGTTGGGCGACAACAGGATTTAGCTCAGATGTGACGACCCAATAATCTTAATTCACCGTCCAGACTCTTACAGTAAGAATGCACACTAGGTTGAGGTATTAGAGACTATAGGGGTTGAATTTCCTTGGGGGTTCTCCCGACTTTCTGCTGTATCTAAGGCGGAGGATCCATGGAAACCCCTGAGAAATGGAATAAAATGGTGGTTACGCTGTTTCTCTGGGAATTGAGCAGATTTTCCACTGAAGTAACAGCGGACAATCGGGAGAACCCCTGTGGAAATTAGTGGCTTATGTGGCGTCTATGTCAAAATAGCTCAACATGGAGCCAGAATCTTCAGGAGAGCTAGAGAGTATTGTGAACATTGGGGAGGACTTTGCATTGTGTATTTGGCAGCGAATGGTCACTTTAACTCCTAAAACTGGATGTGTCCAGTTTGTTCCATTGGGTAGGCTGGGACCACTTATCACGAAATAGCGCAACTGCGGCCGTGATTTTCAGAACATTACTATTAATACATTTTCTGAAGCAGAAATTCTCTCTACAATTACACAGTCAACACCTTGTCCTTTTTTGGGTGTTCAAGGATACTCCTTTAATTTTTTATTTTTCATTTGTTTTTGATGATGCTTATTTTATTTTCTTCTCCCAGGAGTAAGTTCCACACTCTTATTTTTAATATTAAAAAAAAAAGTCATTTCATGCTGGATTCAACTGACCTGGAGTTAGAAAATTGCAAACACCTGCCAATGTGCAAACTCTCCTCACCAACAAAAATTAATCTCTGACCTTATTTATAACAATTAAATTATGTGGCTTTAAATGAAAAGGTCTTGAATAGCAGAATAATACATTGTGCATGATGCAATGCAATGTTAACTTGTCATCCAACTTACCATGGGCAATGGCCTGAGAGATCCCCTGGTATTCATGAGTGCTACGGAGGTCGATGATACTAGTAATATTATAAAACATCTTCTTTGGCCTTTGTTGGATTTTCTTTTCCTCTCTGCCTCTGCTTTTGGCTCTTAGAGTTTCCATCTCACACTTTCCCTGTTGCCTTTGACTTTGTTTTTCCCTCTGCTGCAACTTATTTCATCTTCTATCTTTCTTATCTCTTCTTTTTCCTCTCTCTGAGGTGTACCTCCTTTTGCTTTTTGACTCGGCCACTCTCCTTTATGCTTGGCTCTGTTCTTTGTTGCTCAGCTTGGTCTCTCTCCATGTTATTTGTCTCAGCCTCCCTCCTTATTGTGTGCTTGTATCTGTGATTGTTACGACTGGGATTCTGTGTATCTGTCTTTGGTGTGTTTCTCTCTATGTATATCTGTTTCTTTTTGTAATTTTCATGTCTCTCTCTGTGTTGCAATGTTCAGTCTCTGATGATGGAGACTTGTGTCTCCCTGTGCAGCCCAATATCAGCCTAGAAGGTTGCAGGTTTGATCTCCACAGAGTTAGGTGAAATCTGCTTTGGTCTTGAAAGATATTGGCCTTGGAAGGGTACAGCACAGATTCACTAAAATGATACCAGGGCTTAAAATGTTCATCCTTGTTTTCAAATCCTTTCATGGCCTTGCTCCATGTAACCTTCTCCAGCCCTACAAACCTCTGAGAGAGAAAACAGAGAGCTACAGGCCAGTTAGCCTGACATCAGTAGTCAGGAAAATGCCGGAATCTCTTATTAAGGACGTAGTAACGGAACACTTAGAAAAACATAATATAATCAGGCAGAGTCAACATGGTTTTTTGAGGATGTAACTAGCAGGGTAGATAAAGAGGTACGAGTAGATGTAGTATATTTAGATTTTCAAAAGGCATTCGATAAGGTGCCACACAAAAGGTTGTCACATAAGATAAGGGCTCGTGGGATTGGGTAATATATTAGCGTGGATAGAGAATTGGTTAATGGACAGAAAACAGAGAGTGGGAATAATCGGGTCATTCTCAGGTTGGCAGGCTGTTACTCGTGGGGTGCCGCAAGGATCGGTGCTTGGGCCTCAGCCATTTACAATCTATATTAATGACTTAGATGAAGGGACCAAGTGTAATGTATCCAAGTTTGTTGACAATATAAAGTTAGGTGGGAAAGTAAGCTGTGAGAAGGTCACTAGGAAACTGCAAAGGGATATAGACAGGATAAGTGAGTGGGCAATAAGGTGGTAGGTGGAGTATAATGTGGGGAAATGTGAGGTTATTCACTTCATTAGGAAGAATAGAAAAGCAGAAATTTTTTAAATGGTGAGAAACTATTAAATATTGGTGTTCAGAGAGATTTGAGTGTCCTTTTACATGAAGCACAGAAAGTTAACATGCAGGTAGAGCAAGCAATTAGGAAGGCAAATGGTATGTTGGCCTTTATTGCAAGGGGGTTGGAGTACAAGATTAAGGAAGTCTTGCTGCAATTGTACACGGCTTTGGTGAGACCACACCTGGAATACTGTGTATAGTTTTGGTTTCCTTACCTAAGGAAGGATATATTTGCCTTAGAGGTGGTGCAACGAAGGTTCACTAAATAGATTCATGGGATGAGAGGGTTGTCCTGTGAGGAGAGATTGAGTAGAATGGGCCTATACTCTCTGGAGTTTAGAAAAAGAATGAGAGGCGATCTCATTGAAACATATAAGATTGTGAGAGGGCTTGACAGGGTAGATGCCGAGAGGCTGTTTCCCCTGGCTGGAGAGTCTAGAACTAGGGGGCATAGTCTTGGGATAAGGGGTTGGCCATTTAGAACTGAGATGAGGAGGAATTTCTTCACTCAGAGGGTTGTGAATCTTTGGAATTCTCTACCCCAGAGGGCCGTTGGTGTTCAGTCGTTGAGTATATTCAAAACTGAGATTGATAGATTTTTGGACTCTAAGGGAATCAAGGGATATGGGGATCGGACAGGAAAATGGAGTTGATGTCAAAGATCAGCCATGATCTTATTGAATGGCAGAGCAGGCTTGAGGGGCCGTATGGCCTACTTCTGCTCTTATTTCTTATGTTTTTATGAGATCTATGCACTCTTCCAATTCTGGCCTCTCGCGCATCCCCGATTTTAATTGCTCCACGATTGGCAGCCTTGCCTTCTGTAGCCTAGGCCCTCTAAGCTCTGGAATTCCCTCCCTAAACCTCTTCGCCTCTCTACCTCTCTGCCTTCAAGACACCCCTTAAAACCTATCTCTTTGATCAACCTTTTGGTCACCTGTCTGAATATCTCCTTATGTGGCTCAGGATATTTTACTACGTTAGAGGCGCTATATAAATGCACATTGTTGTAAATTGTATTCACTTGAGTATAGAAAGTTGAGGGATGATCTAATCAAGTCTTTACAAAGATTAAGCGATTCAATAGGGTAGATACGTGAAAACAATTTCCTCTGGTCGGAGAATCCAAAACAAGAGGTCATGATCTTAAAATTAGAGTTAAGCCATTAAGAATTGAAATCAGGAAACATTTTTTCACACAAAGGGTAGTGGAAATCTGGAAAGGCTGTGAATGCTGGGTCAATTGAAATTTTCAAGACTGAGATCATTTTTTTTAATTTTTGTTTGGTTAGGGCATCAGGGGATATGGATCAAAGGCAGGTAAATGGAACTGAGGTACAGGTCAGCCACGATCTAATTGAATGATGGAACAGGCTTGATGGGCTGAATGGCCTACTGCTGTCCTTATGTTTGGGTAGTACCCATGGGATTATACGCAACAAAACTCAGCACCTTCACAGAGAAAGAGGCTGAGGAATGAAGAAAATGAATAGGAACAGATACACTGCTCATATGCTGCTAAACAAGAAGAACGCAGTGCATTGTGGCTGTTCCAGTTTTGTATTTGACTCCTCAATTAGCTCAATGAGCTTCCTGTATAACATTGGAGTTTCATACAGTGGCCAGGACCAGCATAATCAATCAGAAAAAACAACTGGATTTCATTATTTATGAGCACTTCGTTTTAACAAGGTCCCTTGAAATAAAAAATACAAATTCTGCAGCTGTGCAGCTTTAATCAACTCAAGGTCCCCTCTTTCATCACTGAACATGTACAATCTTAAACCTATGCCAGGGTAGTTTCTGTGAAGGATGACCCCTTTAAGAATGCACACAAGACGGCTTTAATGTTTAAATTAGGTTTGATGAACCCCAGGACTTCAGTGGGAATTAGTGGCCCACTGGGTAATCTATTAGACTGCTCTATTTTAATTAAACTATCTACTAATGATTCATAACTTCTTAGCAGCTATTGCAATATAAATACGGAACACATCTGATCATCTTCACAGGTTACTTGCTGCCTGCTTTGCGCACAAATATTTTGAGACGTACTCCACATCCCCAGCCAGTGCAGAATATTTCTCAGGTTCCACCTTGCAGGTTATCTCAGTGAGAAGGTAAAACATTAAGGGAAGAAGGTTGAAGCAGTTGCAAACAGAAAAAAATATACAGACGGGTTCTGATCCTCACCGTTCTTATACGAATGAACACATTCATATCAAATTTCACTCTGTAGGATTTTAGTGTAGAAAAAAGATTTGTATTTATATAGCGCCTTTCACAACCTCAGGATGTCACAAATGGCTTTGCAGCCAATGAAGTACTTTTGAAATGTAGTCACTGTTGTAATGAAGGAAACGTGGCAGCCAATTTGTGCACAGCAAGCTCTCACAAATAGTAATTAAATAAATGACCAGATCGTCTGTTTTAGGTGTTGGTTGAGGGATAGATGTTGGCCAGGACATCGGGAGAACTCCCCTGCTCCTCTTCGAATAGTGTCGTGGGATCTTTTACATCCACCTGAGAGGGCAGATTGGGTTTAATGTCTCATCCGATAGATGGCACCTCCTACAGTGCAGCAACACTCTCAGTACTGCATAGAAGTGCCAGCCTAAATTATATGCTCAAGTCTCCGAAGTTAACCTGGTTAAAATAAACGGGTTAAAGTAAATGGGTTCACGGCAGCATTAAGATAGAACTGAGAGAAATGTGGTATGAATGCATTAAATCATACGAGAATAGCACCAATTGTAACTTTTACCCATTAGACCAGAACACAATGGTCAGAACCAAATATATAGTTAAATAAAACTGGTGTCCTGAGGCAGTATCCCAAAGGTAACAGAGCCTGTTAAATTCAGCAGATATACAGTACCTAGCAGTGGAGCCAAGCTGGATAACTTGAGCAGCTTTCTCTTTCTAGCTGTGATGTTCCAATCTGAAATCCTTCATCTTTTGTATGTGTCCTCCTTCCACTGGCTTTCCTTCATTCCCACAATCATCCTTCAGCAGATTCACAAGGCAAAAACTGGGGAACCTCAGGGTCTTGATTCTAAATGCACTTTGTTGTCAGTATCTGGATCCTTATTTCATCACGTCAAAGATTTTGGATGAAAAGTTGTGAACAGAAGACACGCTAAAGTGCTCCAAATACCCAAATCACTGACAGCTAGTTGCCACATACCAAAAAGATATGGCCAAATGGCACATACAGTACTAGAACACGGGTCATTCAAACCCCAGTCCCAACTCTTGACATTCTAGCCTTTCAAGCCAAGGCAATTCAGCCCTACCTGTGCTCATTTGTTATCTGCTAGTTTGTCCTCTTTGAATTTGGTGCATCTGGAGGCATGGAAATGGCTGCTTTGGGGCTATTGCTTCTTTGGTGGATGAATCAGAGCCCCAAGTCTATTAGCATTAGCTTGAGATAAATGCCTGATAATACGAACATGCAAGAACATGGAATTAAATGGCCTGCGAGCCTCCATGAAGACAAAAAGCTTGGAGGCTCCTTGAATGTTCAGTGTTGGCAAAGGCACTTTGTTCTGTGTCTTAGATCATTGAGCTGTGACAATGGCCGAAAAGAACCTCAGCCTGTTTTACTTAGAAATACATGGTGAGGCAGGAATGAGCTAAGTTTTCTTAAATTATGAAGAGACTTGGTAAGTTCTTCGTGTATAACAACAATAGCTCCTTTAATCCAATGGCACATCAACAGACCAACAGTTTCATCACTGTCGGTTCTCCAAATGTCAGAGTGTTTATCCTATTGAGTGCCGCCAATGGAGAGAGACCCGTATGTCTCCCAGCGTCAGACCAACATTCTCAACCAACAAAACAGATTATCCGGTCATTTATCTCATTTGTTATTTGTGGGACCATGTTGTGCGCAAATTGGCTGCCATGTTTGCCTGCACAACAACAGTGTCTACATTTAATACAGGTAATTCATCAGTTGTAATATAAAGTGCTTTGGGATGGGACATAATAAAGCTCGATATAGATGCAAGTTCTTTCTTACCCCTGTAATATAAAAGCTCTTAAATGTAACGTCTCACAGCACAGAAAACCTCACAAAATAGTGCAGCCAGTTGAGAAAGTTTCCATATAATTTTATTCAGGCCTTTTTATTTTATTCAATAATGAGTATCTCAAACTGGTAATTACCAGTATTTCCTCCAAAGTAATGTCACTGCTGTATTCTTTGAGAGTCAGTTTTAATCATTCTATTTGTGCCACATTATATATTTTCTATCCTCTCATCTCACATCAGAATGATTGCTGCTGGTGCAGGACTGTGAATAAGCATCCACCAATCAATCAAGTCTTTTATCATGTTTATATGCCGACTGATCTCCTGTGGCATTGCTCACAGGTAGTCTGAAGGCTATCAACTGAAGACCAGAATGTCCATTTAAGGTGCCAAGGGATACACCAACCCCCTGTGATGTGCCAATATAATAAACAGCATGGAAGAAGAATATCGCTTTGTTCGAATCCTAAAGAGGGACTGTGATGGGGAGATAATGGAACTGAAGAAACAAGCCCATGTTGTAGAAACAGGGATCAATGAGTGTGAAGCCCCCTCCCTCTTTCCACAAGGAAGGTGAAAGTGTGCACTCGCCACTAAAGCTTGCCCACCCCGTACACTGGGTTGCCTCACTGTGATGAAATAGCATCACTGCTCTTAAGGTACAACCAACATCTGTAATTTAACTATTTGGGTAATCAACTCTCAGAAGTGAAACGACAGTTTGCTAACCCGCTCTCCCACCCAACCTTCTCTAGTTCTCTTGCGATTCGTCCTTAGGAAGTTTATCCCTTTCAGTAATGCATCATTTTGTTTTTATATCGACTTCATTTTTCAGCGAGTAGCAAGAAAATTGTGTTCAGATCTATGAAATATTTTCAATTCTATTTTACGATGTTCACTATTAGAAAAAATACAACAAAGTTCTGCAGCAGAAATAAAGTGAATTTTGGAAGCTGCAAAAAGCCTTTAGTTGACTATTTTTTAAAACTTCTACAGACCCAAGGAGTATACTGTAATTAGCTGGGTGCTGGTGATCATTTTAATGGCAGAAATTGTTCAGTGTTGGACTCAAGTGGAACTGATTAACTGAGGTGGGGGAAATAAACTCACATGGAGCAGAAAGAGATGATCGTGTACAAGTTTCTCACTCCGAGGGGACCGAAGATGGGCACAGTCATTTCCAGCAATCCTACGCGCGCAAAGAAGTTAATTACCTTAACCAGCAAAACTCGGCCTATTTGAAGAACGGGAGAAGGGGATTTAACAGGTTGAGAGACAGCAGCTCCCTGCCAAGCAGGACGATTTATCTCCACAATTAATTATACTGCTGATTCAAGCATAATTTATTATCTTGATTAGATTATCAAGTAACAGGTTGCTGGAGGAATTGTGTTTGTAATTGGCTCCAAGAAATCAGCAATTCAGCTCGACTTGTAATGATTGTTAAAGGATTAAAATGTTGATATTATTGGTACTTCCCTAATGTGGGGATGAAGCTCTCCAGTAATATGAGAAGCTTCAGCAAAGTTACTATTGCACTGTAGGAGTCCGCCTACTGCAAATGGACCCTTCTCTCTCCCTGTTGACTGCACTCCCAAGTGTAAATGACCAGACTTTCAGGGAATTTACAGTATGACAGGCCAGTCATTATCAAACCTTTCTAAATGTGGGACCAAATACCAACCAACATGCGGGTTCCCCCTGTAAACACTAACATACATTTCAGGGGCCCGCTACAGATATTGACGCATTCCCAAGGAACACCTGCAAATACTGACATTCAATTGGGACCCTCTACAAATACTGGGACAACCTGTCAAGTACTGACACACTTCTGAGATGTGGAGATGCCGGTGATGGACTGGGGTGGACAAATGTAAGGAATCTTACAACACCAGGTTATAGTCCAACAATTTTATTTTAAAATCACAAGCTTTCGGAGATTATCCCCTTCGTCAGGTGAATGAGTGGAAGGTTCTCAAATCGCATATCTTATATTAGGCTGGGACAGCATCACACCAATCAAAAGGTGTCGTTGTTGTTCAAACAGGCCAGTCACGGAGAACAGCACGTCCCAGTACACTGGATATACATTGTGTCAATTACACAGACAGAAAGAAAGAGACCCAAATGGCAGTGAGAGAGAGAGAGAGAGAGAGAATATTAAAACACATAACTTGTTTTTTTCCCTTTTTGCTGGTGGGGTTACGTGTAGCGTGACATGAACCCAAGATCCCGGTTGAGGCCGTCCTCATGGGTGCGGAACTTGGCTATCAACTTCTGCTTGACGATTTTGCGTTGTCGTGTGTCTCGAAGGCCGCCTTGGAGAACGCTGACCCGAAGATCGGTGGCTGAATGTCCTTGACTGCTGAAGTGTTCCCCGACTGGGAGGGAACCCTCCTGTCTGGCGATTGTTGCGCGGTGTCCGTTCATCCGTTGTCGCAGTGTCTGCATGGTCTCGCCAATGTACCATGCTCCGGGGCATCCTTTCCTGCAACGTATGAGGTAGACAACGTTGGCCGAGTCACAGGAGTATGAACCATGTACCTGGTGGGTGGTGTCCTCTCGTGTGATGGTGGTATCTGTGTCGATGATCTGGCATGTCTTGCAGAGGTTGCCGTGGCAGGGTTGTGTGGTGTCGTGGACGCTGTTCTCCTGAAAGCTGGGTAATTTGCTGCGAACGATGGTCTGTTTGAGGTTGGGTGGCTGTTTGAAGGCGAGTAGTGGAGGCGTGGGGATGGCCTTAGCGAGGTGTTTGTCGTCATCGATGACATGTTGAAGGCTGCGGAGAACATGGTGTAGTTTCTCCGCTCCTGGGAAGTACTGGACGACGAAGGGTACTCTGTTGGTTGCGTCCCGTACCTTCGATCCAGACCTTCAAAGCATCCTACGCGCTCTCATCCCACGTACTCCCCGCGTGGGAGACTTCTACTGCCTCCCAAAGATACACAAAGCCAACACACCCGGACGTCATATCGTATCAGGCAACGGAACCCTGTGTGAGAACCTCTCTGGATACGTCGAGGGCATCCTGAAACCCATCGTACAGGGAACCCCCAGCTTCTGTCGCGACACTACAGACTTCCTACAAAAACTCAGCACCCACGGACCAGTTGAACCAGGAACACTTCTCACCACGATGGACGTCTTGGCACTATACACCAGTATCCCCCACGATGACAGCATCGCTGCAACAGCCTCAGTACTCAACACCAACAACAGCCAATCTCCAGACGCCATCCTACAACTCATCCGCTTCATCCTGGATCACAATGTCTTCACCTTCGATAACCAGTTCTTTACCCAAACACACGGAACAGCTATGGGGACCAAATTCGCACCCCAATACGCCAACATTTTCATGCACAAGTTCGAGCAGGACTTCTTCACTGCACAAGACCTCCAACCAACACTATACACCAGATACATCGACGACATTTTCTTTCTATGGACCCACGGCAAAGAATCACTGAAGAGACTACACGATAACATCAACAAGTTCCATCCCACCATCAAACTCACCATGGACTACTCCTCAGAATCGGTTTCTTTCTTGGACACACGAATCTCCACCAAAGACGGGCACCTCAGCACCTCACTCTACCGCAAGCCCACGGACAACCTCACGATGCTCCACCTTTCCAGCTTCCACCCCATCCACGTCAAAGAGGCCATCCCCTATGGACAGGCCCTACGAATACACAGGATCTGCTCAGACGAGGAGGAACGCGATGGACACCTACAGACGCTGAAAGACGCTCTCGTAAGAACGGGATATGACGCTCGACTTGTCGATCGACAGTTCCGACGGGCCACAGCGAAGAATCGCATAGACCTCCTCAGAAGACAAATACGGGACGCAACCAACAGAGTACCCTTCGTCGTCCAGTACTTCCCCGGAGCGGAGAAACTACTCCATGTTCTCCGCAGCCTTCAACATGTCATCGATGACGACAAACACCTCGCTAAGGCCATCCCCATGCCTCCACTACTCGCCTTCAAACAGCCACCCAACCTCAAACAGAGCATCGTTCGCAGCAAATTACCCAGCTTTCAGGAGAACAGCGTCCACGACACCACACAACCCTGCCACGGCAACCTCTGCAAGACATGCCAGATCATCGACACAGATACCACCATCACACGAGAGGACACCACCCACCAGGTACATGGTTCATACTCCTGTGACTCGGCCAACGTTGTCTACCTCATACGTTGCAGGAAAGGATGCCCCGGAGCATGGTACATTGGCGAGACCATGCAGACACTGCGACAACGGATGAACGGACACCGCGCAACAATCGCCAAACAGGAGGGTTCCCTCCCAGTCGGGGAACACTTTAGCAGTCAAGGACATTCAGCCACCGATCTTCGGGTCAGCGTTCTCAAAGGCGGCCTTCGAGACACACAACAACACAAAATCGTCGAGCAGAAGTTGATAGCCAAGTTCCGCACCCATGAGGACGGCCTCAACCGGGATCTTGGGTTCATGTCATGCTACATGTAACCCCACCAGCAAAAAGGGAAAAAACAAGTTATGTGTTTTAATATTCTCTCTCTCTCTCTCTCTCTGCCATTTGGGTCTCTTTCTTTCTGTCTGTATAATTGACACAATGTATATCCAGTGTACTGGGACGTGCTGTTCTCCGTGACTGGCCTGTTTGAACAACAACGACACCTTTTGATTGGTGTGATGCTGTCCCAGCCTAATATAAGATATGCGATTTGAGAACCTTCCACTCACTCGCCTGACAAAGGGGATAATCTCCGAAAGCTTGTGATTTTAAAATAAAATTGTTGGACTATAACCTGGTGTTGTAAGATTCCTTACACTTCTGAGCACCCCCTATAACAACAACTTTTGTTTATACAGTGACTTTGATAGAGAAAAACGTCCCAAGGTGCTTCACAGAAACATAATCAGAAAATAATGTATTTACGCACTCCTGGGGACCCCCTACAAGTACTGACACACTCCTGAGGACCCCCTGGGGATATCAAAAGCCCTCAGGGAAAGCGAAGCCTAGGCCAAACTGTCTGAACTCACACATGAAGAATTGCGACTTGCGCGAGGAACTGTACCTCAGTGAGAGTCAGCAACCTAGACAGAGGAGATGGGAAAAAAATACCTGTTTTTCAGTATGGGAAGGAGGTCTTGGAGTGAAGTGACTCTCTCTCAGTAAATGGCATAGCATAGCAGCAATACTGAGATATTAAAATGCTAATCCTGGTACTTTATCTCATTTTGTGGCTGTGTGTTGCCTAAGGCTGAAATGTAACAGTATTGCAGTCAAAATTAACAGTTTTTTTCCCTTAAACCAAAATTGAAGCAATAGAAAAAAAGACAGCTTTATGTTTATTGAGAGTTAATGGAATTTATATATTTTTTTCTTTATTCATTCTTGGGATGTGGGCATGGCTGGCAAGGCCAGCATTTATTGCCCATCCCTAAATGCCCTGAGAAAGTGGTAGTGGCCTTCTGGGCAGCAGTTTTTGGTACAATAAAGTGGCTTGCTACGGCAGTTCAGAGGGCAGTTAAGAGTCAACCACATTGATGTGGAACTGGAGCCACATATAGGCCAGACTGGGTAAGGACGGCGGGTTTTCTTCCCTAAAGGACATTAGCGAACTAGTTGGGCTTTTATGACAGTCCGACAGTTTCATAATACCAGCTTTTTATTTCCAGGTTTTCTTTTTAAACTGAATTCAAATTCAAAAAATTGCCAACGTGGGATTTGAACTCACGTTCAATATTAGTCCAGGCCGCTAGGTTACTAGTTGAGTAGCATAACCACTACACTACCATACCCGTGTAGTAGCAGCTAAACAGCAATAACTGTTTCTGAAATCCATTTTTAAAACAGCTTGCTAATACTGCACTTCCTGTCCCACCATTCGATATACCTGCTGGTCTTACATAATAAATCCAATAAACACTATGGTCGGACATCTCAATCACATGGTCGAGGAATGAAGCTGCAGCCTGGGTCACTTTTAGAGCATTTGATAAGGTACAGAAACTAAGTCCTATGGCCAATCCAGACTCTTGTAGTATAGCTCATTAGCTAGGTGGGACATGTGGGCCTATATTCGCCCAGTGACAGAGCCCCATTTGACAGGTAGAAGTGAAAACCCAGCTCTTGCTCCCAGATTCGAAGTTGCATTATGCCTTCATTTACTGCCGGGTTAGTGGCACCCACTCCTGATACTTGCACCCCCATAACAAACTTGTCAGATTCTCTGACGCCGGCAAACATGAAGCCACAGTTAAAAAAATAAATGGGGCACCAGCCTTATCGAACCCAGCAAGTTTACCTTGGTGCGGGGTGGGGGGAGGTTCCATCGGCTGCACAAGACCCTCGCATTGGGAGCGGGTGACACCAAAACAGCAGTAAACCAATAAACAGCTTAGAACTACTGAAATAGATGGGGTTTCCCAATTATACGCCAGAGTGCATGGCCTACAACACAAAATTTCATGTATAAAATCCTGTAAGTAGCACCACAAAAATTATCAGAGTCTTGCCGACATATTCTTTGGACTCTGTACCGTGCTAAATGGAAGCTTTGTTCTCGCATTGGTTGATGATCCTTTGACTTCCCATGAGCAGCAACATTAATAGCCTCGCATTTGTGCCATGCAGGATTATATAATATACAAACTATAAATGATGCATGGGATAGTATCAACAAAGCAAAAGAAATTATACTGAGTTCGGGGAATAATTCAATCCCAGGATTCTCCTGGTATTCATTGATCACTGAAGTCCTTTCACTTTCCTCTGAAGTCATTGGACCAGGACAATTGAATTGCCGATCCAGCTCACTGCCAACCATCCGTTATCTTCTATTTATTTAACTGCAACTTGGTCTCTCCGTGGGACTGGCAGAAACTACAAAAGCCCCACGGTAAAATAAAGACAGATGCCTGTAATTTCCATTGGGGATCTCTTGATCATCCACCATAGCTTTGGCAGAAAGAAAAAGTTGCATTTATACAGCACCTTTTATGATCTCAGCATGTCCCAAAGCACTTTACAGCCAATGAAGTGTAGTCACTGTTATAATGTGGGCAAATGCAGTGAAATGCGGCAGCCAAAGGACCCACAAAAAGCAATGAAATAAACAACCAGATAATCTGTTTTAATGATGTTGATTGAGGGATAAATGTTGGCCAGGACATTGGGGAGAACTCCCCTGCTCTTCTTCAAAATAGTGCCATGGGATCTTTAACGTCCACCTGAGAGGGCAGACAGGGCCTCGCTTTAACGTCTCATCCGAAGGACGGCACCTCCGACAGCACAGCACTCCCTCAGTACTGCATTGGAGTGTCAGCCTAGATCATGTGCTCAGGTCTCTGGAGTGGGGCTTAAACCCACCACCTTTTGACTCAGAGGGGAGAGTGCTACCCACTGAACCATGGCTGACACCAAATATCTACGGAAAGCATGGGGAATCTTAGAAAGCCTGTTGCTTCCATGACCATTTTGGTTATACAGGTTAGTTTGATTATTAACCCTTAACTCTCAATCATGTCCAACAGTCAGTGCCCCTCTTAACATTCTTCTCTCATCCCTCCTACGCCCCAAATACACTATCCTACAGTCTTCTTTCTCCCTTGATGCATTGAAATCAAGACTCATCACACCATTTCCTACTCAAACTCATTCTTTCCCCAATCTTCAAAGCTCTGGAGCCCCTTACCTTCCTCGGTCTTCTCCTCTTCTTACGTGTTTACAGGCTTTTAAAACTCAAGCTTGGCCTCACCTAACCACCACTCCCTGATTTACCTCGTCTAATGTATTGCTGTTTTCAACTCTGAGCTGCCCTGCACTATAGGCCCTGACTGTTCACCCACATTTCTCAAAGTAAGAAAGAAGCTCGAGATGCTTGAACATGCTCCGCGATAGTAAGAAAAACATTAGTTTGGCCAGAGCGTTTCTTATTGAGCATTCCAGACTTGCAACACTGACAGCACTCGGGGTAATTTCTATATGTACATCAACGGCAGCTTGATCTGTAATGCACAGAAAGTCTTATCATTGCTATTTATTTTAGTCATCTCTTCGAACATTGCTGGGTGTTTCTCTCATGAGGATCTGTGGATTCAGATTTGACATTTACAATGGCAAAGCTCTCGTCAGCCTTACAAAGCAGCGACCCCACAGTTCAGTGATATTTAACAAGTGTGAATCATCATTTTCGCATCCAGTACCAGTCCTTTGAGCAGTGGAATTACTGATCACACCAACACAATGCAATATACCTCCCCTCGATAACTCACAATCTGTTCATTGGTGAATTTGGAGAAGTCGTATTGTAATAGAATGTCTTTCGGCGGAGCTGGATATTTTTGCTACAGCACAAATGCTCCAATGCTTAACAGATTCTTTGACCCTGACACTACACCAATTGGATGTGCTGGCAGAGATGGTATTTTTAGCTCCCCAATAATAGCAATGATTTGCTCTGACGAAAGCGAGCAATTCAGCTGGGAGACACCCAAGACACAGCTCTCGTTGCAGTAAGCTCAACAATTTCCCCGAAAACAATGACTCTCCTGACGGAAGCCAAGAGCTTCTGTCACTGCTGTGCAACAGGCAGAGGTTTTACTAATTGATTTAAGAAATGTGGACCCAGCAGAACAGAAATCCAATTTTAAGAGGTAGAACATATCTTTGCTGTTTATTTGTTGCCCGGCATCAGATGGTTGACTTTTCAAGTTTGTTGAACCAGGATAAAGGCTGTGCCTTGGCTTGGCCATATATCTAGGCAGAATAAAAATGTCGGGGGCAAGAGATACAATATAATTTTTTGCTCCACTGCTCCAACCTCGGTGGCCCCTCCTGCCACACCAGTGTGCCATTTTTCCCTGCTACATTGCAGCCGTCGAGGATCATGTTCTACGGAGCATCCCAGAACCAAGCAACAATATCCAAAACAAAAGATAATTAAGCATGAAGAAAGTCCAACGGGAGAGAGTAACCATGAAAAGAAAAGATTTAATTTCTATGGTTTATGGGAATGTGCACATTAATGTTTTAGTATGAACATATATTTTAATATTAAATATTTTGCCAAGATTATTTCCTTGTGGATGCCAACATAATTAACTCCTTAATGGTGAGAAACTAGGAGCTGTGGAGGAGCAAAGGGATTTGGGTGTCCAAGTACATCGATCAATGAAAGCTCAGTGCACAGATACAAAAGGCAATCAAAAAGGCAAATGGAATGTTGGCCTATATCTCAAGACAAAGCAGCTCGCTTGTTTGGAACCCCATCCACCACCTTAAACATTAACTCCCTCCACCACCGGCGCACAGTGGCTGCAGTGTGTACCACCTACAAGATGCACTGCAGCAACTCGCCAAGGCTTCTTCGACAGCACCTCCCAAACCCCTGACCTCTACCACCTAGAAGGACAAGAGCAACAAGCACATGGGAACAACACCACCTGCACGTTCCCCTCCAAGTCACACACTATCCTGACTTGGAAATATATCGCCGTTCCTTCATCGTTCCTGGGTCACAATCTATTGTCACAATCATTGTATTAACTAGTGATTCCTCCTATGGCTAGTTCAACATTTTCAAAATAATCACTAGTTAATACAATGAAAAGTACCTCAATGATGCACCTTTTGTACTGTTGGAGGACCTCCTCCATTAGGCTGTGAGGGAACTTTAGTTTCCACATCCTTTCCGCACCTCCCCACTCCCAACTGTGTCTTATGGTTGACAATAGTCAAGAGTCTCATCACCACAACTACCAGAGGGACGTGGAAGCTTTAGAGAAGGTGCAGAGAGCTAGAAGAATTAATCTAAGTGTAACATAGGAAGCTCAATCTGTACAGTTTAGAGAGAAGGGTAAAGGAAAATTTGTGAAATATCGCCAATATTAAATGGCTTGGATGCGGTAATTCCCAACTGTTACTTGAATATAAGGTAGGACAGTAGAACTAGATATCATAAACTCAGTTTAGATCAGATACCAGAAAGCACATTTTCAGGGAAAATTAAATCTCTGGAATAATTCCGCAGGTGAGGCAGCATAGATGCAGACCTCAAAACTCCTAGACTGGGGGAATGAGAATATTAGAGAGAAGAACTAGGTGGGCCGAATGGCCTTTCCACTTCCTTGATTATTCAATTTCCAACTCACTAAACTTATTAGTTTGCACCAATGAACAGCAAAATCTACCACTGATGGAGGGACTGTTACAGCACAAGTGGAAATTAATTGGATTAACTCTTTGCTGATAAAGCATTTACCAAGAGGGAATTTTCTGACACATATACTGGATTAATAAGATTAAATTGTATCTGCCACCTATTTGCCCTTCCCACTAACCTGTCTATGTCCCACTGAAGGCTATTTACAATCCTCCTCATTATTTGCCAAACTTGCTACTTTAGTGTCATCAACGTATCTTGATATTGTAATCCCATGGCCCAAGTCCAAATCTGCTATCAACATCAAATCTGAAACCGTCCCTTCCATATTGTATTTCCAACTGTGCGCTTTCATAAGGACACATCTTAGCAACAGGAGAATGACAAGAGTTGGAACACAGTGGCTATTCTTTTTTTTTTGGATAGATAGATTTCAGAAATATAATCTACTATGAATTGGCCCCAAACTTTGTCCTTGATTCAAGGTAGATTGGTCAGATTGATCACTGCACAAGACAGACACCCGACTTGTTCTGATATAGTGTGACATTGTATCCTGTAGAGCACAGCAACTACTTGCATTTATATAGCACCTTTAACGTAGCACGTATGGTACTTAAATGATTTTTGTGATTTATTTAGCACTGTACAAAGCATATGTATGACTGTACATGAACCTACGTTTATCACTCTATACGCTCGGTGTTAGTGTCATTACATCAGCAGGTAGAGACCGAAGCCTATCCAGAGTGTACTGTAGTGCATATTAAGTAGTAAAATCTCATTAATTTACAAGAAAGGTTTGACTCATGGCCAGCTCCTAGTATTTCAATCGTCTGGATATATCCATATACAATGCTCAGAAGATACCTCCTCAACACAATAAACACATCTGAAGTGGGACAGCCACTTTTCTGCAATATTTCAGGTGGCTTCGGTTGAACGATGATGCTTTGTACTTTTGGAATCGTTTAATTGGATGAATCAATCAAAAGGACAACTGCCCTTTGCTGTTACACACGGGCCCTTCCAATCCGTCTGAGAAAGGAGAAAAATGAAGACTAAAAGCAGGAAGCTCTCTCTGCTGTGCCCTTGACATTTTAGTGCAGAGATTTCTGTACTTCATCAAGGTCAGAATACTTAGGAGAGAAATTTCATTCACGTACAAGCAGAATGCAGCCACATGTTGTTTGACTGAAGCAAATACATCCCGTCAGAAATAAATACAAATGTTTACAGAAGAGGAAGACTTGCATTGGTATAACGCCTCATCACATCTCTTGTACCTCATGGTATTTCACACACAACAAGCGGTTTTCGAAGTGCAGGGACTGTTGTGTAGGCAAATTCAGCAGCCATTTTGTGCACGGCAAGATCCCACACACCTGAGTGAGATGAGTGACCACTTCCTTGGTGGGCATTTGCTGAGGGATGAATGTTGCCCAGGGGAACTGGGAGAAGCCCAGCCCTCCTTCAGGTCGAGTCAGGGGGTCCTTTAATGCCCATTTAGATGCTGGAACAGGCAGTCGGAGCAACATCTCACTCGAAGAGCGGCATCGTTGACAGTGCAGCACTGGAGTGACAACCTAGATTATGGACTCAGGGTCCTGGTATGGGGTTCACATCCACAACTTTCACATGAAAATCCTACCAACTGAATCAAGTTGTTATATATATATATATATATATAGGGTTGGGGATAGGGTTTATATAATGTACATATATCAAAGCAGTTCCATAGATGCATATTCTTGCTTATAAATTTAAATACACATAAATAGTTATGAAATATCTTGCTCTGAGATGAAGACTATTTTATACCTTCTTTCTTTTTTGCATTTGCATGATGATATTGTAATTTTAAGTTTAATTTTATCTTTATATCTTGACATGGAGCTGTTATAAGCTAACACTTAATGCTAAGCTGTGTCATGGTAATGATTGATGTCTTGCACAACTGTCACTCACCCTGAGTCATACACACCCTTTACTGTAAGGATTAATGGTCCATGGCATTCACAGATTCTGACATCTGTAGTTTCCTTTGCCTCAACAGCACCACCTACAGTAAGTGATTGTGAGCTGCCAGCGTTAAGCAGAGGCGAATCCCAATTAAAGAGGACAGCAGGACAAATAGATTTGAACAATCCCACAGGCGGAGTTCTCCAATCACAGCTCGTCCTGCTCTGTGGCGTACAGTCTCTCACTTAACTATTTGAGTCCCACATCCTGCTGCTGCTTTGAGTGGAATGGCAAATGACCTGGCGTTCCCTGTGGTCAGTATGTTTCCAGTTGCAAGACGGGGGTGGGGAGAGTAGGACAGGGCATGGGGTGGGACCACATTGTAAATTCAGAGGCTTGATTTTCTTCTGATGAAACTTTAATAAATAACTCCCACATCATAAACGGCAGAAGCAAAGTGGAAAAAAATGGACATTTACAAAACAACAGACTGTGGCTGTCCAGTTTACATTCTAGAAATGACTAAAAACCAGACAAGTGACAATCCTACCATGTCATCCTAGCCTAATCCCTTCTGCTGTGCACTAGGCTCATTATGCCTCCACTTTAATTTAAATTAGGCTGTCACCTATCATGGACTGGGATCCCTAAGCAACGCTCCAACCACACAGTGCCTGTTCAGAACGCAGCCTGCACTATAAAGAAAAAAAATTGCAAGCACCTGCCACCTGTTGTCCTCCCCCACATCTGACATCTTTTTTCCACCCGCAGTTCCCCTACCCCTAATGATTACGTTATTTGGGCAAAGAAGATGCATCCAGTTAGAAATAAATACGAGTTGTTAACAAAAAGACAAGCTTACATTTATATAGTTACATATCTCATACCTCAAAATGCTTCAGATATAACAAACTGCTTTTGAAGTGCGGTGACTGTGGTTATGTTGGCCAATGCAGCAGCCATTTACACACAGCAAGATCCCATGTACCTCAATCAGAAGAATAACCAGTTTCTCGGTGGCATTTGCTGAGGGAGGAATGTTGTCCAGGACACAATCTGGAGAATGATGCAAATGTGCTGATCTCGACAGGGACAGCAGATAGAGCGGGATTGATAGGCCAAATGTCCTTTTCTCACTCTGGACTTTCTTATAAATCCATTGTACCATTAACGTAGGAGAAAACAGTCAGGAAATTTGGTATTAAAATATTTCAATAGAAATTGGAATGGCCACAAGGTGTGTTGGATAGTTATTTAAGCAGAAAGATTGACTGCAATTGACCCCAGTGTCCATGGGTTGGGATTCTCAGTCCTGATCAATAGTCAATGACCCCTAATGAAAGTCCGTAGTTGAGTGAGGATAGGATCAGGGTCACTGTGATGCCCCTATGGTCAAGCACTCTGCTAACACTCACTGTCCAGGCTCATACATGAAGAAAGGCCACCTGGATCGGTTACTGGAGGGTGCAAGTATCCGCAGGTAATATTCCAGTTTGAGTTACTGTCTGCTGGAGATAACAAACAGGAAGAGAAAAACTGAAGGAGGAAGAAACAGAAAGATCCTCAAGAGAGGATGGTGATGGAAAGAGAGAGATGCACGCAAAAATAGACAGAAATAGCTATACAGACCGACGAATGGGAAATCATCGAGAGATAGAATATAAAGATAAGAGATGGCATCCTATTGCAAATTCTTATTTTGTGAAGCTGCCACTTTAAGTGCAAGTTTGTGATATGGTGAGGGCTCTTTGAAAATAAGCAAACTGATTTTGAATGGTGCAATCCCTCCCACTACCAAGTGCTGCTGCAACAGTGCCCCCAATCCCTCCTGATCCCATGCACTGCTGCATTACTTCCCACACTCACTGGTGATGCAAACATGCCTGCCCAATCCCTCCCACACCTGCTGCTGATGTAGTGGCCCCTGTCTCATCCCTCCCAATCTGATTATAGAGAGAAATAAAATAGAGGAGAAAAAGGAACAGAAGGGGAAAGAATAGAAGGAGCGATGTATACTGAAGGGGAGGAAGGGAAAAGAGAGAAAGGAAGAAGAGGAGTGAGATAGAGAGAGAGAGAGTGAGAGAAGGGAGAGTGAGAGGGAGAAGGAAAGGAGAGGGGGGCTGGGGGATAGAAAAGAGAAGTGAGAGAGAAAAAAGGAGGAGAGAGGGAAAAAAGGGGAGAGAGAAAAGAGGAGGGGGAGAGAGAAAGAGAGACACACACACACACACACACAGAAAGGAAGGAAAGCTGTTTTAATAAATTCAAACGTTTTAATTTCTTCCCATTTGACTTCACTTTGGATTCTGGAGGCCATTCTACCTACTCCAGTGTGCAGTGATACCAGCTGTGACAGAAAACATCTGGAGCTGTGTATTAAACTGATAGACATATTAATGAAACAGATTCCACAATATGGAATCAGGTTCCCTTGATACTGGCCTGAATTCACAGTGATACATTTCAGAACTGGAAATTAATCAGGCTTTAGACTCGGACTTGCTTAGAGTTATTCCCTGTGCCATCTGAGTGGGCCTCAAAATTCAGAACACAAATGGGACCAAAGGTTCAGGATAGATTTGGATGATCACCCACTTGGACTCTGCAGTAGGTCTCCCTTTGAGAATCACAAATGTTGGCAACACAGACTTAGTAGAGAATCACTACAGTTATGATGTCATGTTTTCCTTTGCTGGTTCTTTATATCAGAGGCTTTAGTTCCAAACAAGAATAGTTTATAACATCATCACTCGGTGACTCATTGTTTCCTGGTCCACAGTGATATCTTAAATCACATAAAAGGTACAGGTAGTTATTCATTCTGTGCAACTGATGGTGCTGTTCTAGGACTCTGAACCTAAGCTTGCCAACAGCTCCTTTAGCACTGTAATTCACCTTGGTACTACCTAATTGCTATATTCAAGATCATGAAAAGAATTGGCAAAGTTAATCATAGAATCATAGAATCATAGAAGTTACAACATGGAAACAGGCCCTTCGGCCCAACATGTCCATGTCGCCCAGTTTATACCACTAAGCTAGTCCCAATTGCCTGCACTTGGCCCATATCCCTCGATACCCATCTTCCCCATGTAACTGTCCAAATGCTTTTTAAAAGACAAAATTGTACCCGCCTCTACTACTGCCTCTGGCAGCTCGTTCCAGACACTCACCACCCTTTGAGTGAAAAAATTGCCCCTCTGGATCCTTTTGTATCTCTCCCCTCTCACCTTAAATCTGTGCCCCCTCGTTATAGACTCCCCTACCTTTGGGAAAAGATTTTGACTATCGACCTTATCTATGCCCCTCATTATTTTATAGACTTCTATAAGATCACCCCTTAACCTCCTACTCTCCAGGGAATAAAGTCCCAGTCTGTCTAACCTCTCCCTGTAAGTCAAACCATCAAGTCCCGGTAGCATCCTAGTAAATCTTTTCTGCACTCTTTCTAGTTTAATAATATCCTTTCTATAATAGGGTGACCAGAACTGTACACAGTACTCCAAGTGTGGCCTCACCAATGCCCTGTACAACTTCAACAAGACATCCCAACTCCTGCATTCAATGTTCTGACCAATGAAACCAAGCATGCTGAATGCCTTCTTCACCACCCTATCCACCTGTGACTCCACTTTCAAGGAGCTATGAATCTGTACTCCTAGATCTCTTTGTTCTATAACTCTCCCCAACGCCCTACCATTAACGGAGTAGGTCCTGGCCCGATTCGATCTACCAAAATGCATTACCTCACATTTATCTAAATTAAACTCCATCTGCCATTCATCGGCCCACTGGCCCAATTTATCAAGATCCCGTTGCAATCCTAGATAACCTTCTTCACTGTCCACAATGCCACCAATCTTGGTGTCATCTGCAAACTTACTAACCATGCCTCCTAAATTCTCATCCAAATCATTAATATAAATAACAAATAACAGCGGACCCAGCACCGATCCCTGAGGCACACCGCTGGACACAGGCATCCAGTTTGAAAAACAACCCTCGACAACCACCCTCTGTCTTCTGTCGTCAAGCCAATTTTGTATCCAATTGGCTACCTCACCTTGGATCCCATGAGATTTAACCTTATGTAACAACCTACCATGCGGTACCTTGTCAAATGCTTTGCTGAAGTCCATGTAGACCACGTCTACTGCACAGCCCTCATCTATCTTCTTGGTTACCCCTTCAAAAAACTCAATCAAATTCGTGAGACATGATTTTCCTCTCACAAAACCATGCTGACTGTTCCTAATTAGTCCCTGCCTCTCCAAATGCCTGTAGATCCTGTCCCTCAGAATACCCTCTAACAACTTACCCACTACAGATGTCAGGCTCACTGGTCTGTAGTTCCCAGGCTTTTCCCTGCCGCCCTTCTTAAACAAAGGCACAACATTTGCTACCCTCCAATCTTCAGGCACCTCACCTGTAGCGGTGGATGATTCAAATATCTCTGCTAGGGGACCCGCAATTTCCTCCCTAACCTCCCATAACGTCCTGGGATACATTTCATCAGGTCCCGGAGATTTATCTACCTTGATGCGCGTTAAGACTTCCAGCACCTCCCTCTCTGTAATATGTACACTCCTCAAGACATCACTATTTATTTCCCCAAGTTCCCTAACATCCATGCCCTTCTCAACCGTAAATACCGATGTGAAATATTCATTCAGGATCTCACCCATCTCTTGTGGTTCCGCACTTAGATGACCTTGTTGATCCTTAAGAGGCCCTACTCTCTCCCTAGTTACCCTTTTGCCCTTTATGTATTTGTAGAAGCTCTTTGGATTCACCTTTGCCTGATCTGCCAAAGCAATCTCATATCCCCTTTTTGCCCTCCTGATTTCTCTCTTAACTCTACTCCGGCAATCTCTATACTCTTCAAGGGATCCACTTGATCCCAGCTGCCTATGCATGTCATATGCCTCCTTCTTATTTTTGACTAGTGCCTCAATCTCCCGAGTCATCCAAGGTTCCCTACTTCTACCAGCCTTGCCCTTCACTTTATAAGGAATGTGCTTACCCTGAACCCTGGTTAACACACTTTTGAAAGCCTCCCACTTACCAGACGTCCCTTTGCCTGCCAACAGACTCTCCCAATCAACTTCTGAAAGTTCCTGTCTAATACCATCAAAATTGGCCTTTCCCCAATTTAGAATTTTAACTTTTGGGCCAGACCTATCCTTCTCCATAGCTATCTTAAAACTAATGGAATTATGATCACTGGTCCCAAAGTGATCCCTCACTAACACTTCTGTCACCTGCCCTTCCTTATTTCCCAAGAGGAGGTCAAGTTTTGCCCCCTCTCTAGTCGGGCCATCCACATACTGAATGAGAAATTCCTCCTGAATACACTCAACAAATTTCTCTCCATCCAAGCCCCTAATGCTATGGCTGTCCCAGTCAATGTTGGGAAAGTTAAAGTCCCCTACTATTACCACCCTATTTTTCTTGCAGCTGTCTGTAATCTCCTTACATATTTGCTCCTCAATTTCCCGTTGACTATTTGGGGGTCTGTAGTACAATCCTATCAAAGTGATCTCTCCCTTCTTATTTTTCAGTTCTACCCATATGGACTCAGTGGGCGAACCCTCGGATATATCCCCTCTCACTACTGCCGTGATGTTCTCCCTAATCAAGAACGTAACTCCCCCTCCTCTCTTACCTCCTGCTCTATCTTTCCTATAGCATCTGTACCCTGGAACATTGAGCTGCCAGTCCTGCCCCTCCCTTAGCCATGTTTCAGTAATAGCTATAACATCCCAGTCCCATGTACCCATCCATGCCCTGAGTTCATCTGCCTTGCCCATCAGACTTCTTGCATTGAAATAAATGCAGTTTAATCTAGACTTCCCTTGGTCTTTGCCCTGCTTTCTCAGACCATCTGTCCGGTCATGTTCTGTACACTCTCCCTTACTGCCTTTTGTTTCTGTCACCACTTTATTTCCCACTGACTTCCTGCATCGGTTCCCATCCCCCTGCCACATTAGTTTAAACCCTCCCCAACAGCACTGGCAAACACTCCCCCTAGGACATTGGTTCCAGTCCTGCCCAGATGCAGACCGTCCAATTTGTACTGGTCCCACCTCCCCCAGAACCGGTTCCAATGGCCCAGGAATTTGAATCCCTCCAGCTTGCACCATCTCTCAAGCCACGTATTCATCTTAGCTATCCTGTCATTCCTACTCTGACTAACCCGTGGCACTGGTAGCAATCCTGAGATTACTACCTTTGAGGTCCTACTCTTTAGTTTAACTCCTAACTCCCTAAATTCAGCTTGTAGGACCTCATCCTGTTTTTTACCTATATCGTTGGTGCCTATATGCACCACGACAACTGGCTGTTCACCCTCCCCCTCCAGAATGTCCTGCAGCCGCTCCGAGACATCCTTGACCCTTGCACCAGGGAGGCAACATACCATCCTGGAGTCTCGGTTGCGTCCGCAGAAACGCCTGTCTATTCCCCTTACAATCGAGTCCCCTATCACTATAGCTCTGCCACTCTTTTTCCTGCCCTCCTGTGCAGCAGAGCCAGCCACGGTGCCATGAACCTGGCCACTGCCACCTTCCCCTGGTGAGTCATCTCCGCCAACAGTATCCAAAACGGTATACCTGTTTTGGAGGGAGATGACCGCAGGGGACCCCTGCACTGCCTTCCTACTCTTCCTCTGTCTGTTGGTCACCCATTCACTATCTCCCTCAGTAATTTTTATCTGCGGTGTGACCAACTCACTGAACGTGCTATCCACGACTTTCTCAGCATCGCGGATGCTCCAAAGTGAGTCCATCCGCAGCTCCAGAGCCGTCAAGCGGTCAAACAATAGCTGCAGCTGGACACACTTCCCGCAGGTGAAGGAATCAGGGATACAGGAAGGATCCCTGAATTCCCACATCCCACAAGAGGAACATGACACGGCGCTGGGATCTCCTGCCATGACTTAACCCTTAAATTAGCTTAAGAACAACTACAATGTCAAGAGAAAAAAAAAGGAAAGAAAAACTACTTACCACTCCCTTTAAGGAGTTTACTCCTTTAAATTGTTCTCAATTTAGAGAATGTTAACTACACTCGGGACCTTGATTCACTAAAAAATAAACGCTACTTCCTATAAGACCTGCAGACCTTCCCTTTCTTTTTACTTCAGTTACTGTCGATAAGTAGAAATACTCACCTGAACCTACTCACCAATCAGGTGCCTCCCCTGATCTGATTCCTGACGTCACTTCGAACTCGGTCGCAGCTCGGCTCGGCTCCTCTCAGCTGTTCTCAGCGCTCTGAAATCCCGCCTTTTATCGGACGCTCCCTCCGCTCCGCTCCTCTCAGCTCCTCTCAGCGCTCTGAAATCCCGCCTTTTATCGGACGCTCCCTCCGCTCGGCTCCTCTCAGCTGTTCTCAGCGCTCTGAAATCCCGCCTTTTATCGGACGCTCCCTCCGCTCGGCTCGGCTCCTCTCAGCTGTTCTCAGCGCTCTGAAATCCCGCCTTTTATCGGACGCTCCCTCCGCTCGGCTCGGCTCCTCTCAGCTGTTCTCAGCGCTCTGAAATCCCGCCTTTTATCGGACGCTCCCTCCGCTCGGCTCGGCTCCTCTCAGCTGTTCTCAGCGCTCTGAAATCCCGCCTTTTATCGGACGCTCCCTCCGCTCGGCTCGGCTCCTCTCAGCTGTTCTCAGCGCTCTGAAATCCCGCCTTTTATCGGACGCTCCCTCCGCTCGGCTCGGCTCCTCTCAGCTGTTCTCAGCGCTCTGAAATCCCGCCTTTTATCGGACGCTCCCTCCGCTCGGCTCGGCTCCTCTCAGCTGTTCTCAGCGCTCTGAAATCCCGCCTTTTATCGGACGCTCCCTCCGCTCGGCTCGGCTCCTCTCAGCTGTTCTCAGCGCTCTGATATCCCGCCTTTTATCGGACGCTCCCTCCGCTCGGCTCGGCTCCTCTCAGCAATTTGTTCATTATGACAAAGAATTCAAATACCAGGGGACTAAAGCTTAAAATTCGGAGCTGGGAGTAAACAAAGCCATGTTGGGCTGTCTTTGAACAAAGGGTAATAGAGTTGAGGAAGTGACGGGTGTAGGGGGGGGTTGGAGGGAAAGCTATTGATGTCAATAGTACAAGTGGATGTGTTCCTGGAGGGAGAAGGGATTGAGGGATATGGCAAGAAGGCAGGCAAATGGGGTTAGGATTTGTCAAAAAGGCTTGTTAGGCCAAATAACTTTTTCTTGCTCCTAAAAAACTGTTTATATTCTTATCTATAATATAGCCAGTGCAGCCTGTTCCAGTCCCATCTTTTACTTGATTAATTTCTTCACATCAATGGAAAATCCACTTGAGACAAACATTTGAAAATCACAAACAAGAGCAAAACATGACTCTTCAGAAGATTAATCTACAACAGGGCCTGTGCAGTGATCTCCTTACATTGAAAAGTTACAGGGGAGCCACACAATTAAAATTCAATCACAAGTACCATTACAGGACATAGAAACTACAAGTGAAATGCCATGTTCCCATCAATGCAACAGTGTCAGTATGACTCAGGAGTCAGGTCCCAATGTGACTCTTAAATGCACTGAAGTGAGAGATGTGAGACCAGCTATAGCAGGTAGTCTCACACCACTTGCCGTTTGCCCTGGGTTTGGTACAACTCAAGTCCAGTGTGAAGCTGCCATTTTCAAAAAGCCTAGGCAGTCCACAGGGCCTTTTGGAAACTATTATCAATCTTATTTATCAAGGTGCTTGAAGAAAGTTGATCCTCCCATGTTCGCTAACAACTTTAAAAATTCACCATCTAAGGAGCAATGTTCTGACCCTGCTCAAACCTGCCCAAAGAGCTCCGATGCCACTGAACTCAATGTGAGGCACAATGGGTGGTATAATTTCGGTCTGTCAACAGAGCATCACATCTCTACATTCTAGAAATCGGTATCTAGAATTTAACTGCAGCCATGAGTTTTTATTAATGAAGAGAAGTTATTGAAAGGACAGAAACTGCTACCAGCAATGTTTTATCAATGCTTTTGTTGAACTGGGTTGATTTCCCAGAGCTAATGTTTTGAACAGAGGGTTCATAGACTGCCCCATGCCTCAGTTGATAATGTGCACTGAGCCATCCAGACCAACAATGTGCCTGTTTGACATTTGAGAGAAAGAAAAAGACTTGTATTTATATAACACTTTACAGTCAATGAAGTACTTTTGAAGTGTAGTCACTGTTGTAATGTAGGGAAATGTGGCAGCCATTTGCACGCAGCAAGGTCCCACAAATAACAATGTGATAATGACCAGATAATCTGTTTTTAGATGTTGGTTAAGGGATAAATATTGGCAGAACTACCCAACTCTTCTTCAAAATAGTGCCATGGGACCTTTTACGTTGGGGCCTTGGTTTAACATCTCATCCAACGGACAGCACCTCCAACAGCATAGCACTCTCTCGGTACTGCACAGGGCCATCAGCCTAAATTTTGTGCTCAAGTCTCTGGAGTAGTACTTAAACCCACAACCTTCTGACTCAGAGGCGAGAGTGCTACCACTGAGTCACAACTTAGTCAGTACTCAGTTGCTGAACTCAGGTGGGCAGCAGTAGGGGCTCTAGAGTCGGCCTCGGCTGCTATAGGCTAGGGAATGAGGAAGAAAATTAGCCAGGGCTCCTTCTCCTGGTGGTTATGTCGTGACAGTCGCCCACCCTTGCTGGAAAGTGTGCAAGTGTGAATGCGGAGTGGAGACAGGGTTGGATCTGCTGCGATGCTCCCCAAGATTAAATGGTTTGCTGGCAATCACTGTCTGAGAGTCAATCGATCAAGGATTGTCACCTGGGTAAGTTACCATAGAAACCGGACCCAGCCAGAGTACTCACCTTTAATAGAAGAGGGTAGAAAATTGGCAAAAAGGGAGTTTTTGTTCAATATGGCGACAGACTACAGAAAATATATAAATACAATAAATATTATACACACACCGATACATAAAGTTATACATGCGCACACACATACATGCAAGCACAGATACACAGATATTCAAATACACATACATAGATACAGATTCATAAGTACATGCCTGCATGTGCACACACACTCAGACCCACATGTGCACACACACAAATCCATATTCACACATATTGCAACAGACAGACATTTACAGGAAGCGCTTGCACTAAATTCAATCCATTGATGTCAGACTGCGACCACTTCTCGTGAACTAAACAGACATTTCTCTGAAAATGATTTCTAAGAAACTACGTTCGATAATAAGATTGAGCTCATCAGGATTATGTACTTTACAGTCAGAGTCTTCACCTGCATAAAAGGTTACCTCTACGTGTACAGCATCAAAATAAATATCCCTTGTACATTTCCATGGAAACCTTTCTGCTAAGTGCTTAATAATACGGGTGATTTTCAGTTGAGTGTATAGTTTTGCAGTCCTCGCACACAGTAAATTACTGACTCCAGTCTCGTTTCTTCAAATGCTCCTCTGTTAACACTTCCAGCGCAAGGATGAATTTACTCACCCAGCCACCGGGAGCTGTCAAAAATACACGTGTCTGGGGCATAAATTGCATCAAAGATTGACCCGCACGGCCAAAAACTCCGGGCTTCCAATTAGTCGGCAAAACGGGCTTTAAAGCTGATCAGAATTGAGTGTTGAGAGTCAGGAAGAACAAAAAGTGAGCAAAAAAAGGTTTGAAAAGCTCAGGAGATGAATTGCCTCCTAGTGCATCGAAATAGGACAGAAAGAGATGGTGAAGAGAAAATTACATAGGATAGGGGGGAAATAGGGATGAAAGGGAGAACAGGCTGTAAAATGTTTACTTTTTAATTAAAATGCTGTTTGTTTTAGTTCTATAGAGTTAATATCTCTGTAATGGAACTACTCACTGTCAAGAGTAACTTTACTATTGTATTTATTGATGGGTATTTCAATGTCACAGTGAGTAAGCTGAAAACTCATGAAACCAATTCAGCACCGGGAGACAACCATTTCCCTGGACCTGCTAACGGTCTAAGGGCTTACTGTTAAAGAAAGAAATAACTTGCATTTGAACAGGGACTTTCATGTCCTCAGGATATCTCAAAGTGCTTCACAGCCAATTAAGTTCTTTTGAAATTGCCACACTATTCTAATATAGGGAAATGCTGCAGCCCATTTGCACACAGCGAGGTCCCTTGATTGAATTTTTTGAGGCGGTAACAAGGAGGGTCGATGAGGGTAGTGCCTTTGATGTAGTCTACATGGATTTTAGCAAGGCTTTTGGCAAGGTCCCACATGGCAGACTGGTCTAAAAAGTAAAAGCCAGTGGGATCCAAGGGAAAGTGGCAAATTGGATCCAAAATTGGCTCAGTGTCAGGAAGCAAAATGTAATGGTCGACAGGTGTTTTTGTGACTGGAAGGCTGTTTCCAGTGGGGTTCCGCAGGGTCCAGTACTAGGTCCCTTGCTTTCTGTGATATATATTAATGATTTAGACTTAAATTTAGGGGGCATGATTAAGAAGCTTGCAGATGATGCAAAAATTAGCCATGTTAGCTAATTGATAGTGAGGAGGAAAGCTGTAGACTGCAGGAAGATATCAATGGACTGGTCAGGTGGACAGAAAAGTGGCAAATGGAATTCAATCCGGAGAAGTGTGAGGTAATGCATTTGGGGAGGTCAAACAAGACAAGGGAATACACAATATATGGGAGGATACTAAGAGGTGTAGATAAGAGAGGGACCTTGGACTGCATGTCCACAAATCCTTGAAGGTAGCAGGACAGGTAGATAAGGTGATTAAGAAGACATACGGGATACTTTCCTTTATTAGTCGAGGCATAAAATACAAGAGCAGGGAGGTTATGCCAGAACTGTATAAAACATTAGTTAGACCACATCCTGAGTACTGCGTACAGTTCTGGTCACCACATTACAGGAAAGATGTGATTGCGCTAGAGAGGGTACAAAGGAGATTTACGAGGATGTTACCAGGACTGGAGAATTTTAGCCATGAGGAAAGATTGGATAGGCTGGGGTTGTTTTCTTTGGAACAGAGGAGGCTGAGGGGAGATTTAATTGAGGTGTATAAAATTATGAGGGCATAGATAGAGTGGACAGGAAGGACCTATTTCCCTTAGCAGAGAGGTCAATAACCAGGGGCCATAGATTTAAAGTAATTGGTAGAGGGACTAGAGGGGAGCTAATTTTTTCACTCAGAGGGTGGTGGGGGTCTGGAACTCAATACGTGAAAGGGTGGTAGAGGCAGAAACCCTCATCACATTTAAAAGATACTTGGATGTGCATTTGAAGTGCCATAACCTAAAAGTCTACAGACAAAGTGCTTGAAAGTGGGATTAGGCTGGGTAGCTCTTTTTCGACTGGCACAGACACGATGGGCCGAATGGCCTCCTTCTGTGCCTTAAATTTTTCTATGTTTCCCACAAATGGAGAAGCATTCAGGAACCATGTTGGGCTTTCAATTTAATACCACCCCAATGCATGAGCTGAACGTAGGAAGCCCTTATTAGCTACAATACTTTCAATGCTAAACACAGAGAAGGCACTTCATATTTAACCTGCGAGAATAAAGTTTGACTTGTGTTAAGTTTCTCCATTGAAGGCTTCACATAGAAAGTACAGTAAGTGCCTGAAGTTCTCAAACGTGTCACAAGCTGTGAACGTCAAAAGAATGATTGTGTCACGACGGATTATTTGATCAAAGCTCCAGCTACACTTGAGTTATTTGTTATTAATTTGCATTGCGCTGTTAACAAGTACAGAGATATTTATTCTGTATCTGCTCTGTATTTACTCTGAACATCTTTCAAAGGGACGAAGCAGGACCTTTTGTCCACTGTGCTGGCTTGGACTGTCCATTGATCAGCTATAAAACATCTGATGCAAATCCCCAGCTGATTTCTTTGGAAAAGGACAATTTGGGGCTTTAATGGGGCTGGTGATTTAACACCAGGTAACGCGTGGACTGAATTCAGGCGGTCTTATTATTAATCCTGGGAGACTGCACACAAACATAAATCCAGACAGCTCTCAGTATTAACCCTGGGAGGTCAAACATAAACTGAATTCAGTTAGCTCCCTGCGTTAATCCCAGAAGACTGCACTTGGATTGATCCCAGGCTCAATATTAACCCTAAGTGATCACACAGAGACTGGATTCAATCACACACAATGAAATAGAGGTTGTGCTCAATATTAACCCATTGGTGATCACACACAATGAAATAGAGGTTGTGCTCAGTATTAACCCATTGGTGATCACACACAAAAAATAAAGGCTGTGCTCAGTATTAACCCATTGGTGATCACACGCAATAAAATAAAGGCTGTGTTCAGTATTAACCCATTGGTGATCACACACAATTAAATAGAGGCTGTGCTCAGTATTAACCCATTGGTGATCACACACGATAACATAGAGGCTGTGTTCAGTATTAACCCATTGGTGATCTCACACAATAAAATAGAGGCAGTCTCAGTGTTAACCAGAGCAGAAGTATAAACATGGCTGAAAGTAACAGTCTGCATCCGTCCTTGGGCTGGCCAAACTATTTTATTGTATTCTTCTTTGCTATTGATTCTCTATCTCTCTTCTTTCTTTTCTCTTTCTCTCCCTTCCCCACCCCCCTTTTTCTGTACTTTGCATTACTTCTTGGTAGCCAATCTGTAGGATTTGAAAGCATTTTCACTTGCTATTTGTGTCTGGAGTGGAACAGAAAGTAAACAATACCTACGGAAGCAAGGTTGGTCCTGCATACACAATAGTGGCAAAAGCCTTCTATTTAACCTAATGGCCCTCAGGTTTACAAAGGACTTTTGTTGTCACTATGAATCCTGGGATAGTCCATTCTCAACAATAGCTTGTATTTATATAGCACTGTTTACATCCTCAGGATATCCCAAAGTGCTTCAGAGGTAAAGAAGTACTTTTTTGAAGTGTAGTCACTGTTCTAATGTAAAGAAAGAAAGGACTTGCATTTACATAGCACCTTTCATGACCTCAGGACGTCCCAAAGCACTTTACAACTGATGAAGTACTTTTGAAGTGTAGTCACTGTTGTAATGTAGGAAATACAGCAGCCAATTTGCACACAGCAAGGTCCCAGAAACAGTAATGTGATAATGACCAGATAATCTGTTTTAGTAATGTTGGTTGAGGGGTACTATTGGCCAGGGGAACTCCCCTGCGCTTCTTCGAATTGTGCCTTAGGATCTTTTACGTCCACCTGAGAGGGCAGATGGGGCAGTCATTTTAACGACTCATCCGACAGTGCAGCATTCCCTCAGTACTGCACTGGAGTGTCAGCCTGGATTATGTGCTCAAGTCTCTGGAGTGGGACTTGAACTCACAACCTTCTGACTCAGAGGCGAGAGTGCTAACCAACTGGGCCACTGGGAGATTTCGCTTGCTCTTCTTAGCCTAATGCATAGTATATTTTACACCCACCTGAGAGGGTAGACGGGGCCTCAGTTTAACATCTCATCCAAATGGCACCTCCGACAGTGCAGCACCCTTTCAGTACTGCACTGAAATGTCAGCCTAGATTATGCGCTCAAGTCTCTGGAGTGGAACTTGAACCCACAACATTCTGACTTAGAGGTGAGAGTGCTACTTCAGAGCCCAGGCTGACACCATATGGTGCCTTTAACATAGAAAAACAACCCAAGGCATGAAGAAAAATGGACATGGAAGGGGGGAGGGGTTCATAGAACTGGAGGAGATTACAGAGATACAGAGGAGCAAGGCCATGGAGGGATTTCAACACAAGGATGAGAATTTTAAATTTGAGGCATTAAGGGACCAGAATCCAATGCAGGTCAGCGTGGGCAGGGATGGTGGACAAGCAGGACTTAGTGCAGAATAAGATTCTCCACAGTAATCTCTCTTGCTTACCAGCGAAAGAAAGCAAGAGAAAATCCAGGATTTCTCAGCACAGCCAATAGACATCGAAGGTTGTAATCTCCTGTAGAAGAGTCCCATTTACACATTCAGGCTGAATGAATAGAAAAAACCCTCACTAATAACCCTAGGAACTCACATGACTTAAATTTAAGAAATACTCAATATTCTCCTTTGCAAAATGTAAAAATATTTTACTCTAATACAGAGCTGTTAACTGTAGATTTTGGGTGTGAGATGTTCAATTGTGACTTAACATAGTTCACAGCAGATGAGTCCATCCTGTAATAAGCAGGGCACAGCCATGTGGCATGAATATATTTTTCTCTCTTGTCTCGTATCCTCTTTCACCTGCCTTTCACTTTTTCCTCTCTGTCTTTTTCTGTATTATTTCTTCTCTCTTCACAACCTGCCTGTTGCCTCTTGCTTTCTGTCTCTGGAGGCAGCTCTCAGTATTAGCCCTGGGAGACTGCGTTGGAACTGAATGCAGGCAGGCTCACTGTTAAACCTGAAATTTACACATGAACTGATTCCAGGCATCTGCCAGTATTAACACCGGGCAACCATATGGATCTAGGGAGACTGCAGATGAATTCAATCCAGGCATCTGTTAGCATTAAAACTGGTTAATCAAACATAGTCCAATCCAGGCAGCTCCAGTACTAACTTAGGGACACCGCAAATGAATTAAATGCAGGCATCTGTCAGTGTTAGCACTGGGAGATCACACATGAATTGGATCCAGGTAGTTCTCAGTATTAACCCAGCGAGATTGCAGATGAACTGAATCCAGGCATCTGTCAGCATTAACAGTGGGAGATCACACACAGACTGAATTCAGACTGCCATTTAATGCTGTGAGACTACAGATGATCCAAATCTAGACAGTCCTAACAGTGAAACACTTCATTGTGATGAAAGCTGGGTGCGCCTGCAAGGAACAGAAAATGCTGTATCGGAATATTAAAGCTGGAAAAAAAAGAGAGTATCTTATTACTTACTGGTTTTAAGTTTTGCTTACTATCCAACGTCCTTGTGACTTGGTGTTGCAGGTCTCCTGGGCATGGTGGCCCACATGATGTATACAACTGTGTTTCAGATGACTGTCAACCTTGGCCCTGAAGACTGGAGACCACAGACCTGGGATTATGGGTGGTCATACTGGTAAGTGGCATTATGCAAACTGTGTGAAAGGTAACAAGTCACATCCATCTGCTGTGCAGTTAGAGCATAGCTAGGTGTCAGCTGTTGTATTACATAGAATTTACAGCACAGAAACAGGCCATTCAGCCCAACTGGTCAATGCCAGTGTTTATGCTGCACATGAGCCTCCTCCCACCCGACGTCATCTCACCCTATCAGCATATCCTTCTATTCCTTTCTCCCTCATATGTTTATCAAGTTTTCCCTGAAATGCATCCATGCTATTCGCCTCAACTACTCCTTGTGTTAGCGAGTTCCACATTCTAACCACTCTCAGGGTTATGTACAACACTTGCACGCTGTATACTATACACTTAAGTTCCAACTTTATCCCGTTAACAAATCATAAAATATATTTACTCCTTCACACTTGGCAAACTTATTCAAAAATAATAAATCCTTCTCAGGGACTATGTATATTTTCATGGTCATTAACTCACCCCCTCCTACTGACACATTCAGAAAGTATCATATGGATCCAGCATTTCAAAGAGGGCTGTAAGAATGCTTTGGAGTTTATTGTTTCAGTAACTGATGAGCAGGAGATAATTGGAGACTTCATTCCAGACATCTTTATTCACAACTGCCTGCAGGCTCACTCCCTGCTGCCCAGCTCCCACAGGGGGCTGGTGCGAATACATATCTAGACAGCTCAACTGGTGGCCTAGATGGCAAGTTGGCTCTGTACTCAGAGCCAATAACTAAGCTAGTTCTAATTGCTTCTCCTTAATAATTGACATTGCTACAGCTATATTTCTTCAAGCTGGTTTCTGTAGATCATTGCAAGAGCTTTTTTTTTGTATCAGCTCTATTTCCTTTGTCTGTGAATGAACAATGAGCTGCAGGAGACCCTTAAACAAGGTTTAACTCGTGTTAATTCAATACATACAAGAGGCTGCTGCAGTATTCCAGCAGCTCAAAGAACAGGGGAGCAAAGTAGTGTCTAACAGCTTGTAGTGGAGTCAGATGGTGCTTGGTGTCTGGTGATAGTGCAAGAATGCAACTACTGACTCTCCAGCTGAGAGAGGGCGTTCCCTCTCTGGTGAATCAACAGTGGAAGCTCATCACGGGTCCAGTCCTCGCACCTCGCTACACTGAAACTTTGAATTAATTTTGCCTCTATACGGTAACCTCCAATCGTCTAGGAGTGGAGGTTATTGAAGATTCCAAGGGTTCAGTTTCTCACCTGCCGCCTTTGTCCAGCCCCATTTTCCCCCATCCTCTGGTTTCCTCCAATCTATTTTTTAATAATTTCTTTCCACCTTGCTGTTTGTGGTTAGCCTATGATCCTTGTTTTTGTTTGGGCCTCTGGTTCTCTTGAGCTCTTCTGGCTGTCGCCTTGCATTTGGTTTCCTGGCTACAGTGAGCGAATGCTTGGTTGAGACCTTGTTAACTGCTCTGAATCAGTCATCTTTCTGTCTAGACGCTGGCCCAGTCCATATCTTGCACATTCCCTACGTGGTTGGGTGTATAGTCATCTATTACTTGGATCCCATAGCTCGCATTATTATTTTGAACTGAGGGCCTTCTTACAACACCACTCTGCAATCTAAGCACAGCAACCCTCAGGATATAGGAGGGCTGATTTTCTTCTGTGGGCATTCAGCACCTGGATACAACAGAAAAGAAATAGGGATGGAGAATGCAGATCAGGTCTTCTCTCCCACTATGCTGTGCCAGGAGTTGCAGGGGTTCCCTAAATGGCAGAGTAGGACCTGTGCAGCAGTAGGTGCAGGCTCAGCAAACCTTACCTAAGAAAGGATATACTTGCCATAGAGGGAGTGCAACGAAGGTTCACCAGACTGATTCCTGGGATGGCGGGATTGTTGTATGAGGAGAGATTGAGTAGACTGAGCCTGTATTCTCTGGAGTTTCGAAGAATGAGAGGTGATCTCATTGAAACATACAAAATTCTTACGGGATTCGATAGGGTAGATGCAAGGAGGATGTTTCCTTTGGCTGGGGAATCTAGAACCAGGGGTCACAATCTCAGAATAAGGGGTAGGCCATTTAGGACTGAGATGAGAAGAAATTTCTTCACTCAGAGGGTGGTGAATCTTTGGAATTCTGTACTCCAGAGGGCTGTGGAGGCTCAGTCATTGAGTACATTCAAAACAGAGATTGATAGATTTCTAGATATTAAAGGCATCAAGGGATATGGGGATGGTGCAGGAAAATGGCGTTGAGGTAGAAGATCAGCCATGATCTTGTTGAATGGCGGAGCAGGCTCGAGGGGCCGGATGGCCTACTCCTGCTCCTATTTCTTATGTTCTTATGTTACAATAAGGTAGGAGGGAATATTCCCAGTCTCCTGCCTCATGTTCCTCAGCTTCAGCACCTGAACAAACCTGGCAGCGGGGCTTACACTGGACCCACTGCAGGCTGGAGGATCTGTGAAGGTCCCAGGGGCAGCCTGAAGAATAAAGCCCACCCCCAGAAAATTTTTCAGTCTCTCCAGCAACAGCCACCAGGTTCCAAAGTCAGCAGCCAGGAAGGCCACTGCAGGTCTCTCAGGCCTGCAGCAAAACTCCCATTTCTGCCCCTCCCCTCCTCACCCCCCAATCCTTTCCAACGGATGTGCTGGTGCTGGGAGTGCACCTGTGCCATGGAAGTGACCCGGGCTCAGAATGTCATGTCACCCCTCCCCTCACAGACACAGTCGACGGAACGTTGAACTTCAGTGGGGGTGTAACAACAACTTGCATTTACATAGCTCCTTTAACATAGTGAAATAGCCCAAGGCGCTTCACAGGGATGTTTTCAGACAAAATTTGTCACCGAGTCACATAAAGGTATACTAGGACAGGTGACCAAAAGCTTAGTCAAAGAGGTAGCTTTGAAGGAGCGACTTAAAGGAGGAGAGCAAGGTAGAGAGGCAGAGAGGTTTAGGGAGGGATTTCCAGAGCTGAGAAAAGGCGATGTCGGATTGGCCCGCCCGTCATACATCCCGCCCAATTTTCCTTTCCATTGAAGTCAATGGGAATATGCTAAAAGCACCATATAAATGCATGTTGTTGTTGCAAGCAACTGCTACCATCAGTAAAGCAGTTCACCGTGAATAGCGGCACGCAGTAGAAGTGATTTGAGCCATTAGCAATGTTGGACCACGAGGGTGGTGGTTGCAAATAGGAGTGCTCAGGAACTAAAGAGTTTCCATAAATTTGTCCTCTAACAAAGGACCTAATGCTTCACTGTATAGACAAGTAATATTTATGACTGAAGTGGGCGCCTGGCCCAGTGATCGCGCAGGAGTCAACCCGTTTCTGAAATGTTGTATTATTGTATCCTTCATCCCAAACATTGTCTTAAAGCTCTTGGAGAAAATATATTTTAAACCATTATTTTGAAGCCCTAATGCTTCATTTTGACAATTAAATCTTCAGGCCATTTTGTTGCCAATATAACTGTTACTCTAAAGTCAAGTTTTAAAGTTGATACTTATCTGAATTCCTCAAGAATAGAATTCCTAGTTTTACAGCTCTGAATATTAATTTAAAGAGGGTTCTGCAGTTTAAGATTATCATCCAAAGTACAGTAGCACCCATTACCCTCTGGTGAAATGGATTAATATAGATTTCTATGGAATTAGGATCAGTACTAAAAGCATAAAGGAGGAGGTTAGGAGGAATGCTATTTTCATGCAAAGGACTATTGGGATATGGAATACATTGACACAGGTTATCAAAGTTGAGCCAATCGCAACATTTAAAATTTGAGTTAGATGAACACTGAAGAAAAATGTTAAAATGGTATAGGACACGGAGCAGGGAAATGGATGGAGGAAGAGAGCTTTGCTGGAACAGAGCAGCCTCTTGTAATGAAATTTCTAGGATTCTATGAATCCTGGAGCAGCCAATTAGGTTTATTGAAGGAAATTAAAAAGGGAATTCTTGCTGAACCAACCAGACTACCAGTTGTAAACTGAGAGAGACCCTCATGGAAAGGAGGTAGCACTGACCTTACACAATCATTCCAGGAAGAGTTAATAGATAACTGAAGCCACTAGAAAAACTAACAAAGTCACTAGATCAGCAGCATGGGAAAGGCGGATTAGGGCTGATCCTGGGCTCTTGTCTTTCTAGCGGGATGTTGGTGTTTGCCCGAAGTGCATGGCAGGAAATTGTGGGCATGTAGCCCATGGTTTTCCAACCATAAAAATGAATGGACAGAAATTGATAGATCACGCTTGCAATACCTGCGAATGTTGGTCCCTCTGGGTGTGCGGGAGCCCAGCGGGGGCCCTATTATATCTCTACCACAGGTAATAATACATCATTTATCACCGTACCCAATTCATTCCATTCTCTAAATTTTCCCAAAGTGATAGGGTTAAGTAGGATTGCCATCCCTGAAACCCAATCACCCATTTTCTCTACAATATATCACGGCAAAGGAGTTGAGGTCATTTTTTTAAGGCATCAACCACAATTTTATTAAACCGAGTTAAGTACATTGAGGGTTATGGCAAGGCTGGGTTACAAAATAGCCACATTCAGTAAAATATTATTACAAAATATGATAGTTACCCAGTACAACATGTGGAGTGAGTATTTGACAGCAAACATGTTATTTTAGTGATGGAAGTGCTGGCCTAGTGTCTCAGGCATTGCATTTCTCACATATCTTGTATGCGCTGTACAAATATTACCTTTCACGCTACGTGCACTGCATGGGCCTTTTATTGGAGAAAGTACATTTGTACAAAGTATTGTCTTTTTCACACACAAAAGAACTTTTTAGAAATGAGCCTGCATTCACAACTTGTATCACAATGTAACAAATTGTTCAGTTTGACAAAGGGTTCATATGCCAGGGGATGCAGGTTAGGAGTAAGAAGGGAGGTCAGGTGGATTTTTTTCCCCCAAAAGAGTAATAGACTGAAGAGTCAGGAGTAGGTATCCACACATGCAGGTGGATAATGGAAGTGAGAGGGCAGGTCCCGCATTGATTTTCCACTCAGCAGCAATTGTGCGATCTGCTGTACTTTGTGTGCTGGAGAACTTGTGTTGTTTTGCGCCTTAACCTCATTAAGGTCACAATTTCATGCAATAGTATTTAAATGAGCACCAGGTACAATTCAGCAGGATTTGTCCAGAGTTTGCTTTTCTTTTTCACCTTGTGTGGCCATTTGGAATTGAGCAAGGGAAGGTCCATGGGTGATGGAACTCTTAAAGTTTTGTATGGGTTTTTTTTTTGTTGCAACGTTTGTAGTACCTTTTCAGAACCGTTTTAGTTTTTAATTAGACATTTTTATCATTTTGTTCATTTTTTTTTTTAAAAGAGCCATTGTTCTTTTATCCCTTAAGACAAGTTTGTTTTTAAAAGTGCCTCAAACGAGGTGTTTCACAGTTGAGGAGATACAAGATGAATGGTAACCTAGGGAGATGCACAGGCAACAGACCCTATCTGCAGATCTTGGCATCCTTGCCTGCAAGTGGTCAAGGATAACTGCCTCAGCTCGCTCCGGGTCGGGAGGTAGCCAGTTTCAGAGCGGTGCCATCTGCAGTAAGGACACCCGTTGCCAACTGGCAACATCAAGACAGCACTGCCAGCAGTTGCCAAGGTCACCACTGCCTTTAACTTTAATGCCAGTGATTTATTCCTTGCTAGCACTACAATACGCTGCTCAGACATAACATCATACAGCACAGAAGGAGGCTATTCAGCCCATCGTGCCTGTGCCAGCTCTCTGAAAGAGCTTTCCAATTAGTCCCACTCCCCTGCTCTTTCCCCATAACCCCGCAATTTTTTCCTTTTTAAGTAAAGATCCACTTCCCTTTTGAAAGTTAATATTGAATCTGCTTCCACCACCATTTCAGGCAGTGCATTCCAGATCATAACAACTCGCTGCGTAAAACATTTCTCCTCTTCCCCCCCATGGATTTTTTACCAATTACCTTAAATCTGTGTCCTCTGGTTACCGACCCTCCTGCCAGTGGAAACAATTTCTCCCTATCCACTTTATCAAACCCTCTCTTTATTTTGTACACCTCTATGAATCTCCCCTTAACCTTCTCTGCTCTAAGGAGCACACATGTTTGTGTTAAAGGGGTTTTGATGTGTGAAGCCCTTTGAAAATATGAGTTGGGCAATGCTTTCAATTATAAGTTGAGGCTTGAATATATTCCCTGTTGAGGTATGGCTGTGCATGAAGTGCAATGAAAGCGTTGCAATGTAGATGAGTGCTTGGCATGGCTGAGCAGTAAATATGGAATAGGTAGACTGGCAACATTTTGTGGCATTCAAGCTATCCGGTACATGGTACTGTTGAACAGTCTCGCCCTTGTCAGGTTCCTTAAAGTATGCGGCCTTGTTGCCGCATCTGTTGCCGGGCCCTGGAGATACTCTACACAGCAGCGAGCCTAGCTACCACCTCCTGCTAGTCATGGTACACTAGCGTCTTGTGGGTAGAGTGCCCTGAAGTGTCAAATAGGGCCAATCCACTCGCGCAGCACATCCTCTTTGCCAGCCATCAGGTGGCCAGGTGTTGCATTTCTCCACCACTTGCTCGCAAACTCTCTTCCATGCCTTGACACTGGGTTTTATCTTCCCTTGCTTTCCCCACCCCTTGCAAAGGCCGACAAGCATTTACAAACTATGTTTGTGCCCCCACCGTGGGCCTCGGCCAATGCCCCATAGAGCATATTCCAATCGTTCAAACGAGGCAACCTTGCAAACTTGGGCGAGACCACCGTTAGTGTTCTACTGGTGACATCGTGCATGAAGGGCAACAGCCCCGCCCCCTGCGACAGGGTTGCAGAAGCAGCTGTTCATGTTCAAGGACAGGCAATTGAATCAGGCAGTCTACATAATTCCCTCCGTTAACCATTTTAACTGCACCCTTTAACACATCCACATTGGATAGCAAGATAGGAGTCTAACACAGACAGTAATTCATTCAAAATCAGTGCTCAGGCCTGTATTAAAGTAGAGCAAATGATGAGATGGAGTAATGGGTGTGCTAATTATGGTATTCGGTGGGAATTAAGCCTACTGGTGTTTCTGGAGATAGAAAGGATTGAGAGATATGTTGTGTCTGATTATCTTCTGCTGCTCCTAAACATTTATATGTTCTTGCACTCCAGATGCACACGCGGAGAATTTCTTTATTTAACCTACACATTAAACTTTTATTTTAATTAATTAACTTTAATAAATGTATATTTTCCCTTAGTCTTGCTTGGGGATCATTTACGTGCTGCATGGCTGCATCAGTGACGACAATAAACACGTACACAAAGACCATCCTCGAGTTCAAGCACAAAAGGAAGAACTTGGAAAGAAGCTTAAAAACAAAACCCAAACTGATTGAGCATGAAGTGCCAGCAGAGCGAGTCTGGGACAGATACATTAGCTCAGTGCCCAGCTCCACCGAGGAGTTTCTCGATCTTTCCAGTAATGGCCGCAAGATGTCCAGTGGCTCTGTCTTCGCGGATCTGAATGATATCCTAGAGGCACAGGGTGAAGAATACTGCTGAGATTCCCGGGACATCATGGCAGATAGGTTATAGATATTACCTGTATGTTCTCTCTTACTGTTTTCCTTTCTCCACAAGTTTATAATGTCCACATATCAAACAGTGTCATGATGGAACGCACCAAGCATTTCTGTTACACTGTGCCTCTCTGACCAACTGTAGTATCGAACTGCGGTTTGCAAGGAGCACTGGTAATGGAGGGAGATAGTCACAGCCGATCGCTGATTATTACCAATCTTACTAACTTAACTGTTTTCACATGGTGTAAAAGTGGCCCCCATGCCTTCTGACTCCATACTGTATTTCACAACCCACCAAAAATGTTAAGCAATAGCAACGGTGCCCAATTGGTCCTTATTATTGGATTGTATTGGGGAAATTGCTGGTGTGCACACCTCTGTGGAGGCAGTGTTGATATATAACTTATGGGAAAGTGAATAAATTAAATAGATATACACACAAACAGGGTGGCAGAGGGTTAGACAGTGGCCTTCCACCTCTGGGAGCTGGGTTCCAATCTAGCTCAGATTGGTGGAATCAATATCGCCTCTGTTTGCTGTCTGTAAGGGTCATACGTAAAATAAGTTTGGTCATAGTGCAAGCAGCTCTAAAGCACAAAAGAGCGCTAATCTGGCATTAAGAACTGGACCTCCTTACCATCCATAGTCACTGGTTGGAAAATCTAGCCCTAGATTTCAATCTTACTCAGAGAGGCCATAGGGTGCTGAAAGGGTAGCTTTTCTGAGGTTGCGGTTGAGAATATATTGTTGAGGCACAGTGGAGAGCTTTTCTCTGCACCTAACTATGCTACACTCAACCTGAGCGTGCTTAATGCTAGCACTGGGTAAGGTGGGGGGGTGGGGGGGGAGTAATTTTAATCCCCAAGAACAGGTGGGTTGGGGGCGGGTGAGCAGTCAAAATAGTAAATATTTGGAGTGGGACCGCATCCTGGCTCCAACATGCCCACTTTTGACCCTGGCGCATTTGGAGGCGCGCGCAACAGACACCCGGAAGTCCCATCCCCATTTAGAGCCAGCGGGCCGATACTTAATGAAGCGATGTACCTCATTGAAATAGTTCAGGCACTTAATTTTTTGTGTATTATAAATGTTAAATGAATGTTACCTTACCTGTTCGGGTTTCCCATCGATTTTGAAAGCAGGTGGGAAGGGCCGGATCCATGAGGTGAGTGCCTTTATTGCACTGCTTGTGAGCCCGGAGGAGCAGGCGTGCTTCATCCAGGCCCAACAAGCTCACCTGGTGTGATCGTACCCCCTCAATCCAACAACCACCACCCCCCCCATGATGGACCACCCCCTGCACCCTGATGGTGCCCCCCACCCCCCCACACTGCCAACTCTTCACCTGACCTGCGACCTCTTCACCCGACCTGTGACCTCTTCACCCGACCTGCGGCTGAGCTCCGATCTCCTCAACCTCTTCACCCGTCCTCTGATCTCTTCCCGGCATCAGCCACCCCCCACAATCTCCGCCTCCGACATCAGCGTCAGCCTGATCAGCATCATTCAGGCTGGCTGCTGAGCGTGAAGCCCGGAAGTAAAATTTATTGCCCTCACTAAGGGCGCAATCACAGATAGCGACCCACGAACCTAACTTCCGGGTTTCGCGTCCGATCATCTTCCCCCTCCGCTCCCTTCCCGCCTCCATGCTAAAAATCAAGAAATGGAAAAAAAACGTTCCATTCCTCAGCACTAACATCACCTTAATGGGAACAAAATTTATTAAGAAAAAATACAGATTGGAAGACCTGCAAGAACAATATGGATCTTTGACAGAACTTTTGTTCCAAAAATATAAACAAGTAACACAAATATATTCATAAATTCAACCCTATTGTTCATATTTAGGTTTATGTAATTATCAATTACTCATAGGCTGCCCTCTGTCTTTGTTCCCACTTAGTTAATGGGCAATGTGGTAATCGAACAGAAATAGTGCAGGTTGTCATGAAGTTAGAATGAAAAGGATCAGTTGTATCAGGACCATCGCCATCACTTGTGCTTACTGGAACAGAACCTCCTGCTCTGAAGCAATGCAATGGACAAGTTCACTTCAACAAGGGGCCAGCAGAAAGATCCTCATCAGCGTTTTAGAAATCACCATTTGGACGTGGGGGGGGGAAAAAGACTAGAAACATTTTTTCCAACAATTTGAAGAATTACTGTAAATTACGCTGGGTGTATTTTTTTGATTGTTGGTGTATTAAAGTTAACACTGGCCACTGAGGTGTGCTCCCCAGCAACAGTATTGGTTCATCCCAACATGAAGGCTCTTTGGAAGCACAGTCAGCTATACTCTAAGATGGTCATAGTTGGTCTCAAGGGAGTTCTATACTGGAGGAGGAGTAAGGGAGCCAATTACAGCTGAGGACCTTGCCAGAGCCTGTACTGTAGTCCTTAAAAAGGACAGACCTCTTATAATCGACTTGCTCAATAATCCAGTGAGTGATCATAGGTCTCAAGTGCTGCATATTCCTGGTGGAATTATGCTTTTTCTTTCTGCTAGAAGTTCTCACTGAGTATTCTGCATTGCCTCCAAAAGGAATTTGGCATCTCTTTCTGATTTTATTTCAGATTCCCAGCATGTGCACTTTTTCCTTTTTATTCTGGAGATGCCGTTGTGCCGAGTCTAATACTGGAAATGAAACAGAACACCAGTCACAGCATTCAGTGACTCAGGGTACCACACTATCATTTTATGACCCCCCTCCCCACCCCACTCCTCGCTCCCAATTACAACACAGCGCAGATACCTATGGGTTTATCACTTATGTGAGGGAAATAGAGTCCCAATTCCTTTTTTGCTGTGTTATTTTTGTATTATTCCGTTCAGCTCGTGTGAATTGGGCAGAACGACAATTTGACTGGGTTAACAATGAAACTGAAGTGCCTGTGCAGTTAGTAGGACTGATTTACAAAGTCACTTTCGAGAAACTTGCAAGGTTGTAGATCGTTGGTAGTGGGGGGAGGGGGGAAGGTTTTGGGTCTTTAAAACCTTTGTACAGACAAGCTCAATTTAGTTACAAACAGTTTGCAATGAGAGATGACCAATGATTTCAAAAGCTGAGAGTGCATAGCTCCAGAGGAAACCGAAGCCTTTGACTATATAAATTCAAGTATTATTATGAATCCCTCTACAGAATCTATATTTTATAGCGTATATTCCGGCTTCGGGCCTGCAGATTCCTGACGAGGGCTCCCTTTGGGCACCACTCCTCGCTGGGAGCGTCATATCAGAGAATTAGACTTGTGAAGATGACAAAGCGGATTACCATTCATTCACAAGATGACAGCATGTGTGTGTGTGTGCGTGCGTGTGTTTTTAAATGTGCTTTACATTTTTTAAAAATATATCTGATATATGTAATAAAAGGCCATTAAATGTGAGAAAGGGACAAGATGCAGATGAGACCCTTCAATTGCTTTGCTGCCAGTTATCTATTATGTTAAAGATAATAAAGGGGAGGTTAAGGGAGTTCATAAGATAAATTTAGATGTTGAAGGCCCTTCAACCTTCCTAAATACCAACTCTGCCATCTCCTGGGCTTGTTTGCCTTGGGATAGAGGAGACTTCAAGTTGACAAGGTTGTGAAGGGAATTGAGAAAATGGATCAAAGCAAATTGGTTGAAGTCAAAATGAAGAGGTTAGGAGTGAGAAAGGATGTCAGGTGGAACCTTTTTTTTCATCTAATAGGTAACAGAGTTGTAGATTGACTTACCAAGCAAGTTCACTAAAGCAAATCATAGAAATAAGTTGAAGACTCAATTGGATATGTTTCTGGAAGGAGAAGGGATTGCAGGATAGGGTGAGAAAGTGAGTAGGTGGGATTGATCGCTAGGAGAGTTACAGGCTTGTTTGGGTCTAAAGGCCCTTTACCGTTCCTAAAACGTCTCAAATTCTTGTTCTATGAGACTTATATTTATACATCATTCTTGTTCCTCTCTCCCCAACAACCTGCCTTACTGTTTGAGGAGGTGGCTCCATGTCCCTGTGACCTAGTTAGAAATTATTGTTTTTAAAATACCAAATGCATCCAGAAAAAGTTGATGGAAAAGAATATGACAATAATGCAAACATTTTATAACACTTCACTTTCCTGTGGATGCACTTATTGATAAAAAATATTTGTTGTGTTTATTGGTTTATTATGTATGCCAATCAAAGTGTGGGATGGCAACACTGGAGATTGGGAATCGTTACATTTGCACCCAGAAGCAAGAAGGCGCACTCCCAGACCAGTTACAGCACAAGTTAGATGCAATGTAGCATAGCCCTTTATGTTACTCTGACAGTATCGAAACTTTAACCTCCACAGAGCATGACTTTCCCACTTGCTAAGCTGCCTGTACTCCTGACCTTTCTGAGTGAGACTGAATTAGTACAAATTGTGCCAAATGTTGTGGATTTGTGTCAACTTCAAACTGGATTGACCAGCCAGTCTCATTTGACTTGAGATCCTTAACAAACATTAGAGAGAAAGGAAACTTTCACCCATCTGTGCCTGTTCCACATTTGTAAACCAAATTTTGGAGGTGAAATGATAATATATTGAGCAGAAGTGACAGCAGGTAAGTTCTATCCTCTCGATTGTGCTGTTATGTGGTGTAGGGCAGCTCATGCAGATTGAGCCCCTTTGATAATTTTACTCACACATTCAGTACATTGAATCACTGGACAATGGCTGTACATGCAAAGTCTGTTTACAGCCCAATACTCATGTACCTGGCTATCAGTACATACCCTATTTGAATAACTGACGGGGCCTTGTATTCTCTTTTGTATCCCGTGTTTTTGGAGTCATATTCCAACCTCTAGTGAAAGAGGGAGACACAAAATTGGGTCCCAATGTCCCGTCAATGGTGCTGAATAGCCAATACATCAAGGGTGGGCTTGTAAGCCGTGCAACTTGACCATCTTCTATCCATCTCTTTGGGGAGAAGTCTCCCAAGACAGCTCCAACAGAAATTGGGAAGTCATTGGACAAACTAACATTTACTCTTGGGTCCCATCACTCTTGTGAGGTAGTGTGACATACTGTACAATGTCCTATCCAACATATCAACTCAGTTAGAATACTTGTTCAAACTTTTTGTTTTATGGTATTGTAGATATTTTTGTACCTTGATAGCTTGAACATTTCCGTGGAAGAATGGAGCAAGCAATATTTTTTGTGATAACTTGTTATAATCTGTGAACAATTGTCTGTGATCAGTATTAAGTACTGGACAGTGTAATTCTACCCTCTGCTGCTAATTGTAGTGTTTGTGCACTGCTTGTTTCTAAAGAAGCAGACCAGTATGCCTGTGTTAACCTTGGTAGAAACAGTTCCAATCTGGACCAAAACTTACCCTTTGTTCTTTCCCAACATATTCAAGTCCTATTATAATGTGATATCATTGGAAAACTTCAATTGGTGTTTAATTGGCATTTGAATGGAGCGGCTCTCTGTCAAATTCATCCACTCTCCATTCCTAAAGGAACTTATCCATGTACACGCTGGGAAATTCCTGCTTGTGCTTTCTTCTCAGTGTGGGACCGCTGACGAGGAATTCCTGCTTTTGTTACTACACTTCCTTTACTGCCATTACCTGCACCATTGGCGGGGTGGAGAGGGGGGGTAGTGGGATATTCATGCCTTACCTTTGATTTTTTATGCTTCAATCTGGCAAATTTGTCCTCCAAGAATTGTTAGTTTTATCTAGTCTATATGCAATATTCACTTTTGAATTTGGATCAATCTTTTTGTTGATGTTCAAGTATCAGTTCATTGTAACTGAAGGGGTAGCTCACTAGGAAAGTTTACATGTTACCTAGATTTTGCAGTTGACGAATTAACATTGGCTTCTTGCAATCCAAGACAGTACACTTTGCATACGAGCTGACAGATACAATATGACTTTCACTAGGAGTTATGCACTATTTGTTAGAGAGGTGTATACAATTAGTAATCCTACTGTACCCACCTGAGATTGTTAGACGCCAAGTACTGGTCTTCAAGAATGTAGCTGGTACTTTCATGTCAGTTCAACTGCTACATCAGGCCTACATCATATATCAATTTACTGTACAGAAGTTGACACGAGGTGTACAAATTAGAGGTCAGGAAAATTTCTGATTTTACTTAGTGTGGAATCCTTTGAGTGCATTACAGCCTAGAAACACATTCCCACACAGCTAGAATTCTCTATAGCTATGTACTCAAGCTATAAATCAGTAGGCCAAATGATCTCAGTAGTAGTAACGGCTTGTACTTTTTAATGCAAACAGCTCTTAAGATACAGTAGCTTTGCAAAGTCCTCATGTGTTAGACAGTTCCCATTACATTAGAATATGATTGTTCAATCCTCTTGCAACTTGCAGTGTTTACTTTTGGACAAGTTCAGAGTTAGCTAATGTAGGAATTCAAGCACAGAATTTAGTTGTGATTGTGAAGTGAGGAAGATATTTTTCTTTATAGCATCACTGTTCTGTGTTGGTTCCTGAGCTCAGAGTGTTTGAGTATACCTCTAACTACACATGCTTGTTAAATATTGAACTGAAATTATATTACAATGGTGGAGGAGAAGAGATTTCCTCTGGTCACTGTGTGTTAGCAAGATTGAATAGGTAGAGTTCTTAGATCAGCTGGGGCTCAGTGGTAGCACTCTCACCTCTGAGCCATGAAGGTTGTGGGTTTAAGTCCCAGTCCAGAACCTTGAGTCCATCCTCTAGGCTGATACCCCAGTGCTATACTGTTAGAGGTGCTGTCTTTCAGATGAGATGTTAAACCAAGGCCCAATTTGCCCCTTCCGGTGAATGTTAAAGAGCCCATGACACTATTTGAAGAAAGAACAAGGGAGTTCTCTCCTGTGTCCAGGTCAATATTTATCCCTCAACCAACATCACTAAAACAGATTATCTGGTCATTTTCTCATTACTGTTTGTCGGAGATTGCTATGTGCAAATTGGCTGCCACATTTCCTACATTACTATAGTTCAAAAGTACTTAAGTGGCTGTAAAATGATTTGGGATGTCCTGAGGCCATGAAAGATATTATATAAATGCAAGTCTTTAGATCTTCCTATGTTTAATACTTCCGTAAAAATAGTGAACGTGTGGAACACATTTGTGTTTACCAGTCAGAGGTAATTCTGCTGCCAATTTTACAATGTCGCTAACACACAGTGACCAGAGGAAATGTCCCCTCATACAAAATAGAACGATGATTCCTGCTCACATCAGGTTTAATAAATCTCACCCAAGTTACTAGAACTGGACAATCTTGCCCCCTTTCCCTTCCCAGTCAGAGCATAATGGACCAGACAAGCGTATCATATAAATGTTATGAATTATAGTCTTGTGTTAAATTTCCACTCTATATTTTGAAACAAAATGATTATTCGAATCAATACCAAAATTTCATGGTCACATTTTTTGGAATTTGAATAGCATTGCAGATATTTATGGGCTTAAATTATTGTATGTACTTTCTAACTATTAAATATGGTTTATAATATTGTAAATGATTACTTTTTCATTAATACACGTCACTGTACTGCATATTGATCAAACATTCATGTGGAAAAGGTTCAATGTTTTTATGTACAACTGTATATTTTTGAGCAATGATCAGTAAGGTTAATAAAGCATTTTCTAAAGTAACTTGGTGGTTGTATTTGAATTTTTCTTACTTTTTTTAAGATTCTGCTCCCCTCCCCCTCCCCCAAAGGTGCTGACTTACGCTGGGATACAGTTCCAGTGGCCTGGATAATCCTCAAGAACCTCACCCAAGTGGCCAATACAATTGCTGTTCACATACGAGCTGTTTGATCATGTAAGGCATCACGACTGAACCTAATCCCATCATCACCAGAGGGCGAACAAGAGTCAATTGGACTGTACCCATATGCTCCAGCTAAGATCAATTAACTTCTTGAAGATTGTGAAGGGATTTGGCATAGTTGATCCAAGCAAAAGTTTACTCTATTGAAGGGTTCAAATAAACAGGGGATACAAGTTAAAAATTAACAAGAGGGGAAGTCGGGCAGTCATTTTCACTATGTTAGAAGGAACGGCCATTGAAACAGACAGTATAAATGGATTCCAAAGGCAAGAAGATTCATTTGAAACAGACAGTATAAATGGATTCCAGAGGCTAGTTGATTCATTTCTGAGTCATAAGGGATTAATGCCTATGGTGAGATATCAGGTAGGTTGGGGCTGATCATTGCAAAAGGGATGAACTAATCTGTCCAAATGGCCTTTCCCAATTTCTTATATACTAAGTGCAGACCAGGAATCAATTCTGGGCCTTCCCTATCATGTATGGCTCAGTAACTTGCTCCTGAGATGAAAGGGTTGTCCTATGAAGAGAGGTTGAGTAAAATGGGCCTATACTCTCTGGAGTTTAGAAGAATGAGAAGTGATCTCATTGAAATATATAAGATTCTGAGAGGGCTTAACAGGGTAGACACTGAGAGATTGTTTGCCCTGGCTAGAGAGTCGAGAACAAGGGGGCATAGTCTCAGGATAAGGGGTCGGCCATTCAAGACTGAGATGAGGAGGAATTTCTTCATGCAGAGGGTTGTGAATCTTTGGAATTCTCTATCCCAGGGGGCTGTGGATGCTGAATCATTGAGTATATTCAAGGCTGAGATGGATAGATTTTTGGGCTCTAGGGGAATCAAGGGATACGGGGATCGGGCGGGAAAGTGGAGTTGAGGTCGAAGATCAGCCATGATCTGATTGAATGGCAGAGCAGGCTTGAGGGACTGAATGGCCTACTCCTGCTCCTATTTCTTATATTCTTATGTTCCCATGTAACCCGCCAAGTAGCACATTTAACTCATGAGTTATCACAGAAGCTATTGCTCCATTCTGTTCAATTTCCGTTATATCATGTGCAAACAAGGATGAACAGATTATAGGCCTTTTTTTAAACTTCTAATTTATCAATTACTGTGGTCAATGCACCTTTGATCTTTGCCCTCTTGCTCCCTCTAAGCAGCAATAAGCCAGCCTATATGTATTTCCAACTACCTGCATCACCAGTTTGTTAAAATCAAGTCTTGTTGATCAGTTTCCTACTCCAACTCATTCCTTTCTTAGGATCTCAAATCTGTAGAAATCTTACCTTCCTCAGTCTTACATTACTCCTATGATCTACAGTGCCTAGACACTGTCTCAGATTTAATGGATTGATAAACTGTCAAGCCAAGATTTTTCTTCTTCTCCAAACAAAAAAGAAACAGGCCAGAGATTTGGGAGCATCTTCAACTTGTTGTCGCTACACATAAAAAAAAGGGGAAAAACACCACCTCGGTCCCAGCCCTGATAAGTGTTCCACTGTCACCTCCCCTCATAATCAAGCAAAGGGATTCAGTACCACAGTCATTTCTGTAAATTAAAGCAATTGTTCCATTTTAGCCTAGATACAGAAAGCAAAGCACCACAATAACAGGACAAATCGAAGATCCCCAAAATGAGCTGGTGAGTTTGTTGCGAGAGCAACTTATTTTATGTAGCTCCTTTAACAGTGGGATTTCCAAGGCATTTCACATGCGGAGGTCTGACTAGTGCACAAGTTAGGGGAGGTGTTTAAGGGCATGGCCAGAGACCTGCTATGTTCTGATGTGCCATTTTGTCTGGAATAACTTGGATGTGTCTCTTAAGTATCGCCAACACATGTAATGGTCAACAGCAGGATTTGAGTCGCAAAGCTAGAATCTAATTGAATCTAATCTGTGTGATGCCATCAACCAAAAGAGTGAGCATGAGTGGTTAATGAATGAACAAACTAGCTGTAAATTGTTTATACCCCCATCAGAGGTGGAGGGCCCAATCACTGTTAGATCCTTTATAAGAACAAAGCACTTGTCTCAAACTCTATCAATAATGATAATACATATCAAATGAAAAAAAAGAGGGAACTTAACAACAGGAAAAATAAATAGTTTGAAAATAAATTTCAATCAGACAGTCTCCTACTCTAACTCCTTCTTTCCCAGGACCTCAAACCAGGAAGGAGTAAATTGTCAGCCCACAAGCCGTACATTTTGTTGGGAATGGCCCTTCAAGCTCAGTTGAATAGTACTGCAGCTTCTTGATTAAAATGATGATAAAGTACAGATGAATTAAGCTATTGAACCTATCTATTGTCTACTTCCATAGAAACATATAATCCAACCAATGCTTCAATCGGATTGGTTAAGGGCATACACAGTTGCTTGCCCCATTCACACAGGTCCCAGATGCCCGGGAGAAGGCGTCACGCTGGACTGAGAGTCCCATGAGAGCAATGTGCTGTGTAAAAGCCCATGAAAAGTCTATGGGCAAGTACAAGTCTACGAGTGGTTGGTGCTGTTTGTTCGCCAAACAGAGCAAAATCCAGCCCATTGTCTTATACTCATCAATGAAAGCATTCTTTGGCAGATCAACTTAAAAAAACTTTAATGAATGTTCCTTGAATGATCAACGAGATGAATCCTCAGGTACTTTGTGGTTTCATCTTGTCCAAGTGACAGTTCTTCATTAGATTAGCGACACGGGCAATTTCTATCAGAACAACATGAGGTTTCTTTCTAGATTTAAAATTAATTCATTAGGACTGAGCCATAGAGATACAAGCAAATCATCTGAAAACTGAACTGTACTTCCAGTAACTCCAGTCGTACTCCTTATCATGTGTACACAAGTGTATTGACAACATTATCAATACAAACTATTTTACTGTAACAAATTGTATTTTATGCCTTGTGCTTTGCTACAACTTTGCCAGATATTCTCTTGGGTTTAGTGTCACTGGTCTCTGCTGTAAGTGGACCCCATGTCCCCTACAACAATAACAACTTGCATTTATATAGCGCCTTTAACATAGTGAAACGTCCCCAAGTGCTTCACAGGAGCGTAATCAAACAAAAATTGACACCAAGCCAAAGAAGGAGACATTAGGACAGGTGATCAAAAGCTTGGTCAAGGAGGTAGGTTTTAAAGAGCGTATTAAAGAAGCAGAGAGGTGGCGAGGCGGAGAGGTTTAGGAGGGGAATTCCAGAACTGTGGGCCTAGACAGCTGAAGGCACGGCCGCCATTGGTGGGACAAAGGGAGTGGGGAATGCACAAGAGAGCAGAGTTGAAGGAGCACAGAGTTCTTGGAGGATTGTAGGGATGGAGGAGGTTACAGAGATAGGGAAGGCTGAGGCCATGGAGGGATTTTAACATGAGGATGAGAATTTTAGAATCGAGGCGTTGGTGGACCAGTAGCCAAAGTAGGTCAACGAGCTCAGGAGTGATGGGTGAACGGGATTTGGTGCAAGTTAGGATAGGGGCAGCAGATATTTGGATAAGCTTAAGTTTAAGTAGGGTGGAGGATGGAAGGCCAGCCAGGACAGCATTGGAATAGTCGAGACTGGACGTAGCAAAAGCATGAATAATGGTTTCCGCAGGAGATGGGCTGAAGCAGGGACAGAGACGGGCAATATTACAGGGGTGTAAGTAGGCGATCTTTGTGATGTAGGGGATATGGGGTCGGAAGCTCAGCTCAGGGTCAAATAGGGCGCCAAAGTTGTGAATAGTCTGGCTCAGCCTGATAAAGTGGCCAGGGAGGGGGATGGAATTGGTGGTGAGGGAATGGAGTTTTTGGGGGTGGGGGGTGGGGGGTGTGGCTGACGTCAATGGCTTTGGTCTTCTCAATGTTTAATTGATCAGGAATTTACTGCCCAACATCTAGTTATTCAATAACATGACCTAGGGGTTGGGGCAATGAAGATCCCCACTGTGCGAATTGGATACTGTAATCTCGCATGTGCCCTATATAGGTTTCGAATTGATGAGCACTCTAGGTGAGATGAAGCCAAATGTAAATCAACATGACGTGATCATGACGCATTAAAAATACTGATGGCCACTGAGGGAAATTATGATTTACAATAGTGTACTGTAGGAGATAAGATATTTTAAACTAGTCTGGGTTCATGTTCAGCTGAAGCTGGCTACTGGCTCAGCCCTTGAATGCCAGCACTTGTACATTGCGGATCAATATCCTTTTCATCTTTGTTTGTCAGGTTGGAGCTGACATTCACTCTGTAATCCAACAGCAGCCAAGTACACAGCAGTAGTCTTGTCAGGGATGGATTGAGGAAATGTATGTCAGTGCAGGTTTGCCATCCAGGGAATAAAAGGATGTCGAGCACCGCTGTGTGAGCGCAGTCACTATGCGATCCCATGGCTGACGTGCGCAGACTATGAATCAGACCCTCAGCCTGAAGCATTGCCTCTCTCCAGGGTTGCAGCACAGTGCTATAAATCAGGATTCCTTCTAACAGGTTCTGAGGATTCTTTATACAATGTACCTTAATAAAAGATGGAAGAACTTTGCATTGACACATTTCCCTGTAGAATCTCTCTCCTTGGGTGTATAAAGTTCAAAGAGGATTGCTTTATTAATCTGTCATTTCAAGCCAACAGCAGTTCAATTAATGTTTTCTCTTTCACTGTATATAGAAGAATGTATACTCATAGATGTCTAATGTTGAATTTAAATGGTCGATGGTGTAAAGTTTAAACTCGGAGTTTAAGCTTTTGGCTATAATCAGGGACCCATCAAAAAGAATAAATACTTAAGAGGCTGACAGATGGAATTTAAGGGGGGGGGATGTCTGCAGGTGTTCTCCTGCTCAGCCACCGTAATTTTAGAAGACCCATGAAAATCCCGGAGAAGCAGGGTAAACACTATTTATGCCATTTCTCTGGGGATTCCACAACTCTTCCGTCGAAGTTACGGTGGACAAGCGGGAGAATAGAAACATAGAAAATAGGAGCAAGAGTAGGCCATTCGGCCCTTCGGGCCTGCTCTGCCATTCAAAATGATCATGGCTGATCGTCTGACTCAGTACCCTGTTCCCGCTTTTTCCCCATATCCCTTGATCTCTTTAGCATTAAGAGATATATCTATCTCCTTCTTGAATACATCTAATGACTTGGCCTCCACTGCCTTCTGTGGTAGTGAATTCCACAGTTTCACCACCCTCTGAGTGAAGAAATTTCTCCTCATCTCGGTTCTAAATGGCATACCCCGTATCCTGAGACTGTGACCCCTGGCTCTGGACTCCCCAGCCATCAGGAATATCCTCCCTGCGTCCAGTCTGTCTAGTCCTGTTAGAATTTTATATGTTTCGATGAGATCACCTCATTCTTCTAAACTCTAGTGAATATAGGCCTAGTCGACCCAATCTCTCCTCATACGTCAGTCCTGCCATCTCAGGAATCAGTCTGGTAAAAATCCGTTGCACTCCCTCCATGGCAAGGACATCCTTCCTCAGATAAGGAGACCAAAACTGCACACAATACTCCAGATGTGGTCTCACCAAGGTCCTGTATAACTGCAGTAAGACATCCCTGCTCCTGTACTCAAATCCTCTTGCAATGAAGGCCAACATACCATTCGCCTTCCTAACTGCTTGCTGCACGTGAATGCTCGCTTTCAGCGACTGGTGTACAAGGACACCCAGGTCTCGTTGCACCTCCCCTTTTCCCAATCTATCTCCATTCAGATAATAATCTGCCTTTCTGTTTTTACAACCAAAGTGCATAACCTCACATTTATCAACATTATACTGCATCTGCCATGTTCTTGCTCACTCACCCAACTTGTCTAAATCACATTGGAGTCTCTTTGTATCCTCCTCACAGCTCACATTCCACCCCAGCTTTGGAAATGTTACATTTAGTTCCCTCATCCAAATCATTGATATATATTGTGACTAGCTGGGGCCCAGGCACTGATCCCTGCGTTACCCCACTAGTCACTGCCTGCCACCAGGCAGGTCTGTCAACCAATTCTCAATCCATGCCAGTATATTCCCCCCAATCCCATGTGCTTTAATTTTGCACACTAACCTTTTGGGCTCTATTTTCGCACCTGTGATCGGGTGCATTCGTGGCGGGGGGGCTGCGAAAATCCGGGATTCCCGGGGCAGGTCCGGAGCCCGGCTCCAACTCACCCCATTTCCGGGTTCCCCAGTGACGCGCTCACATGCGTGCGCAGTCCCCGCATGTGGGACTCCCGCCGGCAATTAAAGCTGGCGGGGTGCCACTTAAAGTACTTTAACAGGTACTTCAGGTTGTTTACAGACCTGATTGACCTGATATTTTAGGAGGGATCGGATTTTGCAATTAACTGAGACTGTTTCCTGTACTGGGGGAAACACTCCCAGTTGAAATGGACGTATTGCAGCCATCAGCCTGTGGCAGCTGCAAAGATCCATTTGACAGGTGGGGGGGAGACCCTCACTCATTGCAGGAGGCCACTCTGTCACTTTGGACAAAGATTGGCCTCCACCACCCTCCTCCTAACAATCAAATGCATAAACTTGCACACTTACCCCGTTGTCCAGACACGTTTACCTACCTTGCGGACCCCCTCAGATGTACATCTTCCGGATGGGAGCCGCCGTAGCTGCAGTCATGACCTCCTCGGAGGGTGAACAGCATCACCAGCCTCGCCGGCCACGCCGTCCACCTCTGACATGTGGAGCTCCACAACACAGTGCTGTGACACATCCACCTGCACAGCAGGAGGGAGGGCAACCGCAGAGAGAGATGCGTCGCAGGGGACACTACCCTCGCCACAGGGTCCACAGACCGAGGCTCAGCTTCCGTGGACATGTAGTCGTGGACATCTGCAGCCTCCTTCATGCCGAGCCGCTCCTGGCTGGCCCGAGCACCATCTTCTTACCTGTCGCTGTCAAAGTCACCACTGCCCTCAACGACCTCTCCTCCGCATCCTTCCAGGGTGCCACTGGGGACATCACCGACGTCTCTCAGTCATCTGCACAAAAGAGCCCTGTAAATACACCTACACCCACTCTGCAGTGACACAATGGGTGGTATCAGTTGTGGGTCTTCATAGTGATCCTCAGGAAAGGGCATTATTGCACAAACCAGACAAGATTCACAAAGACATGGCAGTAGTGGTGACAATATAATATGTTATGTGAGTTGATCAGAAATTAAATATAGGTAAACACCATGAAAAACCCTCAAACACCCTTGTGCATCCCCTTCATGCTCACGACACGTTTGCCTTACGCTGCCCACTGCACATATGTGATGCATGCCCTGTGGCTGCAGCACAGGTAGTGGCAGGTTGAGTGAGGCTGACTGTGAAAGAGATGCATGAGAGGGTGAGTATGAGATAGAACCATGAGATTGTGTAAGGATTGGGTTGAGTGGTAGTGGCGGGATGAGTACTGGCAAGATGAGTAAGTGCAGGTAAGATGAGGATGAGGTTTGAGTGGGTATGAGGGGTGATGTGACAGAGTAGTGTTGGCAGTGCAGAAGGAGATGTGGGGTGGGGGCGGTGATGTGGCAGACGGAGTGTAGGGGAATGAGTAAGTGTACTCACTTTGGCTGACCTACTGAGGTCATTGCAGCGCCTCCTGCACTGTATGCAGGTGGGCAAAATGTTGGTGGTGCAGGTGACCTCCTCTGCCACCTCGTGCCAGGTCTTCTTGGTGGCAGAGGCAGGCCATTCCTCCCGCCCGCCAGAGGGAAGATCTCTGTCCTCCCCCTCCTCCTCGCCCCATCCAATGATACCTGGAGTGAGGCATCATTAAACCTGGGAGTAGCCTGCCCCCTGGGCTGCTCCATGCTGTAATTTTTCCTATTTCTTGCAGCATCAGTCAGTGGAGGACTGCCCCTTTAAATAGAGCTCCTCCAGCTGACAGACTTTGCTGCGCATGCGCAATCCGCCCGCCGCGCAGATCAGCAGTGGGGAACCCGAAAGCACAGGTAAGTGGCTCCAATTATCCTGTAATTGCATGCGGAGCACCCCGATTTCACTGGGCGCGTTATCCACACGCCCAGTCGACCCCCCGCTGAGAACCCGCATCCCTGCTAATATCGAGCCCCTTGTGTGGGACCTTATCAAAAGCCTTCTGAAAATCCAAGTACACCACATCCACTCGTTCTCTCCTGTCTATTCTGCTAGTTACATCCTCAAAAAACTCCAGTAGATTTGTTAAGCATAATTTCCCTTTCATAAACCCATGCTGACTTTGTCCAATCCCGTTAATGCCTTGCAAGTGTTCTGTTATCACATCTTTTATAATAGACTCTAGCATTTTCCCCAGTACTGATGTTAGGCGACCTGTTCTGTAATTCCCTGTTTTTTCTCTCCCTCCTTTTTTAAATAGTGGAGTTACATTTGCCACCTTCCAATCTGTAGGAGCTGTTCCAGAGTCTATAGAATTTTGGAAGATGATCACCAATGCATCCAGGGCCACTTCCTTTAGTACTCTGGGATGTAGATTATCAGGCCCTGGAGATTTGTCAGCCTTTAGCCCCATTAAATTCCCTAGCACTATTTTTTTTTACTAATACTGGTTTCCTTCAGTTCCTCCCTCTCACTAGACCCTTGGTTCCCTAACATTTCTGCGAGGTTATTTGCATCCTCCTTTGTGAAGACAGAACCAAAGTATGTGTTTAATCGTTCTGCCATTTCTTTGTTCCCCATTATAATTTCCCCCATTTCTGACTGTAAGGGACCTACATTTGTCTTCACTAATCTTTTTCTCTTGACATATTTATAGAAGCTTCTACAGTCAGTTTTTATGTTCCCTGCTAGTTTACTCTCTGCACGGAAATTCACCCCCGATGTGTCAGTGGACAATTACTGTGTGTTTTACTGTGAGAAAAGTTTGCCCGGAAACATTTTGAAAATTAAGTTAATTTGCATAGTGGGGAAGCGTTTGATTTTTAATATAGCGTGCAGTCGGTAAGTTTCCGCACAAGAGACTGTTAGCTAAACTGAAAGTACACGGAATTGGAGGCAATCTATTGACATGGGTAGAAAATTGGTTGGGAGGTACGAGACAGAGAGTAGGGATAATGCATATGTACTCAAATTGGCAGGATGTGACTAGTGGTGTCCCCCAGGGATCTGTACTGGGGCCTCAGCTTTTCACTGTATTTATAAATGACTTAGATCAAGAAATAGAGAGCTGTATATCCAAGTTGGCAGACGACACTAAGTTAGGTGGCACAGTAAGTAGTGTAGATGGGAGCAGAAAGTTGCAAAGGGTCATTGATGGATTAAGTGAGTGGGCAAAACTGTGGCAAGTGGAGATCTGTGTGGGGACATGTGAGGTCATCTACTTGGGACCCAAGAAAGATAGATCAGAGTATTTTCTAAATGGTGAGACACTAGGAACTGTGGATGAGCAGTGAGATTTAGGGGTTCATTATGAAGACAGTTGCATAGACTCGGTTTGTGTTCCCTTGAGTATAGAAGATTAAGGGGTGATCTAATTGAGGTGCTTAAGATGATTAAAGGATTTGATAGGGTTGATAGAGAGAAGTTACTTCTTCTGGTGGGAGAATCCAGACAAGGGGGAAATAATCTTAAAGTTAGAGCTAGGCTGTTCAGGAGTGATGTCAGGAAGCACTTCTGCACACAAAGCATAGTGGAAATCTGGAACTCTCTTCCCCAAAAAGATGTCGAGATTAGGTCAATTACAAATGTCAAACTGAGATTGATAGATTTTTGTTAGTTAGGAATATTAAGAGATATGGAACTAAGGCGGGTAGACCGAGTTAAAATACAGATCAGCTATGATCTAATTGAATGGTGGAACAGGCTCGAGGGGCAGAATGGCCTACTCCTGTTCCTATGCTCAGTTGAGCTGCTGTGGAGATGGAAGGGCTGAGAATGTCCAGTGAGAAAATGTAATTGCCTGTCACTCCAAAATGTGAAAAAAGCTCTAAGTAAAGTAAATAAAAATGAAAATTTCAAGCGTTCTGGAGCTTACATCATCAGCATTTACATCATCCCCCAGACTGGCTTCAGTATTGTCAATGTTGGGCTGAAGAAGTTTTAACTTGTCCAGCACTTGACGTCAAGCAACTGGATCGTATAGCAACAGCTCTGGAATCAATGGTGGTGGCAGGGAGGTCGATTTGCATATTGTCACCACAGATGTGGAAGCTGACTCTGGCGATTACATTTGATGTCACCGAGGAGCAGCATATAAACGCTAACTGGGAAAAGACCAAGAATGGACCCTGGGTCACACCCTGAGGTGACTATGTGGGCAATGGAGGGGGGTGGGGGAAGCACTTGAAATGTAGTTACTGCATTGAGACAGATAGGAATGGGACTACGAGAGAGCAGTGTCATGGAGATGGACCTCAGAGGAAAGGTGGTGGAGGAGAATAGAGTGAGTCAAAAGGTGACAGAGACCTCAAGGAGGAATATCATGGCCGCTGTTACACAGGATATGGTTCAGGTGCATGTTAAAGTCCCTATGGCATTATTTGAATTAGAGCAGGGAGTTCTGCTGGTGTCCTGGCCAACATTCACCCCTCAATCAAAACAAAAATAAGATTAGTCATTGATGTCCTTGTTGTTTGTGACTGGCTACTGCATTCATCTGCATAATCATCCACATCAAAGTGATTCATTTGATGTGAAACACTGACGTGTTTTCTGAGATGTGATAAGGTGCTGTATAAATGCAAGTCTTTCCTTCCCCTCCAAAAAGCTGAGAGATAAATAGGCAGAAAGATTTAAAATGAAAATCACCCAGTCATATAGTTAATTTGCTTTCAACTCTTCAAGGCAGCTGCTATCATAGATGGATGCAGCTGGCATTGAGCCATGCAAAGAAATGTCCACGTGACTCTAGCAGGAGAACTTCTGCCCGTTATTTGCCAGCTAACAGGAAGGGAGTATTCGGAGGAATATCTATTCTGCCATTTACCAATGTAATAACATATATTGGCCATAGATCTTCCTGGTATTCTACTGTGCGAATTCTTGATAACATCATCATCTTTAATCCTTCAATGTGAATATCATCATGCATCAGTGGAGCACATAAATTACATTTGACTTCAAGGTAATCATCTGATCACAGGGATTATAAACTGCTCAATCTTTGCTCTCTAACTTCTCTCAGGTATCCATTTCTCTTGATTTAACACTTTTTGGCCAGTTTCTCCATCCCTATTAAAGTTGGATAGAATACTACCAGATCTCTTGCGGTGTTGCTCATTTTAAGTCAAATTTTACACTGTTGTCTAAGGACAAGAGCTTTGTACTGTATGACCCAGACTGTTATTATTCTGCTGCGAAGGTGTAGTTATGTTCCTTTAAGGCTAGATTGTCTAATTCCTGTTATATAAACACTAGGTGAGATCAGCATTCAACTGCTGTCCAGCCTGCAGGCTTTTCTCCCTCTTTTTAAAAAAAAACTGCGATTGGTAAAGTCATTTAGGGATTGTGGATATTCTGGAACCTGTGCTAATCAAGTTATTCTTAACTACAAGGGGGACACTGTACATTCCAATTGACTGGTTTTGTTTCTTTAGGCTATTTTTAAACATGACACAGACATTTGCAGTGAGACTTGAAATGTGTTAGACCAGAAATGTGCGCATAAAAGTACGTGTGACAGGAGTGTTATATCATTTAATGCACAATATATTGTTCTCCTTTTATATTATAGATATAATACCACTTTATTACATTAAAGAAAGAAAGACTTGCATTTATATAGCGCCTTTCACAACCTCAGAATGTCCCAAAGCACTTTACAGCCAATTAAGTACTTTTTGAAGTGTAAGTCACTGTTTAAATGTAGGAAACGCAGCAGCCAATTTGTGCACAGGAAGGTCCTAGAAACAGCAATGTGATAATGACTAGGTAATCTGTTTTTTGAGTGTTGGATATATAGTATATCATATCTATTGTATTATGGATGTTTCGCTGTACTTTTGCTGGTACAGAACTTCAGAGAAACATAAACATTTTGTATTGTCAATATATGCTTCAAAAATAACTGCAGTACAAGGAGTGCAACTGGTATTGCTGGGCTTGTAAGTGTCACTGCTATCAGCAGCACCATCAACAGGTAATCAGTGGAACAGCAGTCCAAATCATTCCACTGGAATGGTGTTTGTGCTCGCATTGCAATAATTCCATAAATGAGAAAGAGAAAATAAAGGATGGGAAAGTCAATTGTACTCTTCCTGAAAGGGGACTAGAAAGTCAGTGAAAGTAATAATACATAGAACAAGCATATATTTTTTACCAAATCCAAACGAACTCACTGAAGGCAGAATTGGGCAGTCGGTGGACAAATGCCAGATTATTTTCACTACTGAGAATGTCAAATCAATGACGCTGTTGAGTAAGATTGACAGTGATACTGCTCACCCACTCTAAGTGGGTGGCAAGCTCCCTTCAATTAGACATTCAGCGCCTTGGGGTAATAATTGGGGCAACGACAGCCAGAAAACTAGTGGAGGAGTGGGAATCATCAAGAAACTTTGGTCCACCATCAATAGCATCAGTGTTCTGTAAAGCCTATTGCATTGCTGTTTGGCAGAATGCGGAGAAAACTCACACGTTGCTTCTCAATGCAGTCCAGACCCATACATCCAATGACCTATGTGGGAATGGCCTGCCCATGCCAGAGACTATCCTATAGAGCAGAGGTGTCCAAACTTCAGCTCCCAAGACCAGCAACTGAAGCCTATTATGCTTTCATGTATTATTTAATGGTTCATCCCATTTGAATTTTGGTGGGTGGAGGTTTGGAAAGGTCTGTTCTGGGTGCTGTTGCCTCATTGTTGAAAAAATACTAAATAGAAACACCATGTTATGTTGCTGATATATTAGTATCAGCAATATAAGAGATGTGGAAATTAACAGCAACATGGATTTAAACTTTATATGTAGTCCCCAAACCCACAATCATAGAATCATAGAATCATAGAAAGATTACAGCACGGAAGGAGGCCATTCAGCCCATCAAGTCCGCGCCGGCTCTATGCAAGAGCAATCCAGCTAGTCCCACTCCCCCGCCCTTTCCCCATAGCCCTGCAAACTTTTTCCTTTCAAGTACTTATCCAGTACCCTTTTAAAAGCCATGATTGAATCTACCTCTACCACCCTTTCGGGCAGTTCATTCCAGATCATAACCACAAATACAAGAAGCTTGGATGTGCTTACTATACAGCACTGGATAGATCCGAGAGTGCTGGCAGTCCCCTCATAGATTATGGTTGGAGCAAAACAATAGAGTTGCCAGCACTGAAGACGGACCTTCACGTTCCACCTCAACATTATATCAGTCAAAAAGTCCTGCACAGTGGACCATTGGCCTATCCTGCCATAGAACTCCCTGGCAGATGGTGTCACTTGCTAGAACTCTGTATCTTGTATGCAGAAAATCAAAAACATTGTTAATCATCATTTCTAAACCAGGGTTTTTAGAGTTTGCATTAAACTGGGGGAAAACTTTGGCACCCAGTAATATTTTCCAAAAGTCTTGCTAGGGTCAAATGCAAGAAATGCTACTCTTGATACAGTTGCTCTTATTTGCAATCTGTTGTTAAACCACTCAAATGCTAATAAGAGAATCAGAGCTGTAAGTTCACAAAATAGGTTTGAATAAAGAAAGCTTTTCCACCAATGTGATCTAATCCTTCCAGAATGCCATCCCATCTGCTTTTTCATTGCAGCAACTGACGGGTTCTTAAATAAATCCAATAAACTGGCCTCAACCACCTTTCCTGACAGATACTACCTTGCAATGTTCACTAATACAAGTTCACCTAAGACATAGACAGGCTGGTGGAATGGGTGGACACAGAGAAGTGCGAAATGATACATTTTGCTAGGAAGAACGAGGAGAGGCAATATAAACTAAAGGATACAATTCTAAAGGGGGTGCAGGAACAGAGAGACCTGGGGGTATATGTGTACAAATCGCTGAAGGTGGCAGGGCAGGTTGAGAAAGCGGTTAAAAAAGCGTATGGGATCCTGGGCTTTATAAATAGATGGTAGCCATGATGTGGAGATGCCGGTGATGGACTGGGGTTGACAATTGTAAACAATTTTACAACACCAAGTTATAGTCCAGCAATTTTATTTTAAATTCACAAGCTTTCGGAGGCTTCCTCCTTCCTCAGGTGAACGATTCACCTGAGGAAGGAGGAAGCCTCCGAAAGCTTGTGAATTTAAAATAAAATTGCTGGACTATAACTTGGTGTTGTAAAATTGTTTACAATTTATAAATAGAGGCATAGAGTACAAAAGCAAAGAAGTTATGATGAACCTTTATAAAACACTGGTTCAGCCACAATTGGAGTATTGTGTCCAGTTCTGGGCACTGTCCTTTAGGAAGGATGTGAAGGCCTTAGAGAGAGTGCAGATAAGATTTACTAGAATGGTTCCAGGGATGAGGGACTTCAGTTACATGGATAGACTGGAGAAGCTGGGCTTGTTCTCCTTAGAGCAGAGAAGGTTGAGAGGAGATTTGGTAGAGGTGTTCAAAATCATGAGGGGGTCTAGACAGAGTAGATAGAGAGAAGTTTTCCCATTGGAAGAAGGGTCGAGAACCAGAGGACACAGATTTAAGGTAATTGGCAAAAGAACCAAAGGTGACATGAGGAAAAACTTTCTTACTCAGCGAGTGGTTATGATCTGGAATGCACTGCCCGAAGGGATGGTGGAGGCAGATTCAATTGTGGCTTTCAAAAGGGAATTGGATAAATACTTGAAGGAAAAAAAATTGCAGGGCTATGTGGAAAGAGCGGGGGAGTGGGACTAGCTGGATTGCTCGTGCAGAAAGCCAGCATGGACTCGATGGCCTGAATGGCCTCCTTCTGTGCTGTAACTATTCTATGATTCTATGATTCTAATACGATAACATGGCTAGAAAATACAAAAGTCTTATTCATTTCAGAAAATACCACAAATGACAACAATCTTCTGAATGTACTTTCCAACAATTAACAATGCTAATCTGTACAATGTCAGGAAATCAAGGGCACACTGGCTGACTGAAGGTCGAGGCATAAGATAAATGGTTCAATCAACCTTTTCATTTCCTTGCGACAACAATAATAAGCAAAATTTAAAAAAAACCTGCAAACGCTGGAAATCTGAACCAAACAGAAAACGATGAAAACACTCAGCAGAGACAGGTTATTGTGTCAAGCAAGGCCCTTCGTCATAATGGTTTCAAAGAGGATTCTGCCCAAAATCCTAACTTGCCTCTTGCCTCTACAGACCCTGACTGACCTGCTGCGTATTTTCAGCATTTCCTGTTTTTGTCACTATATTTCTACCTGTTTATGCTTCTGTACACTTTGATGATATTTTTATGAAATGCTTTCTACCGGTGATGTGGAATGAGTGGAGCAACAATTAGTGTTTAACAGATTTTTGATAATCCTCATTATACTGTAGAAAAACCGTCCAATACCCCATTTAATAAAAACTGTCTGAAAATAGGGTCAAGAGTATTCATGTAGGGGTTGTGCTAGAATGAGAAATAAGATTCCAATCCTATCTAAAGTTTTAATCGAGCAGTTGCCCCAGCCCAACTTTGATCTGTCATGGAAACCTCAAATTAATCTGCAGGATCGGCTGGGAGGCAAATCAGAAGTGTGATTATCCACAGGGTGTGATTGCATTTTAATTTCAATCATTTATAAGGAACAGATCCAGGGACAGGAGATGCTTCTCCCTCTCAAATGGCAATCAGTACTCGGGAGCTAAAGCAGAGTGTCAGAGGGAGGTGACATCCCTTAATTTAAACCACCATTCTGACGGGAAGCAAAGTATGAAATGTAAGGACAGAAAATAATGTATTCCCAAGGTTTGAGACTGCACACAATTTGATTGAGGTGAAGCTGTATATCTTGGCCAGCCTGAGTATTGTAAGATTCGTGTAATAATTCAATGATGTCTGCTTTGTGTAGTTATCCCTGGTCTGAAAGCATTTACCTACATCTAGTGGAATGAAGTGGAATTGCTTCGGGGAGGAGAACGTCCAGCTTCAGTTATTTAACCAAGTGTTAGATCTTGAGGTATATTATAAACTCACTGATCCCTTATTCAAAGTTATTTCGTGGATCGAATATGGGCTAATTTTGTTTTTTATTTTCTCTTGTGTGCTTTATATAAAATTAAATCAACTCATGGTTACTATTTGTGCAAAACAACATTGGCATCTACCCAACAATGTGGAAAATTGCCCAGGTATGTCCTGTCCACAAAAAGCAGAACAAATCCAATCCGGCCAATTACCGCCCCATCAGTCTACTCTCAATCATCAGCAAAGTGATGGAAGGTGTCGTCGACAGTGCTATCAAGCGGCACTTACTCACCAATAACCTGCTCACCGATGCTCAGTTTGGGTTCCGCCAGGACCACTCGGCTCCAGACCTCATTACAGCCTTGGTCCAAACATGGACAAAAGAGCTGAATTCCAGAGGTGAGGTGAGAGTGACTGCCCTTGACATCAAGGCAGCATTTGACCGAGTGTGGCACCAAGGAGCCCTAGTAAAATTGAAGTCAATGGGAATCAGGGGGAAAACTCTCCAGTGGCTGGAGTCATACCTAGCACAAAGGAAAATGGTAGTAGTTGTTGGAGGCCAATCATCTCAGCCTCAGGATATCGCTGCAGGAGTTCCTCAGGGCAGTGTCCTCGGCCCAACCATCTTCAGCTGCTTCATCAATGACCTTCCTTCCATCATAAGGTCAGAAATGGGGATGTTCGCTGATGACTGCACAGTGTTCAGTTCCATTCGCAACCCGTCAAATAATGAAGCAGTCCAAGCCCGCATGCAGCAAGACCTGGACAACATCCAGGCTTGGGCTCATAAGTGGCAAGTAACATTCGCGCCAGATAAGTGCCAGGCAATGACCATCTCCAACAAGAGAGAGTCTAACCACCTCCCCTTGACATTCAACAGCATTACCGTTGCCGAATCCCCCATCATCAACATCCTGGGGGGTCACCATTGATCAGAAACTTAACTGGACCAGCCATATAAATACTGTGGCTACGAGAGCAGGTCAGAGGCTGGGTATTCTGCGGTGAGTGACTCACCTCCTGACTCCCCAAAGCCTTTCCACCATCTACAAGGCACAAGTCAGGAGTGTGATGGAATACTCTCCACTTGCTTGGATGAGTGCAGCTCCAACAACACTCAAGAAGCTCGACACCATCCAAGATAAAGCAGCCCGCTTGATTGGAACCCCATCCACCACCCTAAACATTCACTCCCTTCACCACCGGCGCACTGTGGCTGCAGTGTGTACCATCTACAGGATGCACTGCAGCAACTCGCCAAGGCTTCTTCGACAGCACCTCCCAAACCCGCGACCTCTATCACCTAGAAGGACAAGGGCAGCAGGCACATGGGAACACCACTGCCTGCATGATCCCCTTCAAGTCACACACCATCCCGACTTGGAAATATATCGCCGTTCCTTCATTGTCGCTGGGTCAAAATCCTGGAACTCCCTTCCTAACAGCACTGTGGGAGAACCGTCACCACACGGACTGCAGCGGTTCAAGAAGGCGGCTCACCACCACCTTCTCGAGGGCAATTAGGGATGGGCAATAAATGCTGGCCTCACCAGCGATGCCCACATCCCATGAACGAATAAAAAAAAACAAAGGATTGCTTCCTTAAAATAGGACCAGACAAGCAAACAGTGTCATTATTTTCAACACCTGGGTTGTTTTCCAAAATGATATAAAACTGATGGCAAATAAGACAATTTCACCAATACTGTCTGTCATAGAGTGATAGGAATTGGGAGTCATCTCTACTGGCCACATGTTGAGTTACCAGGTTACCGAAACCAGCTGGGCCCATCTCATCAGAGAGAGAGGGAAGGGTCAGAGAGACTTGTCACCTGCCATCACACCTGAGGAAGATGCTTGTCACAGGAAAGGAAAAGAGAGAAAATTAATGCTAAAAAAATACCATTAAGAAAAAGCAAAACTAAAAAAACAAAAGTAATAAAGTTGTTATTTCAGTCACTGCCGCTAAAAAGAAAAAGAAGGACTTGTATTTATATAGTGCCTTTCACGGCCTCAGGACGTCCCAAAGTGTTTTACAGCCAATTAAGTACTTTTTGAAGTGTAATCACTGTTGTAATGTAGGAAATGCAGCAACCAATTTGAGCATAGCAAGGATGCATTGGTTTTGATCTTCCAGAATTCCCTAGATTTTGGAACAGTCCCTGTGAATTGGAAGGTAGCAAAAGAAAGGAGGGAGAGAGAAAACAGTGGACAACAGACCAGTTAGCCTGACGTCAGTAATAGAGAAAATGCTAGAATCTATTATTAAGGACGTAGTAACAGGGCACTTAGAAAATCATAATATGATTAGGCAGAGTCAACATGGTTTTATGAAAGGGAAATCATGTTTGACAAACCTATTAGAGTTTTTTGAGGGTGTAACTAGCAGGGTAGATAAAGGGGAACCAGTGGATGTAGTATATTTAGATTTTCAAAAGGCATTCGATAAGGTGCCACACAAGAGGTTGTTACACAAGATTAGGGTTCATGAGACTGTGGGTAAGATATTAGCGTGGATTGAGGATTGGCTAACAGACAGAAAACAGAGAGTAGAAATAAACAGGTCATTTTCAGGTTGGCAGGTTGTAACTAGTGGGGTGCCGCAAGGATCGGTGCTTGGGCCTCAGCTATTTACAATCTATATTAATGACTTAGATGAGGGGACCGAGCATAATATATCCAAGTTGGCTGACGATACAAAGCTAGGTGGGAAAGTAGGAGGACGTAAAGAGGCTGCAAATGGATATAGACAGGTTAGGTCAGCGGGCAAGAAGGTGGCAGATGGAGTATAATGTGGGGAAATGTGAAATTATCCACTTTGGTACAAAGAATAGAAAATATGATTAAAAAGGTGAGAGACTAAGAAATGTTGGCAGTCAAAGGGATTTGGGTGTCCTTGTATGTGAATCACAGAAAGTTAATGTGCAGATACAGCAAGCAATTAGGAAGGCAAATGGTATGTTAGTCTTTATTGCAAGAGGGTTGGAGTATAAGAGTAAGAGGGTCTTGCTGAAATTATATAGGGCTCTGGTGAGACCACACCTGGAGTACTGTGTACAGTTTTGGCCTCCTTACCTAAGCGGGTGCAACAAAGGTTCACTAGATTGATTCCTGGGATGAGAGGGTTGTCCTATGAGGAGAGATTGAGCAGAATGGGCCTATACTCTCTGGAGTTTAGAAAAATGAGAGGTGATCTAATTGAAATGTATAAAATTCTTAGAGGGCTTGACAGGGTAGATGCTGAGAGGCTGTTTCCTCTGGCTGGAGAGTCTAGAACTAAGGGTCATGGTCTCAAGATAAGAGGTCAGCCTTTTAGGCCTGAGCTGAGAAAAAATTTCTTCACTCAGAGGGATGTATATTTTTGGAATTCTCTACCTTAGAGGGCTGTGGATGCTCAGTCATTGAGTATCTTCATGACTGAGATCGATGAATATTTGGAAACTAAGGGAATCAAGGGAAATGGGGTTAGGGTGGGAAAGTGGAGTTGAGGTCAAAGATCAGCCATGATCTTATTGAATGGCCGAGCAGGCTCAAGGGGCCATATGCCCACTCCTGCTCCTATTTCTTATGTTCTTAATTCCACAAGAGCAATGTTGTAATGACCAGATGTTCTGTTTTAATAGTGTTGGTTCAGGGATATCTTTTGTTCAGGACATCTAGGGGATAAAAAACTGTTCCACATTGAAGAATCAATTGAATTGGCAACTGGAGAATTTGGGAGAGTAGAGTGGCAAAATTATTGCCTTTAAAAAAAATTATGATTCCCCCCTCAAGAATCGCAATAAAACGACCCAAAAAACCCAGATTAGATACATTTCTAGTGGAATACCCCCTCCCCAATGTACATTAGGGCACTGTGGAAAAACTAATGGAGCAGACTTGGTGGGCTGTATGGCCATAAATGGCCATTTCTTACTCTGGACTTGCATTCTTACAAGAAGAACTCTAAAGCTGAACCTAGAGAAATGAATGATCTGGTCTCAATTCTTGGCCCTGTGCGGACAGCAAATACCAACATCAGCAAAGCCCCTACTCCATTTAATTGCAAAACTAAAGCCAGAAAGGCTCACAGCAGCTCAAGAACAAGGGGGCATAACCTTAAAATTAGAGCTAGGCCGTTCAGGGGTGATGTCAGGAAGCACTTCTTCACACAAAGGGTAGTGGAAATTCTAGGTTGCTGAGGGAAGTAAGGGTGGATATTGTGGAGGTACTGGCCATAATCTTCCAAACATCCGTAGATAGGGGGTGGTGCCAGAGGACTGGAGAATTGTAAATGTTACACCCTTGTTCAAAAAAGGGTGTGAGGATAAACCCAGCAACTATAGGCCAGTCAGTTTAACCTCAGTGGTGGGGAAACTTTTAGAAACAATAATCCAGGACAGAATTAATAGTCACTTGGACGAGGGTGGATTGATTAGGGAAAGCCAGCACGGATTTGTTAAAGGCATATCGAGTTTAACTAACCTGATAGAATTTTTTGATGAGGTAACAGAGAGGGTAGATGAGGGCAATGCAGTTGGTGTGGTGTATATGGACTTTCAAAAGGTGTTTGATAAAGTGCCGCACAGTAGGCTTATCATCAAGATTGCAGCCCATATAATAAAGGGGGCAGTAGCAACATGGATACACAATTGGCTAAGGGATAGGAAACAGAGAGTAGTGGTGAACATTTCTTTTCGGACTGGAGGAAGGTGTACAGTGGTGTTCCCCAGGGATCCGTGCTGGGACCATTGATTTTCTTGATATATATTAATGACTTGGACTTGGGAGTACAGGGCACAATTTCAAAATTTGCAGATGACACAAAACTTGGAAGGGTAGTAAACATTGAGGAGGATAGTGATAGACTTCAAGAGGAAATAGAGAGGCTGGTGGCATGGGCGGACACGTGGCAGATGAAATTTAATGCAGAAAAATATGAAGTGGTACATTTCAGTAGGAAGAACGAGGAGAGGAAATATAAACTAAAGGGCACAACTCTAAAAGGGGTACAGGAACAGAGAGATCTGGGAGTATATGTGCACAAATCATTGAAGGTGGCAGGGCAGGTTGAAAAAGCGGTTAGAAAAGCATACGAGATCCTGGGCATTATAAACAGAGGCATAGAGTACAAAAGTATGGAAGTTATGATGAACCTTTATAAAACACTGGTTCGGCCACAATTGGAGTATTTTGTCCAGTTCTGGGCACCGCACTTTAGGAAAGATATGAAGGCCTTAGAGAGGGTGCAGAAGAGATTTATTAGAATTATTCCAGGGTTGAGGGACTTTAGTTATGTGGATAGACTGGAGAAGCTGGGGTTGTTCTCTTTGGATCAGAGACAGTTGCAAGGAGATTTGATAGTTGTATTCAAGATCATGAAGGGTCTAGACAGAGTAGATAGAGAGAAACTGTTCCTATTGGCAGAAGGGTTAAGAACCAGAGGACATAGATTTAAGGTGATTGGCAAAAGAACTAAAGGTGACATGAGGAAAAACTTTTTTACACAGTGAGTGGTTAGGATCTGGAATGCACTGCCCGAGGGGATGGTGGAGGCAAATTCAATCATGGCCTTCAAAAGGGAACTGGATAAGTACTTGAAAGGAAAAAATGTGCTGGGCTACGGGGATAGGGCAGGGGAGTGGGACTAGCTGGATTGCGCTTGCATAGAGCTGGTGCAGACTCAATGGGCTGAATGGCCTCCTTCCATGCTGCAATCTTTCTATGATTCTATAAATCTGGAACTCTCTTCCCCAAAAAAGCTGTTGAGGCTTGGTTAATTGTAAATTTCAAAACTGAGATCGAGTGATTTTTTTTTAGGCAAGGGTATTAAGGGTTTCGGAACCAAGATGGAATTAAGATACAGGTCAGCCTTGATGTCTAATTGAATGGCGGAACAGCCTCGAGGGGCTGAATGGCCTACTCTGCTCCTATATTCCCTTAGTTCCTAAGTCATCTAAATAGAAGTATTTTTCTTTGAATTAAAGTTCAATTTGTTCCACCATGTTCTCTCTACCAGAATAAGCTGAAGCCTCTGTTTTGTTAACAGACAGAACTGGCTTGGATCACTCTGAAAACAACCGTTCAAGTACAAGGCACAACTCTCAGCCTGCAAGCTTGAAATCCAGGGACACCGATCCTGAACTTTCTGGATTATTTATTTTATTATGCCGCGGATTAAGAATATTCAAATAAGACGATGTCTTTAATTTTATTTAAGTGCTTCTAATGAACTCAGTGCATTGCGTTGGTTTCAATAAATGCAAGAGGATTTGGTTAATTTGTCCTCCTCATACACACATTTTTCTAGCCTTACAACTCCTTACAAATCCCCCCTCCCACAATAGTTTCATGTGAAGATAACAAGCACTGAAGATCCAAAATCTACAGGAATGGAGTGGGTAACGCGCCCAGTGAATTCGGGGTGCTCTGCACGCAATCGCAGCTTGATTGAAGGTACTTACCTTGGCTTTTGGGTTTTGCGCTGGAAAGCTGCGCAGCGGGCGGACTGCGCAGGCGCATCATAGGCTGTCAGCTGGAGGAGCCCTATTTAAAGGGGCAGTCCTCCACTGACTGATGCTGCAGAAAATAGGCAAAATTACAGCATGGAGCAGCCCAGGGGGAAGGCTGCTCCCAGGTTTAATGATGCCTCACTCCACGTCTTACTGGATGGGGTGAGGAGGAGGGGGAGGACAGAGATCTTCCCCCCGGCGGACGGGAGGAAGTGGCCTGCCTCTGCCACCACGGAGGCCTGGCTCGAGGTGGCAGAGGAGGTCATCTGCACCACCAACATATCACGCACCTGCATACAGTGCAGGAGGCGCTCCAATGACCTCAGTAGGTCAGCCGAAGTGAGTACACTTATTCTTTCCCCTACACTCGGTCTGCCACATCACCGCCCCCATCCCACATCTCCTTCTGCACTGCCAACACTACTCTATCACATCACTCCTCACACCCACTCAAAGCTCATCCTCATCTTACCTGTACTTACTCACCTCGCCAGTACTCATCCCACCACAACCACTCAAGCCAATCCTCATACAATCTCATGGCTCCATCTCATACTCACCCTCTCATGCATCTCTTTCACTGTCAGCCTCACTCAACCTGCCACTACCTGTGATGCAGCCACAGGGCATGCATCACATATGTGCAGTAGGAAGCATAAGGCAAACGTGTCGTGAGCATGAAGGGGATGCACAAGGGTGTTTGAGGGTTTGTCATGGTTTTTACTTGTATTTGGTTTCTGATCAACTCACGTTACATATTATATTGACACCACTACTGCCATGTCTTGGCCATTCTTGTCTGGTCTGTGCAATAATGCCCTTTCCTGAGGATCACTATGAAGACCCACAACTGAAGCCACCCATTGTGTCACTGCAGAGTGGGTGTAGGTGTATTTGCAGGGCTCTTTTGTGCAGACGACTGAGAGACGTCGGCGATGTCCCTGGTGGCACCCTGGAAGGATGCGAAAGAGAAGTTGTTGAGGGCAGTGGTGACTTTGACAGCGACAGGTAAGAAGATGGTGCTCGGGCCAGCCGGGAGCAGCTCGGCATCAAGGAGGCTGCAGATGTCCATGACTACATGTCGAGTGACTCTGAGCCTCCGTGTGCACTGCTGCTCAGAGAGGTCCAGGAAGCTGAGCCTCGGTCTGTAGACCCTGTGGTGAGGGTAGTGCCTTCTGCGACGCATCTCTCTCTGCGGTTGCCCTTCCTCCTGCTGTGCAGATGGATGTGTCACAGCACTGTGTTGTGGAGCCCCACGTGTCAGAGGTGGACTGCGTGGCTGGCGAGGCTGGTGATGCTGTTCGCCCTCCGAGGAGATCATGACTGCAGCTACGGCAGCCCCCATCTGAGGGGGTCTGCAAGGTAGGTAAATGTGTCTGGACACCGGGGTAAGTGTGCAAGTTGGTGAATTTTATTGTTAGGAGGAGGGTGGTGGAGGCCAAACTTTGGCCAAAATGACAGAGTGGCCTCCTGCAATGAGTGAGGGTCCCCACCCCACCTGTCAAATGGACACAGGCTGATGGCTGCAACATGTCCATTTCAACTGGGAGTGTTTCCCCCAGTATGGGAAACAGTCACAGTTGAGATGAAAATCCCACCCCTCCTAAAATATCAAGTCAATCAGGTCTGCTAATGACCTGAAGTATCAAAATAACTACCTTAAGTAGCATCCCGCCGGCTTTAATTGCCGGCGGGAGTCCCGCATGCGGGGGTTGCGCCCGCATGTAAGCTCCGGACCCGCTCTGGGAATCCCAGATTTTCGGAGCCCCCCCGCCACGAACCCGTCGGCTCGGGGGTCCGAAAATCGAGCCCTATGTATCTGATGATATGTTTTTGGTAACTAAGTACTCAAGCCAATCAGTGAATCATCTGGCAGGATCTTGCCTGGACCATGGGTCCCTGATCTATAAAGCGGAAAGTGTGAGCCATTAATAATGACTTGGGACCCTCCATTTTATCATTAGTTTTGCTGTTTTATTCTGTTGATTACAAATGTTGAATGGCCTTTTACACTTCAGTGTTTTTTAAATTCTGCTCTTTAATTTCAACGAGTTAAGAAATTAGGATTTGTTCTTCATGCAAGAGGTGGAATTAGTCCCCAAGGCAATTCAATCAGAATTTAATATTCTACTCAACACAACATGTGTTGTGTAACATGCTGATTATTAGTTCAGGTAGTCAAAAGTCGATTGAGAAGCTCATGATATTAGTGTACGGACCAGAACCTTAACACATTTGTATAACATTCCCTCCTTTAAAACCAATATCGCAAACAATAATTTCAAGGCTGCAGGCACACTGTAGTAGTACTTATGCTGTAATCTGTGAAGCGCTTTGGGGCATTTATCAGTCAACACGTGATCTCATTTATAAACCACACAATCTTGGGCTCCTGGTTTCTAAAGTCATCTTGATGCATCAATCAGAACAGTCCTATAATTCCTCCATAGTATCCATTATTCTCAAAACAGATTTTAAATAACACGATTGCACCCTATAACAATTCAGCTGTACTGTTTCTTTGCTTAGTGTTGCACATTAGCCAGTAATGGGTAGACCACAAAAGATAGTGTTGCTTTCTAATATCTTTCAGAGGAGACATTAAACTGAGGTCTTGTCTGGATGTAAAAGATTCAATGGTACTTTTTTGAAGAGGAGCAGGGAGTTCTCCTATTGTCCTGGCTAACATTTATCGATGAAATGGACCGTCTGGTCATTTTTCTTATTACTATTTTTTGGAGCTTGCTGTGTGCAAATTGGCTGCTGCATTTGCCTACATAACAATAGTAACTACACTTCAAAGATATTTCATTGGCTTTGAGGCATCCTGATATCATGAAAGGCACTATATGAATGCAAGTGCTTTTATTCTTTTAATGACCAATGATATTTCGCACTGTTAGTGCCCATGGAGGTGGGCATTAAAAAGGGTGAAAATCTGGGATAAAAGCTGTGCCCGTGTCTGCTGCCAGTATTTCCACTATTGCCAGCTCTCCAACCTGTCAAACCAACACTAGATTTCTGGGTCTTTAATCTGCACCCATTGCTTAAAGCCAATTTAAAATTTGTTAAATGAATCCTCATTGGGGAAGATGAATCCTCCAATGGCTGGTCATGCTCAGCAATGAACCAAGAGTTATCCTTCGGTCAGAGCAATTTCCAGCAATGGAATATATCCGACCTGACTCATGTAGAACTTGAAGATTATCACAAGTCCACCTTCACAATAGCAAATCGCAACATTTGTCCAAGTATTGGCCAACAATTATCCCTCAACCAACACCTAGGGCCTGATTTTAGCAGGCCTGCGGGTTTCCGGCGGGTTGGGTTTTGGGTGCGTGGCCTCCGCACCCGGTGAAATTAGTGGGTTGCCCGCGCGATCGTAGCAGGCAATCCACTAATTGGAGCCACTCACCTGCTCCTCCGGGCTCCGCGCTGCTGGTCTGCGCGTCGGGCGGGCTGCGCATGCGCAGTACGATCTGTCAGCTGGAGGCTCTCTAGTTAAAGGGGCAGTCCTCCACTGACAGATACTGCAACCAATGGAACAAATTACAGCATGGAGCAGCCCAGGGGGAAGGCTGCTCCCAGTTTAATGATGCCTCACCCCAGGTATCATCAGATGGGGTGAGGAGGAGGAGGGGGACAGAGATCTTCCACCCGGCGGGCGGGGGGAAGCGGCCTGCCTCTGCCACCAAGAAGGCCTGGCTCGAGGTGGCAGAGGGGGTCACCTGCGCAACCAACATATCACCCACCTGCATACAGTGCAGGAGGTGCTCCAATGACCGCAGTAGGTCAGCCACAGTGAGAACACGTAGTCTTTCCCCTACACTCCGTCTGCCACAACACTGCCCCCACCCCACATCTCCTTCGGCACCGACAACACTACTGTCACATCACCCCTCATACCCACTCAGATCCCATCCTCATCTTACCTGCACCTACTCACCTCGCCAGTACTCACCCCGCCACTAACACGCAACCCAATCCTCATACAATCTCATGGCTCTATTCCATACTCACCCTCTCGTGCATCTCCCTCACGGCCAGCCTCACTCAACCTGCCACCACCTATGCTGCAGCCACAGGGCATGCATCACATATGTGCAGTAGGCAGCGTAAGGCAAACGTGTCGTGAGCATGAAGGGGATGCACAAGGGTGTCTGAGGGTTTGCCATGGGTGTTACCTATATTGAATTTCAGAGCAACAAACATCACACATTATATTGGCACTACCACTGCCATGTCTCCGCGAATCCTGTCTGTTGTGTCCAATAATGCCCGCTCCTGGGTATCACTATGAGGACCCACCACTGATGCCACCCATTGTGTTACTGCAGAGTAGGTGCAGGTGTATTTGCAGGGCTCTTCCGCGCAGACGACTGAGAGACATCGGCGGTGTACCCGGCTGCACTCTGGAAGGATGCGGAGGAGAGGTTGTGGGGGGCAGTGGTGACTTTGGCAGCGACAGGTAAGCAGATGGCGCATGGGCCAGCCAGGAGCAGCTCGGCATGAAAGAGCCTGCAGATCTCCACGACTACATGTCGAGTGAATCTGCCCCTCCGTGTGCACTGCTGCTCGGAGAGGTCCGGGGAGCTGAGCCTCGGTCTGTGGACCCTGTGGCGAGGGTAGTGCCCTCTGCGACGCATCTCTCTCTGCGGTAGCCCTCCCTCCTGCTGTACAGGTGGATGTGTCACAGCACTCTGTTGTGGAGCTCCACGTGTCAGAGGTGGACAGCGTGGATGGCGAGGCTGGTGATGCTGTTCACCCTCCAAGGGGGTCAGGGCTGCAGCTACGGCGGCCCCCATCCGCAATATGTACATCTGAGGGGGTCCGCAAGGTAGGCACATGTCTCTGGACCCCGGGGTGAGTGTGCAGGTTGGTGACTTTGACCGTCAGGAGGGGGGTGGTGGAGGCCACACTTTGTCCCAAGTGACAGAGTGGCCTCCTGCAATGGGTGAGGGTCACCCCCCCACCTGACAAATGGACCTTTGCAGCTGCCACAGGCTGACGGCTGCAACACGTCCAGTGCAACTAGGACTGTTTCCCCCAGTGTGTGAAACAGTCCCATGTTTATCCAAAATCACACACAGTCCCTTAATCAGGTCAGTTAATGACCTGAACAAGCAAAATAAATACACTCAAGTGGCATCCCGCTGGCTTTAATTGCCTGCGGGATTCCCACCAGCGGGGGCCACGCACGCACCCCCGCACGTCATCCGGGAACCCGGAAGTGGGCGGGATCGTGGCGCGATCCGGTCACGTGACTGGATATCGGGATTTTCGGGGCCCCCCCGCTGGAAACCCACAGGAAACCCGACGGTAAAATCGAGCCCAATGGCTTCGGTCTTCTCAATATTTAGTTGGAGGAAATTTTTGCTCATTCAGCACTGGATGTCGGATAAGTAGTGTGACAAATCAGATACAGTGGAGGGGTCGAGGGAGATGGTGGTGAGGTAGAGCTGAGTATCGTCAGCGTACATGTGGAACCTGATGTTGTGTTTTCAGATGATGCCGAGGGGCAGCATGTAGATGAGAAATAGGAGGGGGCCAAGGATAGAGGTGACTGTGCGGGAGTGGGGAGAGAAGCCATTGCAGGTGATTCTCTGGCTATGACTGGATAGATAAGAATGGAACCAGGCGAGCGCAGTCCCACCCGGCTGGACGACGGAGGAGAGGCATTGGAGGAGGATGGTTTGGTCAGCTGTGGTGTTGAACTTATGTCTCCTGCTCTCAGCTGAAAGTTTAACGGTTCTTGCTGTTGCTTTACTAAGTGAAGGGCCTGTTGAAAAGTGTGAAAATGGCATTTTTGCTGCTGTCTCCAAATTGGCTGGATTTAGTAATGGCACAATGAGCAAAATAATCCTCCCATGGAAATACAAAAGCAAGGAAGTCATGACGAACCTTTAAAAAGCTATGGTTTGGCCAAAACTGGAGTATTGTGTCCAATTCTGGGCACCGCGCTTTAGGAAGGATGCGAAGGCCGTAGAGAGGGTGCAGAAGAGATTTACTAGAATGATTCTAGGGATGAGGGACTTTAGTTACGTGGATAGACTGGAGAAGCAGGGGTTATTCTCCTTGGAACAGAGAAGGTTGAGAGGAGATTTGATAGAAGTATTTAAAATCATGAAGGATCTAGACAGAGTAGACAGAGAGAAACTGCTCCCACTGACGGAAGGGTCAAGAACCAGAGGACATAGATTTAAGATGATTGGCAAATGAACCAAAGGTTAGGATCTGGAATGCACTGCCCGAGGGGGTGGTGGAGGCAGATTCAATCATGGCCTTCCAAAGGAAACTGGATAAGTACTTGACAGGAAAAAAATTGCAGGGCTGCGGGGATTGGGGGGTGTGGGACTAGCTGGATTGCTCTTGCATAGAGCTGGCATGGACTTGATGGGCTGAATGACCTCCTTCCATGCTGTAACCTTTCTATGATTCTATGAAAATGGTGAGTTTTCACAGAAACAAAAATTTAACGTAAAGTTCTCCAAACATAAAGGCCACATGTTACGAAAAGTGAAAATTATCACCCCTTGTTATCTCACTAAATGGGAAATTCCTTTATAGAAAATGGGGGAGGGGAGGGGTGCTGTTTTTCTCTGTAATTAATTATTTTAAACCATGACAATGCAGAGCTTTGAAACTCATGATTTTATGACCGGGTCATTATTTACAGAAAAAAACAGGCATTCTCCCATTTTTTAATCAAAATAGGAATTTTACCCTCTTTAACTGATAGGTTGCTGATGTATTCTGTCTGAAGCCTGTTTGCTTTTGTGTCAGTTTTAACTCAGTGGCAGCACTCTTGCTGCAGAATCAGAAAGTTGTGGGGGACACTCCAGAGACTTGAGCACATAATCTAAGTTGATACTCCAGTGCAGTACTAAGGGAGTGCTGCATTGTCGGAGGTGCTGTCTTTCGGATGAGACGTTAAACCGAGGCCCCGTCTGCTCTCTCAGGTGAATGTAAAAGATCCCATGGCACTATTCGAAGAAGAGCAGTGTCCTGGCCAATATTTTTCCCTCAATCAACATTATTAAAAACAACAGATTTCTTTATTTTATTGCTGTTTGCGGGACCTTGCTGTTTGCAAATTGGCTGATCGCTTTTCCCTACAATTCAACAGTGACTACACTTCAAAAAGTATTTCATTGATTGTGAAGCAATTTTAGACATCCTTAAGTTGTGACAGGTGCTATATAAATGCAAGTTACATAGAATGTACAGCACAGAAACAGGCCATTCGGCCCAACAGGTCCATGCCAGTGTTTATGCTCCACACGAGCCTCCTCCCACCCTACTTCATCTAACCCTATCAGCATATCCTTCTATTCTTTTCTCCCTCATGTGTTTATCTAGTTTCCCCATAAATGCATCTATGCTATTCGCCTCAACTACTCCTTTTGGTAGCGAGTTCTACATTCGAACCACTCTCTGGGCAAAAAAGTTCCTCCTGAATTTCCTATTGGATTTATTAATGACTATCTTATATTTATGGCCCCTAGTTCTTGTCTCGCCCGCAAGTGGAAACATCTTCTCTACGTCTATCATATCAAATCCTTTCATTATCTTACAGACTTCTATCAGGTCATGCTTCAGACTTCTCTTTTCTAGAGAAAAGAGCCCCAGTCTGCTTAATCTTTCCTGATAGGTATAACCTCTCAGTTCTGGTATCACCCTAGTAAATCTTTTTAGCACTTTCTCCAGTGCCTTCATATTCTTTTTATAATATGGAGAACAGAACTGTTCATAAGTACTCCAAGTGTGGTCTAACCAAGGTTCTATACACGTTTAACATAACCTCTCTGCTTTTCAATTCTATCCCTCTAGAAATGAACCCCAGTGCTTGGTTTGCTTTTTTTTATGGCCTTATTAAATTGCGTTGCTACTTGTAGTGATTTGTATATCTGTGCCCCCAGATCTACCCCAAGCAGTATGCGGCCCCCTTATTCTTCCTACCAAATATAATACTTATCTATATTGAAATTTATTTGCCAATTACATGCCCATTTTGCAAGTTTATTAATGTCTTCCTGTATTTTGTCGCAATCCGCCTCGGTATTAACTCTATCCCCCAATTTGGTGTCGACTGCAAATTTTGAGATTGTATTTCTGATTCCAGAGTCCAAATCATTTATATAAATGGTGAACAACAATGGTCCCAACACCGATCCCTGTGGAAAACCAATTCCCACCTGGACCATGGGTTTTATCCTCTCTAAATTTGATTAGTTTATCAATTATTTCCCCCCTTTCTATCTTAAATGTCTTTATATCTTATTTGATCTCTTTTTCCAATGTCATGCCCACCATGTTCGTCTCCTTGGTAAATAATGAGGCAAAGTAATTCTCTACCACAGAAGGCTGTGGAGGCCAAGTCACTGAATATATTTAAGAAGGAGCTAGATAGATTTCTAGACACAAAAGGCATCAAGGGGTATGGGGAGAGAGCAGGAATATGGTATTGAGATAGAGGATCAGCCATGATCATAATGAATGGCAGAGCAGGCTCAAAGGGACAAATGGCCTACTCCTGCTCCTATTTTCTATGTTTCTATGTTTCTGTTTAATATTTCTGCCATTTCACTTACTGTTCTTTCTTTTTATTTTAAACATTACATATGAACAACAACAACTCCTCAAATGTTGTAAAACATCTCAAGGCTCTTCACAGGTTCATTAGCAAACAAAATCTGACACCGAGCCACATAAGGAGACATTGGAACAGGTGACCAAAAGCTTGGTCAAAGAGGTAGGTTTTAAGGAGCGACTTAAAGGAGGAGAGAGAGGTAGAGAGGCGGAGAGGTTTAGGGAGGGGATTCCAGAACTTAGGGCCTAGGCAGCTGAAGGCACTACGATTAAGGTGCAGTGGTTAAAATCAGGGATACGCAAACGGCCAGAATTGGAGGAGCGCAGAGGATTGTAGGGCTGGAGGAGGTTACAGAGATGTGGAGCGATGATGCCATGGGGGGATTTGAAAACAAGGATGAGAATTTTAAAATTGAGGCATTGCCGGACCAGGAGCCAATGTAGGTCAGCGAGCACAGGTGTGATGGGTGAATGGGACTTAGTGCAAGTTATCAATTCATGAATGACAATTCTATAATGTGAAGATGTATGCGTGTTCTTTATCCGTTAATTATCTGATTCCTTTTATAGGGAGGAATAACCTTATGGTGAAACACTTTAACTTTGCCCTCTGAACTGAAAACCTTTGAATGTGTCATCCCAGCCTCTAACTAGACATAACAGGTTAGGAAAACTGCTTTAAATGAACTTGCTTCAGTACAATGGTATCATCCCAGCTATATATTAACACACCACTCTTCAGAGAGAAACAATCTTGTTTCAATTCCAGCCTGAGCAGTGTTTGATTTCCCTCAGTTTTGTGGATCTAGGTGTCTTAGTGTTAATCAACCTGACAATAGCAGGAGCTCAGAGACAAGAGTTCTGTCTTCGGATTAAGACGTTTCATGTGTCAGATTCAGCCACACGTACGTTAGTATTTCAAACACCACGGTAAAAGACGGCGTTAATCCACTTCACAGTGCAGCCAGGAGCACCAGCTTAGAGCTAAGAGCTGGAAAAATTCTTGGATCAAGTCCAGTTTAAGGAAGATTTTGTTTTTCTCCTCCAACACCACGTGTCAAAGAGGCAGTGCTGCAGATCAATGTTACGCAACAACCAAGAGCAATAGTTCAGCAGTAAATAACCTGTCCTAAAATAGGGAAGCTCACGATCCAAATCCATTCTTAGAAATGTTTACTCTCTTTCCAGCGTGGTGAATTAAGATGACAAAACTGCCATTTGACCCAGTGAAATTGTAAGGAGCAGGCAGCTCAACAATAACAGCCCTGCTTTCAAACTGAAAGATGGTTGGTTCAGGAGCGAGCTGGATAAACAGAAATAACATTGAATAAGCAAGATAATAAGAGGCAGATTGTGCAGAGGAAGATCGAGGGGAGAAAGGAGAAGAAAGTAAAGATTTAATGGTGATGAGTTACATAGGGGGTTAAATTCGATAACCCCCGAGTCTGGGCGCGGGGGTCGCGGTGCGCGATTAACCTAGTCGTTGAGACGCAGGCAGCACCTGAGATTCATGCTGTCTGGTCATTTACCTGATAACTGTGAGCCGCCAGGCCCAGTGCACTGTTGAGTAGTTGCTCACCAGCAGGGGGCCCCGATATCGCGCGAGTGGCTAACACCACATAAAGGCAGCCTGCACCATTTATTTGCAAAATATAAGATTCGGGTCCACACAGAGTCTGAACGGAGATCAGACATCGCACACAATAAACACAGATGCAGGTCCCGTCCCTATGTTTACAAACTGATGAGTTATGTTAAAACATTGAATAAAGGTTGCGCACTACTAAATCCCACATCCTCCAATCTGCACGCCAGACCTCACCAATTTGCAATCTGAGTTTGTACCGAGCCTGCGAGAGAGCGTGCACCAAGGTTCTCTGATGATGCACTAGAGGCCTTGGTGCAAGAGGTGGACAGAAGAAGTAACATCCTATATCTGCAGGGGGGCAAGACGCCCTCCAGATATATGCTCAGAAGGCAGTGGGAGACAATAGGGGACAAAGTCAATGCCAGTGCATAGCACCATAAACATGAATGCAGTGCAGGAAGAAGTTCAATGCTTTGACACGAATGACCAAAGTGAGTGAGGTCAACTGTCAAGTGGCGTCTCCTACCAACTGCACCACTGGCCGTATCCACTGCTCCACTCACTACACCCCCATCACCCACATACCAACAAACTCTTTCAATCAGTACTCAACTCTTCCAATCAGATGCTTCCTCTCACCCTCACACGTTACCACTGTTGCAAGCCGCACACCGACAACTTACAGGTCACACACGCTGGCAGCTATTCAATCATGACAGGCACATCACTCAAACATCCTGCAAGACACTCACTGACACACGTCCCGCTTTCCTGCAGTAGAAGGTGATGCATAACAGGATGCAGCAAGTGGCAATGGCTCCATGGAACATACCATACAGCCCACTCCCTGTATGGTATTGAAACTTTATTATAGGAACATAGGAAGATGGGAACAGGAGTAGGCCATTTAGCCCCTCGAGCCTGTTCCGCCATTGAGTGAGATCATGGTTGATCTGTGATCTAACTCCATATACCCGCCTTAGCCCCATATCCCTTAATACCTTTGATTAACAAAAATCTATCAATCTCAGATTTGAAATTAACAATTGAGCTAGCATCAACTGCCATTTGCAGAAGAGCGTTCCAAACTTCTACCACCCTTTGCGTGTAGAAGTGTTTTCTAACTTGAGTCCTGCAAGTCCTAGCTCTAATTTTTAGGTTATGTCCCTTAGTCCCAGTATTCAAGTATAGGAGACCTCCAAATACAGGTACAAATGCATCAGCAACCAGAAGCAATAATCCAGCAACGAACCTGTAAATCCTGCATGGTCCCTTTAATTAGCGCTGCTGGGAGGTCCTTCATGCTGATTACGACCTGTTCAGCTGTACGAGATTAGGACAGTGCATTGGCTGGAGTGTTGAGTTCCAAAATCATATCTGTCCCTTTAAATCAGCATTGCAAACTGATGTAACGAATATTCTCCTTACTTTACATGCTGCTGGCGCTCGTTATCTGCGTAAACGCCTTTACCAAGATGGCGTCTGGCGCATGTCACGCTGGAAGCATGTGCGCACATTCCAGATGTCATTTTGGATCCTTAGGAGGCCGCTTAGCACTTATAACCCATAGAGTCCACAGCACAGAAACAGGCCATTCGGCCCAACTGGACTATGCTGGTGTTTATGGTCCATACGAGCCTCCTCCCACCCCTCTTCATCTAACCCAATCAGCATATCCTGAGTGAACAGAATTGAGAAGAAAATGCTTTTGTCCTCTCATGGTTATAGAATATGGAAGAAAGGAACAGTCTTTTCACTTTTCTACTCTAAAGTAATCTCTCTTAATTCTCATTTTATTTTTGTATTATTGTCCTCTTTTCTGTGTTATGCTCCCTGTCCTTCTTTCTTGCCTCCTGTGAACTCTTCCCCATTTTAGTCTGCCACCTCTTGTTTATGGGATAAGGTGTCTTTCATTTTTCTGCCCATTTTCTCCTCACCTTACTTATCTTGACTCTTTATCCACATCCCGCATGTATTTAATCTGCATTTTTGTTTGCACGCCCGCCCACCCAAATTTCATTATGTTCTTTCCCCCTCAGCTCTCTCTCTATATCCATCTATATTATGTCATACTACCCAATGGAAGTCCATCCTTAACTGCATGAATCTAACTAACATTCTATCTGCTTTCCTTGCCCAATCACTAGAAAGCACACATCTTTCCAGAGCTTGAGCCAGAGCCTACACGGGGTAGACGTTCATTGATAATATCATTACTACAATCAACTATGTTATTACTTCTAGGAACATAGGAACTGGACTAGGCCATTCAGCCCCGTGAGCCTGTTCCACTATTCAGTTATTGATTTTTATGATCTTTATCTTAACTCCATCGACCTGAAATTGTCAATTGACCCCCCCCAAGCCTCAACAGCTTTTTTTGGGAGGAAGGGCATTCCAGATTTCCACTACCCTTTGTGTGAAGAAATGCTTCCTGACATCACCCCTGAACAGCCTTCTCCTATTTATTGATTGGTTGACACTAGAAATTAACATATACGTTAGTAACATCCTCAACATTACATTATATAAACTACAGAAATAAATGAGGTGTCTGCTTAACTCAGCGGTCACACATTCTTCTCTGACTCAGAATTTTATGGTTTGATGCCTCACACCAGAACTCGAGTACATAATCTAGACTGACACTTCAGATGCAGTACCGGGAGATTAAACCAAGGCCCAGTCTGCCTTTTCTGATGATTCGGGTGGAGGCTACAGATCTCATAGCATTGTTCAAAGAAGACCAGGTGGTTCTTTCGATGTCCTGACCAATATTCCTCCCTCAACCGATCACATCGAAAACTTATTTAACTGTTTTTTTTAATATATATTTCAAAATATACTTTATTTTCACAAAATTTAAAGATACCACAATTCCAAGGTGATACAATTCAGAACAATACAACATGGATCATACACAATACGATTCCAATATTACAATTTAAACACAGTATATATCTTATAATACATGCTGTACAGTACAAATTTAACTGGTCATTCGTTTCAATGCTGTAGATGGAATCTTCAAGCATGTAAAATGGCTGCTGCATTTGCCTAGATAACAGTGGCTGCACTTCAAAGTAATTCTTTTTTTATGAAGTTGTGTGGTATTCCTGAGGGACTTGACTAGTCACTACACTAATGCATTTTTTGTTTAAAAAATGCCATCTGAATACCAACCTAATCTTTCTGTTTGCAAGCAGTGAATTTTGCTTCCACACTATTGCTCCATTTGTTAATTAGCAGTACTGTCCTAGAAGATCAAATATATTTAATTAGTCTATTCTGTTTGAAGAAATAAATGTTATTTGCAAGGAGCCATGGTTTATGTTCAAATTCCTGTTGTGCAAGAGACTCTGGCAATTCAACAGCTCAACTCAAAATATATATTTTAGCTGAAGACCAAAATATAACTGGATGCAATCTTTAGGCCCTGCTCCATCGCAATATTACAGACCTCCATGACAATCCATTGTTCCGTCATTCCTGACAGAACAGCCATACTCTGATTAACTGTTAGCTCCCAGTCCAGAATGGCTTAGGGATTTGTTATACAACTGAACCCTCATCTCTGCACTCAAAAGCTCCGAGCATGACCTTTCACACAACATTTGATGTTTTCAAATAAGGCACTTTCCACTTTTATCTTTCCATCCCCCACCCCCTTCCCACTGCACCACAACCTTTAATAAATACATGTTAGCATTCAAGAACACAAAAGCCACAATAGAAACCATGTTTCCACTTAGCTCACAGCAAGACCTTTACTGCAGCCGGCAGAAGCAGTCAATACTCTGAATTAGCTACTGAAGCTTACAATTCTATCTCTCAGAGACTCAATCGTCTAAAACGAAAGTAGTATGATTATATAGTGATAATGGACTCGATCCCTACTGTGCTGGGGAATGGAGCCTTGCAAGATAATTGAAGTGCTCACCCTGTGATCTTATCCTTTAGCAGATCCAGTTGTCCACAGTGAGGTATACACAGTTATCTATTGTTGTATAATTACATGCATTACTTCAATATGCAATACATAGACCCCTTCTCCCCCACCCACCCATTGCATTAGGGTAAAGGTTCATTTGATCAGCATTATGGTTAAAAATAAAGAGTTTATCAATTATGAGTAAAGACCACCAGTGGGATGCTTCATCACTTTTCAAGGTCTAACCACAGCTCCAAAAAGATTCCATCTAAAGCCAACTGCAGAAGAAATGTTGTTGAATTGGATGACAAAATTCTTGATTTACAAGTTAGAGCATCCAATTTGCAAGAGCTGTGAAAGACCCACAATATATTAGATTTGAGCATACTTAACACCTGCAGTGAAATGGCATCAAATGTAATACAAGTACCTACAGATGTGAATTATCAAGAATCAATCACACTTATTAGAGTGCATTGGTTTGGTGTAACATTATATTTCCAAGCTAGACATGTGAAAATATACATTCCCTATAAATTGTCTATTGAAAACAGCATATGGTCCCCTTCAACGACCTGACTATTATTTCACACCAGTCTAGTTTGGCTCAATCTAGATTTCCTGCCTTCACAATCGTGTTTTCTGCATCTCTTTATTTGCCAATCAGCGTACTAAAGTAAAGCCAGGTCTCAGTGCAAGTTGATATACAATATAGACTAAGCATTTCTGAGACTCAAATTCTTTCATCAGTTCTTTCTGCTTCTTTATACCTTGTCAACTTACCCCGGTGAAGAGAATAGTCTCCTCTCTTACCTGCGGCCAACAACTTCAGTGTAAAGTCCTGGCACATTGATGAATTCAGCAACTTAAGAAAGAGGGTACAATCTTGAGGTTTTATTCTTTTAACAAATATACAAAACAGCCAACTGCAAAATAACACCCAGCCTCATCCATGAAAATCCTACAAGACATGTCTTGACCTCTTAAAGAAACAGTCCACTAGATTACCTACCCAAGAGTTTTGTTTGCTTCTTCAGAGTGCTGCGCCTGAGTTTGGACCTGAGTCTGGTAGTAGCAGCACTCCCAGAATGATTGGAGCTGTAGGCCAGTGCCTTATGTCCAGCTCCATCTTAAAGAAATAATTTCATCACATTTTTTATCACCTTCAGTTGGTTGTGGTGTGGAGTCTAGCTCCTTCACCATCACCTGGGCAAATATAGCCGTCAACAGTGGGGAAATGTTAGGAGTGAGATCTTTGATTAACAAGAGTGATGCAGATTGCAAACCCATTTAACATACAGATCACGTTTTTGAGTAGCATACATGAAAACGAGTTACATTTTAAAGTAAAATGAGTAAGAATTGGCAGGTTGATACAGAGACCGGTCCCTTCTCGATTGCTTCCACATGGCTGCTCTCCCTTTCCACACGCAGTGCAATAGCTTTTCATATCAGGAGGAAGTACTATTCCCTGTGCAACCATCAAACTGGGCCTGAGGGGAAAAACTTAATCGCTATTCAAATGGTTCCTGGAACTACAAATATAAAGCCTGCAGAGATCCATTCCTTTCCAATTCAGCTGTGATGCAGTCAGTTCATCCTTAAACATCAACCGAATAAATGTCAAAGCACAGGTGGAATTATTGAATTATTGTCTGTCCAGATATCTACTGCAATGAAGACCAACATGCGCCTTTGACCTTTCGAGCAGTATTTGACCTTTCAAAATGATTGGCAGTGGTGACGCTCTCTGATTGGGCAGCCACAGCAATTGGATCAGGAAACTATTTTCTGTGGGAGCTGAGTTTCAAAGGAAATGGGCCTGGTTTGCTGTGGGGAGAGTCACTGGAGTCGGGCCAGGGCTTTGGAGGAGAGGGGGACTGAAGCTAGTGGAGACAGGAGCTGCCACTTACAAGAGGGGACTGGACCAAGACCAGCATCTTCTGCAGAGTGGAGAGCAGCAAATAAAATAGCGGACAAGTGGCATTGTCAAGACAGCAGTGGCACCAAGAGCGGAGCAGCAAATAAAGTGGAGAGCGAAACCTAGTGATTATATGGATCAAGATCAATATAATTTTAGCTTCAAGATTATGAAAGAAAGACTTGCATTTATAAAGTGCCTTTCACAACCTCAGGACGTTCCAAAGCGCTTTACAGCTAATTAAGTACTTTTCAATTGTATTCACTGTTGTAATGTAGGAAACGTGGCAGCCAATTTGCGCACAGTGAGGCCCCACAAACAGCAATGAGATAATGACTGGGTAATCTGTTTCAATGATGTTGGTTGAGGGATAAATATTGCCCAGCACACCGGGGAGAACTCTCTGTTCTTCTTCAAATAGTGCCATGGGATCCTTTACATCCACCTGAGAGGGCAGACAGGGCCTCGGTTTAACGTCTCATCCAAAAGGCAGCACCTCCGACAGTGCATCACTCCCTCAGTACTGCACTGGAGTATCAGACTAGATTTTGTGCTCAAGTCTCTGGAGTGGGACTTGAACCCACCCAGAGGTGAGAGGCTACCGTCTGAGCAAAGGCTTCACTTCATGCTACGTCACAGTATCGCTATTGACAGTGGTGCTGTTTTATTATTGACAAGTGGACAATGGATTCCAGGGTATTAATAATATTGATATGCTGAAACTTTGAGGTGTTGAGTGCTGCTTAATTTGATTCTTCTTGGAGGTTGAGGTGAAACCTGCTGTAGAGTGATTAAATAACAAAAGAGCTGATGATGCGAGGCAAGGAGGGTGGTAATGGGACAAGTTAAGAAACAAAAGATGGGTCTAAAGGAGCTGTAAATGACAACATCAGAACTATTACCAGCACCTGCTGTCCAAAAAAATGGGAGCAGTGGTTATGATCTGAAGATATTGAAATCAATGTTGAGTCCAGAAGGTTGTAAGGTGCCTAATCGAAAGACGAGGTGCTGTTCCTCGAGCTTCTGTTGAGCTTCATTGGAACAGTGTAAGAGGCCGAGGACAGAGAGGTCAGAGTCACACTTGCGGACTGAACAGAAGTGTTCAGCAAAGCGATCACACAGTCTGCGTTTGGTCTCCCCACTGTAGAGGAGACCACATTGTAAGCAGTGAATACAGTATAGTAAATTGAAAGAAGTACAAGTAAGCCGCTATTTCACTTGGAAGGAATGTTTGGGGCCCTGGACGGTGGGAAGGGAGGAGGTGAAAGGGCAGGTGTTACATCTCTTAACCAGTGGTGTTCCACAGGGGTCGGTGCTGGGTCCCCAACTCTTTACAATCTATATTAACGATTTGGAGGAGGGGACCGAGTGCAACATATCAAAATTTGCAGATGATACAAAGATGGGAGGGAAAGTAGAGAGTGAGGAGGACATAAAAAACCTGCAAGGGGATATAGACAGGCTGGGTGAGTGGGCGGAGATTTGGCAGATGCAATATAATATTGGAAAATGTGAGGTTATGCACTTTGGCAGGAAAAATCAGAGAGCAAGTTATTTTCTTAATGGCGAGAGACTGGAAAGTACTGCAGTACAAAGGGATCTGGGGGTCCTAGTGCAAGAAAATCAAAAAGTTGGTATGCAGGTGCAGCAGGTGATCAAGAAAGCCAACGGAATGTTGGCTTTTATTGCTAGGGGGATAGAATATAAAAACAAGGAGGTATTGCTGCAGTTATATAAGGTATTGGTGAGACCGCACCTGGAATACTGCATACAGTTTTGGTCTCCATACTTAAGAAAAGACATACTTGCTCTCGAGGCAGTACAAAGAAGGTTCACTCGGTTAATCCCGGGGATGAGGGGGCGGACATATGAGGAGAGGTTGAGTAGATTGGGACTCTACTCATTGGAGTTCAGAAGAATGAGAGGCGATCTTATTGAAACATATAAGATTGTGAATGGTCTTGATCGGGTGGATGCAGTAAGGATGTTCCCAAAGATGGGTGAAACTAGAACTAGGGGGCATAATCTTAGAATAAGGGGCTGCTCTTTCAAAACTGAGATGAGGAGAAACTTCTTCACTCAGAGGGTAGTAGGTCTGTGGAATTTGCTGCCCCAGGAAGCTGTGGAAGCTACATCATTAGATAAATTTAAAACAGAAATAGACAGTTTCCTAGAAGTAAAGGGAATTAGGGGTTATGGGGAGCGGGCAGGAAATTGGACATGAAGCTGAGTTCGGATCGGTCAATGCCCTGTGGGTGGCGGAGAGGGCCCAGGGGCTATGTGGCCGGGTCCTGCTCCGACTTCTTGTGTTCTTTAGATTTGTGGTTGGGATCAGATCAGCCATGATCTTATTGAATGGCGGAGCAGGCTCGAGGGGCCGATTGGCCTACTCCTGCTCCAATTTCTTATGTTCTTATGTTCTTAAGTACATAAGTACTTAAAAGGAAAAAATTTGCAGGGCTACGGGAATAGGACGGGGGAGAGGGACAACTAGATTGCTCTTGCATAAAGCCGGCATGGACTCAATGGGCCGAATGGCCTCCTTCCGCGCTGTAACCTTTCCATGATTCTATGATTCTATGATCTTTTGCGCTTGCACGGGAAGGTGCCGTGGAAAGGGGGGCGGGTGTTGTAGGTGATGAAGAGTGGATCAGGGTGTCGCGGAGGGAATGGTCCCTTCGGAATGCTGAAAGGGGAGGGGAGGGGAAGATGTGTTTGGTGGTGGCATCGCGCTGGAGGTGGCAGAAATGGCAGAGGATGATACGCTGAATGTGGAGGCTGGTGGGGTTTTAGGTGAGGACAAGGGGGACCCTATTGTGCTTCTGGGAGGGAGGGTAAGGAATAAGGGCAGAAGTGTTGGAAATGGGACAGACATGGTCGAGGGTCCTGTCAACAGTGGAAGGGAATCCTCGGTTGAGAAAGGAAGGTATATCGGAAGCACTGGTGTGGAAGGTGGCATTGTCAGAACAGATACGATGGAGATGGAGAATGTGGGAGAAGGGAATAGAGTCCTTACAGGAAGTGAGGTGGGAGGAAGTGTAATCAAAGTAGCTGTGGGAGTTGGTGGGCTTATAATAGATATTGATTGACAGACTAACACCAAAAATGGAGATAGAGAAGTCGAGGAAGGGAAGGGAAGAGTCGGAGATGGACCATGTGAAGGTGAGGAAAGATGGAAATTGAAAGCAAAGTTGATGAAATTTTCCAATTTGGGGCGAGAGCAGGAAACGGCACTGATACAGTCAACAATGCACCAGAAAAAGAGATGAGGGAGGGGACCTGAGTCGGACTGGAACAAAGAATATCCCACAAAAAGGCAGACATAGCTGGGACCCCTACAGGTTGCCATCGAAGACCTTTTATTTGGAGGAAGTGAGTGGAATCAAATGAGAAGTTGTTCAATGTAAGAACAAGTTTAGCCAGGCGGAGGAGGGTGGTGGTGGACGAGGACTGGTTGGGCCTCCATTCAAGGAAGAAGCGGAGGGCCCGCAGGGTCGTCCTGTTGGGCGATGGAGGTGTAGAGGGACTGGACGTCCATGGTGAAAAGGAGACGGTTAGGGCCGGGGAACTGGAAACTGTTAAAGTGGTGGAGGGCGTCAGAAGAGTCGCGGATGTAGGATGGAAGAGACTGGGCAAGTGGAGAAAAAATAGAGTTGAGAGAGGAAGAAATAAGATCTGTGGGGCAAGAACAGGCTGAAATGATGTGCCTACTGGGGCAGTCCTATTGTGGATCTTGGGAAGAAGGTAGAATCGGGCTGTGGGGGGTTGGGGATCGGCAGCTCGAGGAACAGCACCTCATCTTTCAATTAGGTGCTTTACAACCTTCAAGCTCAACATTGATTTCAATAACTTCAGATCATAACCACTGCTCCCATTTTTTCGGACAGCAGGTGCTGGTAATGGTTCTGATGTTGCCATTTACAGCTCCTCTAGACCCATCTTTTGTTTCTTTATTTGTCCCATTATCACCCTCTTTGCCTTGCACCATCATCATTTAATCACTCCTGCCCTCCAGCCTATCACAGACCCTCCCTTTTGTCCTTTACTCCCCTTTCCCCCCTTCCTTTCACCCCCCCCCCCCCCACTTTGCCTAACTCTGTACTTGCTTAAAAACTGTTAAATCTTCCAGTTCTAATGAAAGGTCATCGACCTGAAACGTTAACTCTGTTTCTCTTTCCACAGATGCTGCCTGAATTGCTGAGTATTTCCAGCATTTTCTGTTTTTAGTTCTGACTTCCAGCACCTGCAGGATTTTATTTTTGATTTGCATGTTTTAAGTTGTGATGCTGAGCCGAAGTCTCTCCTTTCTGGAGTCCCAAGGTCTATGGAGAGCCACAAAGTGCAGGTAGTGAGCTGAATTTGGAAAGGTTGCATCACGGGAGAACAGCCCAGTCAGGAGTGATGCATCACGGGAGAACTTCCCAGTCAGGAACACTTCACCATGGGAAAGCTACCCAAACTAACCTATGACTGCAGGTGGGTGAATCTGTTTTTCTGCTCCTCGACATGTGAAATTGATGCACAGAATCTATTCTGACTGACACTCACATTTCGGGACTGTTAAATTAACACAGAACTGATTTCAAGAAAATGGGGAGACACAAAGCAAATGAAAACTCTCATTAGTTTTTGCCGTTGGATATAACTAGTGCAGCACAAAAGTATTTTTGTTGCTCTTATAGTGAGAATATCACTGAGCAAATTAGTATCACTATTGGCAGCGGTGCTGTTTTATTATTTATCAACAGGAATGATTGAATTGTGTCACTTACTGTTAGTTGCTGGGACTATCTCATTCATTATTCATTTAGAATCACATAACCATAGAGCTTTACAGCACAGAGAGAAGCTGTTTGTCTCATCTTTGCTGGAGCAATTCAAAACTCTTCTATGTAATCTCTCTGCCCTGCTTTCTCTCCTGTATTTTCCTTTGTTTCAAATAGTTTTCTGCTCTTCCTTTAAAAGATGCAATGGTCTCCCTCAGCAACTCCCTGTAGCAAAACAGTCCATTCTCCAAAAAATCTCTAGATAAAGAAATTCCTCCTATCCTATCTCTTCACTCATTAAATGACAATTTTAAATTAAGGACATATACATATATCATTACCTCAAATTTTGTTGCCACAATTTCTACATACGAACATACATATGTACGAACATACGAACTAAGAGCAGGAGTAGGCCATTCAGCCCCTCGAGCCTGCTCTGCCATTTGATAAGATCATGGCTGATCTGATTGTGACCTCAACCCTACTTTCCCGTCTACCTACTATAACCTTTGACTCCTTTGTTAATCAGGAATCTATCCAACTCAGCCTTAATAATATTCAATGACCCTGCCTCCACCGCTCTCTGGGGAAGGGAGTTCCACAGACTCACGACCCTCTGAGAGAAAAAATTTCTCCTCATCTCTGTCTTAAATGGGAGACCCCTTATTTTTAAATTGTGGCCCCTAGTTCTGGTCTCTCCCACAAGGGGAACTACATTGTGCCACAGGTTACACTGAAAATATCCCATCCTAGTCTACCTAATGGGATATTTGAAGGCAACTAAACGGTTTAGACAGGACCAGGGGTCACAATCTCAAGTTATATAAGGCCAGAACTATGTTAGATGTTAGGAGGTAGTTCTTTTCCCAGAGAATAGTGGGACGGGCTGCCGGCTCGTACGGTAAACACCGATTCACTGAATTCCTTCAAACGAGAGCTGGACCTGTTTCCAGCTGGGACGGAGATCACCTCGAACAAGAGGTCGGTAATGCAAACCATTAATCAGGGCCAGAGTGATCTCCTGGACTAATTTCGATCGCCTAAGATGGTCGGAGAGGAATTTTCCAGATTTTTTGTTCCCCCTAATTGCCTGGGTTTTGATCTGTTTTTTCGCCTCTCCCAGGAGATTACGTGGCTGTGGGTGGGGTGAGGAATCTATGTATTGTGAAGTACAAAGCATAGCAGTTGTGTGGGACAGGCTGGATGGACCAGAGGGTCTTTTCTTTTCCGTCATTGTTTGCATATTCGTAAGGCACTTTTACTGTAATGAAGTGCTATAGACTACAGATACATGGTTGGTGACACTTCCAAACATATAAGATTTCTGTAGAAACAATCCACTCTCCCTGGGGCCGAGATGTAATGTAAAAGGGTCTGCATACTTTCAGCTCTTTGTCAGAGGCAATTTTCTTTTTCCGGTTCTTGTGTTTTGAAGGAGGATGGGCAAGAGGCACTCACCAACGTGTTAGACCACCGTTAGCTTAAAGAATAATTACTGCAAGCATCAGTTATTATCTGAGCTGTGCTTCACTGCACTTAAATACTGTCAAAGCCACTGGTTGATAGTTTTTACAGACAGAGTTGTGAATATGATCCCCTTCCCCACAAAAAAACAGCAAACGACCCGGAATCCCATGTAATAAACACAGGATTTGAATCATTCGATTGTCATAAACCAGCAGCCGCGAACATTAAGCCAGAAACTAGAGCCCCTATTTTAAACTAACCGGCCCAGCAAGAACGGGGCAGATTCGGGCCAATTTTACGCCCTGCTGACTTCAAACAGGTGGGATGTCAATCGGGCGGGATGTCGATTGTGCGGACTGTAAATCGGGCAGGGTATCAATCGGGCAGGATGTCAATCGGGCAGGGTATCAATCGGGCAGGATGTCAATCGGGCGGGGTATCAATCGGGCAGGATGTCAATCGGGCGGGGTATCAATCGGGCGGGGTATCAATCGGGCGGGGTATCAATCGGGCAGGATGTCAATCGTGCGGGGTATCAATCGGGCAGGATGTCAATCGGGCGGGGTATCAATCGGGCGGGGTATCAATCGGGCGGGATGTCAATCGGGCGGGGTATCAATCGGGCGGGATGTCAATCGGGCGGGGTATCAATCGTGCGGGGTATCAATCGGGCGGGATGTCAATCGGGCGGGGTATCAATCGGGCGGGGTATCAATCGTGCGGGGTATCAATCGGGCGGGATGTCAATCGGGCGGGGTATCAATCGTGCGGGATGTCAATCGGGCGGGGTATCAATCGGGCGGGGTATCAATCGTGCGGGGTATCAATCGTGCGGGGTATCAATCGGGCGGGATGTCAATCGGGCGGGGTATCAATCGTGCGGGGTATCAATCGGGCGGGGTGTCAATCGGGCGGGGTGTCAATCGGGCGGGATGTCAATCGGGCGGGGTATCAATCGTGCGGGGTATCAATCGTGCGGGGTATCAATCGGGCGGGATGTCAATCGGGCTGGGTATCAATCGTGCGGGGTATCAATCGGGCTGGGTATCAATCGTGCGGGGTATCAATCGGGCGGGATGTCAATCGGGCGGGGTGTCAATCGGGCGGGGTGTCAATCGTGCGGGATGTCAATCGGGCTGGGTATCAATCGTGCGGGGTATCAATCGGGCGGGATGTCAATCGGGCTGGGTATCAATCGTGCGGGGTATCAATCGGGCGGGATGTCAATCGGGCGGGATGTCAATCGGGCGGGGTGTCAATCGGGCGGGGTGTCAATCGGGCGGGGTATCAATCGTGCGGGGTATCAATCGGGTGGGGTGTCAATCGGGCGGGGTATCAATCGTGCGGGGTATCAATCGGGCGGGATGTCAATCGGGCGGGGTGTCAATCGGGCGGGGTATCAATCGGGCGGGATGTCAATCGGGCGGGGTATCAATCGTGCGGGGTATCAATCGGGCGGGATGTCAATCGGGCGGGATGTCAATCGGGCGGGATGTCAATCGGGCGGGGTGTCAATCGGGCGGGGTGTCAATCGTGCGGGGTATCAATCAGGCGGGATGTCAATCGGGCTGGGTATCAATCGTGCGGGGTATCAATCGGGCGGGATGTCAATCGGGCGGGATGTCAATCGGGCGGGATGTCAATCGGGCGGGGTGTCAATCGGGCGGGGTGTCAATCAGGCGGGATGACAATCGGGCGGGGTGTCAATCGGGCGGGGTGTCAATCGGGCGGGGTGTCAATCGGGCTGGTTATCAATCGTGCGGGGTATCAATCAGGCGGGGTGTCAATCGGGCGGGGTGTCAATCGGGCGGGGTGTCAATCGGGCGGGATGTCAATCGGGCGGGGTGTCAATCGGGCTGGGTATCAATCGAGCGGGGTATCAATCAGGCGGGATGTCAATCGGGCGGGGTGTCAATCGGGCGGGGTGTCAATCGGGCGGGGTGTCAATCGGGCGGGGTGTCAATCGGGCGGGATGTCAATCGTGCTGGGTATCAATCGTGCGGGGTATCAATCGGGCGGGATGTCAATCGGGCTGGGTTTCAATCGGGCGGGATGTCAATCGGGCGGGGTATCAATCGGGCGGGATGTCAATCGGGCGGGGTGTCAATCGGGCGGGGTATCAATCGGGCGGGGTGTCAATCGGGCGGGGTGTCAATCGGGCGGGGTGTCAATCGGGCGGGGTATCAATCGGGCGGGGTGTCAATCGGGCGGGGTATCAATCGGGCGGGGTATCAATCGGGCGGGGTATCAATCGGGCGGGGTGTCAATCGGGCGGGGTATCAATCGGGCTGGGTATCAATCGGGCGGGATGTCAATCGGGCGGGGTATCAATCGTGCGGGGTATCAATCGAGCGCCTGACCTGACCTGGCCTCGTTCTTGCGAGCGGATTAAGATAAAATCTCAGTGAAACGTATAATATTCTGACAGGGCTAGACAGACTGGATGCAGGGAGGATGTTTCCCCTGGCTGGGGGCATCCAGAACGATGGGTCACAGTCTCAGGATACGGGGTAGAACATTTAGGACTGAGATGAGGAGAAATTTCTTCACTCAGAGGGTGGTGAACCTGTGGAATTCTCTACCACAGAAGGCTGTGGAGGCCAAGTCACTGAATATATTTAAGACGGAGCTAGATAGATTTCTGGACACAAAAGTCATTAAGGGGAATAGGGAGAGAGCGGGAATATGGTATTGAGATAGAGGATCAGCCATGATCATATTGAATGGCGGAGCAGGCTCGAAGGGCCGAATGGCCTCCTCCTGCTCCTATTTTCTATGTTTCTATGTCTATGTTTCTAAAATCAGTGCTCAGGAGACACCAAGGCAGCAGGCCAATCAATACAAAATCATAGAATCATAGAAAGGTTACAGCACGGAAGGAGGCCATTCGGCCCATCTATGCAAGAGCAATCCAGCTAGTCCCACTCTCCCGTCCTATCCCCGTAACCCTGCAATTTTTTTCCTTTCAAATACTTATTCAAGTTCCCTTTTGAAGGCCACGGTTGAATCTGCCTCCACCACCCCCTCGGGCAGTGCATTCCAGATCCTAACCACTCGCTGTGTAAAAAAGTTTTTCCTCGTGTCACCTTTGGTTCTTTTGCCAATCACCTTAAATCTATGTCGTCTGGTTCTTGATGCGGGCAAAATGTGGGCAAGAGTCACACAAAAACTGTTTATTAAATTTTATATTACAATACACTCCATCTTGTCTGAAGAAAGCAGCAGTACAGTGAAGTGATGCTGTCTCATCACACCCATCAACTCTCACTGCCGCAGAAATCATCTTCATCATCAGCTAGAAATGAACGATAATAGCAGGAACCCATTATATTTTTATTTGCGGCTTCTTTCTTTATACATATATATATATATATATATATATATATACATATTAGCTAATTGACTCTTTGATGAATTGATCTTAGCAATCTATAAAGAACAAGAGTGGCAGCAGTGTAATGGGTATTGATTTCGCAATTAGTGATCCATTAGCTCTTTGCTCAAACCCCTTCGGAGAAGAAATCATTTCTGAAGACTATTTCAGTGCTCATTAGTTAAAAGAATGGGTGCCCTGGATTTGTGACTATTTCCATCCACCTTCATAGTGCAGATATGGCGTGGGGCAGTAACAGTGCTGATGATCTTACACAGCCCTGGTTATACTCTGCTAGCCCATTTTTCGACACCCCACATATTATCTATTATTTTTCTCTAGTTTGGTCTCCTCATCGCCTAAAGGTGCTGAGAGGCCGGGCTAAGGTTCCACAGGACCAAGCTACTCTCTAGTACCTTGTCAAAGTGGCCATTCTTCATCTGTAAGCCTAGACTGAATGTCACGTGTGGGGACAGCCTGATCCAACCCTTGCCCGACAGTCACCAATATATATACTGTACAATAATGGCCGCTGGTTGGCAATAGGAGTTGGAATCCCCGTTCGTTTGTCATCTCTCTATCTCAGGAGCATGAGTTTAATTGTAGCATCACCCCAACTGAGATGAGCAAACACAGCATAAACCAGCGATCAACACTAAGCTCCTTCCACATCTGTCTGGTTTACTTCCACAGTGGGCCGTCATTTACAAGTTGGGCCTTACAGGGGATCACGGGCGTGGTGAGCCTTCTCTTTACACTGTGTCCCACACAAGCTTGTGGTTTCTCTCATTGAAATTGCTGATTTACCATCCATTTATGCCAAATCATGACCAATTTTTGCACTGTGGATTCCACAGGTACTGGAAACAGGGTTGAGACTGCCCAAGCTCACTTCACGTAGGATTCTTTACAGCTGGCAGAGAAAAGACGTTCACTCCATTGGTGTGAACTGGAGTTCAACCCAGACTCCAAGTATGAGATGTACTAACCTGCTGTTCTACCCCTAACCTCCTGATTGGATCTGAGTCCATCTCAGGCAAGCCTCTTTGCCTATCTCAATTCATCAATTCAGAAAGTCCCTTTAGTTCCCTCATTCTTTCTTCAATTATTCCAGGGTTTTTATCTCCACTACTCTATCTAGTAGTGCATTCCACTGGTTGATCACTCTTTGTATTAAGAACAACTTCCTCCAATCAGTCCTAAACTTACCTTTTACTAGTTGGAACCTCTGTCCCCTTGCTCGACTCTGACAATTTAATTTAAAGTAGTATTCTGAGTTAACCTTTTCCATTCCTTTAATTATCCTAGATACCTCTAGAAGTTCAAATTTGAGGCATCTCCCTCCCAGGCTGAAAAACCCAAGTCTCTCCAGTCTTTCCTCATAACTCAGACCCTTGAACAAGGGACCATTGTCATGGCTTTTCTCTGTATTGGCTTTAGCACTTGAATGCCTCCATAGTTTATCGCCAACCATTGCAGCCTGACCTATCAAATCACCCCATAATCTCCTCTGTTCTAATGGAAACACCCCAATTTTTCAAAAAAAGTTTCAATTTGTATCTCCTCACACCAGGCAGCATCTTAGTGAATCTGTGCTGTACCCTTTCTTTTGCCTCATCTTCCTTCCTATAGTGTGGACCACACTACTGCAATGCTGGTCTTACATACATATGGTGGTTTTAAATAGATCCACCATTTTATATTCTATACCTCCCATCATAAAATCCAGTATTGCATTAGTGTTCTTTATGATCTTATCCACTCGAGAGGCTACATTTAATGTCTTGTGGACCTGAACCCCCAAATCCCTCTGCCCTTCCACATCTCCCAGCTTTCCCCCATTTAAAGTATGTTTATTAATTTCATGTTTTTTACCACCTGATCTTGAATTTCATCTGCCATTTCTTTGGACTTCCATCTCCTTTATATCAAATTCCTGAATTTAGCCTAAGTACCCTTTTTTTGTTTGTGCCTTCCATTGTGAATACCTTAATCATTCCAAATATTTACTATTTTATGCTTCAGTTGTGCTTATACAGTGCTTTTTACTTTGTCTGAAAAAGTGCTGGCTGATTTCACTCCTACATGACCTAGCTCTAATTTTAAAGTTATGCCCCTTTGTTCTGGACTCCTCCACCAGAGGAAATGATTTTTCTGTATCTACCCTATTGAATCCCTTTATCATTTTAAACACCGCAAATAGATCACCTCTCAACTTCTAAACTCAAGAGAATACAAGCCAAGCTTATAAAACCTGTCCTCATAATTTAACCCTTTAAGCCCTGATATCCTGATGATTCTGCGCTGTACCCCCTTCCAAGGCTAATAAATGCTTCCTGAGATGCAGTGCCCAAATCTGAATGCAGTACTCCAGATGGGGAGATTATACATTAACAGATTGTGTTGTTGACTTATTGTTAATGTAATAAGGTAAGATATATATTCAGACATGTGAAATTGTTGAGCATTTGTCCAAAGGGAATTTATGGAAAAAACAAGTTTGAGCACATATATACTGTTCCTTTAAGGTCCCCTACCCTTGGTGTCATGTTCCTCACTGCAGCTGGAACTGTCCAAATCATGGACTGCTCTGTGGCTACTATCAATACTGGCATTTCCCTTTCTCTGTCTCTTGATTTTTCCGTCACTTTCGATTATTTTTCTCTCCTTTAACGTCAGTTTATTTTAACCTTCACTGAGGGTTCTTTGCGCAATTCGGATGTGACTCGTCTGATCCTGTGATCGTAAAAGATTGTAATTCTGAGTGCTGCCAGCAGATGGGACCATTGAAGCACCTATGACTTGGACCTGCCAGCTCATCAGCAGAGCAGGTTAACGTGTGAGTTTGGACTAAAAGGTCTTCACTAACGAGCTTTTTCAAAAAAAATAACTTTTAACAAAATTGTTTTTATTTCAACTTTGGTCAGATTTTACAGCAAAGTATAAGAAATGGGACTCTGCTCGAATATACTGGAGACACAAGCTGCTTGCAGGGCTTTCCTTATATAATATTAAATGACAACCATGGGAAAGAAGCAGGGAATTATTTTTTCCATTTGAGATTTTATTCAATTGAACTAAAAAAAAAATTACATTTTTCCCTGAGGAGCAAAAATCTGTTTTTTATCGCGTTTACATATTGGCCTGTGGTAAAAGAATAAAGAAAGACTTGTATTTACATGGCAACTTCTATGACCTCAGGACATCCCAAAGGGCTTTACAGCCAATGGAGTACTTTTTGGAAGTGTAGTCACTGTTGTAATGTAGAAAACATGGCAGCCAATTTGTGCACAGCAAGGTCCCACAAACAGCAATGAAATAAATGACCAGATAATCTGTTTTAGTGATGTTGGTTGAGGGATAAATATTAGCCAGGACACCAGGGAGAACTCTTCTGTTAACGTGGTGCCATGGGACCTTTTACATCCACCTGAGAGGGCAGATAGGGCCTCAGTTGAATGTATCATCCAAAAGACAGTACCCCCTCAGTACTGCACTGAGAGTCAGCCTATAAGTTTTATACTTAGATCTCTCAAGTGGGACTTGAACCCACAACTTTCATAACTCAGAGGTAAGAGTGATACCACTGAGCCACAGCTGTAGCAATGATGGTCAGTTTGGAAATGTTAAACTAATATTGTGTCAAGTCCATGGCATTTCTGTATACACATCATCTGCTGGCATACTGACCATAGCTGCTGTTCTATTGGATCCTGTTGCCCAAAGTGTTGTCCCATACTTAGTGTGTGAAGTGCCAAGAAACCTCCCTAATACTCCCACTGATCTCCAAACACTTAATAAAAACCAAAAGGGAGGAGTTAGGATGAATCTCATATTCTCCTTCTGACCAAGAAAAAAATTATACTTTCAGATCAACTGGTCCTCCTGGACAGTCAATCTATCTCCCTAGAAGAAATAAGGAAGTAGTTGTTCCAAAAGGAGGGAAGTTTTGGCCCTCAGCTCCAGCTAGTTTGTGGATGACAGTCTGGTTAGTGAAAAGCCCCGACCGGCTTTGCAAGCTCCATCACCCAGGCTAGTCTGGATGCTCAAGGGCTTTTCCAAGCTTCTCATTCAGAAATTTTACAGTTATAAGTGAAAAAAAGTTTGCACTATGGTATTGAGATAAAGACCTAGCAGTGAGTTTTAATGGGGAGCCGGGAAGAGGGCCGGTGGAGGTGGGGGCAATTTCTGACAAAACCCAGAAGTACGGGTTTCCCGGACGTCCTTACGATTTTGACGTAAGGACGTCTTTCATTTCTTTTTTGTACGTTTCCCGCCTGATAGGCCAGCCAGATTGACAGGCTGGCCGTCAGTCAGATGGGAGAACAGCCAGGGAGCCGATGCCAGCAGGTACGTCTTAGGTGCAATGGGAGTTCGGGGGTCATCGGGGGTCGGGGGTCACCGGGGGTCGGTGATCAGGGGGTGTCGGTTATCGGAGTCGGCGGTCATTGGGGGGGTCATCAGGGGCTCAGTCATGGGGGTATAGACATCAGGGGTTTGGAGATCTTGGGGGTGGTCGGAGATCATGGGAGGATTCAGAGATCGTGGGGGGTTTGGACATGGGGGGAGCGTTGGTCGATCGCGCGTATGGGATCGCGGCATGTAGGCTTGTTGGGCCTGGAGGAAACACTCCTGCTCCTCCTGGCCCACAAGTAGTGCACTAAAGGCACTTACCTGCTGATCTGGGCCTTCTCGCCTCCTCTGATGTGGCGTGAAGCAGAAGGCCCGGGAATCCTGGCCCCCAGGAGTTAAAAATAAAAAACCTGTCAAAATGAAGGCCCGCAGCCTCCTTAAAAGATTTTACTGACCGACCCGCCTCCTGAGAGCGGGTTGGTCACCGCCCCTCAACCAGCCTCCATTAAAACCCGAAGTGGGCGGGTTGGGGTCGGGTTTTACATTTTTACAATTTTTACCTTCCCACCGGCCCCCAATCCACCCGTTCGTGGGGTTAAAATTTACTCCCTAGAATCAACTGAGTGATACCTACAGCACCCTAATGCAGTACAGTGACCTGCTCAATGAAGGGTTTAAGCTCCATCAGAATGCATGGCTTTCCTGTATATCTCCTGTCTGTAGCCACAAATCCCTGAGGGGAACATCTCCAGCTTGGTGAAGAGAGGATCTGGCCATCCCTGATAAACATTAAACCATGGACCTTAATCCGGTCTGAAAAAGCCAATGCAGATTCTGTTTCAGCCTTTGGCAACCAATGGATTACTAACTTCTGGCCTGAAAACTGTCACTCCACTTGGTCTTGATCTACACTCAGAGAGTGACTGAGCTCCGTGTCCAAAAAAACCTGACTCATATCTCACGACGAGAAAGTTCTGTAGTACCACACCTGCACCATATTTCTTACCAAATGCAATTTAAATTTCATTTAATTCAGGAGATTATGTTTCTCTACTTATGTTCCAGGTCCTAAAAGTAGCACTGCTTCCAAAGTGTGCATGTTACTAATTATAACAATTAGTTACTATCCCAACAGGATTCATGGTACTAGGCTGGGAGTTGTTTCAGGTCCATGAATCCAAGTTGTTGGATGTCGGTGGAGAAGAGCACATTGGCTTGGTCACCACTTGTTGCTGTTTTATTTGCTGGCAAGATATCAACGGACCATATTTACATCTGTGACCCTCCCCCATATTTGGACTAACATTAGCCAACAAATACTTCAAGATCTCTACAGACAGTAACTTGGAGCTTCCTGTATGCACTAATTATCACTACAATCACGATTTTGCTCCAAAGAAAGGCACGTCATGTGACTGATTATCCGTCGATTATGCGAGACTGGCTTGAACCTTGCACATCCTCAGAGAGGAGTTTGTTATCAGGTTATGTTCACCTTTATATTCGAGGGTTTCAGAAATGTCATTGCTGTTGCACAATAATTCAGTTATATTAGAAGAGAAATATAAAACCATGTGGAGAATGTTGACCATTACAATTCAAGGTGATTAATCCACCTTTTGCGATATAGGTGTGGGATACAGTGCTCTCTAAGGAGATTGTGACATCAGAATATTTATAACAGGGTCAGATACATGAAGAATCTCTACCAAATGGAAGTTCTCTAGAGTGCCTGACCAAGGTATAGTGTGTTAGTGCTCCAACGTGCAGTGTTAGAATATGCGCTGTTGACTTTTAGAATATGTGACCTGGAGTATTAGAATAGGAACATGGGAATTGCTAGACAAAAAAAGACCAAGAGTCCATCTAGTTCACCTTCTGCCATCCCAGTAGTTGCATGATACAATGACTAATCATAGCAATCAGTCTCTATCAATTAGTCAACAATAGACCCAGTAATGGAGACCCAGTAATGGTCCTCAGTGGTGGAGAGCTTTGGGAACCATAGGTCCAAAATCACCTGTTCCTCTCAAGCATGCTACACTAACCACATGTCATGTCTCAAATTACTCATATACTGTATCCCAAAATATTATTTTGCTATTTTTGCTATATTTGCTAAGGTTTGCTAAAATATGTGCTATTGAGTGCTAGAATGTGTGTCCAGAGTATTAGAATACATACTATAGGGTACTAGAACATGTGTTATGGGATGCTAGAATATGTGCCATGCAATGCTAGAATACAGCTTCATGCTCATACATCACCAAAGAATTAGTTTCCAATTTCCATCAAGCTGGCAGTAGAGAGGAGGGAAACAGAACATCTCCACAGAAAAGGAGGGAAAATTGGAAGTGGAGTCATCTTAGGCCAGCCTTATGCAGTGACCACACCAACAGCACAATTCACACAAGTCACATGGCAGGTCACCCAACCCAACTTCTTAGCCAGAGAACAACAATCTCGAGATTGAAACTAATGAAGGGCGAGAATAAATATTAAATGGAACATTAAATAGAAAATGAAAAGGCAAGTTAAAAAATGTCATTTAGCAATTATCAGACACGTTGGGCTAAATTTTAACCCCCAAGAACGGGTGGGTTGGGGGCAGGTGGGCAGTGAAAATTGTTGGTTTTGGGAGCGGGATCGAATCCCGGCTCCAACCCGCTGACTTCCGGGTTTGACCCAGACTCATCTGGGAGCGCGCGGGCTTCTGAAACCCGGAAGTCCCGTCAGCACTTAAAGCCTGCGGGATGATATTTAAAGGTCCAATTAATGCCATTGAACCAGTTAAGGGGATTAAATTTTTGTATATTCAGCCAAACAAACGATTTTAACTTTCCCTTAACATGTCTCCCGTGGCCTCCGAAAGACGCCATGGAAACGGAGGCGAGTTGCAGCCGGCATCCACGTGGACCTTTAAACCAGTGACTGACACATGAACAGAAGGTGAGTTTTTGCAGCGGGGCAATCAGTTCTCTCAAACAAACCTTTGGCTGGGAGTTCTTTGTGTTTAGACTGAGATTTCTTTGTTCACACTCAGAATTCTTGTGTTCACACATATTTACCAACATTTGTTAAAGGCAAATTGAGTTTTTTGATGAGGTAAGAGAGAGGGTAGATGAGGGCAATGTAGTTGATGTGGTGTATATGGACTTTCAAAAGGCGTTTGATAAAGTGCCGCATGGTAGGCTTATCATCAAGATAGTGGCCCACGGAATAAAGGGGGCAGTAACAGCATGGTTACAAAAAAAAATGGCTAAGTGTCAGGAGAGTAGTGGTGAACGGTTGTTTTTTGGACTGGAGGGAGGTGCACAGTGGTGTTCCCCAGGGGTCAGTGCTGGGACCATTGATTTTCTTCATATATATTAATGACTTGGACTTGTGTGTACAGGGCACAATTTCAAAATTTGCAGATGACACAAAACTTGGAAGGGTAGTAAACAGTGAAGAGGATAGTGATAGACTTCAAGAGGATATAGACAGGCTGGTAGCATGGGCGGACATGTGGCAGATGAAATTTAACACAGAAAGATCCGAAGTGATACATTTCAGTAGGAAGAACGAGGAGAGGCAATATAAACTAAAGGGCACAACTCTAAAAGAGGTACAGGAACAGAGAGATCTGGGGGTATATGTGCACAAATCATTGAAGGTGGCAGGGCAGGTTGAGAAAGCGGTTAAAAATCCTGGGCTTTATAAATAGAGGCATAAAGTACAAAAGTATGGAAGTCATGATGAACCTTTATAAAACACTGGTTCGGCCACAACTGGAGTATTGTGTCCAGTTCTGGGCACCGCGCTTTAAGAAGGATGTGAAGGCCTTAGAGAGGGTGCAGAAGAGATTTACTAGACTGATTCCAGGGATGAGGGACTTTAGTTATGTCGATAGACTGGAGAAGCTGGGGTTGTTCTCCTTGGAACAGAGACGGTTGCGAGGAGATTTGATAGAGGCACTCAAAATCATGAAGGGTCTAGACAGAGTAGATTGAGAGAAACTGTTCCCATTGGCGGAAGGGTCAAGGACCAAAGGGCATAGATTTAAGGTGATTGGCAAAGGAACCAAAGGTGACATGAGGAAAAACTTTTTTACACAGCGAGTGGTTAGGATCTGGAATGCGCTGCCCGAGGGGGTGGTGGAGGCAGATTCAATCATGGTCTTCATGGTTAAGTACTTGAAAGGAAAAAATTTGCAGGGCTACGGGGATAGGGCAGGGGAGTAGGACTAGCTGGATTGCTCTTGCATAGAGCCGGCACGGACTAGATGGGCCAAATGGCCTCCTTCCGTTCTGTTACCTTTCTATGATTCTATGATTTTGGACCCCCTCAAACTGACATCATCAGGATGAAGGGTGCAATGGATTTATTCAGCAGTACATCTGAGGAGGAGGCACATCAGCATCCACGGCAGGCGCAGCATGCAGTCCTGGGAGTTGGAGGTGCAAAAGACAGAGGTGCACTACAAGGACCCGCGGAAGAGCAGAGAGGGGAACAACGGAGGGGCCTACGTCGCAGGAGGCACTACCCTCGTGAGAGGATCCACAGACAAATGCTGAGCTTCCTGGACCTCTCTGAGGAGCAGTGCCTATGAAGGCTCAGAATGAGTTGCCATGTGGTCGCAGCCATCTGCAGGCTCCTTCATGCAGAGTTGTTTTCAGCTGGGCCTGGTGGCTATGCATTGCCCATCGTGGTTAAAGTCACCTTTGCCTTACAGTGCGCCACCGGTGACATCACCAGAATCTCTCAATTGTCTGCACATAAGTGTATACGACAGGTCATGGATGGCTTGTTTGCCAGGGCATCGATGATGTCAACTTCCCCATCGCCAACATCAGCCAGACGGAGAGGGCAGTGGGTTTCTTCCACTCTCTGGCTGGCTTCCCACGGGTACAGGGCGCAATTGATTGCACACATGTAGCAATCCGAGGACCTCCACATGAGCCAGGAATGTTCATCAACCGAGAGGGATATCACTCCATCAATGCGCAGCTGGTCTGCGACCACCGGAAGAGGTCTCTGCGGGTGTGTGCCAAATTCCCGGGCAGCTGCCATGGTTCCTTCATTTTGCGCAAATCCAAAATCCCGGCCCTCTTCCACACACAAAACAGACTTAAGGGCTGGCTCCTTGTAGACAAGGGATACCCCCTGCAGACATGGCTCATGACACCTGTGAGGAACCCCACCAATGAGGCACAGCAGTGGTACAATGACAGTCACATCACCACCAGGTCTGTCATTGAACAAACCATAGGAATGCTGAAGATGCGCTTCAGATGCCTGGGTCGATCTGGGGGAGCCGTTCAGTACTCACCAACAAGGGCATGTAGCAGAATAGTCGTGTGTAGCGTCCTGCACAACATCGGTCAACAGAGAGGGTTACAGGCGATCAGGTCCCATGGGCTCATGAAACTTCTGCACCTGCCGTCAATATTGAAGAAGATGAGGAGGAGGAGGACGAGGCCGATGGGCAACCCATCAGCAGAGCACCGTCCCACCTGGCTGCTCAGGATGCCAGGGAGTCACTCATATTTGATAGATTCCCATAGGGAGATCTGCAAAGTGAAGATAGTCAAGTACTCGGACCACCTGCAATGACCACCACCAACACCAGCCCTCCACCCCCACATCTGTTTACACAAAACAGTCCTACAACCTGACATATACCATGACATTTAGTCAGACACCCTTGTGTATACCCTTGGTGATCATAAAACTTGTGCCTTCCTCTTCCGGATACTTCTACGTGGTACATCCCTTGTGGCTTCAGCAGAGGCAGTGGCAGATTGCACAGGTCCCTGCCCTGACTGCTGAGATGCTCTGGGCCCACGCCCACTGGGTTTTGGAGCCCGTGAGGACCCCGCCAAAGACTGCTCCATCTGCACTTGTGCAAGGGCAGACACGGCCATCTGAAGAGGAGGCAGCATTGTAGATATCGGTTGAGGGGGGCAACGGGTAAGACATGGGAGCACTTGGAGTGGCGTCCCCACTTACATGTCCCCTTTCGCCATTATTCCTCTCCAGGGCCACATCACTCCTACCACCCTGCTGGACAACAGCTCGGAAGAAATGTGTGATGCCTTGTAAGGCCACTGCTAATGTATCTGTCTGCCTATTTAAGGCACCAGAATGTTGTTCGCACGGCCATTGTCAGGGCTTGAATGGACTCATTTGTGAGCCGTGCTTGAAGCACCATGGAGGCTGCCATTCTCTCCATTGCAGACATTCCCACACTTACCTGCACCACCAGTCCACTAATGCTGGAGGTTGACGCCTCCATCCTCTCTGCTAATGAGGAGACTGAGCGTGGCAAGTTTTCTAGTACGTCGCAAAGCTGCGTCTGTAACTTGATCATTCTCCTTTTCAAGGATGGCCCCCGGGGTTCAGCATCTGTGTCCAGCTGAGCAGAGCTTGGAGAGGAGTGCTCCCACCGACATGGACTCTCCACAGCTGCCCCTGCCGCCAGTGTCTGCTCGTGCTCACTTGTGTGTGGTGAATCACCAGGTGACAACCCAACTAACTCTCTAATGGGACCCACCGAGGTGTGAGTATCTGCGCTGGTGGATGGCTCGTTATAATGTGACGGTGCACCCTCAGAGGCCGGGAGCTCCTCTGAGCAATCACCCTAGTCCACGTGGCGGCCTGTTCAGGATTCCTCAAAGGCCCTGGAAGAGAACATACAGCAATATTAAGAATCATCACAGAGGTGATGTTGCGATGAGCATCCTGAGGTGTGCAAGAGGTCAATCATTGATCACATCAATTCATGTTGCGTGTGAGGGATGTTAACGTTTCTGTTACCAGACGTTTGTGGGGTGCCAGTTTCGGCATCTCCGACGGCCAGGCACTCCTGCGTCCGGCTTATATCCAACGCCTCCTCCTCTGACTCTGTCATGAGCACTATTTGTGATGGCCCCCCTCCAGTCCAACTCCTCTCCCATGCATTTTGCACTCTTTTCTCCTACAAGGGGAGAAAGAACAGACGTGTGAGTGAGTGAGGGTGACGGGGTCACCCAGTAAAGGCATTGTGTAGGGCGAGGCTGCCCATGAAAGTGACGCATCAGATGGTGACTATCAGACAGATTGATGACATTGCATCAGGATTGGGGTGAATGGGAGAGATAGATTCACAAATGGGGAGGTGAGGAAGTGCACAGAAAGTGAAGGTAAGTTGATAACGAGATTTAAATGGGTGTGAGGCAAGACCAGCATTTATTGCCCATCCCTAATTGCCATTGAGAAGGTGGTGGTGAGCCGCCTTCTTGAACCGCCGCAGTCTGTGTGGTGAAGGTACTCCCACAGTGCTGTTGATGGTGGGGGACTCGGCGATGGTAATGCCATTGAATGTGGTGGTGGTTAGATTCTCACTTGTTGGAGATGGTCATTGCCTGGCACTTGTGTGCCGTGAATGTTACTTGCCGCTTATTAGCCCAAGCCTGAATGTTGTTCAGGTTTTGCTGCTTGCAGGAACGGACTGCTTCATTATCTGAGGGGTTGCGAATGGAACTGAACACTGTGTAATCATCAGCAAACAGCCCCTCTTCTGACCTTATGATGGAGGGACTGTCATTGATGAAGCAGCTGAAGATGGTTGGGCCTAGGACACTGCCCTGAGGAACTCCTGCAGTGATGTCCTGGGGCTGAGATTGAGAATCCCTACGTGGTCAGTTTTCGGTAAAATATTAAGATGCCTACGTGGCAAAGAAGCAGAATGCAAAATGGTTAGAAAGGGTTAATTAGTTAGTAACTGAGATTGATACAAGTGGCCTGGCCCTCCTGCTGGGCCATATGTTTGCTTAGTCAGCAGGCCTGCATTATCTTATCAATGATAGGTCTTTGATGTGAGTCAAGGACTGGTCTGAATGTCTCCATGTTTATGGCAGATCAATATAGGGAACGAGCTTAGCCAAAGTTGAAAGACATTCCAGGTTGGGAGATAAGGAACAGAAGGAACAGGGAAGAACATTCCAAGTTGGAAAGTGAGGAAGTTATCCCCTTTGATGTCTAACAGCAGCATGATCAGCACATGGACGATTTATGATTGGCCGGAAATAATGTAACCTCGCATGGCAACCTATGCCCGGCTTATGATTGGTGTTGACCCTCGTTAAGTATGTTCCAACCCTATTCATCTGTATAAAAACGTGTGGATTTCTGTATGTTGTTGTTCTTGCTCTGCCAGCATAGAGGGACTCTATCAGGAGTCCAAATCAATGCTGCAGACTAAGAACCCTGCTATTAAAGATGTGTTGAACTTTAAAATGTATTCGACTTCAGTTATTACTGAACCAGACTGAGGGGAAAGAATCCGGATCGTCAAGATGATTGGCTTCCAACAACCACTAACATTTTCCTTTGTGCTAGGTATGACTCCAGCCACTGAAGAGTTTTCCCCCGATTCCCATTGACTTCAATTTTACTAGGGCTCCTTGATGTTACACTCGGTCAGATGCTGCCTTGATATCAAGGGCAGTCACTCTCACCTCACCTCTGGAATTCAGCTCTTTTGTCCATGTTTGGACCAAGGCTGTAATGAGGTCTGGAGCCCAGTGGTCCTGGCGGAACCCAAACTGAGCATCGGTGAGCAGGTTATTGGTGAGTAAGTGCCGCTTGATAGCACTGTCGACAACACCTTCCATCACTTTGCTGATGATTGAGAGTAGTCTGATGGGGTGGTAATTGGCCAGATTGGATTTGTCCTGCTTTTTGTGGACAGGACATACTTGGACAATTTTCCACATTGTCGGGTAGATGCCAGTGTTGAGGCTGTACTGGAACAGTTTGGCTAGAGGCACGGCTAGTTCTGGAGCACAAGTCTTCAGCACTACAGCCAGGATGTTGTTGGGGCCCATAGCCTTTGCTGTATCCAGTGCACTCAGTCGTTTCTTGATATCACGTGGAGTGAATCGAATTGGCTGAAGACTGGCTTCTGTGATGGTGGGAATATCGGGAGGAGGCCGAGATGGATCATCCACTCAGCACTTCTGGCTGAAGATGGTTGCAAACACTTCAGCCTTGTCTTTTGCGCTCACATGCCGGACTCTGCCATCATTGAGGATGGGGATGTTTACAGAGCCTTCTCCTCCCGTTAGTTGTTTCATTGTCCACCACCATTCATGACTGGATGTGGCAGGACTGCAGAGGTTTGATCTGATCCATTGGTTGTGGGATTGCTTAGCTCTGTCTATAGCCTGCTGTTACCGCATGGGGGAGGTGGGGAGTGGGTGTGATGTGCACCACAGGATGTAGGTGAACCAATAACTGTACTCACTTTTCCTGACCTGGTTAGGTCATTAAATCGTTTCCTGCACTGCACCCAAGACCTGGGCACTGTGCTCTTGCTGCTGACCTGTTCGGCCACCTCCAGCCACGTCCTCTTGGTGGCTGAAGCAGGTTTCTTCCTCCTGTCACCTGGGGATAACAACTCCTTCCTGCTTCTCACAGCAGCCAGTAGTATCTCAAGGAAGGACTCCGAGAACCTGGGTGCTGCCTTTCCTCTATATCCTTGCATTCTGCTTTTTACTCCTTTCTCCTTCAAAATCCATTGTTGCACTGGCCCTTTAAATAGTGGGCTTTAAATCGTGTCATGCGGGTGCGCAGTCCGCCCGCTGCACAGCTTGGAGAACCCGGAAGTAGAATTAAGGGCCTTCAATTGAGTCGCGATTGCTTGAGAAACGCACGGAAATTTTTTCCGGGTTTTCCACTCGCTTATTGACCCCCCTGCTGAGATCTTACCTCATTGTTAAAATTTGCTCCATTGAAGTAGATCCTGCAGTGAATGTGCCACAAAATGTGCCACAAAAGGTCTTGGGCCAAGGCCCTGAAACCCTTTCCCTCTTGGTGTCAACATTGGGTTTGGCTGTGAAGATGAAAATTCTGTTAAACATGGGGGAGAGTTTTATCTTGTCCTGCACTACAGGCCTTGACATTTCGCCTTGGGTTTTCAACAGCTGAATAAAATTAGAACTGTAAGCACAGGAGATGACAGAGTTAACAGCCAGTGAGATTTACCCTGTGTGGCTCAGACTACAGATGTTATAAATTTAGTAGAACTGAATCCTGCAAAAACACGAACGTAGTTGGCCAAAATATATCTAACAACTGGATCAGGAGTAAGCTTAGATCAGGAGTCCTATTAGCCAAAGATAAAAATAGTTGATCTACAAATATTTGTACCATGACCCATCAATCATCCCACCCAGTCTAAACAGGAACAAATGATGCTCTTTGTACAAAAGTAACTTGATTTCTAACTCTAGCAGCAGACTAACTTATATTTAGTTTGTTGAGTTATAAAACTAAATAATTGGAGATGGCTTTATGCTTGGGTTGGGTTTATTAAGTGTTATGCTTGGATCCAGAATTTTATACAATGGGAAAAGTAGTTAAGAAATCCTGTCTTTGGATCAGAATTATATTTTGATCACATATCTGTTCTTATGGCGCCAACTGGGCACTGCCAGTATCCTCATTAAGCTTAAATCAAGACTCATACACCAACTCTTTCTTTCCCATGCAGCATTGCCAACCCTCTGAGATTGTCCTGCAGTCTCCCGGAATTACAGATTCATCTCACGGACACTCCTGCGAGGAACCCAAGAGTAAAAATCATACGCACATTTTATGCTCTGCTTCACTCCGGTTGGACTCAGGACAAACAATATGGCTGCAGCCCGCCCAGGATACAATGCAGCCCTGAAGTGTGCATGTTCTAGTAAAACCATGCAATGGTTTCTGGAGTGCAAAGGATTTTGGGTATTGTGGCCACCATTATTGATATTACAGCGAGGAGTGACATGTTGGGTGACTAATGGCGGGCGGGTGAGGGCGGGCCGGTTGGAGGCGGGTGGAGGTGATGTGATGAAACCTCCCAGAACGTAGTCCAACCAAAGTTTGCAATCCTATTCCCAAGATCTCAAACTGTGGAATTCCTTCCCCTTCTCTTCATTCTAAAATCGACAGGCTTTTAAAACCTAACCTTGGTATCACCTAATCACTACGTCTCTCCTATTCTTTCCAGACTTGGTGGTGTCCTGCACTGAGAGTCTTGGCAATTAACTTATACCAGGATTGAATTTCACAAACCCACTGAATATAAGAAGAGACAGTTGTGCTGATGGTGATTTTATCACACACCCACTGGGCCTGGCTGGTTCATGAAATGCTTTGATCTATTTCACAAAGGTGGGTTACTAAATGAACAAGATGGGTTTTCTCCTTCCCTTCTGATATAGCAACAAAATGAATCACCTTGAGGTTCAGTTTGAATTGTGTCCTTAGTAAATTGTCCCATCACTCCCAATCAGCCGTAATAATTCTCTGGGCTATTCATTCTCATTATCCACACACGTCTTCTTTGAATATTGATTGAACTTATCAATCAGAATTTCAGCAGAGCTATCAATTATTATCCTCTATGAGTGGAATGAAGATGAATGAGGGAAAATGAAGCAGATGGATATCTGAATCTCATTTCACCATATTACACTATTCAAGTGTGTCTTCATGGCTCTCGGTCTTAACGTAGACTTACCTGTGATTTGTGAGGCTAACCTATCACAATAATGTGCACATCTAATAATCATATCACAAGTGCACTTTGGGCAATGACAGTAATATTATGGGATGGTTATAGCATCCTTTCATAGTGTTACTTGACCCACCCGCTGTAAAAGATAAGTGGTCCCACATTTTTGATCCCCAAACTACCAAAATTCTAAAACACGTGGCTATCTGGGAGCTTTGACTGGTTAGTCAGTGATACATCGAGTCCTCAGCTCGCCACTTCAGTACTGGAAGACTATTTGGTTTACATGAATGTGTCTGAACAAACTCAAATCCGCTGACCTCCAGTAGTGAACTTGAATTTAAGTGCAATTATTGGTCTCCTCACCTCCTCTGATCTGTCAGCCCATTAATCACCAGGCTGCCAATGTCATTACGTGTTTGTTACATGCGCTTTTTTGTTTAATTCACCTGCCTAATGTGCAGTTGTCTCACACATACATTCATGAGACATGAACTTACACATTCATTTCACAGCAACCAGGTCTGAAACACATACTCACTGACTGTCATTTAATATTGCTGCAGCTAATGTACAAGGGTAAGGATGGACCCCCAGATACAGCTAGACCCCCTGATATAGATAGATCTTCAGATACAGATAGACGCCCAGATATAGATAGACTCTCAGGTATAGATAGACCCCCAGATACTAGACAGAGTAGATAGAAACTGTTCCCATTGGCGGAAGGGTCAAGAACCAGAGGACATAGATTTAAGGTGATTGGCAAACGAACCAAAGGTGACATGAGGAAAAACTTTTTCACCCAGCGAGTGGTTAGGATCTGGAATGCACTGCCCGAGGAGGTGGTGGAGGCAGATTCAATCATGGCTTTCAAAAGGGAACCGGATAAATACTTGAAACGAAAAAAATTACAGGGCTATGGGGATAGGGTGGGGTAATGGGACTAGCTGGATTGTCCTTGCATCGCGCTGGCACGGACTCGATGGGCCGAATGGCCTCCTTCCGTGCTGTAACCTTTCTTTCTATTTCTATACAGATAGACTTACCGATACAGATAGACGCCCAGATACAGAAAGACCCCAAATACAGATAGATTCACCGATACAGAAAGACCCCAGATACAGATAGACCCCAGATACAGATAGACCCCCAGATACAGAAAGACCCCCAAATATAGATAGACCCCCCGGTACAGATAGGCCCCCAGATATAGACATCCTCAAATACAGATAGACCCCAGATACAGATAGACCCCCAGATACAGATAGACCCACAGATATAGTCACCCCCAGATACAGATAGACCCCAGATACAGATAGATTACCAGGTACAGATAGACCCCAGACACAGATAGACCCCAGGTACAGATAGACCCCAGATACAGATAGATTACCAGGTACAGATAGACACCAGATACAGATAGACCCCAGATACAGATAGATTACCAGGTACAGATAGACACCAGATACAGATAGACCCCAGGTACAGATAGACCCCAGATACAGATAGATTACCAGGTACAGATAGACCCCAGATACAGATAGACCCCAGGTACAGATAGACCCCAGATACAGATAGATTACCAGGTACAGATAGACCCCAGATACAGATAGACCCCAGGTACAGATAGACCCCAGATACAGATAGATTACCAGGTACAGATAGACCCCAGATACAGATAGACCCCAGGCACAGATAGACCCTAGATACAGATAGATTACCAGGTACAGATAGACCCCAGATACAGATAGATTACCAGATACAGATAGACCCCAGGTACAGATAGACCCCAGATACAGATAGATTACCAGGTACAGATAGACCCCAGATACAGATAGACACCAGACACAGATAGACCCCAGACACAGATAGACCCCAGATACAGATAGACCCCAGATACAGATAGACCCCAGATACAGATAGACCCCAGATACAGATAGTCATGGGAACCTATAATGAATAACAGTGTGATTGAGCACTTAGAGAAATATGAGCTGATTAAAGAGAGCCAATGTGGATTTGTAAAGGATTTGTCTAACGAACCTAATTGAATTTTTTGAGGACATAACTAATTTAGTAGACAAGCTTGTCTTTGGATGTAGTTTATATGGACTTTCAGAAGACATTTGATATGGTTCCACATAACAGACTATTAGCTAAAATTAAAGCTCATGGAATTGAAGGCAAATTATTGACCTGGTTAGGAGATTGGTTAGGCGGTGGAAAACAGAGAGTAGGGATAATGGGTATGTACTCTAATTGTAAGCAAGTGACTATTGGTGTCCCACAAGGATCTATGCTGAGGCCTCAACTATTCACTATATTAATTAATGACTTAGATAACACAATAGAGAGCCATATATCCAAGTTTGCCGATGACACAAAGATTGGTGACACATAAGTAATGTAGACGGGAGCATAAAATTACAAAGAGACATTGATAGTTTAAGCAAGTGGACAAACTGTGGCAGATGGATTTCAACGCAGGTAAGTGTGAGGTCATCCATTTTGGAACAAAAAAGGGTAAATCAGAATATTTTTTAAATAATGAAAAGCTAGGAATAGTGGAGGTACAAAGAAATTTAGAGGTCCATGTACACAGATCACTAAAATGTAGTGCTCAGGTACAAAAAATAATCAAAGAGGCATAAATAGAGGGCTAGAAATATAAAGGGGAGGAGGTTTTGCTACAGCTATAAAAAGCCCTGGTTTGACCACATCTGGAGCACTGTGTACAGTTCTGGACATCACACCTTAGAAAGGATATATTGGCCTTGGAAGGAGTGCAGCGCAGATTCACCAGAATATTACCAGGGCTCCAAGGGTTAAATTGTGAGGAGATATTACATGAACTAGGCCTGTATTCCCTGGAATATAGAAGGTTAAGGGGTGATTTGATTTAGGATTTTGAAAGGAATTGATAGGGTAGATGGAGAGAAACTTTTTCTGCTGGAGGGGAATCTAGGACAAGGGAACATAACCTTAATATCAGAGGCAGGCCATTCAGGAGAAAAGTTAAGAAACATTTCTTCAGGCAAAGGATGGTAGAAGTGTGCAAATCTCTCCCACAAAAAGCAGTAGGTGCTAGCTCAATTAATAATTTTAAATCTGAGATCAATAGATTTTTGCTAGCCAAGGGAATTGAGGGATATGGAGTCAGTTAGGATACAGATCACCCATGATCTCCTTGAATGGTGGAACAGGCTCGAGGGGCTGAATGGCCTATTCCTGCTCCTATGTTCCTATGACCCCCAGGCGCCATTGACCCACCAGCACAAATAGATCCCCAACGCTGATTGACCCACTGATACATATAGATCCCCAGGCACTGGTAAATGGGATGAAAGAGAGTAACAAAGAAGAGTAACAACAAAGAATAACAATGATAAGTGTGACAGACACCACAATCAACAGGGATCAAATTAAAAAAACAAAAAAAAATGCAAAAGCTAGAAATCTGAAACAGAAAACAGAGAAAGCTGAGACTAGTCAGCAGGTCAGTCAGCATCTGCGGAAAGAACAAACAAGTCAACATTTCTGATGAAGGGTCACACCCAAAACATTAACTTATCTGCTCTCTGCTGGGATCAGTCATTCATTGCCAGTGTCTGAAATATACCAGAATGGGTGTCACACCGTCTGTCACCTTCTGTCAACACTTCCTTTACATTTGACATCTTGCTGATTCGGAACAGATATAATGGCATTTAAACTATGTGCTATTAACAACAATTTGCAGAGAATTAATATAATGAACTTTAAATGCCTTCAGCAGTTAAATGGTGAGGCAGCTCCAAATATATACATACACGATCCCAGTGCAGAATTCCAATATACCATTCTACCTTGCATTCACTTATTATGTAGAGGTTTTTATTCATATGGGACAAATAAAAGAAAATCAATCCTCCAAACAGAAAACGTTCTTTAATTCTAGGTACATTAAATGTGTCAACCTGTTGCCGTGGATCACCCAGAGATGGTAGTGCCTTTTAGTAGCCTGAGAACTTTAACATTGAAAATATATATTTAGGCTGAAAGGTTATTTTTCACCTACATTTTATGAGAAAATTAACATTTACATGGCTTCAATTGCAATTGTAGACATTATTATGTTATTTTAACAATTCATTCTTGGGATGTGGGTGTTGATCGCAAGGCTGGCATTCATTACCCATTCCTCATATGCCCTGAGAAGAGTCTCAGTTAACAGTCACATATACATCAGAAGGTTTCCTTCCCTAGAGAACTAGTTGGGTTTTTACAACAATCCCACAGCTTCCCAATCACTTTTATTGATTCCAGCTTTTTATATCCAGATTTTTTAAACTGAATTCAAATTCTCAAATTGCCACAGTGGGATTTGAACTCACTTTTTCTGGATTATTAGTTGTGGTCTCTGGATTATAAGTCCAGTAACATAGCCACTAGGCTTTCATACCTCTTGAAGTGAAAAAAAGTCGTGACACTTGGCCGAGCGAGGACTCTATCAATACAACCAGACCTACAGCAACATGGGGCATTCCTGTAACTTTAACAGGTAACTACCGGCAAGACCCTGGAGGAAACATACTCAATCCTTTTAGATTTGAGACTCTAGCCTGAGACTCTACTCATAAAAAAGATTTAAATGAGTCTAATCTTAAATCTCAATATTGTGACCCAATGGTCTGGAAGGTATATCCCAGTTGGGATAATTTTTACTGGGAAATAAAGCAATTGGAAAAGCAGGAGGAAGTGAAAATGGCTCCATGGATCCGGAGTGATGTGACACGTCTCAAGCTGGATTACTTTAACAAAGGACAGTAACGGTTCAAGGCACTTGGTAGGATGTTGTGTGTGTTACCTGTTGAAATGTATCATTTTTGAAAATCAATAATATTGAGTTCCCTTTTTAAAGCTTAGTCAGCTTCGGGAGACTGGAGAATAACATTCTCAACAATGCTGCATACAGTCCTGTATATAATCTGCGCCAACTCGAGCCTTTTAGAGCCACAAATGACAAGCAACTCATGCTGGCTGAGGAATACTTGATGCTGTCACTGGATGCAAAAGAGGAAAGAAGTTCCATTCTCAAGGCCTCTCATTCCTCGGGTTGCTGAGCACAGAAAAATCCCATAAAAATATAACCCTCATTGTGTACTGAGAAATGTGAGAAAACTAGCTATTCATTAACAAATCTCCACATTATTTCTGAATCTGCATTGAGCTTATGTGCAATAGAGACGAGATGAAAATAGTCAAACAGTGATCAGGAAAGGATGTGATATTTTCCCATTGATTCTTAAAGGAGTCATATACCTCATGTATTTTCTTTTGTTGAGTGTAAAATTAATGTAATCTCATTCCAATGTTCTCCATTCACCCCGCCTCTCCTGAAGGCAATGACTCACACTAGACTACGGTTCCATGAATACTGGTAGGTCTCCAGTCCCTTGCCCGTACTCTTCATATTTCTGCCTGAGCAATGGGATTTGGCAGACTGAGGGCGTTATCGTAGCCAAGCCCAATCCCGTCATCACCCAACAACCGCACCTGCTCACTTCTAGCCGGGGTCACTCATCATGATTATGAGAGTCAAATTTTCCTCAACCCAGCCTGGCTATATTAAGCTCAATTGTTGCATTCCTCACCATCACCACAGCTGAGATTAGCTCAACCACCACTAACCAGGGATGCAATCTTTCTTGGTTGGTCTTTATTGCTCAGTACCACAGATTACATTTTCTTCTTAGGTCATCAAGGAAACCTACCCCAAAGGTTTTTTTTAAAAAATGATGCTCTAATCGTCTTTTGGATGAGACATTAAACCGAGGCCCCGTCCGACCTCTCAGGTGGACGTCAAAGATCCTACTGCACTATTTTGCAGAAGAGCAGGGGAGTTCTCCCCGGTGTCCTGGTCAATATTTATCCCTCAACCAACACCTAAAAACAGATTATCTGGTCATTATCATATTGCTCTTTTTGGGACCTTGCTGGGCACTAATTGGCTGCTGCATTTCCTACATTACCACAGTGACTACATTTCAAAAGTACTTCATTGGCTGTAAAGCACTTTGAGATCTCCTAAGGTCGTGTAAGGTGCAATATAAATGCAAGTTCTTTCTTTAATTTTGTTTTTTTGGAATTCATTCTACCACTAATGCTTCTCTCTTCACCCTGTCCCTGAATCAGATTGAGTGACAGACACAGGATTGAGTCTATCACTTTTGTTAGCTTAGGTCAGACTGTAGGAGACTAGGAGTGTGCAGCCACATTTCCCTCTGCCCTCACATTTACAAAAGGGGCAAGTGGCCTGTTAAAACAAGCTGAGTGTCAACGTAGAAAGAAAGTGCAGTGTTGCAAGGCATCATTTCTTCAAAACAGACACTAACAGATAGGTAGTGACACTTGGCCGTCCTGCTACTCCCAGCAATATCAAGTCAAAGTATCCCATTCCTCTAAGGCCTGCACATTAGATAGGCTGAGTGATGCAGCAGATTAAAGCAAAGCAAAAAGTAGGAAATCTCCCATTCCCGATAATGACATTCTTCACTCAATGGTATGAACCACCCCCCCAGAAAATTATGGTCGGCACAGATTTGTTCTACCGTTTGTTTTTTACATCTCTGACCAACTGAAAATTGTTAGAACCTTCTACACACAACTTTACTCTGCAAGCTCTGGGTACCCAGGGATGGCTGTCAGCAGTAATGGGGTACAGGAAATGGAAAGATCCACACTAGCATTTCAGGCTTTGGGGCCTCATATTATAGAGTGCATAGGCCATGAGGCCTGGTCCATGCACAAATAGCTGAGCGCAGGGAGATGCAGCCAGGAAGTTCCTACATTGCTACGAGTAGTGTGTGCAAGGCTTGTAAAGGCAGCATTTGCAATGCAATGAGGCCTGCTCCATAGGGTTGCCAACTCTGGTTGGGTGTACTCCTGGAGGTTTCATCACATGACCTCTCACCTCAAACCGCCCCACCCCCACACTCCCGCCATTGGTCCATCCTCCAGACGCACTGCCTTCCCACACCATTAGAAAAGGGAACAGACTCTTTGTTACCCAATTGGATTAATCTTGACTGTTGGCGAAACAGTCTTTTTTTCCCCATCTCCAATATTTTTATCACTAATAAATGGAAGTGTTCAAAGAAAAGTAAAGGTTTTTCTCCTGGGCTGCTCGCAGCAGTGCCCTGGAGATTAATCTTCAATTCCTGGAGATACCCAGACAATCCTGGAGGCTTGGCAACCCTATTACTCCCCCATAATGCAGTTGGTGTACCTGAGAAGCACCCACTTCAAACAGACTCTCCAAGGGAGGGCCATGGAGTAATTTTGAATTTCTTTCCTTGGGTGGTCCTGACCTTCCTCATGGGCCGCCCAGCAAAAGGCAGCATCGCTGTGAAGTAAGTGAGACAGCACCGCTCGGATAAGGTACCGACTCAGGGGGTGGTTTTGCCTCATTGTCCTGCAAGGATCTCCCCCCGGCCAGCTGGGAAGGTCCAAGGCCAGGACATTAAAATTGCAATGACAACTTTTGAATAAGCGCACCTGTGCAACACTCTAAGCAGCTGTGTAACCATTGCCGTTAATTGGACCCACCGCATTGCAAGCTGGATTCCAGAGGACCAGAAGAGACTCAGCACATTGCAGAACCACCTCAGGTAGAAACAGAAACAAAAGCAAAATACCGTGGGTGCTGGAAATCTGAAATATAAACAGAAGAAAGCTGGAAACGCTCAGCAGGTCAGGGAACATCTGTGGAAGAAGAAACAGAGTTAACGTTTCAGGTCGATGATCTTTCATCAGAACTGGAAGATGTTAGAGATGAACAGCTTTTAAGAAAGTACAGAGCCAGGGAAAAGGGGGGCAGGAAAAGAATTACAGAGAACTTACAGCACAGAGACCGGCCGTTCGGCCCAACTGGTCTATGCCAGTGATTATGCTCCACATGAGCCTCCTCCCATCCTACTTCATCTAACCCTATCAGCATATCCTTCTATTCCTTTCTCCCTCATGTGCTTATATAGCTTCCCCTTAACAAAAGGGTAAGGTCTGTGATAGGTTGGAGGGCAGAAGTGATTAAATGTCAAAAGTGATGATGGTGCAAGGCAAAAAGAGGTGATGATGAGATAAGTATAGAAACAAAAGATGGATCCAGAGAAGACATCAATGATTATGGCGGAATAGCAGAAGGAACATAGGAACAGGAGTAGGCCTTTCGGCCCCTTGAGCCTGTTCCACCATTCAATGAGATCATGGCTGATCTGTATCCTAACTCCATTTACCCACCTTGGCTCCATATCTCTTGGCTAGCAACAATCTATCGATCTTAGATTTAAAATTATTAATTGAGCTAGCATCTATTGCTTTTTGTGGGAGAGAGTTCCACATTTCTACCACTCTTTGAGTGAAGGAATGTTTCATAACTTCTCTCCTGAATGGCCTGGTTCCAATTTTAAGGTTATATCCCCTCGTCCTAGACTCCCCCACCAGCGGAAAATGTTTCTCTCTATCTACCCTATCAATTCCTTTCAAAATCCTTAAAACCTCAATCAAATCACCCCTTCACCTTCTACATTCTAGGGAATACAAGCCTAGTTTATATAATCTTACTTCATAATTTAACCCTTGGAACCCTGGTAACTTTCTGGTGAAGGGAAGAGGGGAGGGAAGCATGGAAAATGTGGCAAAGACGAGCAGGCTCCCATGGCCCCGGGATGTAGCTGCCTAACATGTCCTAGTCTGGGTAACTTTCCCTCTGTACAACCCAGCTCTACATTTCCCCAGAGCGGTTAATCACACTGCACTGCTAGGCACTGATCTCATCCACTTTTTGTCATGCACGTGTAAAATTCACATTACACCAGGCTCTCGAATTCTCTCTTTACACTGGCAAGTGTCCCATTGCATTCATTTTATAGTAAGGTCTGTTTCAACAACCTGGTAGTGTTTTACTATTTGGGAGTTTGCAGACTTTCTGCTGATTTCTTCCATATGCTCAGCTGTTCTCGCACGGAGCTGCCTCTTCAATCAATGTAGCTTACAGATCAGCTACCAAGTGATTATCACATACACTGTTGTCCATTCATCTGGGGATGGAGGGGAGCGGGGTCACTTTTGGTTTCATTATAATATTCAGGCTGGTTAGGATTCCCACCTGACCATTTTTAGACCAGACACTTTTTTGAGTGGAGCTGTCTGGAAATTTCTAAATCAGACAACTTCCAAAATGCAAATCAGACATTTTTAATAAAGAAAGATGATTTTTTTTCCACTTGCTCCCTGGCCTGATAATGTGGAGACATTAGTTATTAAATTCTTCAAGGCTTCCAATGAATTTTCAGCATCAGGAAAGCAAACCTTGAACGCTCAAGCTTCAATCAGCACTACCCTGAGGCAGTCCTACCTCCTTCATCAAGCAATTAGGAAGGCAAATAGTATGTGTAGGGAAATTTCCCAGAGATTCATGGACCTAGACAATAGTTCAGACAAAGAAAACCACCCTCACACGGTAATTTCATTAATCAAAGTGATTATTTATTTAATGAGTCAAAAAGAGCACATAGCATGAAGCAACTCAATCAGTACGTCGATTACTCTACCCGATAATACAATTGGTGGTTCGCAACGTACTTTATTTAATGATTTAAAAAGGAGCACATAAGCAAGCATGAAGTAAAGCGAGCAAGTAGCACATACAACCTTTATAAAGCATCAAGGCAGCAGGCTGGGTCTAGACGAAGGGTGCCGATCGCTGCGGTAACAGGTGATGTGTCGAATGATGCGTCAGGGTTCTTTGTCTCATCCAAGTTTGCCTCTTCATTCCAGTTCAGTAAAGTATCAAAGTTCTGTGTCTTCTCATCAAGGTTTAACCTTTTATCAAAGTTCAGAAGCAAAGTATCAGGGTGCTCATTGTTGGAGGAGCTCCTGCCGTAGTAGTTGTTCAACTGTTGCTCCTGCAACTGTTGACTGTTGAAGCTTCTACAGGGTCCTATCTTTACATGTCTTTATTAACTGATAGGGTGTGTTCCAAGTTACGAGAAGGCCCAATTTGTCCACTCACCCATCGTAGCATTAAGGTGGATGGTTGGTTGGACCACTCAAGAACCGTGTGAATCCATTGTATCTTATTCTCCATGTGAAGTCAGTTATTTGTTGTTTGTCCTTCGCCTTTGTAGTGAGCATCGAGAAGCTTCTCGAAGCTTCTGGAAGGTGACAAAAGCTTCTGACTTTCATTTTTATCAGTTGTTATTGAAAACCGTTGCTTGTTGATGTTTCTGTACTTTGCTGCTTTTGCAGTTTAAACTTATGTCCAAATGTCCAGTTTAAACTGACTGCACTTTGCATTTCTACTGTCCAAATGTCCAAAGGTAATGTCAAGGGTGAGTTAACCCTAGCTTTCAAATGTACTGTAAATGTCCAAGTGAATGTCCAAATCTGTAAAGGGACTAGTTAACCCTTTACATTGAATCATCCAGAAGTTCAAAAGAGTAAAATGGGGTCTGACCCAATGTCCAAAACCCTTACATATCTTAGCCTTTATTGCAAGGTGGTTGGAATATAAGAGTAAGGAGGTCTTGCTGCAATTATATAGGGCTCTGGAGTACAGGTTTGGTCTCCTTACCTAAGGAAGGATATACTTGCCTTAGAGGTTCACTAGATTGATTCCTGGGACGAGGGGTTGTCCTATGAGGAGAGATTGAGTAGAATGGGCCTATACTCTCTGGAGTTTAGAAGAATGAGAAAGTGATCTCGTTGAAACATATAAGATTCTTAGAGGGCTTGACAGGGTAGATGCTGAGAGGCTGTTTCCCCTGGCTGGAGAGTCTAGAACTAGGGGCCCTAGTCTCAAGATAAGGGGTCGGCCATTTAGGACCGAAATTAGGAAAAATTTCTTCACTCAGAGGGTTGTGAATCTTTGGAATTCTCTAGCCCAGAGGGCTGTGGATGCTCAGTCATTGAATATATTCAAGACTGAGATCGATGGATATTTGGACACCAAGGGGATCAAGGAGTATGGGGATAAGGCAGGAAAGTGGAGTTGAGGTAGAAGATCAGCCATGATCTTGTTGAATGGTGGAGCAGGCTCGAGGGGCCGTATGGCCTACTCCTGCTCTTATTTCTTATGTTCAAAAGGCCATCGACCTGAAACGTTAACTCGGTTCCTCCCTCTACAGATGCTGCCTGACCTGCTGAGTGTTTCCAACAATTTCTGATTTTATTTCAGTTCTACCTCTAGTTTGGTTTTGGATTTGACTTAACCCTAAGACTGTTGGATGAGTCCTTTTCTCATGTAATATTACTATTGCATCTTTCTACAGGACTCTTTTCTACATAGATCCATATGAGGTGGTCCAGGCAAACATTATATCTAGCTGGTCTCAACTATAACCTTGAGCCTTTCATGAACTCTGTGTGTTATATCCAGAGGTGCAGATTTTCTGAATGATTAATTAGTTAATTACTTCTCCAGTGTGCTCTGATCAACACAGAACGATTCCATTACCATCGTGGCCTCTTTTTGAAATGAAAAGCAATTGAACATTTCCATCATACTTCAGCACACACTGAAACACTAAAAACATGTTCTACTTATTGTAGAATTATAGAATCTTACAGCACAGAAGGAGGCTATTCGGCCCATCATGCCCGTGCCGGCTCTTTGAAAGAACTATCCAATTCGTCCTGCTCCCCTGCACTTTCCCCATAGCCCTGAAAACTTTTCCTTTTCAGGTATTTATCCAATTCCCCTTTGAAAGTTACTATTGAATCAGCTTCCACCACCCTTTCAGGTACTTAGTCCCACTGGACTCAATCCAGACTGACCTGCTGCTACGTCTCAGAGTGAGTACTGTACGTCTCACATAGATTCCACATGTGATTTTGTACACGGTCATCACTGCTCCCATTCGCTCATTATGTGACTGGTTTTATGTGTTTTGACTTCAATCCAAAATTAGATTGAGATAACAGTATTAAATGGTCTATTGGACACCTTTTTAATTAATACTTTGATTGAATTGCTGTGTCGTTCTATAAAGGGCTGTAAATTGCATTTTTCACTGTTAACCAGTTGAGCAGCTCATTCATAAAATTTGGTCGCTTGCCAAATAGGTCTGTAGCCTGAGCAAAGGGATCACAGGGGAAAAGCCTAATATTCTGCTCTCCCTCACTCAATTTCTAAAGCCAGCAACTTTCTTCACATGGTGAAGGGATGACACGTTTCAGCATATTTTCACCACACTAAGATCTTCTCCTACATCATAACAATGACTATGCTTCAAAAAGTACTTAATTAGCTGTAAAGTGCTTTGGGAAGTCCTGAGATCATGAAAGGCACTGCATAAATGCAAGTTCTTTCTTTCTTTCTTACATTAGCAAAGTCTTAGGTAGTCCTGTAGTTGTCCAAATACCAACATTTTGGTGGACTGGGACAAATTTAATTGTAAACGAGAAGATCTACAATGGGAAACAAATGATTCATATACAGTGTAATCCACCAGGAAAAGTGAGTGAATGTGTTCCTCAGTCTCTACATCAGTCTATTTACTGATCCTTATCAAAGTCCATGACTCAGTCCTTCTATTTTATAAACACTGTACATTCATGACAGCTGACAGTCCACTGGACATTTTGATACTGCTCTTTAACTTTCTGCTTACTCCCCAACACGAATAATATTTAGTTGTTGGTATTATTTTCCTAGTTGAGGTAGAATGCTGTTTATTCATTTGGGACTTGTGTTTGAATCTAACCCAGACTAATGGAATAAATGTCTTCCACAAAAACTATATAGCACCTTTAACACAGGAGCGTAATCAGACAAAAATTAACATTGAGACATTAAGACAGGTGACCAGAAGCTTAGCCAAAGAGGTAGGTTTTAAGGAGAGTCTTAAAGAAGGAGAGGTGGAGAGGTTTAGGGAGGGAATTCCAGAGCTTAGAGCCTAGGCAGCTGAAGACACGGCCGCCAATGGTGGGACGAAGGAGGTCGGAGATGCATAAGAGGCCAGAATTGGAGGAGCTCAGAGATCTCAGAGGGTTGTAGGGCTGAAGGAGGTTATAGAGATAGGGAGGGGCGAGGCCATGGAGCAATTTGAACACAAGGATGAGAATTTTAAAATCGAGGTGTTAGTGGACTGGGAGCCAATGTAGGTCAGCGGGTGATGGGGGAATGGGACTTGGTGTGAGTTAGGATACGAGTAACAAAGTTTTGGATGTGCTTAAGTTTATGAAGGGCGGAAGATGGGAGGCCAGTCAGGGGAGCATTCTCCGATGACCATAAACACCTGACGTGAGATGAGCTCTGATAGGCAGAACCCAGCTTCCAGCAGACATCAGAATAAGAATGTCCCAAACATGATGCTAATTGGATAATCTCAGTCTACAATCAGAAGCTGATGTAGAAAATACAGAGTACATTTTGCAAAGTTTGCACTCTAGAATCACCAGAAGGATGACCTCTGCGCCCAATTCTACAATCTGCCCTCCCGTCGACCAAGCCCCCATGCCAAGAGTGCAGTCTCACAAGATATATCCTTAGATCTCATGCTGGTACAGCAAGGAGTGCCTTTCAGGCAATGTAACTGAGGGATGTTGGGGTTCAATATTCCTCTCAGCCAGAATACACTGCTGGTCACTACTACCTGTACGCAACTAAATGCTTCCTCCCCAATGAATGTTACCATGTTGCAGCCATATTTGTTGCCCATGCCAATGGATAGGCTGTATTAGTCTTAGAGAAATGGATGGTTTCCCATTAATTACAAGAAAACATCATAAACTGTGGATGCAGGGTTGCGATGCTAAGACTCAGTTGCTGTAGATAGAGATGGCCACAGTACGGATTGCACCAAACAGCTAAAACAAGAATAACCTCCATCTAATCTCATGCCTACTAATTGTGGCATAGCTAATAGAATTAAAAGATCAGAGGGGCTCACATGCCAACATCCCACTTTCTCGTGAATTGTCCACCTCTTCTCCAAAGCCAGTTGATTGCTCTCCAGTGGTACAGAGATGGTCAGATTATTTACCATTATTAGACCAAGTTGAAAATCAAGTTACCCTTTGCATTATCGTTGCCATGGATTTCTGCCAGCCATATTGGTTTTTTATGGTCTTCAAGCTGAGGGATGTTAGTGCTGGTGCATGGACCACTTTTCTATTTCATGAACCCAGTGTCAGGATTAAGTACTTCTAGGTCAGATATAGTACCATTAGCAGGGGCATAGGCAGCACATTCAAAATTGTACACACTTCCTTCAAATGCTATCCCCACCCTTTTCAAAGCCATTTGTAAGGGGCACTTTGAATTTTTACATTAGAATTGATGCATTGAGGTTCATTTTGAACATTTTTCTTTAATTGCACAATAATTAGATTTGGGTATATCGAGATACGACGAAGCAACCAGACCATCACTTCCAAAAAGGCTACCTCAACAGTCACTCTCCCCTTCTTCTTAGAGTCACTCTCTACTTCTAACTTCCTGCAGAGGTTGACAGCTTCTGTTTGACCCAATTCATGCTGGCACCTTTCACCCCTCAATTCCAGCTCCCTCCACACAGTGTCACCCCTGCCTCCTGATGCTCCAAGGGATACAATGCTGTAGGTGGGATTTCTCGCAACAGTTTTGTGAAATTGGGAATCCAGGCAATATGGCCCAACCTCACAAGGTCAATCGTGTTACTGCATCGGCACGGCAATTTTCTATTTCCCCGCAGCAGCCATCCTATGATCTCTCTGAACCAATCTGTGCCAATCGGTGCTCGTGTTAGGAGCAGTTTTGTGCTGTGGGACCAAATCCACACCAGGAACTGGATTGTGAATGCCTCAACCCATTTCATATTAAGGTGTCAGCCTTGGCTCAGTGGGTACCACTCTTGCCTCTAAGTCAGAAGGTTGTGGGTTCGGGTCCCACTCCAGAGACTTGCGCACAAATTCTAGGTACACACTCCAGTGCAGTACTGAGGGAGTGCTGCACTGTCTGAGGTCCTGTCTTTTGAACGAATGGTTAAATTGAGTCCCCATCTGCCCCCCTCAGGCGGACATAAAAGATCCTAAGTCACTATTCGAAGAAGAGCAGAAGAGTTCACCCCAGTAACCTGTGCAATATTAATCCCTCAACCTCCATAATTAAAAGCAAATTATCTAGTCATTATCACATTGCTGTTTGTGGGATCTTGCTGTGCGCAAATTGGCTGCCTCGTTTCCTACATCACAACAGTGACTACACTTCAAAAGTACTTAATTGGCTGTAAGGTACTTTGGGACGTCCTGAAAGGCACTATATAAATGCAAATTCTTTTTTTCTTATGTAAGACCCTTTCAGCTAGAGGATTTTCATCCCATCAGTCAGTGAAATTCAAAGGCCCGAGCATTATTTAAGCCAGAGCACCAAGTAATCCCCAGTCCCAGCACTGTGAATGCTCCATTTTGAGGAAGGTGGGCAGCGTTGAAATCTTTTGCTTTCATGAACATAAATTCACCAAAAAGTTAGATGAAGCTTAAAAGGAACAGCCCAACAAGTCAGTGAATCGGCTATTTTTAAACCAGAGTTAATGTGAGCTTGGGAAGGTGAACATAATAGGCTGGAATAGATCAGTTATGAAAATGTTATTTCAGAAAGTTAAGCCAAAAACACTTAACCAATCCCTACTTAAAATAATAAAACAAATTCCTGAGATTCTTGAGAGCGATGCTGTTTTATTATTCTGGAAATTTTTTAAATGTTAAAAAAAAAATCGGTAAAAATGGGAAATGTATTCACAGCTGAACTAACCTTTCTGTCCGTTCCCCAATAACACGGTCCACCATGCTTATTATCCCTGAAACTGTTTCAATCGATGGGCTTTCACATAACTTTGCCTCGACCCCCTGTCATTTATACAAATTACACACGGCGATTATGCAAGATTACAGCAAAGAAATTATTTGCATTGCAAAAATCCATGCACAGATCATCATTTATGTCACTGAGGTGACTGATGGTAATAAAAGAATGCGAATTGAATGAAATCCCAGGATTTACACAAGCACAGCATCCCTACTGTTTATTGGAACTGAAATGTCAGAAGTGCCTCCACTGTGGAGCAAAATGAATGAATCTGGGTTTTTTTTGTGCTCAGTGTGCTGAATTTAACCGCATTACATTTATTTTCCTTTCTTAGTCTTTAGTGCCGAGTTCTTTACAGTCATTTTAATGTGGGCGCACTGTCTCATTTTTCTTAGGCCTAGTAATAGGTTTATTCCAACGAGGCAGTAGACAAAAAACCCTTGTAAATGGAGTTCTGTCAAAATGATGCAAAGTGTGCAGATTGGTTCATCCTTCCTGTTCCCACTTAATTTGAATTAAATTTACCTCATTGCCTCGAGATGAATGGGGCTGTACGTTTTTTGTGAGTTAAAGTAGTGTTCCATTAATTTGACCCGGTACTGCTGCTGCATCAAACATTGTCGGGATTCAAGTGCTTCGGGTAACATGCGTGAAGGGCCCACCATCTGAAAGACCTGATTAAAATTCAGCAGCAAATATCTGTGTGTGAAACATTGGCTTGGTACAAAAGGGGTGGCTGTTTCATCATTTTAACTGTAAATTAAACGTTTTTTTTGTTGAGTTAAGGGCACAGCTGTTTCTTCTGCCATCTGTCAGTGGCTAGACACTGGCCAAGCACGAGGGAGAGAGAGAGAGAGCTCAGCAATAGGACTGCAACTCCATCGGGCTGATTTACACACTCGTCGTCGCAGCTTGTTCACTCAGAAATAAATCTCAGGGCTTTGTGGTGGCCTGGCAGGGCCTGCCAATGCATCGCACCATGGGAGTAAAAAGATGCAGGGTCATGCCCATGAGCGCCCAATCCCTGTCACGTCAACGGTAGGGGGGTGCAGAGTGGAAGGAGGTACGTCATCTCCACAGGGAGACGAGGAAAAACTGGATGGCTCTCATCCACCGCCTATCATTTCATACCCAAAATATAACCCCACAAATAAGGTAAAGACTGTTGATAATGTTATGCCACCTATTCGAGAACCTGTAAATTGATACGGAGTCAGCAATACTGAGTTATACTGCTGACTGCACATCGCTCCATTGTCAGCCAAAGTGCCATTCAAATACATAGAAGTTACAACATGGAAACAGGGCGCTCGAGCTAATCAGTCCATGTCGCCGTTTACCGTCCATGAGAGCAAACGGTTCTGATCACATTCACCCACCCTATTTCCATATCTTTTTACTCTTTTTTCTTCATCCACCGATCCAATCTAATCTTGAATTTTGACACAGTTTCTGCCTCAACCTCTAACCCTGGAAGTGAATTCCACAGCCTCACAACTCTGTGTGTGGAGAAGATTATCCTGTTCTCTGTTCTATATCTCGTAAATTTAATCTTGTATCTAAGACCACTCGTTCTAGACCCCCTCAACTACTGGAAACAGTCTCTTTCCATCCACCCTGTCCCATTCTTTCATAATTTTAAACACTTCTATCGCATCATCCCGTAATCTGACAAAATAAAGCCCAATTTTTCAAGTCTTTCTTCATATTTGCATTTCCTCATAACAGGCAGCATTCTAGTGAATCTGTGTTGTACCCTCTCTAAAGCCTCAATATCCTTTCGACAGTGTGGAGCCCAAAACTGCACACAGCACTCTAACTGCGGCCTCATTAAGGATTTATACTGGCTCGTAGATTTTATATTCTATTAATGCAGGTTGAGATTCAAGTTTTAGTGGAGAGCCAATGGAACAGTTCCTTGCCAACACTAAAAGAGTTTAAAATCTGAAGTTTAAGAGGTTCAAGTGTCTGGGGACATTTCAAATGCTGCTTTACATTAGTTACAGTTCTGCTGCAGCTGGTGCAAAGCTGAAAGAGTGTGAGTCCAGCTATTAATGCGATCTCTCCCCTCGCCTGTTAAATGAAATGCAGACCGAAACTATTGAAGTTATATTGCAAATTCTGCACTGATTTGCTTTGAATCAAGGCGAGCGTTCAGTATAACTGGCAGTATAGGTGCCAGCTTGGCTCGGTTTGTAACACTCAAACCTTTGAGTCATAGGATGTGGTTCAAAACCCATATGAGGAGCTTGAACTAATTATTTAAATGGACACCCGAGTGCAGTACTAAGGGAATGCTGCATTGTCAGAGGTGCTGCCTTTTGGAGATGGCCAACCAAAGTCTGGTTTAGGTGGCAGTTAAAGATACCCGGGGCACCAGCCAACACTCCTTTCTCAACCAACATAACCATACAAACAAACATTGGAACGGTCCCCACCACATGCACTATCCACCCTCATCTTGGGCAGCCGCCTATATGGCGCTAACCGTTTGTCTTCACCATAGGACTCAATTACAAAGGCGCCACTTGAACGGTATTAAGCTCATTGGCTATTCCACGCTGTTCAACACTCACCGATTTAAAAGCTCAGTTGATTTCAGGCAAAGTCGGGTCTTCAAGCAGCTTCATACAGCCGTTTGCACTATTAGCAACTTCGGGAGGCAGTCGGAAAATGGAGACCAGGCAGCTTCGGGAGTTATTTCATTGCAATAACCGGTTATTATTTTGCCGCCCACCGCGTATAGCGGGCAAATCATGTTAGCACGAACACGCCCGCTATGTACGGTGGAGAGGTGGGGACTGTATTTAATTTGCTGTGTGCAAAATGGCTGCCACGTTTGCCTATACAACAACACTAGCTGCCCTTCAAAGTAATTCGTTATACGTGAAAGGCTTTCAGATATTGCTGAGAGATGCTTTATAAATGCAAGTCTGTCTTTTTTAAACAATATAATTACTGGGTAATAAACTCTGTGTTATGGTGTCCTCACCAATAATGTCTATCAAAGATTAAAGGGCGAATTTGGCTGCCAGAACCCTTTTTAAAACTAGTAATAAAAAAATGATAGCTAATATTAACACTGTTCCATTTTAAGCTGTTCATTTTGCTTTATTGACTGATGATATTCCCAGGGTACCAGTTTGGAAGAGTTACTCAGCCTGACTATAAGAAGGAGCTAAATTAACAATGTACTGGATGCTGAGCATCCTTGTGTTGACAGCTGTACCTGTGTTAATGTTAATTTAGTTCCTTCATACAGTGTGCCTCAGTAACTCCTTAAAGCATTATTACACCATTATTACAATGTTCAAATTAAAATATACCCATGAACAAAAAGAATTAAAAGGTATTAAAGGTAATCATCATGAAGGCCCCCTCATGTAAGCCGCATAGACCAGGAAGGTCCCAGGTATAATCCTTGACCTGTGTAAGTGCCTGTATAAACAGCAACATTTTACATTTCAATTTTACAACTGTTAAGAAGATGCTTTATTCCTCTTTTGATAGTAGAGAGAATGACTGAAGTCATTGAAATTCTATGTACTCTCACCAGTAGCATCAATTAATCTAATGGAAATGCCATTAGTAGGACTGGGGGAGGGTTAGAGTGAAACATTCAGTTAATGTGTTGCATTTGTACTCTTTTACAACACATCACTGCCACACAACCATCCACTAGAAAGATGGAGTGATTTGGCCTGTCGAATTTTCCACAGCCGCCATCAGAGCCATTCTATATTCGTTAACAGCAAGCGAGGTCAGAGCAGGTCGCCCTGATGATGCTCCTCTCTCTGCTATAGAGCAATCTGCCATCACGAGCTCATCCATCTAACAGCCGAGCCTCGATCCAGAGCAATCCACCAATGACACTACCTGAGTTCAGGCTTTCGTTAACTCTATGATTTGACCTCAGTCCCTCTGACTGGAAATCCAACACTGTACCCTCAGAGCTGTCAGCTCAACTTTGACCTCTAAACTTTTTGACTTCATTCCACACCAATCCTTATTTCAGTCATTATTTCTAATTTGGTCCTCTCACGTGACATTTCTAAATTAAGCCATAGATTATGTTGGTGGTCATTTGCTGTGGAAAATCAAGTTCCATTGTATTGACTATTCTCTTTAACCAATTTCACTTAGATAAAATGTTCAGAACCTTTCTTGGGAAGGAGTTAGTGTTTGAGGTGGACTCACAGACGTAATAATGCCATGTTGAGCATTTGTAGTGCTTCAGGCACCAAGGCTCCACTTATAAGGTATCTGAAGCCTCAGGGCCATCATAATATGTGCCTGAGAGGCACTCCAAACACTACAGGTGCTTCAGGGAGGCCTATCAAAAACATTCAAATTTCGTCCTGGGTGGCCCCCCTCCTTCTTTTGTGGCCCTGATTTTTTTTTGGTCTGCACTGGTCAAATCGTGAAAGGAGACTTAGATCTCCATCACCTTAATTCAAAAATACAAATGGCAGCACTATCAGGACAGCCAGCAGCCTTTCGCTGGCTTCTAGTGCCAGCAATCTGTGCCTCCCCTCCCACCCCCCACCCCATGCCCCCCACACCCGCCTCACCTTCATGACAGTCCGAGATTACCATATGCTATATATAGGGAGCACCAGAGAAATATTTCACATTATCGTACGCGGTCAGTTCATATGGGCTGTAATCCCTGTAAATTCGCTGATCTCCAGTGTTGAATCTGTAACAGTTAGAGGGAGTACAGTGCCAGGATGAAAAACCAAAACAACTGTTCCCCCTTCCTCAAACTTGGCCAAAAGGATCGACATTGAGTTACATCGAAATTACAGCACAGAAACAGGCCATTCGGCCCAACTGGTCTATGCCAGCATTTATGCTCCACACGAGCCTCCTCCCTCTCTACTTCATCTAACCCTATCAGGACACTCTTCTATTCCTTTCTACCCCATGTGCTTATCCAGCTGCCCCTTAATTGCCTCTATGCTATTTGTCTCAACTACTCCTTGTGGTAGCGTGTTCCACATTCTTACCATTCTTTGGGTAAAGAAGTTTATCCTGAATTCCCTATTGGATTTAACAGCGACAATTTACTATTTATGACCTCGAATTTTGGACTCCCCCACAAGTGGAAATATTTTCTCTACGTCTACCCTATCAAACCCTATCATTATCTTAAAGATCTCTAACAGGTCACCCCTCAGCCTTCTCTTTTCTAGAGAAGATTCCCAGCCTGTTCAACCTTTCCTGATAAGGTTATCCTCTCAGTTCTGATATCATCCTTGTGAATCTTTTATGCACCCTCTCCAATACCTCTATATCCTTTCTATAATATGGAGTCCAGAACTGTGCACAATACTTCAAGTGTGGTCTAACCAAGGTTCTATACACGTTTAACATAACTTCTTTGTTTTTCAATTCTATCCCTCTAGAAATGAACCCCAGTATTTCATTTGCATTTTTAATGGCCTTATTTACCTGCGTCGCTACTTTTAATATGTGGTCCACTTATTTTTCCTATCAAAATGCACCACCTCACACTTATCTATATTTTAAAAACATTTTTTATTCATTCATAGGATGTGGGTGTCACTGGCAAGGCCAGCATTTATTGCCCATCCCTAATTGCCCTTGAGAAGGTGGTGGTGAGCCGCCTTCTTGAACCACTGTAGTCCATGTGGGGAAGGTTCTCCTACAGTGCTGTTAAGTAGGGAGTCCAAGATTTTGACCCAGCGACGATGAAAGAACGGCGATATATTTCCAAGTCAAGATGGTGTGTGACTTGATGGGGAACATGCAGGTGGTGGTGTTCCCATGCACCTGCTGCCCTTGTCCTTCTAAGTGGTAGAGGTCGCGGTTTTGGGAAGTGCTGTCGAAGAAACATTGGCGAGTTGCTGCAGTGCATCCTGTAGATAGTACACACTGCAGCCACGGTGCACCGGTGGTGGAGGGAGTGAATGTTTAGGGTGGTGGATGGGGTGCCAATCAAGCGGGCTGCTTTGTCCTGGATGGTGTCGAGCTTCTTGAGTATTGTTGGAGCTGCACTCATCCAGGCAAGTGGAGAGTATTCCATCACACTCCTGACTTGTACCTTATTGATGGTGGAAAGGCTTTGAGGAGTAAGGAGGTGAGTCACTCGCCGCAGAATACCCAGCCTCTGACCTGCTCATGTTATGTTGAAATTCATTTGCCAATTACACGCCCATTCTGCAATTTTATTAATGTCCTCTTACATTTTGATGGTTTCCTCCTTTGTATTAAGTATACCCCACAATTTGATGTCATCTGCAAATTTTGAAATTGTATTTCCCATTCCCGAATTCAAATCATTAATGTAAATTGTGAACAACGGTGGTCCCAGCACCAATCCCTATGAAATACCACTTCCCACCTTTCGCCAGTCTGAGTAGCTACCCGTAACCCCTACACTCTGCTCTCTGTTTCGTAGCCAGCTTGCTATCCATTCTGCTATCTGTCCCCTGACTCCACATTCTCTGACCTTAGCCATGAGTCTACAATGTGGTACCTTATCGAAGGCCTTTTGAAAATCCAAATATATTACATCTAATACGTTACCCTTGTCTATCTTTTCTGTTACTTCTTCAAAGAATTCAATAAGGTTGGTGAAACATGACCTTCCCTTTTGAAATCTGTGCTGACTATTCTTTATTATGTTTTCATTCTCTAGATGTCTTTCTATTACATCTTTGAGTAAAGATTCCATTATCTTTCTTACCACCAACATTAAGCTGATTGGTCTATAGTTCCCTGGACTTGTTCTATCTCCCTTTTTAAATATAGGAATCACATTAGCTGTCCTCCAGTTCTCTGGCACTATTCCCTTTTCTAGTGAATTTTGATATATATGGAATAGTGCCTCTGCTGTCTCCTCTCTAACATCTTTTAATATTCGCAGATGCAATCCACCAGGACTAGGGGGTCTTAGCCTCCCTAAGTTTGATTAGTTTTTCAATTATCTCCCCCCTTTCTATCTTAAACGTTTTAATATTTTTTCGACCTCTTCTTCTAACGTCCTGCCTGCCTTGTTAGTCTCCCTGGTAAATACTGAGGCAAAGTAACTATTCAATATTTCTGCCATTTCACAGTCGTTACCCATGAGTTTATCTTGTGCATCCCTTAGTGGCCCTATCCCTATTTTAATTTTTCTTTTGTTATTTATGTGTCTGTAGAATACTTTACTATTTCTTTTTCTATTCCTTGATAATTTAATCTCATTGTTCCTCTTTGCTTTCCTAATTGTTTTTTTGACTTCTTTCCCAACCTCTTTGTATTCCCTTTTGTCATCCTCTCCTTTATTGTCTCTGTACTTAGTATGCCTTTTTCTTTAGTTTCAATTTTGCCCTTATCTCTTTATTCATCCATAGTATTTCATTATTCGCTAGTTTGTTCTTGCTTTTTTGAAGACTACATTTCTCCGGAACTCTATTGATCACCATTTTATATATTACCTACTGCTATTCTATTTCTTTGTCTGTCAAATTTTTTTTCCTGTTTACCTTCCCTAGTTCCATTCTCATACCCTCAAAATTAGTTTTTTTCCAATCTATTACTTTGGTCTTTGTCTTACATCTTTCTCAATCGTTATTTTAAACCCTATTGTGTTATGATCGCCTAGACGTTCCCCTGCGTTTACTTCTCTAATCTGTTCTGGTTCATTTCCCATTATTAGATCCAGCAGTGATTCCTCTCTTGTTGGGCTTCTTACATACTGGGTAAGAAAGGAGTCCTGTACACATTGTAAAACTCCATTCCCCTTTCTCCTTTCCCTATCTCTTCTTGCCAGTTTATTTGAGGGTAGTTGAAATCTCCCAATGTTTTTTGCTCATTTCATAGATTTGTCTACTTATTTCATCCTCCACTTCCCTTGCACTATTAGGTGGTCTGTAGAATATACCTATTAATGTGATCAATCCCTTCTTATCCTTTGTCTCAATCCATATGTTTCTATCTTAATGTTACTTATGTCCCTTTTTTCTATTGCCGTTATGTTGTCTTTAATTAGTACAGCTACTCCACCCCCTTCGTCCTTCCCTATCCTTTCTAAATACATTATTTAACTGCAATATTTAACAGCGAGTCCTGTTCCTTATGTAGCCATTTTTCAGTTATCCACACCACATCTGGCTCCTCGCTATGAATTATTGCCTCCAGTTCCTCTATTTTGTTTTGGATGCTATGCACATTGCTGTACAAGCAATTTAATTTGTTTTTAGGAATTGTTCCTTTTAACAGTCATTTTGTATTCATGTTCTATAACCGTATTGGTTCCCTGGCCATTTATGTTACCTATATTCCTTAACTTGGTCTCACCTTTAATCTCATTTCCTATTTCTTTTATCTTCAGACTTATGTTATCTTTCCTAGATCCCTCCCCCTGTCTTACTAGTTTAAAGTCCTATCCACAGCCCTGTTCATCCTTTCCGCTAGGACACTGGTCCCATTCCGGTTCAGGTGGCGCCTGTCCCACTGGTGCAGCACCTTCCTGTCCCAGTACTGGTGCCAGTGTCCCATGAAATGGAACCCCTCCTTCCCTCACCACTCTTTCAGCCACACATTCACCTTCGTGATCTGTTTATCCCTATGCCAATTAGCACCTGGCTCGAGATGATCAATAAGTCAATTATTCTTGGTTTGATCTTGAAGAGATTTGAAGTACTTCATTTCTCCAAAACCCCCACACACCATGGAAATATATAGAAGTTGTCATTTAGTCAAATATTCACATTACCATGATGTGAGGGGTGGGGAGAGGTGAGTACATTACCAGGATTAAAATTGAGCTTAGGTTGGTCCAGGTTTGGCTTTTGTGGGCTTAACTCAACCCAAACCAATTGAGCCCCCACTCCTACCATCCTTACTCTGCGGTATCATTGGATATAATACTTTTGTTAGGAAAAGATATTAAGGGATATGGAACCAAAGTGGGCAGATGGAGTTAAGATACATATCAGCCATGATCTAACTGAATGGCGGAACAGGTTCGAGGGGCAGAATGGCCTACTCCTGTTCCCATGTTCCTATAGAACCTGCATATGAATGACCTCCAATTACCTTTAAAGATCATCATAATCACTATATAAAATTGCTGGAGGAAATGGGCTTCAGGTGCAAAATTCCAGGTAGTTGACTCCAAGTGAAGTAAATAGAAATTGAAAATCCCCAATGAATTCCATCGACATCATTAAATTGCTACTACATTCTTGTCCTGTATGACATGCATCGCTTTACTTTTGTTATCTTCGAACATAGATTACATTCCCATCTGCCACCAGCATAAGTTAAGGAGGTGAGAGTTAGGTAAGGAAAGTGATTTTCCATGATGGATTTTCCTATTAAAATTTTCCGGCTGTAACACAAAAAGTCATACATCACGGTTGTTACTGTTGTTTTTAGACATCTTGAAAATCAGCTCCCCTGTGGAGCTGCCGTTGATGACATTTCTGTGGGATACTAGCCAACTGGTACGATTGGCTTTCAGAAGCCTCGCACCAGTACTGGGCAGGGAAGCAGCAGCAGCAGGGTGGGAAAGGATCGGATTCAAAGGATTGTGCCAGAAGACACTGCAGTCTGGTACAATTCAGATCAATTGTTTTCTAGTTTCTTTAATCCACCAAACCCCAGCAAGTTCAAATTGATAATGCTTCACAATTGAAAGGTTTTCCATTTGCAGGACTGACTGAGTGCCTAGTCTTTATGAGATGCTTAGGTGCATACCACAGACCCCTGTAAGCTACAAATAGGTGCCAATATCACAAGGTCAGCTTTCTGTCCCAGGTGAGCACAGTGCCCAAATGTAGCCCTACAAACTCTGCTGCCCATAACCTAGCTCAAACCAAGTTCCATTTATCCATCACCCCTGCGTTCATTGACCTACACTGGCTCCTGGTCCAGCAATGCCTCGATTTTAAAATTCTCATCCTTGTTTTCAAATCCCTCCGTGGCCTCGGTCCATCCCATCTCTGTAACTTCTTCCAGCCTTACAACCCTCCGAGAATTCTGCTTTCCTCCAACTCTGGCCTCTTGTGCATTTCTCTAGTTCCTTCACCCCACCATTGGCAGCCGTGTCTTCAGCCTTCTAGGCCCTCAACTCTGGAATTCTCTCCCTAAACCTCTCCACTTCCCTCTCCTCCTTTAAGATGCTCCTTGGAGCCTATCTCTTCGACCAAGCTTTTGTCTACTTCTTTGGCTAGGTGTCAAATTTTGTCTGATTACACTCTTGTGAAGCGCATTGGGATGTTTTACTACGTTAAAGACATTATATAAATGCAAGTTGTTGTTGTTGCTGTACAATGCATGTTAACAGCATTCACTAGAAGGCTGGTGCAGCATCACAGAGGGAGAATGCACAACATTTCAGTAGCTGTTCGTGCATTTCCTAAATGGGCAGGCAAGGCATTCTACATTGTTGCCATAATGGTGCCTTTACCCTGTGGGCCTTTAAATGTGGCAGGCAATAAATACAGCCAGTGCAAGATACCTGCATCCTGCAGGTTCACATGCATATGTCCCTTTCTATAGACTTGGAGGGGAAGGCTGCAGGTGACAGCTATCAGTGCAAAGCAGACCAGAAGGGGTCATGGAAATTCTGACCTTAGAGGAAGTGGGACAGGGGAAGGAGTTTGGTCTTAACCAAACTCGTGGGACATACCATCCTTCATTTTCCATTCTTTATTTCCTTACTCACTCACACACGGTCATAGGCTTCAGCGCTGTGTCATAATGCACTGTAGTGTCTTGCCATTTAAGTTCTGTTAAACCCTTACTGGCAGAATTCCAAAATTCGGCTCTTCTGCTTCTTGAGGTACCCAAGAGGACGAGATGGCAGCTCACCGTGCACCTCACAGCACCTGCATTACCCATTCTACAGTGACAAGCAGCAGCACAGATACATCCACTCCGGCCAATTAATCAACTGCAGGCCAGAGAACTTGCTGAAGCACAGGGCATGAATGAGGAGGAGCAAATGCAGGTGCAACTGGAGGAGACGCAAACGATTGGCCAGAGTGGTGTCAGCTGTGGCTCAGTTGGTAGCAGTCTCGCCTCTGAGTCTGAAGGTCCTGGGTTCATAGTCCCATTCCAGAGATTTGAGCACATAATATATGCTGACACTTCAGTACAATACTGAGGGAGTGTTGCACTGTTAGAGGTGCCATCTTTCGGATGAGATGTTAAACTGAGGCCCCATCTGCCCTCTCAGGTGGGTGTAAAAGATCCCACCCCACTATTTCGAAGAAGGGCAGGGGAGGTGTCCTGGCCAATATTTATCCCTCAACCAACATCATCATTAATAACAGATTATCTGATCAGTATCACATTGTTGTTTGTGGGAGCTTGCTGAGTGGAAATTGGTTGCTGCGTTTTCTACATTTCGAAAGTACTTTATTGGTTGTAAAGTGCTTTAGGACATGCTGAGGTCATGATAGGCAAATTTTTTCTTTCTTTCAGAGGACCAACTCGAAGGTTCCTTCAGCCCCTGAGCCAGAAAATCAAACCTCACAAGTGCATTAGCAGTTCAAGTAGTCAGGTATGCCAAGCATCCTGCATAGTTTGGGCCATCTATGGAGGTGTCCACTGTCCATATTTGTGCAACACTGTCTGACGATCTGACCAAGCTGCATGACTCCAGGACCAATTGGCTGAGCTTCTAAAGTCAGGCACAGCTTCCAATACAAATACTCTGACCAGGGCTCTGGAGAACTTTAGACTCCAATCTACAGCAATCTGCCTGTCTGGATTGACCATACTGGGCAGTCAGATTGCGATACCCATAATGCAGAGCTTCAACCACTTTAGTGCTGCCAACATCCTGCTCCCAAAACAGATCTCTGGTTATGATGAGGGAGTGCCCAGCAGCAGGAGTTGGCACAGATGGTGGAAATGTCTTTCAGGGCAACACCAAATTAAGAACACTCGGCCACTGCGCTCAAATGACTGTGGATTTGTCACCGATGTCTAGCTCCTGCTGCGGTTTGGAAGGACCTACAAGCATAGAAACAGGAGTAGGCCATTCAGCCCCTCAAGCCTGTTACATAAGAACATAAGAAATAGGAGCAGGAGTAGGCCAATCGGCCCCTCGAGCCTGCTCCGCCATTCAATAAGATCATGGCTGATCTGATCCTAACCTCAAATCTAAATTCATGTCCAATTTCCTGCCCGCTCCCCGTAACCCCTAATTCCCTGTTGTGCCATTCAATCAGGTCATGGCTGATCTATATCTCAATTCCATTTTCCCGGCTTTGTTCCTTATCCCTCGATACACTTACCCAACAAAAATCAATCGACCTCATTCTTAAAAATTTCAATTGACCCAGTATCCACAGCCTTTTAGAGGAGAGAGTTCCAGCATAAAAATTCAAAGTCAACTGTTGCCTTGACGGTCACTGACAGAACGTCGTTTCCTGGAAGTGGTTTCTCAGTGCAAAGCTCTGTCTTGATCTTGGAGAATCGTAATCTCTGTACGCCGGTTTTCCAGGGAGATATCCAGGTACAACTCCCTTGGCTGTATATGGTGGTGTAAATGTGAGTCCTATTTGATCACCGAAGGTGTAAGTGCATCGTATCTTGCATGCCTCTTCTAATCCCTCTCCTCCAAGCCAGCCAATATAGCAGGATGCTCGGGGGTGTATATAAAGCACCGGGGAGATTTAAGAAGCTCTGAGTAAGTTCACTTTTGGAAGCACAGCAAAACGCAAGGAAGCACTCAAATAAGAAGGAAAAAGAGCCACACTGTGCTACAGGTGAATCAAAAGATGAGTACGCTTTAGGGGAAAGAACCCACGTGGTGTCCGTGCCTCCCACACAGTGCCCATTTTATACGGGTACTGAGCACGTGGAGCACTGTTCAGGTACTTAAAAGTGCATCCCTGGGGCTAGCACCTCATCAATATACTTTCTGGGCTCATAACAAGCCTAGTTCGCTAGATGTGAGCAGGCCCTTGGCGCCACAGACACTTCTGAATTTCATTATCCTGCGTTATGTGCGACGGCCATTGAACAGGTCTCTCCTTGGACAGCCTACAGCAGTATTTACATCACATTAGCAGACCTATATAGCTTAACTGAGTGTCCCCATTAACTTGCCACTGGCAGGAGGATTGGTAACCAGAGGACACAGATTTAAGATATTTGGCAAAAGATCCAGAGGTGGAGATGAGGAAACATTTTTTTACGCAGCGAGTTGTTACAATCTGGAATGCACTGCCTGAAAGAGTGATGGTAGCAGATTCAGTAGTAACTTTAAAAAGGGAATGGGATATATAATTGAAAAGGAAGCATTTGCAGGGCTATGGGGAAAGAGCAGGGTGGGTGGGACTAACTGGATAGCTGTTTCACAGGTACGATGGGCCAAATGTGCTGTATGATTCTCAGGTTGTTGACGCTAACAGGTGCTCATGTTCTGCCTTACGATTTAGCCATCAATGAAGCAACAGCACTAAGAACAAATACAATAACTTCCATTTCTGTAGCGCATGCCGCATGAAGCAAGATTTGAAGCACTTAACATTAGGACAAAATGATGGACATCAAGCTGGAAAAATGGGGACGAACAAAGGTAGGCTGAAGGGGGGAGGGAGTAAAAAAAAACCCCAGTCCTTTCCAAATCTCCAGGTGCATAAAATTCAAACAGTGAGTGAGAAGTAGAAATGTAACTGAGTTGCCTGGGCTTCGTGGACCAGACTGCCAGGGATTGAAGGCTGCATACATCCCATGGGCAGTAGTTTGGATACCCCTGATATGTCTATAAGGCAAGAACATTTAATTCTTTCACTGCAGTCTCCCAAAGTACGATTACTGTTAAGTGAATAAAATATTGAGACAGGTTATTCATTCAAAACCACACTGTCGTATCTATCACCTGGGTTCAGCATGATTAGGTCCAAAATTGGCCACTTTTAGTCCGAGTGCATCACACACTCAACTGTTGACAGTATTTAAAGAAGCAATTAACACACCTCCTGCTTGCGGGCTTATATTGATTTTTTTTTTGCCTTATGGATTTTGCTTGCCTTTACGTTCTGTTGAATGCATGTAGTAATTTTCTCGTAGGCTTGCTAATACTTCATCCAGACATGGGTCACAAGCTAAACAGAAAGTAGTTGCCTGAACTTGCCTGGAGTTTCCCTGACCTTGCTGCTCTTGGACCTACATCTGCGGTAGCTGTTCAACTGAGCATCCCTGTCCAGTCAGTGACAAACTCGTATTTCATGAAAACTAAAGCAAAATACCACAGATGCTGGAAATCTGAAATAAAAACAGAAAATGCTGGAAACACTCAACAGGTCAGGCAGCATCTGTGGAGAGAGAAACAGAGTTAACGTCTCAGGTCAATGACCTTTCATCAGAGCTGGGAAGATGCTGGCAATGATCAGCTTTTAAGCAAGTGCAAACCTGGGGAAAAGTCGGGGGGAGAGTAGGAAAAGAACAAAAGGGAAAGGTCCATGATATGGTGATGGTACAAGGTAAAAGGAGCTGACAATGGGACCAAACATGGGAGCAAAAGATGGGTCCAGAGGAGGTGTAAATGGTTACAGAATGTCCTTGAGAAAATGGGCGCTGAGGATCTAAAATCATATTTCATGAAGCATATCTATCGTTGGCTCAGCGTTCTGAAGTCTCTGCCACCCACTCCTGGTGGGGAATTAATATCTTTATTTCCTTGTATCAAGAAAGCTCAATAAAAAAATGATAAAGCTCTGCAGTGCTGGGCTTCATAAGCGATACCAGGAATTAATAGACTCCATGCAGATTTGGACATTTCACTAGTTTCTCAATAAGGTATTAATTAGGATGCCGCTGGCATTCTTTTTCGTTTTGTACAGCCTCGGGACATATGTCCTTAATAAAACTCCTCATTGTCCAATTAAAAATAAGCAACTGGTGCCAATCTAGGCCAAAAAAAAACAACCTTGTTTGATTCTGCCGAGTCTGGTTGGGTTCGACCAAATCCAGACTTTTCCTTGAAATAACCCTCTCTAGAGGCCAAAATCTCACTAAATTGTATGCAGTTCCATTAAAAGTCATCAAATACTGGCCCAGTTTCGGTTATTCGATGAACTGATTGCTGAAATAGTTCTCGGGGGGCGGGGCGGATGTCTGTAAATTATGACCCAGGTTATAGGTTTAGGTAGCGACCGAGCTGTATTAAAATATGTACAAATTGACTGGTCTTGTCGCTAAGATGTTTCTAAAAGAGCAGAAAGGCAACAGTATACAGGAAAAGGACAAAAAATTCCAAGGGAACTGAGGGATGACAAGTGAGTACGTCCTGAGTGTAAGAAAAAGACTGGTTAATGGCAGGAGGTGAAGGAGACGGCAATGAGCAGAGCTTAAATTGAAGGGATCTTTCAAGCACAAAGACAGCCAGAAGCAAGGGATGATGTGGAGATGCCGGTGATGGACTGGGGTTGACAATTGTAAACAATTTTACAACACCAAGTTATAGTCCAACGATTTTATTTGAAATCTACAAGCTTTCGGAGGCTTCCTCCTTCCTCAGGTAAATGTCAGGAGTTCCTGACATTTACCTGAGGAAGGAGGAAGCCTCCGAAAGCTTGTAGATTTCAAATAAAATCGTTGGACTATAACTTGGTGTTGTAAAATTGTTTACAAGAAGTAAGGGAAACATTGCTTAGTAGTGAAAGTTTGACAACATAAATTGTTTTAGTCAAAAGTACAAATGAGGAGTCAAATAGTGTTGAGTGACCACATGGATTGAATCCAGTTGTCACATAAAGCGTAGTTCTGGGGAAAGCTAAGATCCTTCCGGGGAAGTCATAAGCACAGTTTAGAGACTCCAGGTTTAAAAATGGTTCAGAGACTCCAGGTTTAAAAACTGTTCAGGGACTCCAGGTTTAAACATGGTTCAGAGACTCCAGGTTTGAGCACAGTTCAGAGATTTGGGTTTAAACAAAGTTTAGAGACTCTGGGTTTAAACACAGCTTAGGGACTCCGGGTTTGAACATGATTTAGAGACTTCAGGTTTAAGCACGATTCAGAGACTCCAGGTTTAATCATTGTTTAGAGACTCTGGGCGCTAAATTGGGATGCGTAGCAAGATGGCATCTTGGATGCGCATTCCAGCGTGACATGCGCCGGACGCCATCTTGGTATAGGAGTTCGCGCAGGCGAGATAGCGAACGCTGGAATCTTGTGAAGTAGGGAGAAAATGGCTTCAAACAGTGTGCAAGGCTGATTTAAAGTGATAGACACCATTTTGGGACTTAACGCTCAGCTCAACACCCGACCATCTGAACGTGTCTTAGAGTGCCTGGAGGACCCCCCATCAGTGCTATTTAAAGGGACCGTGCAGGGTTTACAGAGTGACTGGATTATTGCTTCTGGCTGCCGAGACATTTGTAACTGTTTTTGGAGGTCTCCTAGACTTAATACTAGGACACAGGGACATAGCCTAACATTGAGAGCCAGGACGTGCAGGAAATTAGAAGATGCTAGAAAATTAGGAACTGCTTCTACACACAAAGGGTGGGAGACGTTTGGAATGCTCTTCTGAAGACGGCAGTTGATACTAGCTCACTTGTGAATGTTAAATCTGAGATTGATAGATTTCTGTGAACCAAGGGTATTAAGGGATATGGGGCTAAGGCGGGTATATGGAGTTAGGTCACAGGTCCACCATGATCTCGTTGAATGGTGGAACAGGCTCGAGGGGCTAAATGACACTGCCACTTGCTGCCTCCTGATAATGAAGCAGTCCGTGCCCGCATGCAGCAAGACCTGGACAACATCCAGGCTTGGGCCGATAAGTGGCAAGCAACATTTGTGCCAGACGAGTGCCAGGCAATGACCATCTCCAACAAGAGAGACTCTAACAACCTCCCCTTGACATTCAACAGCATTACCATTGCCGAATCCCCCACCATCAACATCCTGGGGGTCACCATTGACCAGAAACTTAACTGGACCAACCACATAAATACTGTGGCTATAAAAGCAGGTCAGAGGTTGGGTATTCTGAGGTGAGTGACTCACCTCCTGACTCCCCAAAGCCTTTCCACCATCTACAAGGCACAAGTCAGGAGTGTGATGAAATACTCTCCACTTGCCTGGATGATTGCAGCTCCAACAACACTCAAGAAGCTTGACACCATCCAGGACAAAGCAGTCCGCTTGATTGGCACCCCATCCACCACCCTAAACATTCACTCCCTTCACCACCGGCACAACGTGGCTGCAGTGTGTACCATCCACAGGATGCACTGCAGCAACTCGCCAAGGCTTCTTCGACAGCACCTCCCAAACCCGTGACCTCTACCACCTAGAAGGACAAGGGCAGCAGGCACATGGGAACAACACCACCTGCATGTTCCCCTCCAAGTCACACGACTTGGAAATATATTGCCGTTCCTTCATCGTCGTTGGGTCAAAACCCTGGAACTCCCTACCTAACAGCACTGTGGGAGAACCTTCACCACACGGACTGCAGCGGTTCAAGAAGGTGGTTTACCACCACCTTCTCAAGGGCAATTAGGGATGGGCAAAAAATGCTGGCCTTGCCAGCGATGCCCACATCCCATGAACGAATAAAAAAAAAATGCGCCACCTTCTCCTGCAAGAAAGCAGGACATATGTCTGTGTGATGTGCCTGTCATGGTTGAATAGCTAGTGTGTGTGGCCTGTGAGTTGTGGGTGGGCGGCTTGAAACAGTGGTAACGTGTAAGGGTGAGAGGAGACATCTGGTTGGAAGAGTTGAGTACCATTGGAAAGAGTTTGTTGGTATGTGGGGGATGGGGGTTGTAGTGTGTGGTGCAGTTGGTAGGAGACACCACTTGACAGTTGACCTCACTCACCTTGACCACTAATGTCAAAGCTTTGAACATCTTCCTGCACTGCATCCTTGTTCATGATGCCTGGCATTGACTTCGTCCCCCGCTGCCTCCCACTGCCTTTTGGATATATGTCTGGAGGGCCTCTTGCCCCCCCGCGGATATAGGATGTCCCTCCTTCTGTCCACCTCTTGCACCAAGGTCTCTAGTGCACCAGAAGAGAACCTTGGTGCACGCACTCTCGCAGGCCTGGTACAAACTCAGATCGGCAGATTGGTGAGGTCTGGCATGCAGATTGGAGGATGTGGGATTTAGTAGTGCACAACCTTTATTCAATGTTTTAACATAACTCATCAGTGTGTAAACATAGGGATGGGATCTGCATCTGTGTTTTACGTGTGCGATGTCAGATCTCCGTTCAGACTCCGTGCAGACAGTAGACTTATTTTCAGCAAATAAGAGATTTCTGAGAAACATCCTCCCTTTAAGAGATTGTGCTCCCCCTGGTGGTGGAAAGTGCGAATTGCATTGATTCCACGTGCAAAGCCCCGGAACGGAACGCTGATTGCAGGTGAGTCCTCGGGCAGCCCTTATCCAATACCTCCCCCTCTGGGTTTAAACACGCTTTAGAGGCTTCGGGTTTAAGCACGGTTTAGAGATTTCAAATTTAAACGTGGTTTAGAGACTCCGGGTTTAAGCACGGTTTAGAGACTCCAGAAGATAAATATCCACCCCTTCCACCTGGTGGAATTGGATTGGTAGCACCCTGGAAGTAGGCAGCAATAACCTGCCGCAGGAATATTGGCCGGGGACAACCACAGGCCAGACGGAATTCAAGTAACTTCTGTAGTCTCATTTCTCTTTGAACAATAACCTCCACTAACAGTTTTACAACCACCACTGGCGGTTCTACAATCCCAATAACCTCCCCCACCACCTCCTCTGTAAAAAATGAGGCAAAGAACCCCTAACACTCCTCACTCTCCAATCCTGCCTCCTTCATCTCTTAGTGTGCCTCATCTCTACCTTGACTACTCTCTTACTACAAATAACCCAAAATAAGTTTAATGCCCTTTATGATTTTTACTATTTCTTCCTCATACTTTTCTAATCTCCCTTTTTGTAGCTTTTCTATATTTGACTTTCTTTTTTATTATTAATAGTTGCCCTGTAAGCAATAAATGCTTCTTTTCTAAGTGTCAGATATGATCAAATCTCCCTATGAACCATGGAGCCTTTGATACACTTCCATTCTTCCCTCACTGGAATATATTTGATTTGAACCCTTTCCAGCTCCTGTTTAAATATTTCCCATTGCTGATCCACTGTTCCATTTGCTAATTTTCTTTCCATTTATTCTGGGCAAGGTGCCTTTGGATCTGACAATAATTTGTTTGTTTTTTCCCTCCGGTCAATTGTCCCTGTCCTCAAGTTTTCTTTATCTTTTTCTATCCTTATACTAAATGTAATTACATTTTTCTGGTGACTGCTTGCCAAATGTCTCCCTACTTTTACATCACCGACTTGCCTAACTTCATTACTCAGAGCCAGGTAAAATAGCAACATATTGACTGAGAAAACAGCCCTGAACACATTGCAAAAGAAAAGCCTCACATCTCTCACCACTTACAACAACTTGCATTTATATAGCGCCTTAAACATCGTAAAATGTCCCAAGGAGCTTCACAGGAGCGTAATCAGACAAAAACTGACACTGAACCAGAGAAGGAGACTTTGGCACAGGTGACCAATAGCTTGGTCAAAGAAATAGGTTTCAAGAAGCATCTTAAAGGAGGGAGAGGTAGAGAGGCGGAGAGCTTTAGGGAGGGAATTCCAGAGCTTAGGGCCTAGATGGCTGAAGGCACGGCCGCCAATGGAAGGGCAAAGGAAGTTGGAAGAGGCCAGAGTTGGAGGAATGCAGAGATCTCGGAGGGTTGTAGGGCTGGAGGAGGTTACAGGGATTGGGAAGGGCGAGGTTCAAGATTTGAACATGAGGATAAGAATTTTACAATCGAGGCGTTGCTAGACCGGGACTTGGTGAGAGTTACGATATGGGCAGCAGAGATTTGGATGAGCTTTAGTCATGGAGAGTGGAAGATGGGAGGCTAGCCAGGTGAGCATTGGAGTAGTCAAGTCTGGAGGTAACAAAAGCATGGACCCTCATGATTTCCCTCTCAATTCACTGTCCTCGCCTGCATCATAGGTGTCCGGCATTGTATACCCACCAGACTGCTTCAGACCCCAAAGATTTCATGCACTGACTTTCTCCGAGTCCTTCTCCCCCTCCCTGGGGGATCATCATCCAATTCTCTTCCTCACAAATGGTTAAAATTGTCTAAAGCTTATCTTCCCCACTCATTACGTGACAAACAACAAAACTTTATATTGTATACATCAAAATATCAGCACCCAACCTAAGGGGTATGGTAGTGTAGTGGTTATGTTGTTAAACTAGAGGCCAGGGCTAAATAATCCAGTATGAACTTGAGTTCAAAATCCTACCATGAGAGATTTGAATTCAAATTTGCGAAATAAGAAGGTGGTATCGGTTAGAAGCTATTGGATTATCGTAAAAACCCAATTGGTTTGTTTATGCCTTTTAGGGAAGGAAACCTGCCTTCCTTATTCAGTCTGGCCTATATGTGACTCCAGTCCCACACCAACATGGTTGACTCTTAACTGCTACTCTGTATCAAAACTTGGGCAACTAGGGATGGGCAATAAATGCCGGCCTTGCCAGTGATGCCCACATCCCAAGAATGAATTTAAAAAACCTGCACCCCATCTTCAGTAACGCGGACACTGATAAATATACAGACTTCTTCCCCCACAACAGGTGGCTGTGTAGTGGAATACAACTCCCTTATAACTATTATAGTTTCAATAGCAGCCAGATCAATTACAAACAGCAACACAAGTCTAGACCAAATATTTTATTCAACATTAGCCTGCAGCACTGTTCACCAAACATTAATTCTCAGTCAAACTAGCCAATATCCATCGAGTCAATGGAGCAGGAGTTAATAAGGAGACTGCAAGAGAGTGAGGCTATTATAGTTGGTGGTTTGACGGATGTTAAATAAAAGGAGTTTGACCTCTCTTTATTTAGCTTTACTGGTTGGACTTTTCTCGATCAACAGGTGGAAAGTTGGGTAGGCCATGAATTAGACATGCTGACCTCCATCCCCAAAATCCTGACATGCGCTCCCATCACACAAAGCCCTGCGTCATGAGTGTTAAACCAGAAAATTTCCCCTTTGTATAGCACAGCAGTTACAATTACTGAAATCGAGCACAGTGTCCATTCCCTGCTGCAACTTGGGTTGGAATCGAGTGCAGATTAACGTTGTAACAGTCATCAGTCTCAACCCAGTTCCCAGTGGACACAAATGCGCAGTCCAAAACTACCATAATTCAGCATACACTGACACTAGCGTTTGGATTAGATAACAAATCGAGGCTCCACCTGCCCTTTCAGGTGGACTGAAGAGATCCCATGGTACTATTCAAAGAAGAGCAGGTGAATTCTCCCTGGTATCCTGACCGGCATTTATCCCTCAACCAACATTACTAAGAAAACAAATTATCTGGTCATTTATCTCATTGTGGTTTGTGGGATCTTGCTGTGCACAAATTGACATTGCAACAGTGACTACACTTCAAAAGTACATCATTGGCTGTGAAGCACTTTGGTTCATACTGAAGTTGTGAAAAGAGCTATATTAAATACAAGTTCTTCCTTAAATTGGTACTCTCACTCAAAGAGACCATATCGGTGCCTGGTGCAAGAAACACAAATGTCAGATGCAGTAAAGATTGAATTTAGGACTATGGCAGGACGGAGGGAGCTTTGCTCCTCATCTAACCTGACCTGAGAGTGCTGGAAGCTGACACTGGACCTCAACAATGAAAAACTCTTCTATTTCCCAGCAACATCCTACAAAAATAGAAAGCTTAAGAGTGGAAACTTTAACTGAAAGAAAGACGAGTAACACAGAGGTGAAACCTTACCTAGTCTGGCAGGTAGGTATCTTTGATCCTAGACGTGTCAGTGCCCCAAAGCTTATATTACAATTGACCATCAAATTGACTTAAGAACCCAATTATTTCAGTTCAATCACTTTGGGTTCTTTTAGCGTGAACATGCAACACAATCGGAAGCATGTATCTCACAATCACCGTGCCATTTCAATTTGGTTATCTTGCCATACATTTCTCACCATCATGGTGACTAATGGGTGGACATTCAGAATCTGTGGCTGTGGAGCAACATCAATAAGTTAGTTTGCAAAATGGACAGTTCCAGGAAACCCACTGAAATATTACAAAGTTTCATATTTTAGTCATGAGGCTTTTAAAATAAAAGTCTATTTTTTCCAGTTGCTTTGGGGTCTGAAGATATTGCGGAATTACATAAAAATGTAAGAACATAAGAAATAGGAGCAGGAGTAGGCCATACGGCCCCTCGAGCCTGCTCCGCCATTCAATAAGATCATAGCTGATCATCTACCTCAACTCCACTTTCCCACCCGATCCCCATATCCCTTGATTCCCTTAGTGTCCAAAAATCTATCGATCTCAATCTTGAATATACTGAATGACTGAACATCCACAGCCTTCTGAGTGAAGAAACTTTTCCTCATCTTGGTCCTAAATGGCCAACCCTTTATCTTGAGTCTATCACCCTTAGTTCTAGATTCTCCAGCCAGGCGAAACAGCTTCTCAGCATCTACACTGTCAAGCCCTCTAAGAATTTTATACGTTTCAATGAGATCACCTCTCATTCTTCTGAACTCTAGGGAATATAGCCCCATTCTACTCAATCTCTCCTCATAGGACAACCCTCTCATCCCAAGAATCAATCTAGTCAATTTTCGTTGCACCCCGTCTAAGGCAAGTATATCCTTCCTTAGGTAAAAAGACCAAAACTGTACACAGCACTCCAGGTGTGGTCTCATCAGAGCCCTATATAATTGCAGCAAGACCTCCTTACTCTTATACTCTAACCCCTTTGCAATAAAGGCTAACATACCATTTGCCTTCCTAATTGCTTGCTGTACCTGTATGTTAATTTTGTGTAATTCGTGTAAAAGGACACCCAAATCCCTCTGACTGCCAACATTTCTTAGTCTCTCATCTGTTAAAAAATATTCTGCTTTTCTATTCTTTCTACCAAAGTGGATAATTTCACATTTCCGCACATTATACTCCATTTGCCACCTTCTTGCCCAATCACCTAACCTGTCTATATCTCCTTGCAGACTCTTTGCGTCCTTCTCACAGCTTACTTTCCCATCTAGCTTTGTATCGTCAACAAACTTGGATACATTACACTCGGTACCCTCACCTAAGCCATTTACATATATTATAAGCAGCTGAGGCCCAAGCCCTGATAAACAATTGCCGCACCCCACTACTTACAACCTGCCAACCCGAAAATAACCCTTTCATTCCTACTCTCTGTTTTCTGTCCGTTAACCACTCCCCAATCCATGCTAATATATTACCCCCATTCCCATGAGCCCTAATCTTGTGTAACAACCTCTGTGTGGCACCTTATCGAATGCCTTTTGAAAATCCAAATATACTACATCCACTGGTTCTCCCTTATCTACTCTGCTAGTTACACCCTCAAAGAACTCTAATAGATTTGTCAAACACTATTTCCCTTTTATAAAAGCATGTTGACTCTGCCTAATTATATTATGATTTTCTAAGTGCCCTGTTACTATATCCTTATTAATGGATTCTAGCATTTTCCCTACTACTGATGTCAGGCTAACTGGCCTGTAGTTCCCTGTTTTTTCTCTTCCTCCTTTCTTGTTTAGCGGAGTTACATTTCCAATCCACTGGGACCGTTCTAGAATCAAGGGAATTCTGGAAGATCAAAACCAATGCATCCATTATCTCTGCAGCCACCTCTTTTAAAACCCTAGGATGTAGGCCATCAGGACCAGGGGATTTGTCGGCTTTTAGTCCCATTAATTCCTCCAGTACTTTTTCTTTACTAATCTTAATTATTTTAAATTTCTCCTTCTCATTAGACCCTTGGTTCCCAACTTTTTCTGGTATGTTTCTTGTGTTTTCTACTTTGAAGACAGATACAAAATATTTGTTTAACATCTCTGCCATTTGCTTTTTCCCCATTATAATTTCTCCTGTCTCTGCCTCTAAGGGACCCACGTTTACTTTCGCAAATCTTTTCCTTTTTACATACTTGTAGAAACTCTTACAATCTATATTTATATTTCTTGCTAGTTTACTCTCATATTCAATTTCCTCCCTCTTTATCAATTTCTTGGTCATCCTTTGCTAAATTCTAAAACCCTCCCAATCCTTAGGCTTACTATTCTTTTCTTGGCAACATTGTAAGCTTCTTTTAATCTAATACTATCCTTAACTTCTCTAGTTAGCCATGGTTGGATCACTTTTCCCGTGGAGTTTTTATTCCTCAAGGGAATGCATATTCACTGAGAATTATGAATTATTTCTTTAAATGTTTGTCATTGCTTATCTACCATCATAATCTCTTAATCTAATCTCCCAATCTACCTTAGCCAACTCGCCCCTCATACCTACGTAATTGGCTTTGTTTAAAATTAAGACCCTAGTTTCAGACTTAACTACATCAGTTTCAGACTTAACTACATGTTAATTCTTAACATGAAGATTTTTAATACATCTCTTTCAGCATGTAAGAAAAGCATTATACAAGCTTTCTGTATAATATTGTAAACCTTGTTAGGGAAAAGCATTATGTCAGTTTTCCCTGTGAACAAAGGCTTTCTGTGGATCCAAAATAAGCTTTTGATGACCTTGTGAAAGAGAGGGCCTCTTAGAGTAATGAGCATCTGGTGCCATCCTCATTGCCTTGTTTATAAGTTAGGAAAGGGGAGTTGTCTCTGGCTTTACTACGTTTTGGGAGAAGATAAGAGTTGTTGACGCCTCGGAGGCAACTAATCATGAGGGAGGTGGTAAAGCCAAATGTTGTGTGTATGAGGCAATAGGACGGATAGCAGCCCCATGGGACAGAGAGGACGATTGATGGGAGGCCCATACAGAGCTAATTGTCTCTAAAACATATAAAGGTGGGAACTTTTTAGTATTGATTAGGACATCCTCGGAGCAAGACTGATCAAGACTTTTGAAAGTGCACTTTGAAGTCTTTAGACAGTGATCAACTTTGTGCCAGGTTGTATTCATCTTACTAGAATGCTTAATTCTACTCTTGTATTTCTACATCTTTGTTACTTATTATAACTTCTTAATAAAGCCATTATACTTTGGAACAAACCACCTTGCAACCTTTTTGATTAAAGACTTGAACAGTAAAATATATTACTTACACAGCAGCAAAGAAAACATTAGTGGATGGAAATTTGTCCGGAGTTCACCTTCGATTGCACTCCTGTAGGGCAAAGCGCCCCCCCATGTAATCTTAGGCTGACTTATGCTAGTTTACCTAACTTTTGTACTTGCTGAAAACTGATGGCAGGGCACAGGGAGGAGCTAATTGGGGCGTGAATGAACAATGGTTTAAAAAAACAAGTGTGATAATCGCGTACATATTTAGGCAATGGTGGTTTTCGGGCCACTGGTTGGCTGAGACAGATAAGGCCATTCTGATGAAATAGAGAATATATAAGGAAGTCCCATGGGTAGGAGGGCAGAACAGCTCAAAACAAGACGTGAAGACACGGACAACTGTGGTCACCTATTCCCCAAAAGACCGGGCTAATATCCATCTTCTGTACTTATTGCCATGTAATAATGTGAGCTGATTGTATTTGATTGTTAAAGCTGCTGATTGAACAAGACAACCAACACAATCTGTTTACATCCAGGGTCACACATTTGGAAAATGAGCCCTCAGCACTCATGCCGTGATCCACCCTTGGTCCATCTTTGGGATATGGCAAAAGCTGACAGCAGTAAATATTGTGCCTTCAGCCAACACCACCAAAAAATCATTTAACTGGTCATCTATCTCATTTACTGTTTGTGGGACTTAGCTGTAGATGGCATATACCGCAGCCACAGTGCACCGGTGGTGGAGGGGGTGGATACAGAATCCAGTGACAGAGGCAACAATCGAGCCCTGCAGGAAAGACTAAACAGGCTGGGGCTCTTTTCGCTAGAAAAGAGAAGGCTGAGGCTCAGGTGACCTGATAGAGGTCTTTTAAGATAATGAAAGGGTTTGATAGGGTAGATGTAGAGAAAACATTTCCACTTGTGGGGGAGTCCAAACTAGAGGTCATAAATATAAGATAGTCTCTAATAAATCCTATAGGGAATTCAGGAGAAACTTCTTTACCCAGAGAGTGGTTAGAATATGGAACACGCTACCACAAGGAGTAGTTGAGGCAAATAGCATAGATGCATTTAAGGGGACACTAGATAAGCACATGAGGGAGAAAGGAATAGAAGGATATGTTGATAGGGTTAGATGAAGAGGGGTGGGAGGAGGCTCATGTGGAGCATAAATGCCAGTATAGAACAGTTGGGCCGAATGGTCTGTTTCTGTGCCGTAGACTTGATAAGAATATAAGAACATAAGAAATAGGAGCAGGAGTAGGCCATCCGGCCCCTCGAGCCTGCTCCGCCATTCAATAAGATCATGGCTGATCTTCTACCTCAACACCATTTTCCTGCATCATCCCCATATCCCTTGATGCCTTTAATATCTAGAAATCTATCGATCTCTATTTTGAATGTACTCAATGACTGAGCCTCCACAGCCCTCTGGGGTAGAGAATTCCAGAGATTCACCACCCTCTGAGTGAAGCAATTTCTCCTCAACTCAGTCCTAAATGGCCTACTCTTTATTCTGAGACTGTGACTCCTGGTTCTAAACTCCGCAGCCAGGGGAAACATCCTCCCTGCATCTACCCTGTCGAGCCCTGTAAGAATTTTGTATTTTTCAATGAGATCACCTCTCATTCTTCTAAATTCTAGAGAATACAAGCCTAGTCTACTCAATCTCTCCTCATACGACAATCCCACCATCCCAGGAATCAGTCTGGTGAACCTTCGTCGCACTCCGTCTATGGCAAGTGCGTTGGTAAGGAGACCAATTAAGGAGACCAAAATTGTACACAATACTCCAGGTGCGGTCTCACCAAGACCCTATATAATTGCAGTAAGACATCTGTTGTAAGACATTGATGTAACTCTATTCTGGATGTTGTCAAACTTCTTGAATGTTGTTGCAGCTGCACCCATCCAGGAGAATGGTGAATATTCTGTCACACTCCTGACTTGAGCCTTGTCGATGAGAGAGAGGCGTTGGGGAGGGGTCACGACTTGAGCCACTGACTAGCAGCTGACCCCGTTCTTGTAGCCATTTTGTTGATATGGCTGCTCCAGTTAAGCTTCTGCCATTTATTAGTTGGTTCCCTCATCATCACTGCTGCCTCTAAATCGCCAGTGCTCTGCGGTTCATCTTGTGCTTTCCTCCTCAGCCTCACTACGGTCTTCTCCTGGAATGTGTGGCTCTGTGCTGGTGGCTGATTCAAGGATGAGCCTAGCGTCTTGTACTCCATTGAAAGATGTTAGTCAGTTTTGGCTCTGTGAATGCAGCAAATGTTGTATTATGAGTAAAGAAGTGCACTTATCGACATCAGTGCTGACTACTTTGCTTCTGGGTGCAATCACATTGCTATAACATAACATGATACGCTGTGAGCTTTGTGCAGTTCTCAGAGCTCCACAGGCCTTAAACCTTCCAAGCACTCACTCCCAAACAGCTGACCTGGATATTAAGGGTTACGGAATCAAGGCGGGCAGATGCAAGTTAAGATACAGATCAGCCAAGATCTAATTGAATGGCAGAACAGGCTCGAGGGGATGAATGGCCTACTCCTTTTCCTAAGACTAATAGCTTTCTCATGTGGGATCCACAGTCTCAGGGTTCACCACCGGCTCTACTCTGCATCCTTCGATTATCTGACACCTTTGCCTTTAAACATCAGAGTGGTGGGGATTGCAACATGCTGGTTTAGCCCCCTGGAATGTGCTCCTTGGGATTGATTCTCTCTCCCGGGGTCAGCTTGGCTCTTGACTCAGTCGCCTCTTAAGTCAGAGGGTCGTGGATTCAAGTCTCACTTCAGAGACTGAAGCTAGGCTGACAACCCAGTGCAGTACCGAGGGAGTGCTGCACTGTCGGGTGTGCCACCTTTTAATGGACATGTTAAACCAAGAATCTGTCTGTCCTCTTAGGTGGATGTTAAAGATCCCATGGTAGTATTTGAAGAAAAGGAGGGAAGTCCTCCTGGTAACCTGGCCAATATTCATCCCTCAATAAGCCAAGGCTTGCTCTGCCCTCACAGGTGGACATAAGAGATCATGTGGCTCTATTCAAAGAAGAGCAGAGGAGTTCCCTCAGTCTCCTCACCAGCATTTATCCCTCAACTAACAATTGGCTTTGGATGGGGTGCAGTGCAGATTCACCAGAATGGTACCAGGGCTAAAAGGGTTAATTTATGAGGACAAGTTGCAAGGCTAGGCTTATATTCCCTTGAATATAGAAGATTAAGGGGTGATCAAATTGAGGTGTTTAAGATGATTAAAGGATTTGATAGGGTAACTAGAGAGAAACTATTTCCTCTGGTGGGGGAGTCCAGAACAAGGGGGCATAACCTTAGAATTAGAGTTGGCCATTCAGGGGTGATGTCAGGAAGAATTTCCTCACACAAAGGATAGTGCAAATCTGGAATTTTCTCCCCCAAAAAGCTGTTGAGGCTGGGGGTCAATTGAAGGTTTCAGGACCGAGATTGATAGATTTTTGTTAGGCAAGGGTATTAAGGGTTACAGAACCAAGCCAGGTTGATGGAGTTAAGATATAGATCAGCCATAATCTAATTGAATAGCAGAACAGGCTCAAGGGGTGGCATGGCCTACTCCTGTTTCTATGTTCCAGTGTCACTAAAAAAACAGATATGTATCTTTGATCCCAAATGTGTCAGGCCTACTCATGCTGGTTGAGGATGACTCAGGAAATCAGAGGGCAACACAAGTGAGGTGGATTCCTGATATAATAGGTCTCCACCCCTATTTCCTCTTCATACTTTTAAATGTTTGTACATTAGTATCTGTAACAGCGTTATATCCACAAAACTAAGCACAGGAGAATTCCTTCCCCTGCTCCTCCCAAGCCTGGTATTGCAGTAATAATACTGTATTGATGTGCTCAGTTGCACACTCTGTACACACAATGCAGATTTAAACAGTTTAAACAGAGAGTTAATGACCCTATTTCTCACCTTTGCAAACGTTCATTGTTCATCTAAGTGGCTCAGTTGAGCATCTCATTTTTCAATAACTACCAGCCTACATATTAGAAATGTCAAATAATCCAGCTCTTTAAGATAATCTCAAAAAGCCTGAAAGGGTGATAGAAGCAGATTCAATAGTAACTCTCATGAGGGAATTGGATAAATACTTGAAAAGGAAAAATTTGCAGGGCTTTGGGGAAAGAGGAACTCGCTGGATTGCTCTTGGATAGAGCCGGCATGGACTTGATGGGCTGAATGGCCTCCTTCTGTGCTGTAACCTTTCTATGATTCTATGAATTGCAGAGCTATTTCAAATAGCCTGCACGGGCATGATAGGTTGAATAGCCTCCTTCTGCGCTGTATGATTCTATGAACAGCTGCTTTTACCACCCGTGATGGTGATACTGCTTCTGACACATGGGTCCCACACACCAGGTAGCAATCTACAAATAAACTGGCCAGGATTCACTAAGGCCAACAGCCAGGAAGATCCAATAGAAAGCGGATCCTCCTGCCTACCAGCCGTGGTGGATCGCAGCAGACTGCAGTCGACTTTGCCAGTCCCGTGTGTCAGAAGGCAACAACACGAGCATGGGTCTTGTTTTTGTGTCCTAGTGCTGTCTGATCATTTAGGAAGAGAACGAGCTGCTCAGTAGCACAGTAAGAAAAAAACACAGCAAAACAAAATGGGGAGACTCTCATAAATTGTGGGCAAATACATGACAGATGCAGTATAAAGTGGATTAATGTGAAGTTATCCACTTCGGAAGGAAAAACAGAAAGGCGGAGTATTATTTAAATGGTGATAGGTTGGGAAATGTTGATGTACAAAGGGACCTGGGTGTCCTTGTACACCAGTCACTGAAAGCAAACATGCAGGTGCAGCAAGCAGATAGGAAGGCAAATGGTATGTTGGCCTCCATTGCAAGAGGATTTGAGTACAGGAGCAAGGATGTCTTACTGCAGTTATACAGGGCCTTGGTGAGACCACACCTGGAGTATTGTGTGCAGTTTTGGTCTCCTTACCTAAGAAAGGATATACTTGCCATAGAGGGAGTGCAGCGAAGGTTCACCAGACTGATTCCTGGGTTGGCAGGACTGTTGTATGAGGAGAGATTGGGTCGACTTGGCCTGTATTCACTCGAGTTTAGAAGAATGAGAGGGGATCTCATTGAAACATATAAAATTCTGACAGGGCTAGACAGACTGGATGCAGGGAGGATGTTTCCCCTGGCTGGGGGGTCCAGAACAAGGGGTCACAGTCTCAGGATACGGGGTAGGACATTTAGGACTCAGATGAGGAGAAATGTCTTCATTCAGAGGGTGGTGAACCTGTGGAATTCTCTACCACAGAAGGCTGTGGAGGCCAAGTCACTGAATATAGTTAAGAAGGAGCTAGATAGATTTCTCGACACAAAAGGCATCAAGGGGTATGGGGAGAGAGCAGGAATATGGTATTGAGATAGAGGATCAGCCATGATCATATTGAATGGTGGAGCAGGCTCGAAGGGCCAAATGGCCTACTCCTGCTTCTATTTTCTATGTTTCTATGTTAAATTGTGGGGAGCATTTTTAATGCTGAGAATGCTGGGTGAAGGGGCAAGGGTCATAGTGCAGAACACCACCAACATTAACAAAAGACAGATGTCCATTTATATAGTGACCTTCGTGTCCTCAGATCACCCCAAAGTGCTTCACATCCAAAGGATCACTTAGGAACAGGAGTAGGCCATTCAGCCCCTCGAGCCTGTTTCGCCATTCTATTAGCTCATGAATGATATGTACCTCAACTTCATTTACCCGCCACTTTTTGAAGTATAGTCACGTGCCGATACATAGGCAAATAGGGCAGCTAATTTCCACGCAGCCAGGTCCCACAAACAGCCAATTTGATAAATGCAGTTGACCTGTTTTTTTAATGGCTTTGGTTGAGGGAGGAATGTTATCCAGGACTCCAAGAGAACTCCTTGATGTTCTTTGAATACTGCCATGCGATCTTTCACACCCACTTGAACAGGCAAATGGGCCTCGGTTTAACATCTCATGTGAAAGACGGCATCTCCGACTGTGCAGCTCTCCCTCAGTCTAGATTGCATATTCAAGTCCTGGAGTGGGACTTGAACACATGACCTTCTGACTCAGAAAAGACGAGGTGAATCAGGAGGTATTGACAGGGAGATGCTAAGTTTCAGTTTTAAAAGCCTGAACATTGTAAGAGGGAGAGAAGATGGGCAGTAATGGTGGGGTCTACCAGGGATGTGGGACATAACTAAGAGGCTAATCCCAAAACACAAAAGTTAGCATTATGTGGGAGTTAGATTATTTGTCGGGACTTCAGCTATATAAACATTTCTCTGCAATCTCGTGCTAATGAAGGATTAAATTTTATAATTAAGAAAACCAATAAAAAATCTTAGTTGAAGAATCTACTCCAGTTTAGTTCATCTGAGGAAAAGTTAATAGACATGTAATAGTTTATCCAGTTCTGGGGATGCTGATGAGAGATAACGGAACGCCTGGACAGTACTCTGGGACCAGCTTCATATATTTGGTAATCCTCTCATTTTCATACATGATATTTTTCTCCTAAGGGCAGCAGCTTCTGTGATTTAAATGATTTCAAATGTTTCCCAGGGGACCGCAGCGCAGTCTGCTCCCACCTCAAGATAAATCCCGCTCTTTCATTGCTCAGAAGGTAACCTTTTGTTCCCTGTTCTTAGCCTTTTCCTGATTAAATGGTCACCGTATGGGACTTCCCCTCTGTCCCTGTCCAGATCCAAAGGTATCGTGCCACAAACATCTTTAAGCTAACATAGTAGAAAGAGCAGAGGCGAAACTAAAGAACTACAAGTGCTGGAAACTGAAATGAAAACAGAACATTCTAGAAGTGCACAGCAGGTCCTTTGGCATCTGTAAAAGGAGGAGTAGGTTAAGAAAAAGCTAGATTAACTTTTCAGGTGTAGACCCATCATCTATTCTGAACAAGGGTCCACATTACACACATTAACCTGTATTTTCTCTTTCTCTTTACAGATGTTGAAGGCCCAGCTGTGTGCTTCCAGCATTTACTGCTTTTATTACACATAAATTGTACACTCTAAAGACAGTTCAATATAAAATTTGTGTCTCATTTACCTTTCAGAGCCCAAAGACTTTGGACCGCACACTGTAATGTTTGAGTGGTGTATTCAGAAATTTCTCAAATGAAAACGGAAACCAAGGGGGAAATTTTAACCTAACCCACCCATCGGGAAACTGACGGGATCATTGAAATCAACGGGGAGTAATATTGAGCACGGTGTAAAATCAGCCTTCCATCCCATCCTGTGGGTTTCCCGCCCAGCGACTGAGGTTCAAATTATCCCCCAAAAGTCTGATTTTTTTTAAGCAATAAAAGCCCGCTCTTCCCATTCCCTTCTGTGTCTCACGTTGTGGAGGCGTTGTTAATTATTAAAGTTTTCATTGAGTTAATAGCAGCAAAGGAAAAATTCGGAACAAAAGCCATGATCTCCCCCCACCCCCACCCCACCCCTGACTCGGCACTAACCTGCTCTCCGTCTGGTTTTGGACTTGGCAAAAGTTGCAAACCTGACTCACAAAAGGACAGAGTTAAAATAATTGAAAGATCCCCACTGCATGAGAACAGGACTCCTCTCATCTCTCAACATGGTGCACAAACAGATGAAGGAGTCTGATGAATAAATAATTCCTCCTTCAGACTACAGCTGACTCCATTAAAGTGAATGCCTCATTTTGTGACTCGAAGTTGGAAATCTCATACTGGTCGTATTCATTCCTGGTAAGTAAATACCACAGGCTGTGAACTCCTAGTCTGTTGTATAGCCTATTATCTGGACTGCACTATTACATCCATAGCCCAAATGACACTTTGCTGCTTTTTATTGTACACTGGTTTGGTTTCTGTTGCTGCAACAATCTGAATGAAACGCAGCCCAGCTGGAAAACAGAATAAATGGTGTTCATTTAAAAACGGACATCATCTGCGAGTGTTGTTATCCTACAGCAACTGCACCCTGTCTCCTCCCAACCCACCTTCAAAAGCTCCAAGACATACCCCAGGCACTTTGAGTCACTGCCTGTAACCTCTCTCCCATTTCCTGTAACTGCTCATCAATATCCTGTAACTTCTTCCTCCATTTCCCATAACTGAGCCATGTTAGCTGTGGCTCAGTGGTAGCACTCTCCCCTCCAAATCAGATAGGTCGTGGGTTTACGTCCCACCCCAGAGACTTGAGCACGGAATCTAGACTGACACTCCCAGTACTGTACTGAGGGAATGCTGCACTGTCAGAGGTGCTGTCTTTCAGATGAGATATTAAACCGAGGCCCTGTCTGCCCTCTCAGGTGGCTGTAAAAGATCCCATGGCACTATTTTGAAGAAGAGCAGGGGAGATCTCTCTGGCCAATATTTATCCCTCAACTAACATCATTATCTCATTTGTGGGACCGTGCTGTATTTCCTACATTACCACAGTGGCTACACTTCAAAAGTACTTCATGGTCTGTAAAGCATTTGGGACGTCCTGAGGTCATGAAAGGCGCTATATAAATGCAAGCATTTTTTGAAAACTTCTCTTCCATTTCCTGCAACCTCTCTCCTACTTCCCATAACTGACCTTCCATTTCCAATTCAGTGTCCTCTGATCTCTTGTGATGCATCGAGGATGTTTGTCATGTGACAGCTCCTATATAAGAGTAAGTTTGTTGCTGGTTTGAGTCCTGTACCTGATGTCAATAATGAGGAGCTGGCAGAGCTGAGTTACACCATCAGCTTTGTGTTGATCTCTGGCCAAGAAATAGTAAGTTCTGTGCCTGCACGCTGCGCTCACCAGCTGCGAGTGCCAGTTATATTTTAATGGTGCCAGAAAGTTGGCTCCCTGCTGATATTAAAAAAAAAGCTTCAAAATTAACTTTTAAAAGTTCCCAACTTCCACTGGACTATATGGGCACTTTTAAACTTTGTTTCCGTTACAATTATACTGCAGCAAGTGCGAGGCCGAAGCAGTGAGAGACTACCTCCTCCTCCATTGGATTTGGGTTACTTGGCACAAGACCATCACTATATGGTTTGTGATAGTGTGAAGCTTAGTACAGATGGTAAAGTAGAACTGGCAAGAGAGAAAGAAAGAGCAAAAGAAAGGGAGGAAAAAAGAGAAAAAGAAAGAACTTGCATTTATATAGCGCCTTTCACAGCCTCAAGACTTCCCAAAGTGCTTTATAGCCAATGAAGTACTTTTGAAGTTTAGTCTCTGTTGTACTGTAGGAAACACGGGCAGCCAATTAGCGCACAGCAAGATCCCACAAACAATAATGTAATAATGACCAGATAACCTGTTTATTAATGATTTTGGTTAAAGGATAAATATTGGCCAGGACACCAGGGAGAACTCCCCTGCTCTTCTTCAATAGTGTCATGGGATCTTTTACATCCACCTGAGAAGGCAGACAGGGCCTCGGTTTAACGCCTCATCCAAAAGGTGGCACCTCCGACAGTGCAGCACTCCCTCTGGACTGCACTGGAAAGTCAGCCCAGATTTTGCTCAAGTCTCTGGAATGAGACTTAAACCCACAACCTTCGAACTCAAAGGTGAGAGTGCTACCATTGAGCAACAGCTAACACCTATAAGGTACACATACATTTTCAAAATCATAAATTACAACAATTGGAAATGTTAAGTGAGAGATTAATACAATCCTGTCAAAAGAGGTTAGTCATATAACAGAAATTGACCATGTTTAAATGTCAGGAGTAACCTTTGCCTTTTAACTTTCTAAATGCTTTTATCTTACTGACACAGGCCCTTTTATATCCTTTTGTCTATCCTGTACCGTTTCCATGGGAATTCCAAAACGGAATTAAGTCTTATTCAGCAAAAGCACTAATAATAAAGCCCAAAGTCAAATTGAAAAAAAGTGATGAATTTCTGCTGCAAAAATGGCAAAATGTGAAAGCAATTTATTTAATAGACGACTCTTCTTGGGGGGGGGGAAAGAGATCTGTGTCTATAGAGGACATTAAGTGCACTTTTTGCTGATGTGATTTAACTAATCCTTTACCATAACCTCTAGCCTCTTATAAGAGGTAAATTACTGCTAAAAGGGTGACCATTTATAGATTATAATTAAATAATGGCAGTCTGAAACCCGTGGAGTGTGTGTAGGAAGGATTTTCATGGAAGGTCTCCACAATATCTGTGAAATGGAACTGCTGACAAAACACATTGTGAAAAATCAGGCTGGGGTTCGTTCAAGGCCAATGCTGAGGAACGTTATCAGTAATGAACAACCTTAAATGTACACGTTTCGTGCACCACCCAAAAATAAGGTGTGCATTTATATAGTGTCTTCCATGACCTTAGGACATCCCAAAGCATTTACAGCCAGTGAAGTACTTGTGAAGTGTAGTCCTGTTGTAATGTAGGAAACGCGGCAGCCAATTTGCGCACAGCAAGGTCCCACAAACGGCAATGAGATAATAACCAGAAAATCTGTTTTAGTGATCCCCTGCCCTTCTTCAAAATATGCCACAGGATCTTTTATGTCCACCTGAGAGGGCAGATAGGGCCTTGGTTTAGCATCTTATCCCAAGGACAGCACCTCTGACAGTACAGTGTTTGCTCAGTATTGCACTGGGAGTATCAGCCTGCGTTTTATGCTTAAGTCCCTGGGGTGGGACTTGAACCCACAGCCTTCAGAGGCAAGAGTGCTACCAACTGAGTCACAGCTGGCACCCAAGCTTGTAATGTCCTCTTTATATTACAGCACCGCTGCCAACGGCAGCCCCTACTTCTGTAATGCAAATAAGGTGGCACTAAGATTTGAGACACTGGAAAATGTGCGCTGGGAAAGACTGGATAGCCCACAGTGTACCAAGGCAACTGTTCCCAATTCCGCTGGGTCAGCTCACTCGAATAATTAGCTTTAGCGGCCAGCACAGCTTTGGCCGTCTGGCGCCAGCTACCCGAATGAGGGATGCACAAAGTCTGGCCAGCTTACTCAGAGAATAGGGGGGAAATTTTGCTCTTCCCTGTGCTCAGGGAAAACAGCCCTTCCCAAACCACCAGGCACATAATATTCAACCCTGACAAACCAGCCAATAAAATATATACAAACACAAATAGGAATGGGCTTCTCAAGGGCCGAATATTACATGGAATTTATAGCACAGAAACAGGCCATTCGGCCCAACTGGTCGGTGCCGGTGTTTATGCTCCAGATGTGCGTCCTCCCACCCTACTTCATCTCACCCTATCAGCATATCCTTTGGATATACCAAATCTTGGGGGGGACACATGTGGACTAAGAACAGCCTCGAAATCCATCTCTTACTCAGACTAGAAGCTTCTGAAACAAACTTTCTTCCTTGCATTTTTGCATACAAAATCCACTGGAACTGGTTTCTAACAAAATGAGGTCCCTCCAGTGGTGGTGAATTTGATTGCAGCTGAAGTACCCGTTCCTGCATCACATAAAGTCGATGTAGAAATGGCTTGTTTCTTCACAGGCAATGCTTGCGTTAAAGATCTCACTTCATATTTGTACCACGTACCTCTGAAACCGATTACAAAACCGATGGAATGTGCATCCCCTCTTCCCATTTTTAGGAATTAAAAATTATCCCAAACCGTGCCTGCACTGGAACCTTACAGGAGAAATATCAAATGGATTCCGCTATTATTTTTAATCTGCAGGTCCCACCTGTCTGATGGCATGAGGTATTTGAAATGACTAATCTTAAGGCTTATTAGAAAATGAAGTAAGAATTGGCACACAGTTACTGCTTAAAGTATCAGCTGTGGCTCACTTGGCAACACTTTCATCTCTGAGTCAGAAGATTGTGGGTTCAATGTCCCACTATAGGCACTTGAACATAAAATTTAGGCTGACACTTCAGTACAGTACTGAGGGAGTGCTGCACTGTTGGTAGGCAAAGTCTTTCAGATGAGATATTAAACAGAGGCCCTGTCTGTCCTCTCAGGTGGACATTAACGATCCCACGGCACTGTTTGAAGATGAGCAGGAGAGTTCTCCCCAGTGTCCTAGCCAATGGTTAATCCTCAAACAACATCTAAAAAAAATAATCTGGTCATTATCACTTTGTTGTTTGCGGGACCTTGTTGTATGCTAATTGGCTGCTGGGTTTTCTACATTACAACAGTGACTACATTTTTAAAAAAGGACTTCATTGGCTGTAAAGTACTTTGGGACATCCTGAGGCTACCACTGAGCCTCTCCTTAATTCTGCTCCTTAACACTTTGGTAACTCATTTGTCAGCCATTCAAAATGTGCTAAGCATTGGCTAGGATCTAAACAACCAGTGCGCAGTCTAATTTGCTCCTAGTACACTGGTTTTGCCTTAAGTGAGAATACATTATTATTCCCATGTGTTTTATACCTTAGCCAGGATCCCCCCACCCTCACTCCATTTTATTCGGGCATTCTGCGAGGTCAGACACTGGTTGATAACAGCCCCTCCTAACAAAGAGACATCCCCAAACTGGAGAAAATGGTCTTACTGACTGGACAGCTTTGCAGATAACAGAAGATGTTTTTATATTGTGCACCTAAGCCTCAGAAGGTTCAGTTGGAGAGCTGTGTTGGGGAAGGGATGGAATCTCATGTGCTAAACCCACTAGCCCTGACCATGGGTGGTACCTGCTTTTGTCTGCAGCAACGTCCCTAAGCTACTTTTGGAGATCACTTCACCATAGAAGTCCTTGCAGACATCTGGCCTCTCTTTTGCCACACTGCCCTTTCGCCACTGGAGGCTGGTTCCAATCCAGCCGGGACTAACGGGATGAAAGCCTCCTCTCGTCTGCTGCCTGTGGCGACCCCACATAAGATGAGATTGGGCAGCCTCAGTCTAGTTCCTGGAGGCCACAGGCCCACGGTACAAGGCAGGCTGCAGTTTATCAATAATTGGCAACTTGATTCAGAGAAGCCATGAAGGTGCTGGTGTGGGAACTGGTAAAAATTCAGACTGGTGCAGAGGGACCATTACTCTGAGATAGGGTGGAGTGGAGGGAGATTAATTCTGTACCTGTGCTACCCCTAATGTAGGAGTTTGTGATACTGACCCTGGGTGACAACAATGAGAAAGAGTTCCACTCCCCAACACTGATATCCTTCATCTCGATGGGCACAAAATTCATCCAGGAATCAGTTAATGCCAGGGGTTCAAACCTCCCCAGAGGCACATCTCCACCATTTTGAAAATTGCATTGGTAGAAAGTGAAAAGTCAACAGCCCCAAACATACAACAATAACAACTGGAGCTGGTTTTGGTTCTGGTCCCTTTAATGCTGCAAATATTAACAAGAGCATAACTGCATTGTATCAGTGACTAACTACTATGCAATAGAGACACTGTCCAGTCCCAATTCCTCCCCAAAACTACCAATTGTAAATACATTTATTTTATTGACAGTGTTAATGAGTCAACACACATAGAAAGTGAGGCCGGAATTGTGACAAATGTTTAAAGTGGACTATTTTCAGATCATTTCAGGGATTGAGCATTGTAGGTAATTACCCTCGGTTCTCCTGGCTGAATAAATTATGCAAATGTGAGTGTGTTGACTAAAGAGCATCTACTCAATAGTTTCTGCTCCCACACAAGTGGTATAAATCTATTTAAATAGATGGAGGCCTGTATCTCCATATTTATTGGAGCCTCATGTCTTAGATTCAGACGCTATTAATCATAGAATTTTTCAGCACAGAAAGAGACCATTCAGCCCTTCGTGCCTCTGCTGGCTCTTTGAGAAGCTATCCAATTAGTCCTACTCCCATGGTCTTTCCCCATAGCCTTGCAGATTTTTTCCTTTACAATTACGTTTCCCTTTTGAGCCACTAATGAACAAGCATCACTGAGATTTCTTCAGTAATTTTACTTTCATCTATAACAGCACAGCTGCTCTCTGCTACCCAGTCCACACTACCTACCTGCAGGCCTCCTTTCCTCCTGAGTCACAGGATCCCATGTGGGGGGCCAATGCACGCCTGCTGAATGTTATGTAACTTTCTTAAAGCTGTGTCCTCACATCTCTATCAATACCAACAGATTGTCCGACACACAACTCTTCCAGGATTACATGATCCTTTATTCAGATTTTCAGGGCTACCTTCCCTCTTTGTGCAGCCAAATATGCAACTCCTTACCTCCCTCCGATTCCCATTCCTTCTACAGGCTCCATACCAGGGAGGGCAATGGGTTAACAGTTGTATTTTACACAAAAATATTCACCAGTGTGCTACCAGATAAAATAAAACTCTACTGTTTAAAACCAAGACATGTCACAACGGGGTAAATTTTAACTAAGAGCCGGGAAGGGAGCGGGGGGCAAGATTTCTGGGTGCGAAACCCGTAAGGTAAGTAGGTGCGCTGTGATCGCAATCACAAGGCCCATCAATTTCACTTCCGGGTTTCGGCCTGGCAGGCTGGTTGGCTGTTGGCCAGGAAGGCCTGCTGCAACAGGCTGCAGCCGGGGATCAGAGGGAGGGAGGGAGGGTGGGATCATAGGCCGGGGAGAAGATCGGGGTGGGGGGGGGGGTTGCGGGGAGAAGGTCAGTGTGGGGGAGGTAGTGAGGGGAGTGCTGAGGAAGAGATCGGGGGGGCTGAGGAAGAGATCGGAGGTCGCGTGAAGAGCCAGAGGTGGGAGGGGTTCCACCATCGTAGGGGGTCCACCAACCAGTGGGGGGGGGCGTCATCACGGGGAGGGGTCGGCCGATCAATGGGGTCCTGTTGGCCAGGTGAGCTTGTTGGGCCTGGATGAAGCACTCCTGCTCTTCCGGGCCCACAAGCAATGCAATAAAGGCACTCACCTCATGGATCTGTCCCTTTCCACCTGTTTTCACCTGATGTGAATGGGAAACGATGGGAGACCTGAACAGGTAATGTTAAATTTATTTTATTATTGCAATACACAAAATATTAAGTACCTCAAGTATCTCATTGAGGTATATTGTTCTTTTAAGTATCAGCCCGCCAGATTTAAGTGCCAGGGGGACTTCCTGGTGTCTGCTCTCCACACACAGACAAACCTGTCTGGGCTAAACCCAGAAGCAGATGCGTTAGAGCCGTCTTGCTCTGAAAACCGAGCATTTTTACTCCCCACCCGCCCTCAACCCACCCGTTCTTGGGGGTTAAAATTTACCCCAATGTCTCCTGTTCTCTCCTCACTTTTCCGCTTTACTTCATTTCTCTCCCCTCTCCTCGTCCCCTTTTTTTCCTGTAACTTCTTTCCGAGCACCTCAAAACGTGAAACTTCTTTGCCTCCTTCATTCTTCCCTCTTATTACACCAGCATTGCCCACCCTTAGTAACCCTGAGAAGGTGGTGGTGGGCCTTCTCCTTGAGCCGCTGCAGTCCTTGAGCTGATAGTCCTCCAACAATGGTGTTTGGTGGGGAATTCCAGGATAAATGACCCTTCCAGCTACAATCCAGAAACTTTTAAAGCACATGCTTGCTCTCATCTATCCATTACCTCTCGAATTACCTCATCTCCCTGCCTACTCTTTTCAACAACAACAGCCTGCATTTATATAGCGCCTTTAATGTATGAAAACATCCCAAGGCGCTTCACAGGAGCTTTTACAACCAAAATTTGACACTGAGTCACATAAGGAGATATTAGGACAGGTGACCAGAAGCTTGGTCAAAGAGGTAGGTTTTAAAGAGCGTCATCAAGGAGGAGAGAGAGGCGGAAAGGTTTAGCGAGGGAATTCCAGAGCTTAGGGCATGGGCAGCTGAAGGCACGGCCGCCAATAGTGAAGTGATTAAAATCTGGGATGCTCAAGAGGCAAGAATAGGAGGAGCACGGAGAAATCAGAGGATTGTAGGGCTGGAGTAGATGACAGAGATAAGGAGGGGCAAGGCCATGGAGGGATTTGAAAACAAGGATAAGAATTTTAAAATCGAGGTGTTCCCAGACCAGGAGCCATGTAGGTCAGAGAGCACAGGGGTGACAGGTGACCGGGACTTGGTGCAAGTTAGGATACGGGCTGCAGAGTTTTGGATGAGCTCAAGTTTATATTGAGGGTAAAAGAGGGCAGGCCAGCCAGGAGAGCACTGGAATAGTCGAGCCTGGAGTTAACAAAGGCATTTTCAACCTTGCTGGTGTCCTGCACTATGGACCTAGTTCAATCACTGGGGTTTCTTAATAAAAACATGTAACATTCAACCTGCATCATATTCCTAGAAAGCTCAGCAAAGCTTTCTCTTTAAATCTGTCAAATATTTATTGAAGGAAGACCTTTTTGTTTCTATAGCATTTAAAAGTCAGTCATGTTAAAGGAATTCCATCTTCATAAGAAGAAATTTGTAAAGCTATTTGTTTGTGTAAAATCACATGATGTAATTATATCGATCTCATTGGCTAGCTCACACATCATATCATCAGAAAGAAATGGCGCAGAACTCTTCTTGCTGTTCTCCCTCCCCAAAGAAAAGTTTTGCCGAACACTTTTTTTTTCATCAGGACAGTGCCCCTTTAAGGCCCTACATCAAATAACACTGACTGGTTGAAGTGCGCAAACTTTTCCTATAGCCTTGGAATGGTGAGGAAAGCAACTCCCTGAGATGATCAGCTGCTCTGTGCCCCACCCCAATGGCATTCTGCCCCATACTCCCATGCTTCAAGTAAACTCCTAATATGGTCATTCTGATCCTTCAGTTGCCGTCTCTGGGGTTTTTCCTGCCGTGATGATGAGGAAGGGTGGGTGTGGGATGACGGGAAGGGAAAGTGAGATGGAGGCATTTGCTTGCAGTGTGTACTGGGCTGGTCGCCGTCCTTTATATTGATATTGGAGCATGTGCTCTGGCGCTTTGTAGTTTAATTCAATTGTTGAAATATTAACAATGGGCTGGTACGAATGGCTTCACTATTTCTTTCCAGGGAGGCTAGAGTAGAACCAAATAGAGCACCATTGCATTGTCGATTGAGTATTCATTTAGATATTAATGAGGCGCAGGTTTGCATCAGTGGGAGAAAACAATATAACGGTGCTGAGAGTAGCAAATCACCGAATGGACGCACCAGCTCCGCTGACCCTCTGCTTCCTCCAGTGTTTTATCCTCAGGTCGTCATGGCGCAGACCACTTCCTGGAGCACAGTCTTATGGGTATCAGCCTCACCTGAAGGTGCAGACTCCTTACTGGGTCACGGTTCCACTAACATTGGCCATTATGGGTGTCAACCAGCCTCCAGTATATCTCCCACCCCGGGGGCAATGCCACTCTTCACCTGTAAGCCTAGATAGTGAGCACCGACGGGCTGCTCCACAGTGTTACTTCAAGGTAAGGCAAGCTAGACGAGGTAAAATGAAATGAGTGAAAAGTAAACGTAGCGCAGAGAGTGAGGGGAATAAAAATGGACAGATTTTCTTCTTTTGTGCTTGGGTGGAGCCAATCGCCTGGGTGGAGCATGTGGAGGAATGTCAGGCAGGGAAGGTCGCACACCTATAAGGGAGTCCATCTAATGGTCCATCCAGAAGATCCAGCAGGATCCACTACAGGCTTCTGATTCTCCCTGTCCTACACGGTCCGCCCAGGTGATTATTTACATCCAAAATGGTTTCAATCCAGCCTGGACTGCTAAAATGTCTTTACTCAAGGGGTATTACTCTGCAAAGACATTGGCAGCATTCAGAAGGCAGTTAGATGTTGTGCTCACTGAGTTAGGTTTCTAGATGGGCAGGCTTCAATGGGGCTGACCAGCTTGTCCTCGTCTGTGACTTTTCTTATGTTCTTTTCACAGCTGGGCCCCATCCTGTGCAGCCACACACATAGGGGGTTAAATTGGTTAACCCCCAAAAACGGGCACTGGGATCGTGGTGCGCGATTCACTCGCGCCCGGCCGTTGAGATGCAGGCAGCACGTGAGATTCATGCTGTCTGGTCATTTACCTGTTAACTGTGAGCAGCCAGGCCCAGCTGCACTGTTGGGTAGTTGCTCACCAGCAGGGGGGCCCCGATATCGCGCGAGTGGCTAACACCACATAAAGGCAGCCTGCTCCTCTTATTTACAAAATATAAGATTCGGGTCCACACAGAGTCTGAATGGAGATCAGACATTGCACATGATAAACACAGATGCAGGTCCCGTCCCTAAGTTTACAAACTGTTGAGTTATGTTAAAACATTGAATAAAGGTTGCGCACTACTAAATCTCACATCCTCCAATCTGCACACCAGACCTCACCAATCTCCCGGTTTGAGTTTGTACCAGGCCTGCGAGAGTGCGTGCACCAAGGTTCTCTGATGATGCACTAGAGGCCTTGGTGCAAGAGGTGGACAGAAGGAGGGACATCCTATATCCGCAGGGGGGCAAGAGGCCCTCCAGATATATGCTCCCGAGGCAGTAGGAGGCAGTAGGAGACAAAGTCAATGCCAGGCACATAGCACCACGAACATGGATGCAGTGCAGGGAGAAGTTCAATGCTTTGACAAGAGTGGTCAAGGTGAGTGAGGTCAACTGTCAAGTGGCGTCTCCTAACAACTGCACCACTGGCCGCATCCACTGCTCCACTCACTACACCCCCATCACCCACATACCAACAAACTCTTTCAATCAGTGCTCAACTCTTCCAATCAGATGCTTCCTCTCACCCTCACATATTACCATTGCTGCAAGCCGCACACCCACAACTCACAGGTCACACACACAGGCAGCTACTCAACCATGACAGGCACATCACCCAAACATCCTGCAGGACCCTCACTGACACACGTCCTGCTTTCTTGCAGGAGAAGGTGGCGCATAACAGGAGGCAGCAAGTGGCAGTGGTTCCATGGAACATGAACCTGCTGTCCTCTCTCAGGATTGTAAACAATTTTACAACACCAAGTTATAGTCCAACGATTTTATTTTTAATCCCACAAGCTTTCGGGGGCTTTCCCCTTCCTCAGGCGGTGTGGAGATGACAATTTCGAATCCTTCGCATTTTAAGATCACATAACAAAGCCTGGTGATTACTGCCCGTTGCCAAGGCAATCACAGTGAGCAGACAGAAAGGTGTCATCTAAAAGGCCACCGAATATACAACCCCCCAAAAAAAAAAGAGAGAGAGACAGAACGAAGACAGTCAATGACCCGTTATATTAAAAACAGATAACATTTGTTCGCTGGTGGGGTTACATGTAGTGTGACATGAACCCAAGATCCCGGTTGAGGCCGTCCTCATGGGTGCGGAACTTGGCTATTAATTTCTGCTCGACGATTTTGCGTTGTCGTGTGTCTCGAAGGCCGCCTTGGAGTATGTTTACCCGAAGGTCGGTGGCTGAATGTCCATGACTGCTGAAGTGTTCCCCGACAGGGAGAGAACCCTCCTGTTTGGCGATTGTTGCGCGGTGTCCGTTCATCCGTTGTCGCAGCGTCTGCATGGTCTCGCCAATGTACCATGCTCTGGGGCATCCTTTCCTGCAACGTATGAGGTAGACAACGTTGGCCGAGTCACAGGAGTATGAACCGTGCACCTGGTGGGTGGTGTCCTCTCGTGTGATGGTGGTATCTGTGTCGATGATCTGGCATGTCTTGCAGAGGTTACCGTGGCAGGGTTGTGTGGTGTCGTGGACGCTGTTCTCCTGAAGGCTGGGTAATTTGCTGCGAACGATGGTTTCTTTGAGGTTGGGTGGCTGTTTAAAGGCGAGTAGTGGAGGTGTGGGGATGGCCATAGCGAGGTGTTCGTCATCATTGATGACACGTTGAAGGCTGCGGAGAACATGGCGTAGTTTCTCCGCTCCGGGGAAGTACTGGACGACAAAGGGTACTCTGTTGGTTGCGTCCCGTGTTAGTCTTCTGAGGAGGTCTACGCGATTTTTCGCTGTGTCCCGTCGGAACTGTCGATCGATGAGTCGAGCATCATATCCCGTTCTTACTAGGGCGTCTTTCAGCGTCTGTAGGTGTCCATCGCGTTCCTCCTCGTCTGAGCAGACCCTGTGTATTCGCAGGGCCTGTCCATAGGGGATGGCCTCTTTGACGTGGTTAGGGTGGGAGCTGGAAAAGTGGAGCATTGTGAGATTATCCGTGGGCTTGCGGTAGAGTGAGGTGCTGAGGTGCCCGTCTTTGATGGAGATTCGTGTGTCCAAGAAAGAAACTGATTCTGAGGAGTAGTCCATGGTGAGCTTGATGGTGGGATGGAACTTGTTGATGTTATCGTGTAGTCTCTTTAGTGATTCCTCACCATGGGTCCATAGAAAGAAAATGTCGTCGATGTATCTGGTGTATAGCGTTGGTTGGAGGTCCTGTGCAGTGAAGAAGTCCTGCTCGAACTTGTGCATGAAAATGTTGGCGTATTGGGGTGCGAATTTGGTCCCCATGGCTGTTCCGTGTGTTTGGGTAAAGAACTGGTTATTGAAGGTGAAGACATTGTGATCCAGGATGAAGCGGATGAGTTGTAGGATGGCGTCTGGAGATTGGCTGTTGTTGGTGTTGAGTATTGATGCTGTCGCAGCGATGCCGTCATCGTGGGGGATACTGGTGTATAGTGCCGAGACGTCCATCGTGGTGAGAAGTGTTCCTGGTTCAACAGGTCCGTGGGTACTGAGTTTTTGTAGAAAGTCTGTAGTGTCGCGACAGAAGCTGGGGGTTCCCTGCACGATGGGTTTCAGGATGCCCTCGATGTATCCAGAGAGGTTCTCACACAGGGTTCCATTGCCTGATACGATAGGACGTCCGGGTGTGTTGGCTTTGTGTATCTTTGGGAGGCAGTAGAAGTCTCCCACGCGGGGAGTACGTGGGATGAGAGTGCGTAGGATGTTTTGAAGGTCTGGATCGAAGGTCTTGATCAGTTTGTTGAGCTGATGGGTGTGTTCTTTGGTCGGGTCTGCGGGTAACCGTCTGTAGTGTTCCTGGTTGTCCAGTTGTCGGTATGCTTCTTTGCAATAGTCCGTTCTGTTCTGTATGACGATGGCTCCTCCTTTGTCCGCTGGTTTGATGACGATGTTGCGGTTGGTCTTGAGAGCTTTGATGGCGTTGCGTTGTGCTCGGGTGACATTCTGGACTGTCTTCCAAGTGCGGCTGATGAATCTGGCATTGACGCATTTCCTGACAGCTTGAGCATACATGTCAAGCTGAGGGCAGCGACCCTCTGGAGGAGTCCAGTGAGACTCTTTCCTCTTCGGTTGCTGTATCGCGGATCCCTCTGTCTGCTGTTCCGGATCGTTGATTGTCTCATTGGGTTCGCTGCTGAAATTTTGTGGTTTGTGGTAGAATTCCCGGAGCCTCATTCTCCTGATGAATTCCTCTGTGTCTGCCGCGAGACTAGTGGGGTCCATTTTGGTAGTGGGGCAGAAATTGAGCCCTCGGCTGAGAACTTCAATTTCGTCTGGTTGAAGGGTGTGGTCGGACAAATTGACAATAGACTTCCCTGTGGTTGCAACCGTGGTACCAGGGGAAGCTTGGTCGATGCTGGTGGTGATGCCGAGTTTCTCAAGCTTCCTGCTCTTGGTTTTCATGTAGGCAGCGTAGTTCCGTTGCCTCGTCTGTTTGGCGGTATTTCGTAGCTGGTCTGCTGTGTCCTGAGTACAGGTTGAGAGTATGGACTCTATCTTAGTTTCGAGGTTGCGGCGTCTGCTGTAGAGTTGGTGTATGAGATGGTTGCGGAGTGTGCGAGAGGTACGGCGGCAGAGTCTCTCAGCGTAATCCGAGTTGTATGTGGACTTGAGTGGGTTTGTGATCTGGAGTCCTTTCGGGATCTTGTCTGCTTTCTTGCAGCTCTGTAAAAACTTGATGTCTGTGTCTATATGCGCGATCTTCTTGGATATCCTTTCCACTGTGAGCCGGCAGTTTGTGGTGTCGATGGTAGCCATGATGTGGAGATGACAGCATTCCTGTCCCACCCCTGCCACTCTGTCAGTGCCCTTGCTGTTGCCTGTCAGCTAGACAGCCCACTCCCTGTAGAGCATTGAAACTTTATTATGGGAACAAAGGCAGATAGGAACAGGAGTAGGCTATTTAGCCCCTCGAGCCTGTTCTGCCATTGAGTGAGATCATGGTTGATCTGTGTCCTAACTCCATATACCCGCCTTAGCCCCATATCCCTTAATACCTTTGGTTAACAAAAATCTATCAATCTCAGATTTAAAATTAACAATTGAGCTAGTAGCAACTGCAGTTTGCAAAAGAGCGTTCCAAACTTCTACCATCCTTTGCGTGTGGAAGCATTTCATCGCCGCTGGGTCAAAATTCTGGAAGTCCCTACCCAACAGCACTGTGGGAGAACCTTCACCGCACGGACTGCAGCGGTTCAAGAAGGCGGCTCACCACCACCCTCTCAAGGGCAATTAGGGATGGGCAATAAATGCTGGCCTCGCCAGCGACGCCCACATCCCATGAACAAATTTTTAAAAAAGTATTTCCTAATTTCACTCCTGCAAGACCTAGCTCTAATTTTTAGGCTATGTCCCCTAGTCCTAGTATTCAAGTATAGGAGACCTCCAAAAACAGGTACAAATGCAGCAGCAGAAAGCAATAATACAGCAACTGACCTGTAACTCCTGCGTAATCCCTTTAAACAGTGCTGGTCCTTCATGCTGTTTACGAGCTGTTCAGCTGGGCAAGGTTAAGACAGTGCAGTGGCTGGAGCGTTGAGTTCCAAAATCATATCTGTCCCTTTAAATCAGCGTTGCACACTGATCTAACACATATTCTCCTTACTTCACATGCTGCCAGTGTTCATTATCTGCGCGTGCCCAAACACCTTTACCAAAGTGGCGTCCGGCGCACATCGTGCTAGAAGTGAGCGCGCGCATTCCGGACGCCATTCTGGGTCCTTAGGAGGCCGTGTGGTGCCTACAAAATGGGCGCGACGCAGCCCAATTTATAGTCCATACACTTTCCAACAGGAGTCACAGAACAGTGATCAGGAGTGAACAGCCTGTCTTGGGTTGCCAACTCTGGTTGGGTGTATGCCTGGAGGCTTCATCACATGACCTCCCACCTTGAATTGCCCCACCTCCAAACTCCCGCCATTGGTCCGTCCTCTGGGCACACTGCCTTCCATCGCCAATTGGAAAGCAAATAGACTCTGAGACCCAACTGGATTAATCCTGACTGTTAGTCAAACAGCCCTTTTTTCCCCATCTCCAATATTTTTATAATTGATAAATGAAAGCATTCGAAGAAAATGAAAAACACATTTTTTTTTTAATGCCCCTGTGATTTTTCTCCCGTGTTTCCCGCAGCAATGTCTGGGAGATTGATCTTCAATTCCTGAAGACTCCAGGGCATTCCTGAAGGGTTGGCAACCTTAAGCCTGGCTGATTTATTGTTTGTCCCTCCCTAGCCCAAGAGCACTGTGGTCAACTCTAGTACCTTTAACTGGTGCCCTGGGTGACATCAGCTGGCTCAGCACAGAGCAAGGATTGAATTTAGGGCCTTCCTGGTCCGTTTGGCCTCGTTCCACACTGGGCTGTGCACTCACTCATTGAGTCATACTCTTTAAACCAAACAAGGTGAGGAAAAGGCAGTGAAGGCCAGAACTGACTTCAGAAGTGTCACCATCATTGATGTGAAGTAGGAGATCCACAATTTTCCAGAAACGGGGGATTTATTTCTGTATATCATGGTTAAAATGCACTTTTACATTTTCATCTGGCACATTGCTGTCCCCAGAAAGGGAACACCTCACATCGGATGCTAGATAGAACATTTATGTTAATGACCAAGATTCAGGCACTTTCAAGACAGATCCTCTCTTCTTTGAAAGTGAATAATTTTTTCAGAGGATGCTAAATCCAAGCCCTTATCACCATTTGCATTCTAACTAGCTTTATACGGGAAGCAATATAGGAAAGTAATGCAATATGGTCACAGGCGTTTGCGTGGGAACACGAGATAAGCATGAGTAAAGTTAATTGTTATTTGACGATCGTGAGACTTTGTTCCAATGTACATATATAAAATTCACTGTGCTTCTCCTTAGATACTGTAACCTATCAGTATCTAATACACAGATACTCTGACCTGCCATACATTACATATGACTTGTTCATTAAGGAAGAGAAAAATCATCTTCAGTGCTCATGGGAAAGGCCCACTGCATTTTTCTCTTACCCATTCTCTCATTCTCTTCTGCAGTCTCTATCTCTAATTCAATTTTTTTCTTTCCATCTGCCTTTCTTTTATTCCCCTCTTTCTTCCTTCCTCTGGTTGGGTGTATGCCTGGAGGGAATTAGGGGTTACGGGGAGTGGGGAGTGGGCAGGAAATTGGACATGAATTTAAATTTGAGGTTAGGATCAGATCAGCCATGATCTTATTGAATGGCGGAGCAGACTCGAGGGGCCGATTGGCCTACTCCTGCTCCCTCTGCCTTGCTCTCCCTCTCTCATACACTCCCTCTCACACCATTCACACACTCTCCCTTTCCTCACACAGTCTCTTTCTTTCTCTCTCTCTCACACACTTAAGAGATCTTGCTGTGCACAAAACTGCTGGCATTTTGACCTATAAATTAAGAACCGAAAGTAATTTCTTGTGTGAAGCAATTTGAGATGACCTGATAAAGAGCTACATACATGCAAGTCTTTCTATTTTCTTTCTATAGCCAATTTTAATAATCTGCATCCAAGAGGTGCCCAACTTCTATCCCTATATGACATACAGGGGATGTTTGGTATGGGCGATTGCATGATCAGGTGCTTCCAGTGGCATGGAATAAACCAAAAGCTGTACAACCGCAATTTCCCAACTTGTGCTCCCTGAGAGCTTCCCGCTAGGAATGCCAGAATCCATATCACACTGGTGGCTCTGGGAGACGCGGCTGATCGGATCCGCCTTTCGGCTATTGCGAGAATCGTGCACCTCGGAAACATGAGTCAATCCTGCTCTGTTGGGCAACCTATCTTATAGAATCATAGAATCATAGAATGCTTACAGCACTGAAGGAGGCCATTCTGCCCATCAAGCTCGTGCCGGCTCTTTGTAAGAGCAATCAGGTTAGTCCCATTCCCCGCTCTTTCCCCGTAACCTAGCAAATGTTTTCCCTTCAAGTATATATCCAATCCCTTTTTGAAAGGCACAATTTGATCTGCTTCCACCATCCTCTCAGGCAGTGCATTCCAGATCATAACTACTCGCTGTGTAAAAAAGTTTTTCCTCATGTTGCCTTTGGTTCTTTTGCCAATCGCCTTAAATCTGTGTCCTCTGAATCTCGACCCTTCCACCAATGGGAACAGTTTCTCCTTATTTACTTTATTTAAACCCTTCATGATTTTGGACACTTCTAGTCTTCTCTAGCCTATGTGAGATGAACACCTAAACCTAAGTAATACTTTTATCACAGACATTTCGCCTTGTTCTGAACTCGTATCTTCCCTGCAGTGTTCTTCCAATATTTCTTGAATAGAATTCAGTTCCTATAAAATACTGCTTTAAAACCTAATAAAAGCACAATGCAAGAAATAAAGATCTACCTTAAATACCAACCCTCGTCAAGCTTTTATTTATAATTTTTATTAACTCTGTGCATAAACCATGACATTTGACTTTGTAACTCTAAAAGATTATGAATTTAACCAAAAGTCTATTGAAAAATGGATAGCATCCCCCCCCCCAAAAAAAATTATATAACATAAATGACACGTGGGACCGTTAGGAAGGAAAGGAGAAAAAAGAATTTTTTTTGAACTGTAGTAATGCAATTTATACAAGATCCCACAAACGATAATGAGATTAATAACCAACTAAGTTGTTTTAGTGATGCTGGTTAAGGGGTAAATGTTGGCCAGGACACAAACCTAGTATTCTGTGGGATGCAAGAATACTTTCAGCTTTGCTATAATGGTTTATAAACCCTTCAACTGTGTTCCCGCATTGGAATTCACTTGGAGTTTTTGCTCTCTGTGTGGTGCAATGAAATAAATTAGGGCATGTCGTTCGAGTTGTGAGTGCTCACAGCAGCAAACTGCCCTCAGAATTTAGCACAATCATCACTAATCTCAGAAACCATCCTGCAGAAACATCAGGAGGCGTTTGTGTAACAGGCACACTGCTGTTTTGAGACTGCGATTCCAGAACCTTCTCAAGATAGTGGCTTGTGTTATGCCTATCGCCAGGGCACTCGATGATGTCAGTGAATGGAAGCTAACAATATATTCAATTGCCTAACCCTGCCATCCCTCTCTTTGATGAAGACTACTATACAAAGACCCTCATCTCTTGAAAAATGTCTGCTTTTTAATAAACACTGGCAACACATCAATGAAGCAATGTCAGATCCTGAAGACTCATCATCAAAAGTTCAGAGATGGGATCCTAATTTCAAAAAGATCCGAATAGAGCAAACGGTTTCACCTCAGTGGAAATCGCTCCACTAATTGCTGCAACTGAGTGGATGTGAGGTAAAATAAAAATAAAAATACTGACTAGGGCATTCCAGATAAGAAGCTGCCATTTTAAAACAGTCATGTGCAAATTCAGTGAGGCCACAAGCCTAGCCTTGCTAGACGGGAATGCTGGTCAGATATGGGGCTGGAGCTCTGATTCTCTTACTCATGCTCTTGACTAGCAAGGCTCCGGTCCAAGAGAGCAGCCTTGCTGATTTACGCTGTAGTGATTCAGAGATTATTTTTTTAACCAGTTCCAACCTGCTTCGCTGCTCAAGGAGCTCAGTCTTTCCACGGATGCACAGCTACCCTTTGGTATCTCGCCCAAGTGTCCATTCTTTATGCATGAGCCTACAGGGTGAGTATCAGCAGGCTATTTGACCATGCAAGGCATCATGGCTAAGCCAGGTTCTGTCCTCGACCAAAGTGCGCGCACACACATTCCCGAGCAAGTGGCACTAATTAGCGATTAGGAATGGCAAACTCATCTGATGTTTCCCCTCCCCTAGCTCGAGGGTACCGAGACTAATTGCAGCACCCAGCTGACATGAGCTAACTCGGCACAGGCCAGACATTGAATGTGGGCCCTCCTGACCTGAGTGACTCAGTTATTCTCTGGGCAGTTCAGTTACCACTGAGCCCCTAGGGATGTGGATTTAAGAAAGACAGACTTGCATTTATATAGCGCCTTTCATGATCTCAACTTGTCCCAAAGTGCTTTACAGCCAATGAAGTACTTTTGAAGTGTAGTCACTGTTGTAATGAAGGAAACGCAGCAGCTAATTTGCGCACAGTAATGTCCCACAAACAGCAATGTGCAATGACCAGATAATCTGTTTTAATGATGTTGGTTGAGGGATAAATATTGGCCAAGACACCGGGAAGAACTCCCCTGCTCTTCTTCGAAATAGTATCATGGGATCTTTTACATCCACCTGAGAGGGCAGACAAGACCTCGGTTTAATGTCTCATCTGAAAGACGGCACCTCCAGCATTGCAGCTGTACATTTAGAGACTGTATCAACCACCAAGAACAGAAGTTTATGGTGGACAATTGGTTTAGCCATTCATCGCCAGATCTGGCTGGACCACATAAAGCACTATGGGGTCCTGCTCTCCTCTGCCAAAACTGCTCATTATTCCAGGATTATTCTGGAATGCAAAGACAACCCCCGGTTTCTCTTCTTCACTACAAACCTTCTTTTCAAACCCCTCTCCCCTGCCCCCTCCATCCTCACCTCCAACAACAGCTGCGAGGAGCTCATCGACTTCTTCGTCAAAAAGGTTGAGACCATCTGTTCATCAGCCTCTGGGACGATTTAATACATTAAAGATACTATACAAATGCAAGTTGTTGTTGTAGATGAGCTTCATGGTGTGAGTTGGTGTTTGAGGGGAAATAATGCTGAGACTGTTAACAACTCTCCAATAAATCAAAGCCACCTCTTCAGAATAGATAATCCACAGAAATGGAATCGTAATAAAAATGCTATAAAATATTGCCTCAAAGAGAGCATTGGTTGGGGATGAGACTACAGCATTGCAGCCCTCATTCTCCAACCCATGCTCCTTGCGAACATGGTTCCCCCATTGTGATGATGGAATTAACCCTAATAGGGGTAATTTTATGAGCTTACACTCCCGGCATAGAGTTTCACCCGCCACAATCCGGCATGGGAGCCACACGCATATGGAGCACATCTCGAGAAATTGCGGGCATGCAGCCTGCGAGATGCCACAAATTAAAGCACGATGCCAGTTCACAGAATCACCCTTTCATGGAACCTGGGCATCTGTGGCCCTGCCATCATGATTTTGTGTCCATTTCATTGAATCATGGACGGCCCGCACCCAAATTCCTGAAGGTTAAAATTATTCTGAAAAAGATGAAACAGGAATACCAGAAATCCGAAAAAGAAACAAAAAATGATGAGAATGTTCAGTAACTTATTCGGTTTCTGATAAAGAGAGAGAGTGACAAAGAAAGAGGGAGAGAAAGAGGGAAAGAAACAGGATGGGAGGGAGAGACAGGGATACAGAGAGAAGGAGAGAGATAAAGAGACAAGCATAGAAAGAGAGACAGAGAGAGCGAGAAACAGAAGGACAAAGAGTGACAGACAGAGAGAAAGAGACAGAGATAAACATGGAGAGACAGAGAGAGAAAAACAGAGAAGGACAAAGAGAGAGAGAGAAAGAAAGAGAGAGAAGTTAACATTTCAGCCTCCTCTATTCTGATGAAGCTCCCATCTGAACAAGGAATTCATTATCCCCTTTGGACGCGGGTGATAATATTTCTCTATTAGTATTGCTTCATTAGAAGTTCAGCATTTTAAAAAATCATTCTTAGGAATCATTCTTAGAAATTCTTACAAATGTGGAAGAAAAAGTTGAGACTAAAAGTCTCATTCTCCTTGCCCCTCTTCCACTCTGAATAGGAGCTAACATTCTTTATATGATCACCCATTACTTCACATGGAGACCCCAAGAGAAATGTAATGATATTGTAAACCCGAGCTGTTTTATCTCATAGCGACCAGAGAAATATCCCCCATGATTTTATTTTCAAATAAAACTTATCGAGTTATGTCACAGTTTCAAGTTAACATCATTGAGTGGGACAAATTTCCACAGGTTATTCATGGTGGGGCATTGAAAGTTTTTGTTTAAAGGGGAACAATACTGTAAGGGAGAGCATATCCTATGTGAAACACTCCTCTCCTTTCAATTTTTTTGTTGACCATGAATTCTTCTACCTGATCTGATAAACCTTATTGTTTGGTAGAGTTTTGAATAAGTTGACACATCCCAATTGGCATCCAAGAGAGAAATGGATGCCAATCACTGCCAACTGGGGCTCAATCCTTACTATGGACATGAGCGCATAATCCAGGCTGATACTCCAGTGTGGTTCCAAAGGAGTGCTGCATTGTCACAGGTGCCGTCTTTCAGATGAGACGTTAAACCGAGGCCCCGTCTGTCCCCTCAGGAGCACATAAAAGATCATGTGACACTATTCAAAGGAGAGTTCCCCATTCCAATATTACCCCTTAAAAAAAAACAGATTTCCTGGTCATTGATGTTTATGAGACCTTGCTGTGCGCAAATTGGCTCTCACATTTTTCGGCAATAACAACAGTGAATGTACTTCCAAAAGTAATCCTTTGATTGTGAAGCACTTTGGGATGTCCCGAGGATGTGATAAGATGCTGTATAAATGCAAGTTCTTTCTTTTGTTTTAAATTGTACAAGAGCTGCTTGCTAATGGGCCCAAAGCCGTTATCAATTGTGCATCTCTTTGCTGGCTTTCAGACTGAAATGTTGGCTATGTAGACAAGGAAAAACAAATACATTAGATGAGTTCAAGAACGACTCTTCTGAGGTGACATTGTGCTTGAAGATCCAACATGCTACACCATGGAGGCAAAGTGTGGCCATGTATCTGTGGACTTCTATGTCCCGAGTTCCCTATCTCAGCTGTATCACTGTGGCAAGGCATCGAACAGAGGAACTTCCATAAAACAGGGAGGGGTAATTGAAGGAAGAGCCATCCTTGGCCCCTCTAATGCACCTTCTAGTGTCCAATTACAAAGCAGAATTGGCAGGGGCCTGCGGGCAGGTTACCTGCCTTCCCCTTTCCACTGGGTAAGGTGTATAGCATTGCAAGAGCCATAAACAGGGAAAGGGAAAAAATACTTACTGTGGCTTTCACACAATGATCAAATAAGGCAAGCACTTATACTGAAATGTTAAACAAAGTGGTAGGAATGTAAAGATACCATGAACTTTTCCAAAAAACTGATAACTTACTGCATACTGCTGGGATGAAGAAAGTACAATGGATAATCACTGGATGGGGAAGGAGTCAAAGATTCTGGCCATCACTGGGAGAATTTATATTGCAGAAGTGCAATGTTTACTCTTGACAGTAGCTCACAAGGAAATCTGCGGGGCTGGAAAAGGCAGGCAGGATGCGGAGAGACGATGGTCACCGTTACAAGACACAGCAGAACACCACGGGCCTGTGTTACATTGTTGGTTGTCAGGAAGCTTAAGCCAGAAGGTGGGATATCCAACAGAGACTAATACAAATCTGCGCCTGATCTCGTAGCGTACCTGAACCTGGATGGTTTAATAATAACAACAACTTGCATTTATACAACACCTCTAGGGAAAGACATGTTCAGGAATCTTAAATACGTTCACATTCAGGCAAGAGCAAGATACCCCCTCCTCTCATCTCAAACTAATGGAACTTTGGAGCTAAGCCATTTTTGCAGTTGAATCAAAGAAAAGAGTTTGGCCCTGATATTAACGGGGAGGCGGGGAGGGTGCAGGGGAGCACGGTAGAGCGGGGATAACCTGGCAAGGCCGGGGACAAGGAGGCCCTGACATCTTTAACGGCAGTGCCTCATTTAAATAATCTCCAGCAGACTCCTGCCCAACAGCCAGCCAGTTAGACAGTCTGACCGGCAGGCGGGAGCGGGAGTTTGCGGCAGGAGGCACCCACGGAGACGGTCTGGCCCTGATCAGTAGTTAGTGGGGAGTCTGGCCCTGATCAGTAGTTAGTGGGGGGTCTGGCCCTGATCAGTAGTTAGTGGGGGGTCTGGCCCTGATCAGTAGTTAGTGGGGGGTCTGGCCCTGATCAGTAGTTAGTGGGGGGTCTGGCCCTGATCAGTAGTTAGTGGGGGGTCTGGCTCTGATCAGTAGTTAGTGAGGAGTCTGGCCCTGATCAGTAGTTAGTGGGGAGTCTGGCCCTGATCAGTAGTTAGTGGGGGGGTCTGGCCCTGATCAGTAGTTAGTGGGGGGTCTGGCCCTGATCAGTAGTTAGTGGGGGGTCTGGCCCTGATCAGTAGTTAGTGGGGGGTCTGGCCCTGATCAGTAGTTAGTGAGGAGTCTGGCCCTGATCAGTAGTTAGTGGGGAGTCTGGCCCTGATCAGCAGTTAGTGGGGGGTCTGGTCCTGATCAGTAGTTAGTGGGGTGTCTGGTCCTGATCAGTAGTTAGTGGGGGGGTCTGGCCCTGATCAGCAGTTAGTGGGGGGTCTGGCCCTGATCAGTAGTTAGTGGGGGGGTCTGGCCCTGATCAGTAGTTAGTGGGGGGGTCTGGCCCTGATCAGTAGTTAGTGGGGAGTCTGGCCCTGATCAGTAGTTAGTGAGGGGGTCTGGCCCTGATCAGTAGTGAGTGGGGGGGGTCTGGTCCTGATCAGTAGTTAGTGGGGGGTCTGGTCCTGATCAGTAGTTAGTGGGGGGGTCTGGCCCTGATCAGTAGTTAGTGGGGAGGTCTGGCCCTGATCAGTAGTTAGTGGGGGGGTCTGGCCCAGATCAGTAGTTAGTGGGGAGGTCTGGCCCTGATCAGTAGTTAGTGGGGGGTCTGGCCCTGATCAGTAGTTCGTGGGGGGTCTGGCCCTGATCAGTAGTTAGTGGGGGGGGGTCTGGCCCTGATCGGCAGTTAGTGGGGGGGTCTGGCCCTGATCAGTAGTTAGTGGGGGGTCTGGCCCTGATCAGTAGTTAGTGGGGGGTCTGGCCCTGATCAGTAGTTAGTGGGGAGTCTGGCCCTGATCAGCAGTTAGTGGGGGGTCTGGCCCTGATTAGTAGTTAGTGGGAGGTCTGGCCCTGATCAGTAGTTAGTGGGGGGTCTGGCCCTGATCAGCAGTTAGTGGGGGGTCTGGCCCTGATCAGTAGTTAGTGGGGGGGTCTGGCCCTGGTCAGTAGTTAGTGGGGGGTCTGGCCCTGATCAGTAGTTAGTGGGGGGTCTGGCCCTGATCAGTAGTTAGTGGGGGGTCTGGCCCTGATCAATAGTTAGTGGGGGGTCTGGCCCTGATCAGTAGTTAGTGGGGGGTCTGGCCCTGATCAGTAGTTAGTGGGGGGTCTGGCCCCTATTGGGGGAAGGAGGGAGCCATGTGTAAGGGAGCCCCAAGGCTTTCTTGTGAGGCCCAGAGGAGGAGCACTCCTGCCCTTCCAGATCCATCAGGAAACCTGAAAAATAAATTTCTAACTTACTTGCTGGGGCTCTTCTGGCCCAGGATCTGACTCCTGGCAGGTTTTGCCTGAGGGGGAGTCGACAGAAACGGCTGAGTGCATTGGATACAGCAAAGGCTATGGGCCCCGACAACATCCCGGCTGTAGTGCTGAAGACTTGTGCTCCAGAACTAGCTGCGCCTCTAGCCAAACTGTTCCAGTACAGCTACAACACTGGCATCTACCCGACAATGTGGAAAATTGCCCAGGTATGTCCTGTCCACAAAAAGAAGGACAAATCCAATCCAGCCAATTACCACCCCATCAGTCTACTCTCAATCATCAGCAAAGTGATGGAAGGTGTCGTCGACAGTGCTATCAAGTGGCACTTACTCACCAATAACCTGCTCACCGATGCTCAGTTTGGGTTCCGCCAGGACCACTTGGCTCCAGACCTCATTACAGCCTTGGTCCAAACATGGACAAAAGAGCTGAATTCCAGAGGCGAGGTGAGAGTGACTGCCCTTGACATCAAGGAAGCATTTGACCGAGTGTGGCACCAAGGAGCCCGAGTAAAAGTGAAGTCAATGGGAATCAGGGGGAAAACTCCCCAGTGGCTGGAGTCATACCTAGCACAAAGGAAAATGGTAGTGGTTGTTGAAGGCCAATCATCTCAGCCCCAGGACATTGCTGCAGGAGTTCCTCAGGGCAGTGTCCTAGGCCCCACCATCTTCAGCTGCTTCATCAATTACCTTCCCTCCATCATAAGGTCAGAAATGGGGATGTTCGCTGATGATTGCACAGTGTTCAGTTCCATTCGCAACCCCTCAGATAATGAAGCAGTCCGTGTCCGCATGCAGCAAGACCTGGACAACCTCCAGGCTTGGGCTGATAAGTGGCAAGTAACATTCACGCCAGACAAGTGCCAGGCAATGACCATCATCAACAAGAGAGAGTCTAACCACCTCCCCTTGACATTCAACGGCATTACCATCGCTGAGTCCCCCCCATTAACATCCTGGGGGTCACCATTGACCAGAAACTTAACTGGACCAGCCATGGCTACAAGGGCAGGTCAGAGGCTGGGTATTCTGCGGTGAGTGACTCGCCTCCTGACTCCCCAAAGCCTTTCCACCATCTACAAGGCACAAGTCAGGAGTGTGATGAAATACTCTCCACTTGCCTGGATGAGTGCAGCTCCAACAACACTGAAGAAGCTCGACACCATCCAGGACAAAGCAGCCCGCTTGATTGGCACCCCATCCACCACCCTAAACATTCACTCCCTTCACCACATGTGCACTGTGGCTATAGTGTGTACCATCCACAGGATGCACTGCAGCAACTCGCCAAGGCTTCTTCGGCAGCACCTCCCAAACCCGCGATCTCTACCACCTAGAAGGACAAGGGCAGCAGGCACATGGGAACAACATCACTTGCATGTTCCTCTCCAAGTCACACACCATCCCGACTTGGAAATATATTGCCGTTCCTTCATCGTCGCTGGGTCAAAATCCTGGAACTCCCTTCCTAACAGCACTGTGGGAGAACCTTCACCACACGGACTGCAGCGGTTCAAGAAAGCGGCTCACCACCACCTTCTCAAGGGCAATTAGGGATGGGCAATAAATGCCGGCCTCACCAGCGATGCCCACATCCCATGAACGAATGAAAAAAAACATTGCTCTGACACTTCTCCGACACAGCTCCTCAGCTCAGGCCTCTGGTTGACATTGCTGATCAGGTCCTGATGACATCATCGGACCCGATCTGCATATTTAAAGTAGGACTCCACTTCCTTCCTGCAGGTGACCTGCTCGCCTGCTCAAAAGGGGTTAATAATGGGACACGGCTGGAAGGAGGCGGGATCGGAGGGGTTAACTGGCTTGCGTTATTTTAACTGCCACCCAAAGCCCCCCTCCCGCCGGGCCCGGTCTGGTTTCTGCCAGGTGGGGGTGGTTAAAATCAGGGCCTTTAGTTGCTCAGGTTTGGCCTGAATTTGGCTTGGATTCCATGTCAGTCTGTTGGACCTTTCCTAATGACCCACAAAGGTGAAAGCTCTCTGCCTTGCCATTCTCGCTCGAGATTTAATTAACCAGAAAACATGACAGAACAGAGGTACAGATGCTGTGGAAGCATCCATGGCTGTTTCTCATGCTCCCTGGGGGTGGACTGAGATTGGACTTTAGAAGCTAGACACAGACCAGCAGCAAATAAAGAGAATAGAAGCAGGAGACAGACATCTTTTATAACACCAAAAGTAACGTGTGACAGTTTTATTCAGATTAAACTCCCAGGAGAGTCAGGAAGAGTTCAATGATTAAGAGACTGAACTGATGAGGGTGGTACGTGAATCGTCTTGCATACATTTGAATGGAGATGGCTAAATTAGTGAGTGCGTCTTGTGTAAGGCAAGTGATTTGTTACAGCAAGTGACTTATTATCACTCAGATGAGCTCAGAAACTGGCATTTTGTCTGCCGCGGGGAATTTCTAATAGCAAAATTGCGGTACTCAGGCAGTATATCACACGTCCATCCGTTGATTCTTGTTGTTAGTCTGTAATTGGAAGCTTGTGTTCTCAAACTGGAATCCCTGGAAGCAAGGGGCTCCTCAAGGAGATCCTAGAATGTCTATGAAATCATCAGATTTCTGTATTTGTCAACTTACTAACGTGTAATTTCTGTTGCCGTATATTAGTGTAAAAGGCATTTTCTGCAGTGATAGCACTGCTTTCCTTTGGCTAGCTAACACTGTCTTTTAGGATGTTAGGACAGGTAGCACCCAAGACAATGTTAGTGTTTGAAAGGGGTTTCCAGAAATGCATTAAGATTTGCAGGGGATCCTCAAGAATGTGTCAATATTTGCCTGGGGAATTCCTTGGAAATGTGTCAATTTTTGCAGATTTTTTGAAAACCATTCAAATGAGACAAAAGAAGCAGTAGCATCACTTCTGTTAGGCGGACTTTACTGGAGCTGTGAAAAATAGAATGATTTGCGGAAAACGATCACACATATATATAATATATATATAAAGGATACACAACGGGGAACAATAGAACGCTGGCTTTATTCTATGGGAGAGGAAGATCTCGCAACTCCAAGCACAAGCGAGTTATAAAAGCTTTTCTCACAGATGGGATAGATCAGATATTCCGCTGTTCTCCATTCATTTATATCACAGGTAGTAAATATGTGGGACGTAAATTAGTTTAAAGTCCATTGGAAATTAAAGTAAAACAATGCAAGCAGTTAAGCTCTTTTATGATGTCAGGACGCTGCTGTTACAACAAAGCAGTAACTGTGATGTCACAAAGGAAGTGATAATCCACAATACAGTGTGGGATAGGATAGCAAAGCATTACTTCATAAAAATGACAATATTTTCCGTGGTACAGTCATCGAGTGCTAGTGAATCTAAAGGGATGTCAGCCCTGATGTTATTCACTTTTGTGACACTGCTGTTAATAGATATATATATATATTTATATATATGTATATATAAAAAAATCAACAACCATCGCTCAGGACCATTGCAAGCAAAAATAAAAGTCAATCTGCCTCGCAAGATGGACATCGTCCTTTTAAGGTGTGATGAAGATTTGAGTAAATATTGAGTGAAAATGTCCGCAGTTTTTCTAAGTCTTCACACTCATACGACCAGTCTCTCCAATATTTGTAAATTAGCAGATGCAGTACACACATAACCCTGACACGGCTCCTGCGATTGATAAATGCACATGCTACATCTTCGAATTCATGTGTGAACTTGGGATTATTGGCACCCCAATTGGCGTCTCCTACTTCAGTTCTTTGTTGTGGACTCTTTCTGGTGACCCCCACCCATCCCCAACACTTTCATTCCCAGCCAAAGTCCTGCCCGGTCATTTGATAGAAATGCATGTTGAAAGGCCGGTAGAATTCCCGCAGTTTCTGCACAACTCCCGGGTCTATGTTGGGATGGATCCTGCCTTTCGTTTTGCCCAGGCAGTGAGGCTTGCCGTTGCCCTGCGGCTTCTTCAAGCAAGGGAAGCCCTTGGTCTCGTTGAAGAAGAAGTGTTCGTCTGTTATGATTCTCTGCAGGCCAAGGAAGTCCTGGACTTTGCCCAGCTCTCCAGCTGGGTCGCTGATCAGCCTCTCCCCACTGACAAAGTGCATCTGGGACAATGGGAAGTACTGAAGCCAGTTCTCCAAGTGCTGAGCATAGATCCCAATCCATATTGGGCTCCATGACGCATCAACCAGGTCCGTAGTCCTGTTTTTGAAAGTGAGAGTTTCAAAGCCGGGGATGTCTGGCGCTTTCGAGATGATCTGGGTATAGTCCGAGATAGCTCTCGTCACTGGGTCCCGTACAACCACTATTAGTTTGGTGTCCTTGGACATGGCATGAATACGAGCAGGAGCCTCTGCGGTCACAAAGTATCTGGGCGTTTTTTCCATCACAACCTGACCATCAAGTGCTTTGGGCATTAGGTTCCTGCAAAGAATCACAAACATTTTATCATTAAATGTCAAATGAGAGAGATTTATTTGCCACCCCGAAGCATTTATGAAAATCCTCCATTTGATAACTATTTTCTCCAGTTGGACTCCCATCTCCACACCTTCAATCATAAGGCTGATAAGCTAGAAACCTACACAAACCCTTGGCAAGTGAAGTCAAGCCCATACATATCAAATGTAAGGAATCTTACAACACCAGGTTATAGTCCAACTGTTTTATTTGAAAATCACAAGCTTTCGGAGGCTTTCTCCTTGGTCGCATTTCACCTGACGAAGGAGGAAAGCTCCGAAAGCTTGTGATTTTCAAATAAAACAGTTGGACTATAACCTGGTGTTGTAAGATTCCTTACATTTGTCAACCCCAGTCCATCACCGGCATCTCCACATCATATATATCAAATACCTGCGCTTTGATAAGACACAAGTTGAAAATGAAAAGCTAATGCTGGAAATCTGAAACAAAAACAGGAAATGCTGGAAGTGCTCATTAGGTCAGGCAGTATCTGCAGAGAGAGGGAGGCAGGGTTAACGTTTCAGGCTGATGACACTTCGGGTTCTGATGAAAGGCCATCCACCTGAAACGTTGACCCTGCCTCCGTCTCTCCACTGACGCAGCCTGACCTGCTGGCGTTTTCTGTCTTTATTTCAAGCTGAAAAAAAATGATTTTCACAATTGACAGAAAATGGATTCTTTGAACTGGGCAACAATGTCTATTTAATGTCGAACTGGAGTTGGAGTGATGGGGTTAGAATGCCACTGTGTCATCTCCTGTAGCAAGCTCAGTTCCCAGCTTGCCATTTTGTCTCCAGTAAAGTTAATGAGCACAAAATTTCAAACTGGGAGTTCAAAATTTCCTAATATGCAGTTTGCAAAGGAGTTGATGCACTGGAATTTTTACCCCGGTGATGATAACAGCTCAGATGTGACTGCGTTTTTGGGGGAGAACACTGACTAATTCAAATAGGGGAACACGGGCCTCTCCACAGTCTCCCCACTAGAGCCATGGCTCAGTGGCTAGCACTCTCACCGATGAGTCAGAGGGTTGTGGATTTAAGTCCCACCCCAGAGACTTGAGCACAAAAATCTAAGCTGACGACCCCCAATGTCGTACTGAAAGAGTGCTGCACTTTTGGAGGTGCTGTCTTTTGGATGAGATGTTAAACTGAGGCCCCGCTCATGGGGATGTAAAAGATCCTATGGCACTATTCGAAGAAGATCACTGAAGTTGTCTCCGGTGTCCTTGCCAATATTTATCCCACAAGCAACTTCACTAAAAAACAGATGATCTGGTCATTATCTCATTGCTCTTTGTGGGACCTTGCTGTGCACAAATTGGCTGCCGCATTTCCTACATTACAACTGTGACTACACTTCAAAAGTAATTAATTGGTTGTGAAGTGCTTTGGGAAACCTGAGGTCGTGAACATGAGTAGGCCATTCAGCCCCTTGAGCCTGTTCTGCCATCTGTACCTTAACTCCACCTTGCTTCTGTAACCCTTAATACCCTTGCCTAACAAAAATCTATCAATCTCAGTTTTGAAATTTTTAATTGACCCCCAGCTTTTTGGGGGAGAGAGTTCCAGATTTCCACTGCCCTTTGTGTGAAGAAATGCTTCCTGACATCACTCCTGAATGACCTGGCTCTAATTATAAGGTTATGCCCCGTTGTTCTGGACTCTTCCCCCCAGGGGAAATAGTTTCGCTCTATCTACCCTATCAAATCCTTTAATCATCTTAAACACCTCAATTAGATATCCCTTAATCTTCCATATTCAAGGGAACACAAGCCCTAGTCCGTGTAACCGTACTCATAATTTAACCCTTTTAGCCCTGGTATCATTCTAGTGAATCTGCGCTGCACCCCCTCTAAAGCCAATATATCCTTCCTGAGGTGCAGTGCCCAGAACTGAATGCAGTCTCCAGATGGGGTCTAATCAAAGCTCTGTACAGCTGTAACATAACTTCCACCCCTTTGTGTTCCAGCCCTCTTGAGATAAAGGCCAACATTCCATTAGCCTTTTAAATTATTTTTTGTACCTGTCCATTAGCTTTTAGTGGTTTCTGTTCTTGGACCCCTAAATCTCTCTGCTCGTTCCTAGCTTCCCAGCATTTAGAAAATACTCTGATCTAGCTTTCTTAGGTCCCAAGTGGATGACCTCACACTTTCCCACATTGAACTCCATCTGCCACAGTTTTGCCCACACACTTAATCTATCAATGTCCCTTTGCAACTTTCTGCTCCCATCTACATTATTTACTGTGCTACCTAATTTAGTGTCGTCAGCAAACGTAGAGATACAGCTCTCTATTCCTTCATCCAAGTCATTTATAAATATAGTGAAAAGCTGCGGCCCCAGTACAGATCCCTGGGGGACACCACTAGTCACATCCTGCCAATTGGAGTACATGCCCATTATCCCGACTCTCTGTCTCCTATCCCCTAACCAATTCCCCATCCAAACCAATAGGATGCCTCCAATTCCATGCACTCTTATTTTTGTTAACAGTGTCTTAAGTGGAACCTTGTCAAATGTACTATATAAATGCAAGCTCTTCAGTTCTTTCTTTCTTTCACAGATGCTGGCTGCTTCATACAGTAAACCTTAAAGTGAAAGGACCATCCTTCCATCTGCGAAGCACTATACAAAGTCAAGTTGCTGTTGATGTAAAAAATTGTATACTTAAAATGAAAGGAGAGGCGTCACATCAAAATATTCTTTGAATGGTATTGTGAGGATATCATCCAGTGCTTCACACTACAATCATGTATTAATGGGGCAACATTCAAGCTTACATGCAGGGGATGAAATTTCCCATGTGGACGTAATCGGGGAGTTACTCCCGAAATTACGCTCATTCATGCGCCCATTTTGACCACATCAATTTACTTTTAAATTTCCTGCCATGAGCACACGCCAAAAACATAAAAATCAGCATAAACAATCGGGGCCCGAGGAAAGCACCAAACTCGCACCACATATTCCTGCGTTAAGTATTAAAGTTAAAGTTTCAAGCCATCCAACCATCATTCATGCATGTTAGGCACAGTAATTTTAAGAACACGTAACAGTGGAAGCTTTTCAATTTTTAATATGATTTATACTGATGCCATCAAAATGCATTTAAAGAAACAGAAAATACAGTGCAGGTCTCAGCGAGGATAAATAATTTTTAAAAACGCTTAAAAAATCGGAATAAAACACCAGAAAAATGACCTAGTTTCCTGCTGTGCCCAAAATTCTGGGTGTAATTTTATTCCCGTTTTGAACCAGCGTAATTGCAGGAAATTCGCATGTACGGCTCTTTAGCCTGGGGGTGGAGCCAATATAATCAGCCGAGATGCATTCAGGTGCAGGGATCGATAGACTGGAGTAAAAGAGTGAGGAAGTTTAGGCCTGGCATAATTATATGCCCAACACATTTATGCCCGAGTTTGCTCGATCTTTTACGCTGGGTATTTGCTTTACGTGTACTTGATTGCACGGGTCTCTGGGCGCAAATACACAGGGAATTCCACCCCCATGATCTTCTTTAGTTCTGACACCCCTTTCCATTTATTATTTCCGTATTACCCATCGAGATCAGTGCTGGTTGAGTACTCGTGGGGCACTTAAATGGCCATTGAGGAGCTAAATCAGGAAGCACTTTTTCACAAAAAGGCGCGACCAGCAGTAGCAGCACGCGCTAAGTATGCTGATGAGGCTCGAGGACCAGTTTCCATCGATCCTCAGGCCTGTCGGTTCGGGCCCAAAACGGGTCCAGACTAATTTCTACCCCGCTTAACTCTAATATACGCTGCACCCACACACAACACATGGTTGAAGAAGTCAAAGCCAATATCTTTGTTAACTAGATGCTCAATATATTACATCTTAGTAACATAAACGTCAGCCTATGAGCAATGTAAACTTATCAATGTCGAATCAATCTTCTACCTAAATGGAAACAATTATGCAAATATTTATGGCCTGAATCAGATAGATGCCAAGCCACGGCAGGAATCTAAACATTACAAACACATCTTACCCCCTGGATTTCTTTCCTTGGTTCTGCTCAACGTGCCTTCACACCACGAGCCAATTGATTCTCTTCTTTGATGATGAATTCCCTTAACTTTTTTTGCAGTGACAATAGACTGCGGTCCCTTAGCCTCTCCATTATTCAGTGATCTGCTGCCTTCCTTTGAATCCTTTCCACTACCTCACTGACTTTCCCTAAGTACAAATTACAGGCCCTGATCGCAGAGCAAAATTGACAGTGACTTTTTATAAGTTCACCACCCGGGCTGTTCCAACCACATAGCTCACAGATGCAAAATGAGCATCAGTTCAAAGGTCAGGACCTTATTTCATGGTCAAAACCTTCTCACCCTCTTTAGAACTAGTTTGTCTGAAACAATCTAGACAACTCATAAAAACTATGTGGATGTTGCATAGTTCTGTGCAAAAGAACAGCGGGGGGCTTACCATTATATCTCTATCCTTTGGTTGTTTGATATCCTAGCCAACAATATCATAGCGTTTTGAGATAGGGGGAAAGTGAGCAGTCAGCCAGTTTGGGGGGGGGAGGGGAGGGGAGGGGCGGGTGAGGCAAGTGGAGTGAGACAGAAACTTCAATGCCAATTTTAAATCTGCCCACCCAGCAGAAACAGTGGGCAGTTAGAATGGCCCATGGGACCTAACCGCACTGATCTGGCTGCCTACCTGCAGCATTTCATCTTAACCTGCTCTTCTGAGCAGGCGAGAGGGACACCCGTGGGGTTCCCCTTTAAATATCAAGATCGGGCTCCTATGGCGTCATCGGAACCCAACTTCCATTTTAACCAGAGGATTACGGGCAGGAAGCCATTGCGGTTTCCCAGCCAGGCCAACTTGTCCGGAAGAGGCCCATAAAGGTAAAAGGTATTCCTTTTATTTTCTTTCCTTGCGGATGCTCCTCTAGGCCCCACAAGGAAAGCTGAGGCCTCCCCTGCCCTGGGGTTGCCCCCCTCCCCCATCCATGCGGCCATCCCGACACCTTGCCCCCTCCCCCAATCACTTACCTGAGTGCCGAGGACCGTTCCTTCGGGCCCCCAGCGGTGGCCTCTTGCCACCCAACATTCTGCTCCTGCCCGCCGGCTAGCTGCCGCTTCCCGCTGGGTTGGGGCCTATGCAGGTGAAGCCTGGCGGTTAAAATCTCCCAGGTGCCTCCAGTTGCAGGGGTTTGGATGGTTTGCCATCCGCCTTGGGCCCCACCCCATACAACTGCTGCCCCCAGTTAACATCGGCCTTTCAGTTGGAGGGAAATGGGCAATCAGGTGGAACAATCAGTGTTCTGATTCAGGGTTTATCCACCAGTGAGGCAATATTGCTGATAACAGCCTTTCCGAGCCCACACGGTTAGGAGGGGAAGCAAACACTCAGTTGAAGGGAGATGGGCAGGGAGGAAGTGGAAAGACAATCAGATGGGAGGCCAAAATGAGCAACAAGGCAAGTCTCTCAGCCTCTTAAAGCTTCTACGGGGAGCACAATGTGTAGCAGACCTTTTCTCGCAGTGCATTGATTGTGAAGTTAATATGTTCATCGCCAAGTGATGACAGAGAGCTAGACACTTAAATTGTTGTGGATTTAACTCAAGTGATTCCCCAAACGACCATTTGGGAAAAAAATTATTGACTGATGGAGAAAATATCAAAAATTCAGGGACAATATGTAGTAGAGCAAAATTACTGTTGAGTATGTGCAGCATTAAAGAGGAATCAGACGTAGACAGACTTCGAGGGGGGGTGGGGTAGGGAGAACGGAGAGAAAAGTGGCCATCAATTCCCTCGTCAAAAGATTATCCTTACAGTGGATGAAGGAAGATGCTTGTTGGTGAGTAATAATTGGAGTGAAAATGTGAACAGGGATATAAATTACAGAAGTAATGGAGTCAAACATCACTGGGTCACAATCCTGGAACTCCCTGCCTAACAGCACTGTGGGAGAACCTTCACCACACGGACTGCAGCGGTTCAAGAAGAAGGCGGCCCACCACCACCTTCTCAAGGGTAACAAGGGATGGGCAATAAATGCCGGCCTTGCCAGTAACATCCACATCCCGAGAATAAATTAAAAATAACACTGACTGGAACTGTGGGTCATTGACACTTCTCAAGTAAATATTAAAAGTTCTTTAATTCCTCCCAGTCTGTTATAAACCCAGTATATTTTGTGTGTGTGTATATATATATATAATGGTTCCACAACATGATGGTACTTGGGGATTTACACTGCAGGGCAGATTTGGAGTATAGTAGCAATACTGAAACAGCTGTTATCATGACTCTAAAGCAGCAACTGTGCGTGTGTGAAGTTGTGAATGTAAAGTTATTCAAACGCCACAATCGTGACTTTGAGCTTCTGCTCCAAGCCTTCCCCAATGAGGAGGCGGAGAGCTCTCACTGTGAGGTTGTTTTGAGGCTTTTTGTAATCCAAAGTTGAATGAAAAGGAAAGGTTTCAAGCCAACATTATATAACTGTTCAACCTCTGCTAATAACTCCATCCTCAGTGCTCTGTCTCAAGCAGCCTGCATCAAACCAGTTGTCTAATTGATGTGTTGTCAGACACTGGTAGTTAAGAGAATCCCTCGGAGGGTGCATTTACACTGCAACTGTGGTATTGGTGTGAAGCAGTTTCACTTGGCACCAACACTGCGGCTATGGTGTAAATCCACCCTCAACCTGGAGTCAGGTCCTGTCCCGATACCAGAGTGAAGCAGGGTGAGACTCCCTGTCGGACATAGTCCCACTCTGCGTTCGACAGTTCAGGCTCTGTCGCCTGATTTACACGTCACAGGCCCACAATTCCTGGAGTGGCAGGGGTGCAGCTGCAGTACAATTGGGCAGACGGGCTGGACTTCGGAGCAGGGAGCAGTCTCCACTCCTTATTTTACACAATGGGGTATTTAACCGACAGCGTCAGAAGGCGCTTTTTGTGTCCGCCCCTCCCCTTTCCTCCCACCATATGGATATCATTGGAAAAGCAAGGACCAGTGGGATGAGGCCATCCATCAGAAATGCCCCCAGTTCTGCCTCATTGTTCATATGCTTGATGTTTGATGCAGGTTCAGTTACGTGCCGGGACCAGATGGGGCAGGAGATGGAGCTCACCACTGCTTCACATATTGGTTTCACATTGACAATGGTTCACAGGCCGATTGATTGCTGTTGAGAAAGTGGCAGCTTTGAATCCGTTAACCTTTTTGGCAGATCTCTGGTCATCCTGTGGCTGGATTGGCTGGCTCTTTCATGGTAGGTTGCCACTCCGCCATTCCTGTAATCCTGCGTGGAAGACACCCCAGTAGTACCACAAAGGGTGCAGGCACCACAGCCCCCTATTCAAAGCACACTCGCCCCATGATTTGGGACAATGTCAGGGTAGAGTTGGATGTATTCCTGGAGGCTTCATCACATGACCTCCTGCCTCCATCTGCCCCGCCCAGTCAAATAACCTTTTTTTACCCATCCCCAAGATTATTTTTTATCTAATAAATAAGAGTTCAAAGAAAATGAAACAAACACACAATTTATTTTTTAATGCCCCAGTGATTTTTCTTCCACGTTGTTCATAGCAGTGACTGAGGCCCCAGTATAAACGGTTAATGCCATTTTTACTGAGGTCCCAGTGTAAACGGTTAATGCCATTTACTGAGGTCCCAGTGTAAAGGGTTAATGCCATTTACAAAGGTCCCAGTGTAAACGGTTAATGCCATTTACTGAGGTCCCAGTGTAAACGGTTAATGCCATTTACAAAGGTCCTAGTGTAAACGGTTAATGCCATTTACAGAGAGCCCAGTGTAAACGGTTAATGCCATTTACAAAGGCCCCAGTGTAAACGGTTAATGCCATTTACTGAGGCCCCAGTGTAGATGGTTAATGCCATTTACTAAGGTCCCAGTGTAAACAGTTAATGCCATTTACTGAGGTCCCACTGTAAAGGGTTAATGCCATTTACAAAGGCCCCAGTGTAAACGGTTAATGCCATTTACAAGGGCCCCAGTGTAAAGGGTTAATGCCATTTACTGAGGTCCCAGTGTAAACGGTTTATGCCATTTACTGAGGTCCCAGTGTAAACGGTTAATGCCATTTACAAAGGCCCCAGTGTAAACGGTTTATGCCATTTACAAAGGCCCCAGTGTAAACGGTTAATGCCATTTACTGAGGTCCCAGTGTAAACGGTTAATGCCATTTACAAAGGCCCCAGTGTAAACGGTTAATGCCATTTACAGAGAGCCCAGTGTAAAGGGTTAATGCCATTCACTGAGGCTCCAATGTAAAGGGTTAATGTCATTCACTGAGGCCCCAGTGTAAAGCGTTAATGCCATTCACTGAGGCTCCAATGTAAAGGGTTAATGCCATTCACTGAGGCTCCAATGTAAAGGGTTAATGCCATTCACTGAGGCCCCAGTGTAAAGCATTAATGCCATTCACTGAGGCTCCAATGTAAAGGGTTAATGCCATTCACTGAGGCTCCAGTGTAAAGGGTTAATGTCATTCACTGAGGCCCCAGTGTAAAGCGTTAATGTCATTCACTGAGGATCCAGTGTAAAGCGTTAATGCCATTCACTGAGGCTCCACTGTAAAGGGTTAATGCCATTCACTGAGGCCCCAGTGTAAAGCGTTAATGCCATTCACTGAGGCTCCAATGTAAAGGGTTAATGCCATTCACTGAGGCTCCAATGTAAAGGGTTAATGCCATTCACTGAGGCTCCAGTGTAAAGGGTTAATGCCATTCACTGAGGCTCCAGTGTAAAGGGTTAATGCCATTCACTGAGGCTCCAATGTAAAGGGTTAATGCCATTCACTGAGGCCTCAGTGTAAAACCGGAAAAAAAATCAATTTCCTGTAACATTCACATTACAGAATATTTCTCAGATGAAAGGGATGTTTGTGGTCGGGGAATGTTCATTTTGATGTTGCTCTTGATGCTCTTTTTGTAATGCCGCCTTTTAGCCTTCACTGAACAGCCTCTTATCTCTCCATAGGCCCGACAGGGGTGCTCTCACTGATTGACTCCATTTGTAATTATCAATAGACTCCCAATTAGTCATGCACTCAAAAGCCTTCGAATGAAGTGGCCCTGTTTTTAAAAATCTGAAAGAGGTTTAATGACCACACAAGCATTTTCCTTGCCTGTGGGAGAGTACATTCACATGAATTTTTGATCTGGGCATACTTTCGGTCACTACAAGGATGCACTTAGAATATTAAAACACTAGCTGGCAATATTTAGCCTTTGAAAGGGCTGTGAGAGCTGATTTAGAGCTCCACTAATTTGTTTGCAAAGGCTGCTGTAGATTGATTTTGTTTGGTTGAGAATGCCTCCGGTTAAAGAAAGCAAAAACTTACTGCTTCACCAAATAATGTTATAGCTCGATTAATATTAGTACTTAAAGAGTATCATTTTCTAACATATTGTTAAACTATTTTGTTTTAAAACAAGCTACTGGGATAAGCAGCTTCTAACAGCATAATTGTTTCCCATTATTAAGACTGTAACACTGCATAAAAATATCAGCGATAGTTAGATGTACCAAGGTTTTGAGATGCATCAGTCATGTGTCAGGTCTCACACTTTATCACGGGTGTTTTTTAGTTTAAACAGCAGCTATGACTACTCCGAATAGGGTTGCCAATCCTCGAGGATTGTCCTCGAGTCTCCAGGGATTAAAGATTCTTTTGACTTGGGTTGGAAATTGATTGGGAGGCAGGAGACAGAGGGATAAAGGGTATGTACTCCAATTGGTGAGCTGTGACAAGTGGTGTTCCCCAGGCATCTGTTCTGGGGCCTCAACTTTACACTATATTTATTAATGACTTTGATGAAGGAATAGAGAGTTGTACATCCAAGTTTGCACATGACACCAAGATGGTAAATAGTGCTGATGGCAGCAGAAAGTTGCAAAGGGATATAGACAGATTGGTCTTGATATTAACCCCTCCATGAAGGGCAGGAGAGGGTCGGCAGGGTTAGAAATTTTAAAACGGGGAATGCGACCCTTTCCCGGTTTTACGGCGGGGGGTTTCGAGGCATCGGAGTGTCCTGCTGTGGAGAGACGCAACACTTCATTAACATATTTAAATCGGGCTCCCACTGTGCAATTGGGTGCCCAATTTAAATTTACTATTGCTGCACGGGTTTACCAGTGATTGGGAAACCCAGCAATAAAAGGGAGACAGGAGTTACTGGCTCCAAAGGTAACTGCCTTTCTCAGCACTCCTTGTGGGCCAGGAGGAGCAAGACTGCTCCCCCTCGGCCCCTCAAGGAAGCCTTCGGCCTCCTCTCTGCCGATTGTGGTCTCTTGGTCCCCACTGCCGCAATCGCGACCCCCTCCCCAAGCCCCGGTGGCTTTCTCTCCAAACTGCGATCACCGACCCCCCCCCCCCCACCTAAGCCCAGATGGCACTCTCTCCAAGCCCCAATCGCCGCCGATCTCCCCGCCCCCGATTGCCGGGGACTGTACCCAAGGTTTTTCCACCTGGCATCCGGCCAGCCTGTCAATTTAATGTCCACGTCCCCAGCCCTGCTGGGTTCTTCAGCTGTTTTTGGCCTCCCCCACACTCTCCCCACCTTCCTATAAATATCGGGGCCATTAAGTGAGTGGGCAAAACTATGGCAGATGGAGTTTAATGTGGGCAAGTGTAAGGTCATCCATTTTGGACCTAAGGAAGGCGTGAGGTCGTGACCAGGAGTGTTTAGATCAGCACTGGAAGGACTCCTGATAGATGGTCTACTTATCAGGGACATAGCTAGGGTCAGCTTCCCCAAGGTTCTGAATTAAAAGGGCAAGTGTGAGGTCATCCAGTTTGGACACAAGAAAGATAAATCAGAGTATTTTCTAAATGGTGAGAAATGAGGAACTGGAGAGGAGCAGAGAGCTTTGGTAGTCAAAGTACACAAATTATTTACATATAGTGAACAACTACAAAAAGAAATCAAAAAGGGTAATGGAATGTTGGCCTTTATCTCGAGCAGACTGGATTACAAAGTGAAGGAAGTTATGCTTCAATTTTATAGAGCCTTGTTCAGACCCCATCTGGAGCACTGCGTTCAGTTCTGGGACCACACCTCAGGAAAATTATATTGGCCTTGGAGGGGGTGCAGCACAGATTCACCAGAATGATACTGGGGTTTAGAGGGTTAAATTACGAGGACAGGTAGTATAAACGTGGCTTGTATTCCCTTGAGGATAGAAGATTGAAGGGTGATCTGATCGAGATGTTTAAAATGTTAAAAGGATTCGATAGGGTAGGTACACAGAAATTATTTCCTCCAATGGGGGAGTTAAGAACGAGGTGACATAATCTTAAAATTAGAGCCAGGCCGTTTAGAAGGGAATTCAAGAAGAACTTCTTCACACAAAGGGTAGTGGAAATCTGGAATTCTCTACCCCAAAAGGCCATGGATGCTGGGAGACAATTGGAGCTTTCAAGACTGAGATCAAGATAAGGGTGTCAAGGGATATGGAGCAAAGACGGGTAAATGGAATTGAGATACAGATCAGATATGATCTAATTGAATGATAGAACAGGCTTGAGGGGCTGAATGGCCGACTTCTGTTGCTATGTTCCTAAAGCGAGGCCTAGGTAGCTGAAGGCACAGCCAATGGATGGAGAAGGAGATGCACAAGAGGCTGGAGTTAGATAAACAGAGAGTGTGGAAGGGGTTGTCGGGCTGCTGGCAATAATAGAGAATGAACATTTAACTCATTCATTTGAGATTCCTCTGTCCACTATTTAAATGGTCATGTTAACCCATTTATTTTAAACCAGTTAATGCCTCTGTTAAGTTTACATCATTTGAAGTACAATTCTAGAACTGGAGCTGTTGGTATAAATTACAATGAAATGTTTGGGGAGTTTTGTTAACTTGCTGTTAGCAGCACAGCTACACTGAATTCACATGAGCCTATATTCTGCTCTGTTGCCACTGGCAATAGCCTGGGTGCTGAATTTTCTGCTAATGAGCACTGGAGGGATAGATTTTAGTTTCTCCTTCTCCGCAAAGCCAACACTTTAATTATATGCAAATGAGAATAAGGTGCCCGGGAGAATTAGATGCAGTAAGTGATGAAAATGCAAAAGTCCAATCTTTTAGAAATAATATTTTTTGTCCCCTTCAATTTTGTTTAAGTGCTTGGCTGAACTCCTTTTATAATGTCGAGCTTTCTCAATTGTGGAACAAAAATATTTATTCATTTGTTTAACTCCTTCACTCAGCCCAGATCTGGCCAGGTTTTGCTCTTCCTATTTGGCCAAGGCAGATTAACAATAGACATGATGACTTTTGGATTTGATTCCAGGTCTGGGCAACTCGCCCAGACCTTTCACTATTACATTAAAGGTGACATTTTATCCTGTATAATGTATGTTGGAGGAGGGGGCGGAGAGATAAACCTCTCCATAGTTGAATTTTCATGGTCCCAGCTATATTGTTGATACTAACTTCACACTAGGCTTCAACCCTGGCCAAGTACTTGATACCTTAATAGTATTATATGGAGGGATTTAAAAACCACATTGAAAATCTTATCGTTAGACATTTCTTTCAAACAGAGAAGTTATTTACAATGTTTATAATAATGTGCCCAACCCTGTCTGGCTGATCCAGGAATCCCAGGGTCTGGTTGATTTTTTCTTTCCGTCTTTCAGCTATCAAGCTCCTGCACTCGGGAATTCTCTTCCTAAACCCTTCCACTGTGCTCCATCTCTCTCTACTTTCAAAAACCAGCAGGTCTTCATTCAACTCATTGGAGTAGACCTTGACTTTGTGCGATAGTGTAAAATGGGTGAGAGCGAGTCGACAGCCCATTTTACATCTCTCCCCATTTTTGTTTCCATTGATTTCAATCGGGAGGTCTACATTACATCATTAACAGGACCAACTCGATCTTGATTTATAAATTGACAATTGCTCAGCTGAATTCTCCTCTTCTGTTCCACCTAAGCTCTAATGCTGTCCTGCACACTTTCCCTCTTCTCTGTAACACAACTGTATTGAAATGAAGACTCGTCCCGCCCCATAATCTCCTGCTCTAGCTCAGGACCTGACAACCGCGGCATTCCTTACCACCTCAGGGTTCCTCCTCTCCTACAAACAGGATTTAAAACCCAAGCTTGGTGTCACCTGACCACTGCTTCCTTATTTACCTCATCATCCTCCCTACTCTATTCTACCTCACAGTGTCTATATATGGAGGTCATGCTGCAATTATATGGGGCTCTGGTGAGACCACACTTGGAGTACTGGGTTTTGGTCTCTTTACCTAAGGAAGGATATACTTGCCTTAGAGGGGGTGCAACAAAGGTTCACTAGATTGATTCCTGGGATGAGAGAGTTGTCCTGCGACGAGAGCCTGAGTAGAATGGGCCTATATTCTCTGGAGTTTAGAAGAATGAGAGGTGATCTCATTGAAACATATAAAATTCTTAGAGGGCTTGACAGGGTAGATACTGTGAGGCTGTTTCCCCTGGCTGGAGAGTCTAGAACCAGGGGTCATAGTCTCAAGATAAGGGGTCGGCCATTTAGGACTGAGATGAGGAAAATTTTCTTCACTCAGAGGGTTGTGAATCTTTTGGAATTCTCTACTCCAGAGGGCTGTGGATGCTCAGTCGTTGAGTGTATTCAAGACTGAGATGGATAGATTTTTGGACACTAAGGGAATCAAGGGATTTGGGGATAGGGTGGGGAAGTGGAGTTGAGGTATATGATCAGCTATGATCTTATTGAATGGTGGAGCAGGCTCGAGGGGCCATTTAGCCTTCTCCTGCTCCTATTTCTTATGTTCTTAATTTCTTATGTCTTCAAATGTGGGTCTTTGACATTTGCCTGTACATAAAAAAAATCCAGCAAGTACATTAAGATATGCCCGTCTCTAACAGGCTCCAAGTACCCAAAGAAAGACTTCTTTGAAAATTATTCACAAGGTAAAAGGATGGTAGTGAAACGATTAGTGGTAAAATAGTTTAGTGTAGAATATCTTAATTACAGTCCCCAAAGGCTAGGGCTTCAGCAGACTTCAATGTGGGGAAAAAAACAAGGAGGCGACACAATGATATCTCCATAAGAATTAAATATTCACAATAATAGATGTATTTATTAATCCGTCACCATTGAAAACAATGGGAGGGTTGAGTTCATTAATTACTTCCCCGCAGGCTTCTAAGTTTTAATTGGCTATTAAGTACTCTTGAGAAAACTGTTTAATAATCTGTTCTAGCGATCTAATACCATTGAAAACAGTAATTAGTGTTTAATTAGGGAGGCGTGTGCTGGGCATCATACTGTGAAATGAATGAGAGTTTAGCACACTCAAGATAACCTATTGAGGCTTAAGAGGGATTTGATTTAAAGTCCTCCCACTTCCTGGAGACCTGAATGTAACCTTCAAGTTACCCGTTGTTAAGCACCAACATGCTCCAACAATGTATCAGGCCGTGTGCAGTCAGCATTAGCTCACTGCCCATGTGCTACAAGCTACGGTTTATGCTTGGCCAATTACTTTGTGTTACATCTGCAAGTTGCTTTTATTAGTTATTCTACTGATTTTACAGTCCATATAAATCCAAATTTATGCACACGCCACGTCCCACAGTACAAATAAAAAGAAACAAATTACAAATGTTAGACATCCCATAGTGTTGCCCGTGGCTGAAGAGCAAAGTGTTTGGTATTCAGTACTGAAGCACCTCCTCCCACACTTGTCACTTCCAGGCCGCACTGTGTCTGGGAGAAGAGCTTGCTCGATAAGAGGTCAGTGACTACTTATTTAATGTGTGAAGACTCCTCAGTATATAACTCCAACCGTCACAGCTGTAAGTAAATTATTATTTTCTTCAGTTTGGCCAATCGCTAAAACGTTTAAAAGAAAACTGGAAGGTTGCATCTTTTTGTTTCCAGCTGTTTGATTTTCTCCCACCACCTGCACCACCACCCCCCCCCCCCAACCCCACCCACTCCCCCACCCCACCAATCCTCTCCTGAATGTGTGGACTCTTTGATGGGTACAGCTCTAACAATTCATCCAAGTGCCCATTCTTCAAGTGTGAGCCATGGCAACGTGGTTGACTCTTAACTGCCCTCTGAAGAGGTCTAACACGCCACTCAGTTATATCAAACTGCTAGCACTGGTTCAAGAAGAAGGCCCACCACCTCTCAAGGTGACTAAGGATGGGCAATAAATGCCAGCCTTGCCGGTGATGCCCATATCCCGAGAAAGAATAAATAATAAAACAATAAGTGTTGACAGACTATTGGATCATGTGGGGTGGGCATCACATCTAAGTTCAAATCTCTCCCTACATTGAGGGAGCTCTGAAAGTTCCATTTTAATGAGTTGAAGAGGTGTTCTTTTGCCACAAACCCTCAGCTTCTAGTCCTGTGCATAAACCTATGATCAAAAATGTAAATGAACCACAATAGTCGGATAATACTGAAATCATACTCCATCCATGAGAACAGCCACTAACTAACTTCATTCAGTGAGGTACATGGCTGCACCGGAAGGAATTTATGATCTAATTCCCATCCATCAGGCTGGGAATATTAAATACTGAGTCCCATTATTTTAAATCCATAATCTGCACAGCATCATACATAACAGCATGTTCCAAAGGGTCATCATGAATGACTCCTGTCATGTAAAGGGCCAGATCCATATCAGGCAGAACACGGCAAACATCGCCTAGAATGAACTGACAGTGTGAAGCATGATGTACAGCTCCATAGGGACGTGGGCAAACCTTTTTCTACAAATTGAATGCATCTCCAAAAGGGAGTACATAAAGTTTTTGTGCTATCTTTGGCTGGCCTGCTTCAGTTTGCTTTTTCTTGCTCATCCGCAGTTTTTTTCCTGAATGAAAGAAACATCTCAAAGAACCTCACTTGCAATGAGTTACTTTTAAAGTACAATTACTGTTGTTTTGTAGGCAAGCATGGGAGCCATTTTTCATCAGCAATGTACCATAAAGGAATTGAGATTAATGGCCAGTTTGTTATAAGTTGAATAGCCAACTGGTGAAGGATATAATACTAGAGCCAGGTCTTCAGTTGCTTCCAAGCCTTTATTCACAGAGATCCACACAACACACACCACATCCTAGACAAGCTCTCATATAAAAAGGATACAAGAGAGTCCCCAATTGGCACACCACCTGAATACCATTAACACTAATTTATATAAATCACATGTTACAATTAACACAGTTCATCTGTTTTTGATGGCATTGGTCAAGAAGGGACTGTTGGCCAAGACACCAGAATTCTGCTCTTTTTCAGATAATGCCGCAGGATCTTTAATGTCCACTTTGAACCACCCGAACAAGCAGTCAGGACTTAGGTTTGTCTCTCATCTAAACAATGGGGCCACTGACAATACTGTGCTGAGTGTCAGCCTAGATTATGAATATGAGGAATATCTCCACTCATAAGGCAGACCCGAACCAATTGACTTTGTCACTCATGAATGGACTGTAATCCCCTCATTTGTATCGTAATGCTAGTTTTAAATCAACTTTTCTCGCAGCCCATTCATTTCTGTGAGAACTTGGTTTATTAACTCAATATTTCATCTAAATAGTAAATATTATAATGATGAGCTCTTCCAATAGCCCAATGAGTAAATACACACATTGTTGGGGTGTTGGCTAAAATAGGCCAGGAAGATACCTGGTTTGAGACATGACCTGTGTTTAGTCATCTGATCTCAGCCACAGCAGTGGTATGGCCACCATAAGATGCTGCTGGGAAAAAATCAGAAAAATGGGAAAAAGCAACCAGGTTTCCCAATTATAAAGTTTAAAGGGCCCAAGTAGGACAGGCTGATCGGGCATCAGACAGGTCGCATGGCATGCACCTATCGGTACCCCCCCCCTCAAAACTTTTTGCAGATTAACCTTATCCTACCTCTAATTTCCAATGAAAAATGTCTACACTTTTTTTAAAAAGTACTTCATTGGCTGTAAATCGTTTTGGGATATCCTGAGGTCGTGAAAAGAGCTATATAAATACAAGTTATTTCTTTCTTTAATTAGCAAAGAAATTCAGGGCTTGATCAGTTCAGGGATACAGTTTATTTCAATGTAAACTCCTGTATGTTAATACAGAAATAAAAATATGAGTCTCCTTCTTTTGAGCATATGATACAGCGTACCATGTCAAAGGAGAGCCTCATACATAGACCATCAGTCTATCATGCAGGGGGCTGCTTGTAATTTGTTCGTCAGTGTACAGCATTGAGGCAGCTGCCCACCTATCTGAGACACTAGACTAATTAACACTAGCTCCTCAATCACATGCAGAGAGCTTGTCCAACTCTCAGATTTCAGCTTCCTCCGACACATTGGGCAGTCAGTGTACATCCAGTTTACAGCTAGCAGCACAAGTGAGGCATGCACGAGTCATGCAGCGCCAGATGTGAGCAAATTGCCAACTTCCATCCAGCCTGGACGGTCGATGTTGATTTGTGGAGCAACATTGTCATCCTTCAGTGACACATTAGCACAAGACAAGGCTCTGAGCATCATTGTTCCTAACGTCCACATTAATAACAGTGTCCAGGAGGCAGATGTCTGGCTCTGTGTAACATTAATCATGATGGGCTGTTGACATACAAGAGGAAGACAAATGGTCTAAAGGGGCTCTCGATTCATCTCAAGGTGGGCAAGGGCAGCCCTGGTATCTAATCTGCATTCCTCGTTCTTACAGAAAAAGCTAACCCTGATGAATGTTTAAAAGGCACTGAGTACACCTGCTCTCTCATCTGCCTCAGGACCCTCCTGCGCATCCTCCTATCTGGCCTGCTACTCATTAGGATCCCATAGAAAGTCTCCATCACTGCACCTGCTCGTCTCCATGACTCATATGCGGTCACCTTAACTGCAGATTTAGTCACGTCCTTCCCATGCCTGAGGCAGCGGTAGAAAACCCTATCCACAGATGGGAACCTGTTTTTACACTAGACTGACTACAGTGGCCTCTCCATCTCTTGCACCACAACTTTGGTTGTATTATGTTGCTCGTGCCTCCATTTGTTGATAGATAAATGAACTATTGCTGCACCTACATCACAGCCCTGACTCCAGCAGCAGTGCTTTAATATGAATGAGATGGAGAAAGACAGACAGACAGACAGACAGACAGAGAAAGAAAGAACTTGCATTTATATAGCGCCTTTCATGACCTCAAGATGCCCCAAAGCGCCTTACAACCAATGAAGTACTTTTGAAGTGCAGTCACTGTTGTAATGTAGGAAACACTAGTTTAACGGAGTTACATTTCAGGAGGTGGGTTTTGCCTCGTCAGTTTTCCCTCTGCCTTCAGAAGGATGGCACAAAAATAGAAGCCTGTCAGCAGTAATGTTGGGCATAATTTTGTTCAGGTGAACTGAGCAATCAGCCTGCCCGTGCAGACTAGTACTGTGATTTTCGATTGGGTGAGGTCTGTGGACTTTATCCCATCCCTCACACCTAGCTTCCACCCCCGCCCCCACCTCCCCAACATTGGGAAGTGTCAGCAGCCAGAAAGAAAGAGCTTGCATTTATATAGCACATGACCTCAAGACGTCCCAAAGTGCTTTACAGCCAATGAAGTACTTTTGAAGTGTAGTCACTGTTGTAATGTACAAAACACTGCAGCCAATTTGCGCACAGCAAGGTCCCATAAACATCAATGTGACAATGACCAGACCAGTTTTAGTGATTATTGGGGATTATTCAATAGAAAATTTAAAACGCGTTTTTTGCTCAAGCACAATCAGGCACCATCGTTTCTTGGCGATGGAAGCGAGCAAGGCAGATACCAGAGCACTGGCACCCTCGGCAGTTTCAGAGCAGCTTTAGGTGGATGCATCTTCACAATATAAAGACACTACTAAATAGCCTGCCTGTAACACAGGCCTCATTCACTAGAACACATCCGGTTGATGGGCTCTGCAGACAGCAGAACCTCTTCCACATCAACTCTGTTTCTCAGAGAAACACTGCAATCCGTTTTGATTCTTTGTGCATCAGTGAAGTCTCAGCACCAGCCCAGTGCCAAAAGAAAATAAACATTTCATTCTTCTTGAACGCAACAGCACAGGACAGTGCCTATACCATGTGCAAATTATATTAAAACATAGCTTGCACTGTAATGGGGTCGAGGGCCACAACTGCTTCACTTGCAGTGTGAAAAGAATTAGAACAAAGGGAAGTAGGTGTAAAATTAACTGTCAGAGATTTAGGATAAAGAGCAAGAGAAACATTTTTACACACAGGGTTGTGAGGCTGTGGAATGCACTAGTGGAGTTAGTGATTGAAGCAGAGACTATATCAGGGATAGGTTGGATAGGTGGTTAAACTAAAGGGGAATAATGGAACATGGGTTTAGGATCACTGCTCATGTGAAGGATAAACACCGACACAAACTAGTTTTAACATTGCATGTTCTATGTAATTCTGTGTAGAGGCATTAACCCATTTAAAATCTTTGTTAAAGTCACAGATAAATTCATGTTGTATTTTTTGCCAGCAGTGCCAATGTCCAGGTACAGGTTGGCACTTACCTGGCATGGAGTGTGCACTCTCTCTCTCTGCGTTGGGTAACACTCATTTACCAAAGTCCAGGTGCTAGTTGGCACTAACCAAGGGTAACGGTCCCCCAAGTCTCCACAGGGATACTGCTGCAGTTTAACCAGCTAAAACTGCATAGAGCATTGGTAAACTTCCAGTTACTCGTCCAGCTAGACTACTCTACCCATTAGGATAGTGGCTTGAAGATTTATCTGGTGTTGATGAAGAAGAATCACAGCTAGGTCTATCCACCCATAGGTCCTATTTATGAGCCAGGCTGGCTGACCAACGATGGGAAAAGGGCAGGGAAATGGGATCAGAGTTAGTAGCTCCAGTTGAAGACCTATCACCAGCACAGACACAATGGGCCAAATGGCCTCTTTCTGTAACTTGCTGTAATTTCCATGATTCTAAGATCAACTGCAACTTGCAATATTGGCCCAGGTATTGAATGACAGGGTCTTGGTTTATTCACCTTCCATCGTCAGGTGAGATGAGACTCAATGAGACTCTGCTTACCTAATTCCCCTCCCACCTGCAAGGAAGAAATTCAAAGAAAAAAATTGGCCTATATGCCAATCAAAATCCAATTCAGAATCACAATCCCAACCGGGATTTTCAACTGGTTTAAATCCAAGAAATTGAAAAAGAAATAAAATTCACTCTCTTGGGATTGTCTCTTATTTTCAGAAAATTATTTTATATTTTCTCCTCTTTTCCCTCATCAAGTCTCTTCCTCCCACTCATCATCCCTTGAAAGAGCAGCGAGGTAATCTGGCTCCAATCATCTGCCAACACAGGGATGGTTGAGAGGTGTCTGGGGAACAACCTCAACACTTACTTTCTTCCCTTTGGGGAAGTGCTTGAGATCTGCTGGGGGTTTCCTGCTGATAAGCAGGACCGAGATCAGGAACTCACTATATAGGGGATTATGGATATAATGGCCTTTCTTAAATGCAGGTAAAGGCAGCTCCATTTGCAAGCCTATCTATTGTGCCACAACCTTTGATGTTATTTATCAGGCCCCTCAGTAATAGAGAACCTATTGGAAATATTTCCTTAATAACCTGCTTTTATGGCTTCCAAAGATAATATCAATATAGCAACTGATATAAAGTTTGAGTTTGTGTTTCCTACATTACAACAGTGACCACACTTCAAAAGTACTTCATTGGCTAGAAAGCGCTGTGGGATGTTCTGAGGTTGTGGAAGGCGCTATATAAATGCAAGCCTTTCTGCGATCCACAGGGTTTTTAAACTTGGCGTAATCTCACCACTACTTTTTAATTTGCCACTAGCTCTTATCAACCTTGGTAGAGTCTTCTATGGGCCTTTGTCCGTCCCCTTGTTAACTCAATTTAAATATAAACATTAAGTGTGGATTTTCAAAAGAAGTAAATGGGTCCAAATTTTTTTGTTGAAGTGTAGTTTTGTTGAGGAGAGCACTAAGGTTCCTATCTGCTACAAAGCCCTGTTAATATCACTGTCCCCATGTGTGGACAAGTGTAGCTAATTAATTTAGATATTTGCACAATCCATCTTTCCGCTGAATAACGTGAATGGATAAAGTATGGCAGCTGGATGCGCTAAAGGTTTTTTTTTTATTGACAGCTCGACAACAGTGGGATAAATTGTTGATGTTGAACCTTCTGATCGTCTTCACATTCGACTGAACAATTAATGGGTCAGATACAGGTGTGACTGATCGAATGATTAGCGTGTGTCCTCCGTGAATATCCCTGTTGTAGTTTATTTTTCAGTTCATTAGACAGGCCGCACATAATGACGTCTTTATCCTTCGCGCTTCAGGTTTTTTTAATAGCGCTCAAAGGCCCTCGAGGATTTAATTTTCTGGCCTTCAAAATGAAATGTATTTCAAAATGTTGTAGCAAAAATCAACATCTCTCTGTAGCTGTCCACATGCTGTCCTGACAGTCCGAATTAATTGTTTCTTAAGCAAAACCTCATTTTAGATTCAGTCTGTTACAGACTGAAGTCCTGTTTACACGTGTCCTTTTGCTTTGAAGTAGCAGTTTTACAATATTATTGATGCTCTGTTTGTGTTTTAATCCTGCAAATTTAGGGAGTCGCCACAGAAATGAAAAATATGTGCTGAATAATTTTTTTTTAAAAGGGGAGTGAAGAGGCTTGGTTCAAACTATGCACATTGTGATGTATGCGATATTCTCAAACCCTGAGGTACTGCAAAGCAATGATTTTTTTTAGCATTTTCCCTTGTATTTTTCCCTCCCATTTTCTCCTTCTTGGCCTAAAGCTGCAGATTCCCACTGGGCTACAATTCTATGAATATTGTTCATTCTTTGGTGCTCCTCCAAAATGTCCGATCCTAAACTGGTCACGCCATCAGAAGACGGAAACCCGGCTGAAATTTAGCTCAGGGGCACTGAGGCCTAGCTGAGGTAAACCAAATAATCAGCCAGCCACATGGTGGGGGGTCAAACCTGTGTCTCTATGACTCAGTACCACGCTGGGAAATATCCTTACTGGCAGAAGAGAGCAGAAGACAGCAACATGAGAATAAAAGATCAATTATTGAAACAGATATTTCCATTATTATTTCACTGTGCTCAGTTTTGCCCTTTATAAATGTCTGGCATGTGATAGCACTCAGGGACCATGACTGACAGGGATAGTTAAAATAATAAAGCTTGCTGAATTGTTTCTTAAGCAAATCTTTACTTAGATCCCATCTGTTACAGATTTAGGCCTTAAATTCCACAGGAGGACCCCCCCCGCCCCACCCAAACCCTGCTCCCCCCCCCCACCCTGGTCTCCTGACGGAGTTAGGGTGGGAGATCGGTGGGCACCCCCCATGATATTTCAGGGTCTTAGGGTCCCATCTAAAATTGTGTTCTTACTGTGGAATCACATTTTTACCATATTACTCCTGCTCTGCTCAAGCTTTCCTGCAGATTTAGGGAATTGTCACTTCCAATTATGGGATGGTTCGTACCAGAAAGGTGCCAGATTTGATTCCCCGTTCAGTTAGCTGATTACTATCTGATGGTGAAGCAGTTTCTCCCTGATGGTTTAGTTGGTAATAGTGGAGGTAACCTGCCTGCCTTGCAGTGGGTGTAAGAACCCCGAGCCGAAATGCAAACACGTTCCTGTCAGCAGTGCGGCATTTGGTTTCGCCACCAGGTGGATGCCGTTTCTCTGTCGCTTGGCACAACCCTGCCAACTTACACTCCGCAGCTGTGCCGAGTAATTAACTCTGCACAGCATCCTGGCACAGACCTCAGACAGACACTTATCCTCTTGTATGGGCCAAGAAAAGCTACACAGCACAGCTGCGCAGTACAAACAGATCCCAGTGATGCCATCTACCCACAATGGCATCTCCCCGGTGGTGTGAATGTAACATTATGGGTGGATTTATCCACAATAGAGCAGCATATGGGATCGGAAGAATTGGCCGAGGATTTTGTCTGCAAATAACCTATTGTTTTTTTTCATATAAATAGTGGGTTTTTTTATAAATTGAGAAATCCAGGTGCAGAATCAAGACCCACAGTAACAGGAACACATCAAGGTCAAAAGAGTAGGAGAGGAGACACAGTAAATTAAGAAGAACTGACTAAAATCCAACCTTGGCATCAGCTAAAGCTTTGTAGAAGGTAGCAGGAGGATTGAGATGCCCATTTGGAATGATATGTGTACTGATATATTTTCTTTAATTTTCTCAAGCACATGAGGAACGGTAGCATAGTGGTTATGTTACTGGGCAAGTAATCCAGAGGCCTGGACTAAAATCCAGAGTCATGAGTTCAAATCCCGCCACGGCAGCTGGCAAATTTAAATTCAATTAATTAATTTTTTAAAAATTCAATTAATTAAATAAAAAAATCTGGAATTAAAATACTAGTATCAGTAATGATGGCCATGAAACTACCGGATTGTCGTAAAAACCCATCTGGTTCACTAATGTCCTTCAGGGAAGGAAGCCTGCCGCCCTTACCCGGTCTGGCCTATATGTGACTCCAGACCCACAGCAATGTGGTTGATTCTTAATTGCCCTCTGAAATGGCCTAGCAAGCCACTCAGTTGTAAAATCTCGCAACGAAAAGTCATCATAAGAATAAAACCGGACGGACCACTAGGCACCGGACACGACAACGGCAAAACACCAAGCCCAGTCGACCCTGCAAGGTCCTCCTTACTAACATCTGGGGACTTGTGCCAAAATTGGGAGAGCTGTCCCACAGACTAGTCAAGCAACAGCCTGACATAGCCATACTCACAGAATCATATCTTTCAGCCAAAGTCCCAGACTCTTCCATCACCATCCCTGGGTATGTCCTGTCCCACCGGCAGGACAGACCCACCAGAGGTGGCGGTACAGTGATATACAGTCAGGAGGGAGTGGCCCTGGGAGTCCTCAACATTGACTCTGGACCCCATGAAATCTCATGGCATCAGGTCAAACATGGGCAAGGAAACCTCCTGCTGATTACCACCTACCGTCCTCCCTCAGCTGATGAATCAGTCCTCCTCCATGTTGAACACCACTTGGAGGAAGCACTGAGGGTAGCAAGGGCACAAATTGTACTCTGGGTGGGGGACTTCAATGTCCATCACCTAAGAGTGGCTCGGTAGCACCACTACTGACCGAGCTGGCCGAGTCCTGAAGGACATAGCTGCTAGACTGGGCCTGCGGCAGGTGGTGAGCGAACCAACACGAGGGAAAAACTTACTTGACCTCGTCCTCACCAATCTACCTGTCGCAAATGCATCTGTCCATGACAGTATTGGTAGGAGTGACCACCGCACAGTCCTCGTGGAGATGAAATCCCGTCTTCACAATGAGGACACCATCCAACGTGTTGTGTGGCACTACCACCGTGCTAAATGGGATAGATTCAGAACAGATCTAGCAGCTCAAAACTGTGCATCCATGAGGCGCTGTGGGCCATCAGCAGCAGCAGAATTGTATTCCAGCACAATCTGTAACCTCATGACCCGGCATATTCCTCACTCTACCATTACCAACAAGCCAGGGGATCAACCCTGGTTCAATGAGGAGTGTAGAAGAGCATGCCAGGAGCAGCACCAGGCGTACCTAAAAATGAGGTGCCAACCTGGTGAAGCTACAACTCAGGACTACATGCATGCTAAACAGCGGAAGCAACATGCTATAGACAGAGCTAAGCGATTCCACAACCAACGGATCAGATCAAAGATCTGCAGTCCTGCCACATCCAGTCGTGAATGGTGGTGGACAATTAAGCAACTAACGGGAGGAGGCTCTGCAAACATCCCCATTCTCAATGATGGCGGAGTCCAGCACGTGAGTGCAAAAGACAAGGCTGAAGCATTTGCAACCATCTTCAGCCAGAAGTGCCGAGTGGATGATCCAGCTCGGCCTCCTCCCGATATCCCCACCATCACGGAAGCCAGTCTTCGGCCAATTCGATTCACTCCATGTGATATCAAGAAACGGCTGAGTGCACTGGATACAGCAAAGGCTATGGGCCCTGACAACATCCCAGCTGTAGTGCTGAAGACTTGTGCTCCAGAACTAGCTGCGCCTCTAGCCAAGCTGTTCCAGTACAGCTACAACACTGGCATCCACCCGACAATGTGGAAAATTGCCCAGGTATGTCCTGTCCACAAAAAGCAGGACAAATCCAATCCGGCCAATTACCGCCCCATCAGTCTACTCTCAATCATCAGCAAAGTGATGGAAGGTGTCGTCGACAGTGCTATCAAGCGGCACTTACTAACCAATAACCTGCTCACCGATGCTCAGTTTGGGTTCCGCCAGGACCACTCGGCTCCAGACCTCATTACAGCCTTGGTCCAAACATGGACAAAAGAGCTGAATTCCAGAGGTGAGGTGAGAGTGACTGCCCTTGACATCAAGGCAGCATTTGACCGAGTGTGGCACCAAGGAGCCCTAGTAAAATTGAAGTCAATGGGAATCAGGGGGAAAACTCTCCAGTGGCTGGAGTCATACCTAGCAAAAAGGAAGATGGTAGTGGTTGTTGGAGGCCAATCATCTCAGCCCCAGGGCATTGCTGCAGGAGTTCCTCAGGGCAGTGTCTTAGACCCAACCATCTTCAGCTGCTTCATCAATGACCTTCCCTCCATCATAAGGTCAGAAATGGGGATGTTCGCTGATGACTGCACAGTGTTCAGTTCCATTCGCAACCCCTCAGATAATGAAGCAGTCCGAGCCTGCATGCAGCAAGACCTGGACAACATCCAGGCTTGGGCTCATAAGTGGCAAGTAACATTCGCGCCAGATAAGTGCCAGGCAAAGACCATCTCCAACAAGAGAGAGTCTAACCACCTCCCCTTGACATTCAACGGCATTACCATCGCCGAATCCCCCACCATCAACATCCTGGGGGTCACCATTGACCAGAAACTTAACTGGACCAGCCATATAAATACCGTGGCTACGAGAGCAGGTCAGAGGCTGGGTATTCTGCGGTGAGTGACTCACCTCCTGACTCCCCAAAGCCTTTCCACCATCTACAAGGCACAAGTCAGGAGTGTGATGGAATACTCTCCACTTGCCTGGATGAGTGCAGCTCCAACAACACTCAAGAAGCTCGACACCATCCAAGATAAAGCAGCCCGCTTGATTGGCACCCCATCCACCACCCTAAACATTCACTCCCTTCACCACCGGCGCACTGTGGCTGCAGTGTGCACCATCCACAGGATGCACTGCAGCAACTCGCCAAGGCTTCTTCGACAGCACCTCCCAAACCCGCGACCTCTACCACCTAGAAGGACAAGGGCAGCAGGCGCATGGGAACAACACCACCTGCACGTTCCCCTCCAAGTCACACACCATCCCGACTTGGAAATATATCGCCGTTCCTTCATTGTCGCTGGGTCAAAATCCTGGAACTCCCTTCCTAACAGCACTGTGGGAGAACCGTCACCACACGGACTGCAGCGGTTCAAGAAGGTGGCTCACCACCACCTTCTCGAGGGCAATTAGGGATGGGCAATAAATGCCGGCCTTGCCAGCGACGCCCACATCGCGTGAACGAATAAAAAAAAAGAGAAAGTAACTTGGTGTGAAGTCTAAAGAAGAAAGAACTTGTATTTTATATAGTGCCTTTCACAACCTCAGGACGTCCCAAAGTGCTTTTCAGCAAATTAGGTATTTTTGAAGTGTAGTCGCTGTTGTAATGTAGGAAACACGGCAGCCAATTTGCACACAGCAAGGTCCCACAAACAGCAAGGAAATAAATGACCAGATAATCTAGATGTTGATTGAGGGATAAATGTTGGCCAGGACATTGGAGAACTCCCCTGCTCTTCTTTGAATATTGCCGTGGGATTTTTTACGTTGATTTCCCAAGATGGATAAATGTTTTATTTCAACTTAAAACTCAAAGATTAAAAGCTTGGGGGTTGTCATGGAAGATAGATTTTCAATGGATTTTAAAATCTTATTTTAACACCTGTTCATAAAGCTTTATTATTTTAACAATCCCTGTCAGTCACAATCCCTGAGTATACGGTGCTATTACAAGCCAAACATTTATAAAGGCCAAAACTAATCACAGTGATATAATTATGGAAATATCCTTTTCCTTTATACTCAGTCCATTACCTTATATTCTCCTCCACTTGTTACGGACACTTCCCAATGGGGAATGGAAGCCATATGGGCCAGGATGGTGCCAGGTTCCATCCCCGCTCTATTGCTGATTTAATCAATCCCAGTGAGAGTTGAAAAGGCAAAACTCATCCAGGATTCCTGCTGCTGATCACTGCAAAGTGACCCTTGCTGGAAAGTGCATTTGTGAGGACCTCAAGTGGGAACTTGGACAGAACCTCCCAGCCTCGTGACCTCAACCATCGAAAAGGATGAGAGCAGCAATTTCATGCCAAGTTCTCCTCCAACTCACTTGGACTCCTGACATCAGCATACACTGCAATTCCTTCATCATCACTGGGCCAATATCCTGGAATTCCCTACCTGATACCTTCATGGAAGCACCACAAGGACTGCAGCAGTTCAAGGAGAAGGACATAAAATGTGGCTTTACCAGCACTGGCCACATCCTGAGAACAAATAAAAACAGAATTGGGCTTGACTCTGATGCCCCCCATGGTAGAATAGCCTGAAAATATTCACTGTCTAAGCTCACATGGAAAGAATAGACACTCAGACAAGGTACTGGATGTCAGCTTGCACCCACGGAACCAAATCCTAGTGGGAGCAGCAGGGCAGAGGGGAGGGAGAGACACTATTTTGCATTCTAAACACACAACATCATCAACCACCAGAGTAAAGTTTGACAGATTCACCAATATCATCCAAACCACGAGATGTGTTTGAATTCATTGGCTACATCCCTTCATACCTACCTTTACTAATCCTTATAGTGAACGAAGGAATGATTTGCATTGATACAGTACCTTCTCATCACAGTATCTATTGGCACCACTGTGTCAGCCAATGAGTTGGAGGTGGGGCAGGACTCACAGCAAACAGTCTATTTTACAGCAAACAAAGCCTATTTACTCAGCAGAGTCTATTTAAACAGTGCACTACAGCAAACAGTCTACAGAGTCTATTTAGTAAGAGTCTCTACAAACTACAAAACAGAACTCATGATCGAAACAACAGCAACTTCTCCTGATAGAAACAGGCTGATTTCTCCAGCAGAATGCAGTGAGTGTTACATAATACAAACTCTGTGCATAAAATCAATCCCTGTCACTTACAGCAGTGCGGTCTCCAGACGTGATTGACGGGGGAATTACACAATCATATCGATTCTGACCGGGAATAGTGGTGTCACTATGTGCAGCTCCTTTTCATGTGTCTCAAACATCTGAAATTACTTTAAAGTGTTATGTTGGCAGCCATTTTAAATATGGGAATACACCACAAACAGCAATGAGATGAATCACCAGTTAACCTATATTTTTGCTGATATTCATTGACAAAGGAAAGTTGGGCAGGGCTCCAAGTGAACCCTTTACTCTTCGACCAGTGCAGGAATGTGCAGTATTACTGAATTTATCAATAAATTAATTGGAGGTAATTTTAATTTTTGGCGCTGGTGTAAAACGTGTGATATTTGCTCAGCTGCCCACTAAACATCTCTCCCGATTTTGGTTTCCACAATTGACCACAAAAAAAGAGATTATCTGATCATTATCACATTGCTGTTTGTGGGAGCTTACTGTGTGCAAATTGGCTGCTGCATTTCCTACATTACAACAGTGACTACGCTTCAAAAGTACTTCATTGGCTGTAAAGCGCTTTGGGACGTCCTGAGGTTGTGAAAGGCGCTATATAAATGCAAGTCTTTCTTTCTTTCTTTCACGATTTCCAATCCTCATTCCCCAGGACTCTAATCTTCCATGGTTTCTCTTTATTTCCTCTTTGCAGGGAATGAGAGAAAAACAAAAGGAATACTATCTTTACTGGTACTGAGCAGCATCTATAGTACTATTCAAACGACACGGCCTCAGGTCAGCCACTGACTTGCAGTGTTGACAGCCCAGCTAATTGTTTTTGTAGAACTCAAACATGTAAGTCGTCAGGATAAAACATTCAGGTTTGTTGAAGCAATTAGATGCATTAAAACCGTCAGAAAGCCAAAGGCCAACACTCAGAAAGAATCCCGAGCAAGTGATGCAATCACCCACAAGCCCTTTGCTGGGGGGTGCTACAATTAGCACCTGTGGGCTAGGGAAGGAGCAGGGGGAGGGTGCCAGCTTTCCTGCTCCAGACCACTATCCAAAGAGCCCCACTAGAACGTATGCACGTGTGGATGTCAGGGCGAGGACGGGAATGAGCTCAGCCCGGTTGCCTCCCACAGCCAAATAGCTGAAGAACCGTGCCTTGGGCAGGTATTGGAGGAAACACACCCCGACAGGAATCACCTCCAGTGGGAGAGCAGCAGCGAAGGGAAGAAAATTGGCAAAAGTAACACATTGTGTAAAAGTAAAATAACACAATGAGGTGCTCTATAAATGGATGTCTTTATTTTTAGTGGTGGATGAATATAAGCTATAGATGGCTTAAAATAGGCAAAAGAAAAAAAGATTTGCACTTATGAATGCTTGAATACATCTCTCAGAGACATCCTAAGGCCCTCACTTTGAAGTTTAATGACTTATTATACGGGAACCCTTGGTAGTCAATTTCTGCACAATAAGATGCAACAAAAAAACAGACGAGAGATGAGGAGAATTTTTTTTGTGCAACTACTTGTTATTACATGAAATGCACTGCCTGAAAGTATGGTGGAAGCAGATTCAATAATAACTTTCAAGAGGGAATTGGATATGTACTTGAAAGGGAAAAATTTGCAGCGCTGTGGGGAAAGAGCAGGAAGAGTGGGATTAATTGGATACCTCCTTCAAAGAGCCGGCACAGGCACGATGGGTTGAATAGCCTCCTTCTGTGCTGTATGAGTCTGTGATTCTATGAATGAGAGAGGAGAAGCCAGGAGCTGCATGGGGGAAGGGGCTGAGAAAATGGAGAAGCTTGGGAATGACCAGTTGAATTGTTTTTGTTGGTGTTGCTTGAGGGGAAACATGTTTACCAGGACCCCCTTACTAGTGCCATGGGATCTACAACATTCACCTGAACAGGTGGGCGTGACTTTGGTCTTAATGCATTCCATCGGTATCGCTTTGGGCTGGCAGCCTGAATTATATGCCCAGATCTCGGAGAAGGCTTGAAGTAACAATCCTCTGACTCAGAGGAGGAAGTGCCACCCACTGAGCTCAAGCTGGCAGCACCAGGGCATCAAATATAGACTCATACACCGGAGTAAATTGTTAATATCTGTGACTGAAACACACCGTGTGCCAGTCCCTTAATTATTTCCTGTTAATTCATTTCTTTCAGGCTCTGTGGGAGTTTTTAACTGCGGAGACTTTATTGAGGTTCCGTTGCCAGGTTGGGGTGTCAAAAATGCATCATTCAGTCATTTATTTTGAATTTATGAAATTGATTTAATATTAACATGGAACTCAGTGGAAAGGGCTTTACAACAAGAAAAAATAAAAGATTTGCATTATTATAGCACCTTTCTCAACCTCAGGACCTCCCAAAGCACTTTACAGCCAATGAAGTAAATACTATTGTAACATAGCAGCCAATTTTGTACACAGAAAGGCCCCACAGACAGTAATGTAATAACGTCCAGATAATCTTTTTATTAGTGATGTTGGTTGAGGGGTTAACATTGTCCAGGACACCAGGAGAACTCCCCTGCTCTTCTTTGAAATAGTGCCATGGGAGCTTTTGTGTCCACCTAAGAGGGCAGATAGAGCCTCAGTTTAACTTCTCCTCTGAAAGACTGCACCTCTGACAGTGCAGCACTCCAGTAGCAGCCTAGATTTTGTACTCAAAGGTGTGGAGTAAGGCTTGAACCCACAACCTTCATGACATCAGAGGCAAGAGTGCTACTAACTGAGCCACAGCTACTTCACAAGGAGTAATAATCAGGAATAACTACAGAAGTATTGGCTCATTTTTATGAAGTTGGTTAATAAGTCCCTATTCTTTCTTCTTCTCACAGCTTAATGGCTGAAGATTGCTGTCCAATGTGGGAACCGAGCCACACAGCCCAAGAAGATTCCAGATTCAATCTCTGGCCTGGCCTGAGTGAGCTGATTTCAGCCAGGGGCACTGTTGGTGGTGCTGCATTTGACCTCAAATGTTCCTGGTCTGGGAGGGGAAAAACAATAGACATGTTTTCTAGTCCCAATCGCTGTCCACTTGACCCCTGACCCCTGCTGAAATGTGGGCATGTGTGGTCAGGATTCAGCTCGGTTCTGATGACCAAACAGACGCTCAATATTCAAACCTAGATTTTCAGATCTCACAAAATTTAGGTCTCACTGTCTAAGCTAATCCATTAAAAATTGCCACTTGGGCAAGGCATCAGAGAGCAGTCGGGGCACCTGAAACTGTACCTCAGCCCAGGTTAGGGGTGTCAAACCTCCAAGATTATTCTAAAGTCTCCAGCAATTAAAGATTATTTGTCTGGACACTGCTGCAAGCAACACCCAGGAGAACATTCATAGAGACGTTAAAAAATTCAGTGTTTTTTTCATTTTCTTTGCACACTTTAATTTATTAGTTATAAAAATGTTGGAGAGAGGGAGAAGCCTGTCGGACTGAATCATCTAATCGGGTAACAAAGAGTCTGTTTGCTTTCCAATTGGCCGTAGAGAGGCTGTGCACCACGAAGATGGACGTGTCAGTTGACCAAAGGTGGGAGCGTGTGGTTGGAGGTAGGAGGTCATGTGATGAAACTTCCAGGAATACATCCGACCAGAGTTGGCAACCCCTAATGCAGGGCAGTGTCTTCACAAGAGGAGCGAAAATTGGAAGGAGAAATAATGAAAAAGAAAAAGGTCATTTTTCCATGATTGACTCGCCCCTTGTCTCCATGGACTCCATGGACACAAACCCTGACTAGTGGCCCCCTCACTCAGACCGAGCTGGAAACAAACTGTAATTTAACAGAATATAAGAAAGATTATTTATAAATCTCTCCCAAGTTAACATGCCCTTTTCGTTGTCCAACTTTTGGTTCAATTTGATATTGATATTGATTTCTAGCGAAGGCCTACAGCTGACACCATGGGCCTCCTCAGTACATGAAATTCAGTGGGAGCTCATCGAATCCCCTGCCACGATACATTATCTGTTCCTTCACTCCTGCCAGTGCTTCTTTCAAACACTTCAGTGTTTACCCTGTCCCATTAGGGAGCCGCGGAGTCTATTAGAGAAGAACATCAATTATTCAGGCGCTGCTCTTTGCAAACTCAATATCTCTGCAAGTGCCAATGTCTTTTTTCTCTCGCTCTCTATTGTTCTGACCTCTCTACTGTGGAGACAAACAAGGTTTGATCCTCTTGCGTTTATCTTTTATTGTATGTTCCCAGAGCTGGCCAAAAAAGAGAACCACTGAAATAGGAAAGGATTAGATGGGGTCAAAAGTGTTATCTTCTAACTAGAAGTGAGAGAAAGACATGCAAAAATAAAGTGTTTCCCCCTCCTCTCGATTTCCGGTGCAACCTGAGTTACCAGATTTAGCTGAAATGAAATGAACTCCAAACATCATTCCACTCAGTCAGATCCATCCAGATATTCAGTTATCATTGTCTCATTCAGAATAATGAAGGTAAAATCCATTCCTTAGATAAAGTATACACTAGGTATCTGAACTCTGAAAGTGACCCTGTGACCTGTTCAATATCGTGTCCTGGATGAACACAAAGATCTTGGGAACGTGCCATGGCAACGGTGGACTCCAGACCACAAGACAGGACCCCGTCAGGCACCAGGCTACTATGTAATGCCGTGGTAAATAGCATTACAGATTTTTCCTACATTTCCTTGACGATGCACCTCAACCAGAACATTGGAGAGTACGGTCGTGCCACACTCTGCTGAGTATTTCAGAGCTGATTCAATCTTTTATTTTTCTGTGGGCTATTCACTGGGTCATTAAACTGAGATTCAATTAACAAAGTCAATTTACTTATAATGTGGGGGGAGGGGTGTTGGTGGAATAGAGAATGGGCATTTGGGGTAAATTGCAGACTGTGGGAGTAATTTTAACTTTGGACGATAGTATTGGATTGGCCACCGGTTTTACATCTCTCCTGATTTTCATTTCTGTTGACTTCTATTGAGTGGAACATTGGATGACTCTTTCAAAAAGCTGGCACAGGCATGGTGGGCCAAATGGCCTCCTTCTGTGCTGTATGATTCTATGATTCTATGATGCAGTAATGACAATAGCTCGACTAACTGTCTGCATTGACTTATCACGTGCCCTTTTCTCATTGCCAGAACCTCACGAACATCAAACAGGGCCGTCCTCTGCAACGATCCTCACCACAGTGGCATCACCACTTAAAGCAGGCACCAGCTCAGAGACAGATACACTGGGCGAGTGAGGCCAGCTTTAAGAGAGGAATTTAAGCACACCGTGGCCCCGATATTTACGGGTCGTCGAGGATGGAGCAAGGTAGCGGGGGAAATCTGGAAATCCCGGGATGCGGAGGTCCTGCCGAATTTAACAGCGGGACCTCGTTGTCATTTTTTAATTCCATTTCCCGCCCGGCAGCCAGCCAGATTAACAGGAAAGCCAGTGGCAGAAGGTCGTTTGGCACGGTCCCTGGCAATCCTGCTCCTCCTGGCTCACAAGCAGTGCTATAAGAGGCACTTACCTTCTGGAGCCGGCTGCTCCCGTCTCCATTTTACTGCCGGGTTTCCCGGGAAACCCGGCCGGCAACCGTTAAATTTAAATCAGGCTCCCAATTGCACCGTGGGAGTCTGATTTAAATATGATAATGAAGTGTCCCGCCTCTCCAAGATGGGACACAGGCACGCCTTGCAACCCGTAAAAATGGCGGCAGGCGCGTACGCAGCAAGTTGGGGTCGCATTTTGTGAATTTTCATTTTTAACCTGCGCTACCCTCTCCCGCCCTTCATATGAGGGTTAATATCGACCCCTAAATGTCTGCTCACATTCCTACCTCCTAAATGTGTTTCTGTAATATATTGGGATTTTTACCCATTTGGCCTGGAAGGGATTTTGCTTTAATTTATATTTTGTTACCTTTCGTGGTCAGGTTCATGTACAAAGGGTTAGCTCCCAGAGATACACTGAGCCACCTCGAATGTTGATTAAGACAATTAGGCAGAATACCAGATGAAACAGCCATCATACATTCGTGTACTCACGCAGAGTTTTAAGACAATGAGGAGTTGTTGAGCACATCCCATAGTAGTTTGCATCTTTAATGCACAAATGGTTTTCATTCAATGCACCCAGCAGAAGCATAACTAATTAGTGCACTCAAGTGCCTTAGGCTTCATATCAAAGAATGGGGGGAAGGGGGCAGCAGGGAGGTTTCATCCAAGATGGTAACTTTGATTGGCAGCTCTCCTCAACACAGAATTGGGGGTGGAGGGGGGAAGGTTGGTCTTTGACTCTCTGTCTCTCTCAGGAGAAGTCAGTCTGGGAAATGTGAGCCTGGAATAGTTAAAGAGACAGAGGGATCTCATTTTCCAATTAGCCAGAGGGAGATTGAGAGACTTCAGGTTGAGATATGAATGCATATGGCCTGTGAGAGGAAAGGTTAGTGTCAGTTAGTTCAGGGATTGCCATCTTGTAAGTGAGCTTAGCTCGCAACAGGTACGGGTTCAGATGCTTTATTGTTTTATGCTATGAGTAGTAGCAGGAATTGATTGAATCTCACTATGAAAATTGTATTCTGTTCATTCATGTATGTCATGGAAAACAAACCAGTTTGTTAACTTGCAATCACACTTTTCAGTCACCTTCTGAAAAGATAGGAGAATGAACGTGGTGGCACATGCAAGGTCATACGTCCAGAACACTCAACAGGGGTCTATTGTTACAACCCCAGATCACACTATCATTTAACTAGATATTGGGGAGTAAAGGTGCACTCTAAACCATAGTGGACACAAGGACCACTTACAGGAGCACCTGATTACGCTGAGCCCAAGAGAATATCAACTGCCAAGCCTCAAATTTGATTAGCCAGGTCACGAGCCTCACTTTGAGTGGGTAACCTTTATCTCTGAGAAGCCAATTATTCAACTTGTCTTCAAGCTGCAATAAGTGGATAATGTAGATTTTGCTTAAGACACGAGAGAAAAGTGTTCATTCACATGGTGAATTCTTTGTGAGGGTCACAGACTATGTGGATGTTTGTTGAGTGACATGCTTGTCTGTTAATGAAATCTATGGGATATCACACAGGTGCTTTAAATATATACAAAAGTGCAGTCAATGACACCCTGAGAATGTCACCTCTTTGGTCAAAACCTATCGGCCTCTTATTGGCACCACTTGTAATATATTTACCAGCATGTACAACATGAGTAATGCAGCAGTGAACCCCAATCTAATCCTTGCTAAGTCTCCTGTCATTGCTGGGGAAGAACCTACTGCAAAAAAGCTGAGTGCCATCGTCATCTTTACCACTGGCACTGCTGAACTGGCATTGCCCGATGATTCCAGAAGATGGCACAACTCATCAATGGCTTCCTTGGTATGGTATGGCCTTAGACATTGCTCCTTGGCAAAGTTCAGGTAACTGTTGCCAGCAGTAGATGCGCTACCTTCAGTAGTCGCAAATCTTGATGGTCCTCTTCCTATAATCTCAAACTTTCCTGATCCTCTTCTGCTATCTGTCCTCCTCCTCCTCCTCTTCTCCTCCTCCTCTTCCTCCAATGATATGTCGAATAAAGTAAGACTTGTTGATGCCCCCATACTACTGTGGACTGAAACACTCTCGTTGCGTCATACAACATCTTTGTACTGAGACAATGCCGACTTTTCTGGCCGAGCATCACCTTTAGAGGGGCTGCCATTAATGGTGTTCTGAGCTGGAAGGTGTGCCTGTACAAATGTGTGTGCTCACTTTTAATGGTTGATTAAGAAGCCCGTAACCAGCCAAATAAATTAATACTGGGTCTGTGCATTAAAGTGTGATAAACCGGTTTGGTCACAGGAGGAATTTTTGTTAGTGGACCATGGGTAACAATGTCCATACTCCATTAATACATCTGCACCTAACTACTACATGTTATGTCACACTTAGTACATGTTCCAACTCTAACGACCAAATTAACTTCATCTCCTCAATATTACAAAGGTATACTGCTTCACAGAGAATGACACTCCTGTACACATAACACACACAATAGCAATATTTTACAGTGGCATGACAATGCTTGGCATATTACATAACACACTGTGTTACCGAGAGATCACTCCCATATTTATTATTGTAATAATGATGTGCTCCATTTTACAATGCTGCAACAATATGGATGTACCACATAACGCAATCTGTATTATAAAGACATAATACATCTGCATATATATGCATATATATTGTATAGTAACAGACTATTTTACAATGGTGTAGCTATGCTGTACACGTAAAATTGTTTTTACCTTCCCTTTTATAAGCTAGAAATTGTTGTCTCATTCGGTACATTAGGATGTTGTTGGTGATAGACTAGATCGTTCAGTAACATCTGACAGGGTAGTGGACAAATAAAGTCGGCTGGGATTTTAAAAAAAATAATAAACAACATTTTCAGATAATCTGAAGAGGGAGATCGTCACATGAATGTTTTTTATATGAAGAGCTCACTCAGGACCATCCAAACTGACAAAAATGGGGGTTTTGCAGTGGGCTTAATCTGTTCATCAGTTCCTTTGTTACTGCTAAACAGGCTATTTTATCAGCAGGGGTGTCTCCACATGCTAAATGCTGCTGAACAGGGCAACCCGGCATTAACCCTATGTGGAAACATGTAGGAGAGAAGCTTATTCCAATAAATCTGTGAGTGAATGAAGGTGTGTTGTTTCAGAAAAGTTCTTACCTCCCTCAGTCTTCCCTTCCTCCGAAAATTGACAGGTTTCCAAAACCCAAACTAGGTGCCAATCTCACCGTTACTTTCTCTCTCCTCCTCTTTTCAGTTTTGGTAATTTCTTGCACTATGTGTTCATCACTTTCTCATTATAATGAAATGCGCTTGGTCTTGTGTGTGACAGGCCGTTACAGTCTAGGAAGCTCCCGGCATCTATTCTCTATCTGTGCCGTTAACTGATCTTAACCAGGACTCTGTTGGGGCTGCTACAATTTGCCTCAATGTAGACGGGTTAAGCGGGGGTGGAGGAATCGGCCAGGATTCCCTCTCCCAACACTATCCAATGACCCCTCGGTGGAAGGTTTATGTGTCTGAGTGTCAGACAAGGACGACGACGACGACGACAACAACAACAACACCAGCAGCAGCAACAACAACTTGCATTTTTATAGTGCCTTTAACGTGGTAAAATGTCCCAAGGACAGCGTTTGCAGTTCATTGATGCCTCTCATAGTCGATTAGCCCACTGATAATAACTGTCTGTGCTCACGCATGAAGAATGGTCACTCAGCTGAGGGCTGCCAGCCAAGAGGTGGGACATTTCAAAAGAGCGGCAGAGGAAAATGGAAAAAGAAGAGATATAGAAAGAAGTAGGAAGGCTGAAATGGCTGCTCAGTGCTCCAAGGGCTAAGTGAGTCCCCGACCCACCATCCCCCTTCTCTCCAGTCAAATCTCTGCACCTGCACTGTGGGTATTGTGCTCGAGAAGAAATTCATTCATCTTCATTCCCTGGGATGGACGCAGATGTGAAGGACATGGTGCAGGGAGCCAGCTGTGCCTCCCCCGATCCTGCTCGGTTTTGTCTTTTGACAAATTAGCTGAAGAAGTTCTTTATATTTGTCTCTGTTTGATCAATACACGAGTCCGATCATTTCGCAGCATGAAATGTGCAGCTGATTTAATATGGAGAGAAAAGTTTGCTTTTTTTTCTAATTTCACCCCTTTTCTAAAAGATACGATTTCGCCGGTGCCAACAGCTGTCCAGTACCTTGCCAAAGTACCTATTCCTCATGGATAAGCCGGGACCATGGAGGGTCAGTAGCGTACTCAACCATAGAGGGCTTCACGACCAAGCTGGCCCCTGTCCTCATTCGACATCCCCGCGTGTACGATTTCCAGCAGCGCTCCCCCAACATCTCCAGTTTAAAATTCTCATCCTCGCGTCGAAACAACTCCATAATCTCAACCCCCTCCGCACCGTATCTCTATAACCTCCTCCAGCCCTCCCCCTCCCCCCCCCCCGCTAGACTCCAACCGCTTGTGAATCGCCCTCTCTTCACCCCACCGCTGGCAACCGTGCTTTCAGCCACTTTGGAATTTCCTCCTTAAACCCTCTCCACCTCCCTCTCCTCCTTAAAGACCCTCCTTACAACCCATCTCTTTGACCGAGCTTTTGATCAACCTTTGTAAAACCTCCTTCTTTTGCTCTGCGTCCATTTTGTTTGATTACACCTCCGTTAAGTGCTTTTGGACTTTTCTTTTACCACATTACGGGTGCTGTACAAATGCAAGTCGTTGGACCTTGCTGTGTGTATATTTAGCTGTTGTGTTTGCCTATGTAACAGTGACTGTAATTTATTGATTGTGAAGCACTTTGAGATGCCCTCAGGGCATAACAAGGTGAAGGAATAATGCACATTCTTTCTTTCCAGAAATTCAAATATAGCTGCCATACATTATGCCGTAACGCAAGAGCTTGGCTTGGATCACCTGTGGATAGTAATGTGATCTCAGGAGTCAGATAGCATTCAAAACTGAGTTTTCAAATATTATCTATACCCCCCCCACTCAACCCCCCCTCCCCCCACTGTATCCTGAACTTCTTTTATGACCTTTGGGGGGGGGGGTCAGAGAGGAATTTCCCAGAATCCTTTTTCCCCTGAATTGGCCTACAAGCTTTTCTTTTCTGCCTCTCCCAAGAGGCAGAAAAGAAAAGTTCGACATCGAGCCAGATAAGGAGATATTAGGACAGGTGACCAAAAGCTTGTTCGAAGAGGTAGGTTTTTAAGGAGCGTCTTAAAGGAAGAGAGTGAGGTAGGGAGGTTTAAGGAGGGAATTCCAGAGCTTAGGGCCTAGGCAGCTGAAGGCACGGCTGCCAGTGGTGGAACGAAGGAAATCGGGAGTGGCCAGAATTGCAAGAACGCAGAGTTCTCAGAGGGTTGTAGGGCCGGAGCAGGTTTCAGAGATAGGAAGCGGTGAGGCCATGGAGCGATTTGAACACAAGCATGAGAATTTTAAACCCACCCACCAGTAACCAATGAAGTACATTTGAAGTGTAGTCACTGTTGTAATGTAGGAAATGTGGCCGCAAATTGGTGCACAGCAAGGTCCCACAAACAGTAACGTGATAATGACCAGATAATCTGTTTTAGTTGTGTTTGTTGAGGTATAGATCTTGGCCAGAAAAAGAAAGACATCCCAAAGTGCTTCACAGGAGCCTTACCACACAAAATTCGACACCGAGCCAGACAAGGAGATATTAGACAGGTGACCAAAAGCTCTCTTCCTTTAAGACGCTCCTTAAAACCTACCTCTTCGACCAAGCTTTTGGTCACCTGTCCTAATATCGCCTTATCTGGCTCGGTGTCGAACTTTGTGTGGTAACGCTCCTGTGAAGCACTTTGGGACGTCTTTCTTTTTCTGACCAAGATCTATATCTTAACAAACACAACTAAAACAGATTATCTGGTCATTATCACGTTACTGTTTGTGGGACCTTGCTGTGCACCAATTTGCAGCCACGTTTCCTACATTACAACAGTGACTACACTTCAAATGTACTTCATTGGCTGTAAAGCACTTTAGAATGTCTTGCGGTCACGATAGGCGCTGTATAATTACAAGTTCTTTCCTTCTTTACCACGTTAGAGACGCTGTATAAATGTAAGCTGTTGTTGTTGTGATAGTATTGGGGTCGTATCACCGCTGTATATGTACACATACTTCCATTTTTTGACCTTCGGCCTAATGATTCTAAGCCATACAAGTGAGGAAGGCCCCTGCTGAGGTAGCTGGTTTCTGCCAGTGCAGCGGGAGGAGCTCTGGGTTGGAAAGGAGAAAGAAATAAAATCGGCCAAGAGTACCCAATACTGATCGCCACCCAGCTACCTCTGCTAAAACATGCGCCTGTGCGACAGATAAGGGAGGACAAAATCAGGTTCCGCTGCTATACCTTTAACGATCGAATTGATGGCCGGTATTTGCCATCAAGGGCTCAGCATAAAGAATGTGCACTCGAGGAGGGAACTGGCATGAGTTGGGACATGGAGGGGAGCTAATGGCCCAGAATTGGCTGCCAAATTACGGCGAGTTTAGTGACGCTCCCCATTATTAATGTGTAAATCGCCCTGCAACTTGATGAGGAAGAGATACTCCGTGAATTGTGAATCGCCACAAATTGCTGGACGATTTGTGCCACTCCGCCATAAGCCTTGCGAAAACGGCAGCTCGCCATTATATTATGGTAGGACCATGTTTATGCTAGGGTCATTAAATCATTGAAAGCCCGATCGATTGTATGCATGGTGTACTCTTGCAAATCATTCTTTCTCTGTATTTATTACTGAAAGCATAGTTCTAATACAACATATTAAACACCATGAACTCTCATCAATTCAACGAGCAGCAGACAGCTGCTGCATTGCATAGAGATTGTAGCTTGGGGGCGAGAGACCTACATCCAAAAAGCGAAAAAAAAATCTAAAATCAGCATTACTGCAGTTCCAGACTCTTTTTTCAAATTAGTATTACATTACCTTTTATAATTTGCTTCTTAAAAGGGCTATGCACTTGGTGAGGTCCACCAACAGTTATAACGGTGATTAGGTCCATAAATTGTGAAGTATATTTCTTACACTTATTTTTAACCTTATAGTAGCAATGATATCCAAGTATGGAACAACAACGTTAAATTGAAAATAAACCGGATTTGATTTCCTTCACATAATCTGGGAGCTTCTGATATATTATGCTCTGCCCACTTAAACATAGGAAGGATATCATTCCCCTTGTGAGGGTACAGAGGTGAGTAAGGAAGATGTTTCTGGCTATCAAGAGTTCAAGTTTTGGGGAAAGGTTAAGAATGTTAGTCTTGTTTTCTTTGTAAAAAAAGGGGCTTTGAGGGGAATTGCAGCCCTGAAGATTATGTCAGCGTTGATCCAGGCAAATTGTTCATAATGGTGAAGGACTCAAATCCTGGCAGAACACAACTTAAAAATAAGGAAGTTAAAAGTAGGAAGGTGAAATCAGGTGGAACTTTTTCACCCAAAGGGTAGTAGAGTTTTGAAACAAGTTAGCAGGGAAGGCCCTTTGAAGCACAGCACAAATGGGTTCCAGAAGGAATTTAGATGCATTTCTGGAGCGAGAAGGGATTGAGGGACATATTTAGAAGGAGCTAGGTGGGTTTGAGATCTATCAGAATGGACAGGCTTGTGGGACGTAATGGCCTTTTTCTGTTCTTAAGTGGCGAACAGTCTGATATCTCACTGTAAAGGTAATTGGATCATGTATACTGAGTGAGCTGCTGTAAAGGAAACCTGCCTCATTACACCTTCCTGTGGGTGAAAGCACTCTGCTGGTTTATTCACCTTTCTGAATGTCAGCATGCCTTCACTTTCAGTGCCATGTCTTACAAGGGCTTATTATCGGCCTTAGAATCCTGCTGTCAATTTCTGTGAGTACATTTCTTTCACCGGTGCTTGCCAATATGTTGTTCATCGGGGGAGCTGACCTGAAGGAGTAGCTGAGTCCAACACTGTAAAGGAGCTGAACAAAGGCCCACAATTCCAACTGGTCATGAATGATATCTTTACTGGTGTTAATGCCACTCTGTCTCCCTCAGTAACCCCTCCCAATGGTCTCTCGATGATCAAATCATCGCTATTTTTTAAAAAGGAATGCATTCAAAGAATCAATGGAAATAAATAGAATTGAATGAAGGTATGTGCATGATAATTCCATGCACCTGCCTGATTTGTAAAAGGATTTGAAAGGGGCCATGTTTCCCTGGGCAAGACTTGGAGAATATCACAGCAGTGTGATTAATTAAGAACCAGCTGATTTCGGGTGGCATTGCCCCTGGAAGATAACCATGCTGTGTATCTGGTCGGTGAGATGTGCTTACCTCCCAATCTAGAAAACCAGCAAAAGCTGACCAACAACATGAGAAAAAATTGACATAGCCTCCAAAAAAAGCTGACAACTTTTTTTTTAAAAAAGCTCTGATTCAAAGCCTTTTACATGTAATAGCAAATAGTTACCCTGAAATGCAGTGGAACGTGAGTTTGTAACCTCATTCTTTCACTTTAAATATGTGAAAGCCCAAAAGGAGATATATAAGATTTACTTTCTACCTGTGTACAGTGCGTATCTCTCCCAGTGAGGACTCTGTAACAAATATTCCTACAACCCTCCGCGATCTCTGCGCTCCTCCAATTCTGGTCTCTTGCGCATCCCTGATTTTCATCACTCTACCACTGGCAGCCGTGCCTTCAGCTGCCTAGGCCCTAAGCTCTGGAATTCCCTCCCTAAGCCTCTCCGTCTCTCTCTCCTCCTTTAAGATGCTCCTTAAAACCTGCCTCTTTGACCAAGCTGTTGATCACCTTAATATCTCCTTATGTGGCTCGGTGTCAAATTTTGTCTGTTTACGCTCCTGTGAACCGCCTTGGGATGTTTTACTACGTTAAAGGCGCTATATAAATGCAAGTTGTTGTTGTTGTAGAGGTACCTGGGAATATGCTATCTGTCCCGAGTACTGCTCCAAGCTTCTGCACCTTCTCAGCCCCACCCCCATGCAGCTCCTGGCTTCTTATTCCCACACGTCCACCAGGTGCTAAGCCTGGCTTCTACCTTCTCTCTTCCCTTCCCCACCCTGAAGTACTGCTCCCAGCTTCTTCTCGCTTGCTCTTCCCCCTTCTCCATGGGGGTTCTGGCATTCTTATTCTCTCCATAAATCCCCCCCACTACCACCACCATCACAATTGAAGCACTAGCAGGTAAGAGGTTGGGAGAGGGGTCCGGACTGTGCAGATTTTGGTCTGTGCGGATTTTGGCCTGTGCGGATTTTGGCGTCTTTTGGGGAGGTAGGTTGATTTACAAAAAAAGGAAAACTAAATAAAAAGAAAGTTAAGCCTGGGAGTAGTGCATCGGTAGGCCTGGGAATGGAGTTAAGGCAGAGATGCATGCAGATGCACAGTGGGGGCTCCTAAAATTGAATCCAAGGCTTCTGGAGGCCGAGATAGCTCTCCATTAGTGTGCTACAAGTGGAGTTACAGGTTTGTGCAGGTATCACCTCTGCCATTTTATTCTTATATGATAGTCCAGTCACTTCCAAATTCATAACATTTATAGCAAAAGTGTTACCAAAAGCCTTCCTCTCAGTCAGAGAGGGTGGGGAGTGTCATGGCAGCTATGTTGCAGAGAAGTTGTATCTCTGCAATGTGATTGGATAGAATCACTTTGGCAGCATGTAACTAGAGAGAAATGTTTTCCATGATTTGATTGGTAAATAACAAAAGTTGAAAATAACCAAATAATTAACCAATTAGAAAGGAATAAAACATGGAGACTTGGCCAATGGCGAATAAGAAAATTGATACAGACTCAATGGTCACGACATAGATTGTAGAGACAAGAGGGGGTTGATTTTCATTGCCTTCACCTGGTGATAAAGGGGCGGTAACGGCCTCAAAATGGAGTCGGTGGCCTCACCGCCCCATTAACACTGGTGATGTGGTCGGCTCCATTTTGAAAAATTGGTCGTGTGGTTGATAGTGAGGAGGAAAGCTGTAGACTGCAGGAAAATATCAATGGATTGGTCGAAAGTGGCAAAGGGGAATTCATTCCGGAGAAGTGTGAGGTAATGCATTTGGGGAGGGAAACTCACTTTAAAAAGTACCTGGATGTGCACCTGAAGTGTCGTGACCTACAATGCTACGGACCAAGTGCCGGAAAGTGGGATTAGACTGGGTGGCTCGTTTTCGGCCAACGCGGACACAATGGGCCAAATGGCCTCCTTCTGTGCCGTAAGTTTTCTATGATTCTATCAAAGCACCCGCCCGTTTCAGGCAATAGGCCCCCTTTTAATATGGAAATCGGGAACCCATTACGCAAATAGTGCCCCGACTACCATTTTAGGTAGAAACTGGTCGTATTGTCTGCAATGCAGGTTTTGATCATTTCCACAGGCAATTGAACTGAAGAGGCCCGGCAAAGGTAAGTCTTGAATTATTTTTGTGGACCCCGGGGGATGTGAAAAGAGCTATTTTTTAATTCATGACAGACTTGGTTGTAAAATGCGACTGAGAGCTAACGTTCACCATTGAGATACAGGCCATCAAAACAAGCATCGCTCCCACAAGATGCAAGTAGACGTGAAAATCAAAGCAAACACCCAGAACACAACTGAGTTTCTGACAGGCAACTAATGAGTTTTACAACGTGTCTCTCCCTTTTTGGCAAATAGTTAATAAAATGACTCCAGAAACAAATGGTGGTGTTATTTGGCTCTCTCTCCTGCTCCCAAACAGTTTATCTTATTCTATATTGTTTTATTTCTTTGCGCTCATATAGTGGAGCTGTAATGAATGATGCCGTTGTTAACACTGTAATATAGACATTATTCAGAAGTCACTGTGGATTCTAATCTCTGGATCCAAAACTAATTTCAAATGAAGGCAATTCATAATTCAAAGACTAAACACGGTGTCAGCAACCCGATTAACATAAAGTCCTTGTGCAGACAAATTTGATGTCAACTACTTTGGCATTTTAATGACTAGTTCCCTGGATTATGTGATACAGAGATTGGCTTAGTTAGTGGCGTGCAGTCAAGTTGGAGGGAGGTAATTGGCTGAAAACTAGTCAATAATGCAATGGCTTAGAATCTGTCAATAGAAAATGGCTGCCGACAGCAGAGCCGGGTGAGGGGGCAGAACTGGAAGTTGTTCAAAGGGGCAGAGCCGGGTGTGGTGCAGAGGGGCAGAGCCAGGTGTGGTGCAGAGGGGCAGAGCCGGGTGTGGTGCAGAGGGGCAGAGCCAGGTGTGGTGCAGAGGGGCAGAGCCAGGTGTGGTGCAGAGGGGCAGAAAGGGGAGATTTTCAGAGGGGCAGAGCCAGGAGTGGTGCAGAGGGGCAGAGCCAGGTGTGGTGCAGAGGGGCAGAAAGGGGAGATTTTCAGAGGGGCAGAGCCAGGAGTGGTGCCGAGGAACAGAACAGGGAGATGTTCAGAGGGGCAGAGCCGGGAGTGGTGCTGAGGGGCAGAGCCGTGAGTTTTTTTTATTCGTTCATGGGATGTGGGCGTCGCTGGCGAGGCCAGCATTTATTGCCCATCCCTAATTGCCCTCGAGAAGGTGGTGGTGAGCCGCCTTCTTGAACCGCTGCAGTCCGTGTGGTGACGGTTCTCCCACAGTGCTGTTAGGAAGGGAGTTCCAGGATTTTGACCCAGCGACAATGAAGGAACGGTGATATATTTCCAAGTCGGGATGGTGTGTGACTTGGAGGGGAACGGCAGGTGGTGTTGTTCCCATGTGCCTGCTGCTCTTGTCCTTCTAGGTGGTAGAGGTCGCAGGTTTGGGAGGTGCTGTCGAAGAAGCCTTGGCGAGTTGCTGCAGTGCATCCTGTGGATAGTGCACACTGCAGCCACAGTGCGCCGGTGGTGAAGGGAGTGAATGTTTAGTGTGGTGGATGGGGTGCCAATCAAGCGGGCTGCTTTATCTTGGATGGTGTCGAGCTTCTTGAGTGTTGTTGGAGCTGCACTCATCCAGGCAAGTGGAGAGTATTCCATCACACTCCTGACTTGTGCCTTGTAGATGGTGGAAAGGCTTTGGGGAGTCAGGAGGTGAGTCACTCGCCGCAGAATACCCAGCCTCTGACCTGCTCTCATAGCCACAGTATTTATATGGCTGGTCCAGTTAAGTTTCTGGTCAATGGTGACCCCCAGGATGTTGATGGTGGGGGATTCGGTGATGGTAATGCCGTTGAATGTCAGGGGAGGTGCTGAGGGGCAGAGCCGGGAGTGGTGCTGAGGGACAGAACGGGGAGATGTTCAGAAGGGCAGAGCCGGGAGTGGTGCTGAGGGGCAGAGCCGGGAGTGGTGCTGAGGGGCAGAGCCGGGAGTGGTGCTGAGGGGCAGAGCCGGGAGTGGTGCTGAGGGGCAGAGCCGGGTGTGGTGCTGAGGGGCAGAGCCGGGAGTGGTGCTGAGGGGCAGAGCCGGGAGTGGTGCTGAGGGGCAGAGCCGGGAGTGGTGCTGAGGGGCAGAGCCGGGAGTGGTGCTGAGGGGCAGAGCCGGGAGTGGTGCTGAGGGGCAGAGCCGGGAGTGGTGCTGAGGGGCAGAGCCGGGAGTGGTGCTGAGGGGCAGAGCCGGGAGTGGTGCTGAGGGGCAGAGCCGGGAGTGGTGCTGAGGGGCAGAGCCGGGAGTGGTGCTGAGGGGCAGAGCCGGGAGTGGTGCTGAGGGGCAGAGCCGGGAGTGGTGCTGAGGGGCAGAGCCGGGAGTGGTGCTGAGGGGCAGAGCCGGGTGTGGTGCTGAGGGGCAGAGCCGGGAGAGTTGCCAAGCTTTTCATTGGAGCCATTGCAAAGGTTGAAGATGAACAATGTGAGAGATATACAACACCAGCAAATATAGACAGGTGCCCAAAAGAATGTTAAACCATTAAAGATGTCATCAGACACAGAAACAAAGCAATATTAGGCTACACGGAGATAACAACCTGAGCGTGATAACGGGTACAGAGATAATAACCTGAGTGTGATAGACAATTGAAAACTTAAGTGACAACATAAAGACAAACATTAGGAGTTGGGCTTCTACATGGTGGGCCCACAAGCACCACCCAGGCTCGGCCTGATATGTTGCGTTGCAAAGATTTAAAGCCTATTGAGATCTTGCTGCCTATCAATACGTCACAACTGGAGAACAGAAAACAAATCATAGATGAGTTCAAAGATGTTTCCTTCCACATAGGTGGTCTGACTGGTGAATCTCATGCAAAGTCTCAAGAGGAAACAGCATTAATAATACCCCTAGCACTTAGGGACAAGATCAAGCCTGAGTTACACTGCATGGAGGCTGTTCAACTGCTAAAATTAACAAGCTTATAGGTTGGGTGGATTTCATGGTTGTCATGGTGATGTGAGGGTGAATCTGGACCTCAAAGACTTGAATGAAGCCATCAAGAGGAAACATTACAGATGCCTACCCTTGAGAAGTTAATTACACGTTTGGCTGGAGCCAATTATTTCTACACCTTCAATGCCAGATCAGCGGGACTGGCAAGTACCATTCTCCAACCTGTCATCCATGTTTGTTACATTCAACTTGCCGGATAACCAGTACCAAAATGTCCATATGACATTTGGCATCAAATTGGTTCAGGAAGTGTTCCAGAAGCAGGTGTATCAAGTGTACAAGGGACACAAGGGAGTTCAAATCATAATAGATGGCATACCAGTCATTGGCAGCAGTCAAGCTGAACATGACAAGAGACTACGTAGTGTGCTGACACAATCCAGAGAGCTGGAAGTGACATTGAATACTGATCAGATACAGCTGTGTGCCACTAAATCAAGTTCTCTGGCAGAGTTCTAATAAATGGAAGACTGAACTCGATCCAGGTTGTGAACATATCACCACCCATGAACAAGAATTAGCTGGATTGCTATCTAAGTATCTTTATGTACCTAGCTCAACACATATAACACTTTCTCTGAGAAAACCGACACACTGGAGAGGTTCCTGAAGGACACGGGGGGTGGGGGAGGGGATAATTTTCACCTTCACCACTTGGGCCAAAAATTAGTCGAGTGGATTGCCCGCCCGATTCCCATCACCATTGATTGCAACGGAAATGCCAATCGGAGCAGGTTCTATAACAGGCGGGGTGATCCGCTCTGCCCGTTTTCCACGCTGGAAGTGAAGGTGAAAATGACCCCAAACTGATTGGTGTTTGGTACCAGAGCATGACAACACATTGAACAGACATCAAGGAGACGATCTACAAGGAACCAGGCCCCTGTGCCTCAGTTTTATGACAGGACCAGACCAGTCACCCTCCAAATTGACGCATCATAATTCAGGCTTGGAACAGCATTGCTTTGGTGCAAACCGATGGCATATGCTTCCAAAGATCTAACCGCCCCCCAGCAAACAGAAAAGGAGGCTTTACCAATAATCCTTGCGTGGAAAAATTCCTCCAGTACCCATACGGTGGAGTATTTAAGGCAGAGGAGTAGCCACAGGAATTCATCATTATGAAGCTGTTTCACAGAGCAACTTTGAGACTTCAAAAAGTGACAGTGAGATTGCAGAGTGATAACCCGTCAGGTTGCATTTTTACTGCAGCTGGTGCAAAACTGAAGCAGTGTGAGACTGTCCTCAAGGTGGTCTCGCACTGCGTGCTGAGTAAAACGCTATTGGTTTGGTGTCTTCGACAACAACAACTTGCATTTATATAGCGCCTTCAACATAGTAAAATGTCCCAAGGCGCCTCACAGGAGCGTAATCAGACAAAATTTGACACCGAGCCACACAAGGAGATATCAGGACAGGTGAAAATGGTAGGTTTTAAGGAGAGTCATAAAGGAGGAGAGAGATGTAGAGAGGCGGAGAGGTTTAGGGAGGGAATTCCAGAGCTTAAGGCATTGGCAGTTGAAGACTCCGCCGCCAATGGTGGAGCAATTTTAGCAAGCACTGCTTTCAGATCTGTACCCCAAAATGGGTAACAATAGCAAAATCACGATGCCACAAAGCTAACCAAAGCCTTACTGCTTTCAAGCACTTTGCAATTTTTCCAGTGTACAATTTATATGATCGGCAACATTCTTCTGCTGTGAATTTCTGGTGCCAGAATTTTTAATAAAAAAGCTGCGAACCCATGGATACCCATTCAAATTACTATTAGTACAACAAACATCTTATGTGTTAATCGTAGCGCAGAAAGGCCGAGTGCCCTTCAAAGGTCGCTAACTCAATATTGCTGGCTGCAGTTGTGTCACAACATCATTTAGTCAAAACCGAACCCGAATAAGCGCCTCGTGAATTAGGTCAAAAATTGCTAGCTTTGTCACGGAGTCCTGATTAATGCAAGCTGCACATGCTAATGCAGGCCTCAGCTGGTTAAAAGCTGGCAGCTGGAGTGTGTACACAGACTGCGCCTGATCCCCGTCAGCTGCTTGCTGTGCTGTAGCAGATGTGCTGCAATTACGGAGCCATCTTCCCTTCAGCTGTTATCTACTGGCCTTGCTTAAATTGTAGGGCCCTTGCAAAAAAACCCTCCCCCGACCCTGGGGCATAGGCCTATCTGCTGCAATATATCTGCAAATACAAAGCAGTTACATTGTCCGCAGGCATCTTCCAATATGTATTTAAAGTTGCAGTATGATTATCCTTTGAAGAATACTTCTGCACTAAACGTTTATAAGTAGGGCTGTCAACCATCCAGGATTGTCCTGCAGTCTCCAGGAATTAAAGATTAATCCCCTGGACACTTCAGCGAGCAACCCAGGAGAATATCATTGGGACATTATACTTTTTTTCATTTTCTTTGAACACTTTTGTTTATTAGGTATAAAAATATTGGCGATGGGAAAAAGGCTGTTTGACTGGGCGGGTCAGTTGGAGACAGGAGTTCACATGGTGAAACCTCCAGGAATATGTCCAACTAGAGTTGGCAACCCTAGTTATAAGACATTTCTATGTAAATCAGAGTCATGTCCACACTCCTCTCCCCCACACACATGCATCATTAACGGAGGGGAAATCTGAATTAATTCTTGAAAATATAAACCCGATCTAGTCCTGAAAACTGGTTTACATACAGTAGAAGTGTCAGCTTGACTGAGCTGGTAGCATTTCCCCTTGGAGTCAGAGGCTCGGATTTTCCTTTAGGATTCCGCCCAATTTCGGGTGGTACCTGAGCGTTAACGGGAGAAAATTGGGGTGGTGAGGCGTACCGCGAAATCCCCGCCCGCCCCCCCAAAAGCTGACTCTGAGATTTTCCACAGCCTCCACTGGATTTTCCTTGCTTTCTGCCCCAGCTCTGCCTCCCCAAAACAAACGTAAGGAATCTTACAACACCAGGTTATAGTCCAACAGTTTTATTTGAAAATCACAAGCTTTCGGAGGCTTTCTCCTTCGTCAGTGCAGGAAGCGCTTCAGTGACCTAACTGGGTCAGCCAAAGTGAGTACACTTACTCATTCCCCTACAATCCGTCTGTCACATCACCGCCCCCACTCCACAACTCATTCTGCACTGCCCACAATACTCTATCACATCACTCCTCACACCCACTCAAAGCTCATCCTCAACTTACTTGCATTTCCTCAGCACTTCCTCATTTCGCCTGTACTCACCCCACCACTACCACACAACCCAATCCTCATACAATGTCATGGCTCGGTCTCATACTCACCCTCTGATGCATCTCTTTCACGGTCAGCCTCACCCAAACCAATGCATTCATTGGTTGGCCACGTCACCAATACTCACTCACGCCTCTCTACTTTCTCCCCTTATAGAAGAGAGCCCAGAGTGTATGGGAGAGGGCGAGGACCGGAGAGGGGCGGCAGCAGATAGTTGTGCTCAAAGACGCTGAGCAGGAGGCGCTGGAGCTGAGCCGTACCCTCGAGTGCCTGTCCATCGGGGACGCTGAGACTGGCACCCCACAAATATCTGGTGACAGAAATTTAACATTCCGCACACACAATATCAATTGATGTTAACATGCCTTGCCATCTTCAGCACTTCAACATCTGTCATCATGCTTAATATTGCCTTCTGTTATCTCACAGGGCATTCAGCGACCGCTGTGATGGTGGAGGGAGATTTCTGCCGGCCTCTGAGGGGGCACCATCACATCTGAGCGAGCCATCCACAGCGCAAATACGCACACCTTGGTGAGTCCCCATCCGCAGTTAGTTGGGGCCACACATGGTGAGTCACCACACACATATGAGCACAAGCAGACACTGGTGGCAGGGGCAGCTGTGGAGAGTCCCCGTCGGTGGGAGCACTCTTCTCCAGGCTCTGTTCAGCTGGACACAGATGCTGAACCCTGGGGGCCATCCATGAAAAGGAGAATGATCGAGGGGCAGCAGCACATTTGCGAGGCGCTGGAACAGGTGCCACGCGCACTCTCCACAATTGCGCAGAGGATGGAGGAGTCCAACTCCTGCATGAGTGGAATGGTGGCACAGGTACGGGAGGGAATCTCTGAGATAGTGTCACAGGGACGTGAGGGCATCTCTGAGATAGTGTCGTGGGTAAGTGTGGGAATGTCTGCGATGGAGGGAAGGCTAGCCTCCATGAAGCTTCAAGCACGGCTCACAAATGATTCCATTCAGGCTCTGACAATGGCCGTTTGGACCCAGGGTGAACAATATTCTGCGGCCTTAAACAGGCAGACAGATACATTAGCGTTGGCCTTACAAGGCTTCATACACACCCTCCAAACTTTCATCCAGCAGAGTGGTAGGAGTGGTGTGGGCCTGGCCCAGGAGAGGGATGATGGTGAAAGGGGATATGGAAGTGGGGACGCCCCCACGTCTCACCCGTTGCCCCCCTCTCAACCATTACCCGCTGCCTCCTCTCCAGGTGGCTGAGTCTGCCCTTGTGCAGGTGGAGTAGTCTTTAGAGGGGCCCTCACGGGCACCAAAACCCAGAGGGCGTAGGCCCAAAGCATCTAATCGGTCAGGGCATGAACAAGAGTAACCTGCCACTACCTCTGCTGCAGCCACAGGGGATGCACCACGTAGAAGTAGTCGGAAGTGAAAGGCGAAGGTTTTGTGAGCACGAAGGGGATGCACAAGGATGTTTGACGGTTGGTCTTGTTTTTTATTTATGTTTGCTTTTTGTTAAACGCACATTAAATATTATTATTTTCACCACTACTGCCACGTCTTGGCCATGCTTGACTGGCTTCTGTAATAAGGCCCTTTCATGAGGTTCACCATGAACGCCCACACTTGATGCCTCCCATTGGGCCATTCTACAGTGGGCGTATGTGTAGTTGCAGGACTGTTTTGTGCAGGGACTGGGTGGGTGGGAGGGGCTGGTGTGACCACTGCTCTCTCCAGGTGGTGAGGACTGGACTCTTCACACTGTCTGATGTTAGGAGAACCGTTCACATATCAGCGACTCCCTGGCCTCACGAGCAGCCAGGTGAGCCGCTATTCTGCCCATGGGTTGCTCCTCCTCCTCCTCCTCCGCCTCCTCCTCCTCCTCCTCTTCCTCAACGTGGGTGGCAGATGTGGATGTGGCCTCCTCAAGTGGCACCCCTCTCTGTTGTGCCCTGTTGTGCAGGGCACAACACGTGACTATAATGCATCCCACTCTGTCCGGTGCGTATTTAATCTCTCCCCCAGAACGATCAAGGCACCTGAAGCACATCTTGAGCAGCCCTATAGCCTGCTCAATCGTAGACCTGGTAGTGATGTGGCTGTCGTTATATCGACGCTGTGGCTCGGTGGTGGGGTTCCTCAGAGGTGTCATGAGCCACGTGTGCAGGGGGTATCCCTTGTCCCCGAGGAGCCAGCCCTTGCGGGTGTTCAGTGCGTGGAAGAGGGGCGGGATGTTGGACTCTCGGGGGATGAAGGAATTGTTACAGCCGCCATGGTATCTGGCGCACACGTGAAGGAATCTCTTGCAGTGGTCACAACGAGCTGAGTATTGATGGAGTGATAGCCCTTCCTGTTGATGAACAGTCCTGGCTCGTGTGGAGGTGCTCGTATTGCTATATGGGTGCAATCAATTACACCCTGCACCTGTGGGAAGCCAGCCACAGGGTGGAATCCCACTGCCCTCTCCGTCTGGCTGAGGTCGCCCATGGGGATGTTGACGTACTGCGAGGCCCTGTGAAACAAGCTGTCGATGACCTGCCTTGTGCACTTGTGTGCAGACGACTGAGAGACCCCAGCGATGACCCCGGTGGCGCACTGGAATGATCCGGGGGCGAAGAAGTTGAGGGCAGTGGTGACTTTGACACCGACAGGTAAGGAGATGCTGCTCGACCCAGTCGGGAGCAGCTCGGCTTGAAGGAGGCTGCAGATGTCCGCGACTACCTGGGGACTGACTCTGACCCTCCATACGCACTGCTCCTCAGAAAAGTCCAGGAAGCTGTGCCTCGGTCTGTAGACCCTGTTGCGAGGGTAGGGTCTCCTGCGATGTCGCTCCCTCTGTTGTTGCCCTCTGTGCTCTTGTGCAGGTGCCTGTGGCGCAGCACTGTGTTGTGGAGCTCCAAGTGGCGGAGGCGGACGCCATGTCTGGTGAGGCTGGTGATGTTGCTCGTCCTCGGATGAAGTGGCGAATGCAGCCATGGCGCCTCCCCACACCCCCATCCTGACAGTGTGAGTTTGAGGGGGTCCACAAAGTAGGTAAATATGTTTGCACAGCAGAGTTTTGGGTGGAAAGTGAGAATTTTGAGTGAAAACACAAAGGTCTTGCAGCCAAAACTTTGTCTGAAGTGATCAGAATGCCCTGCTGCAATAAATTAGGTTTTCTCCTCACCTGTCAAATAATCCTTTGCATCTCCCACTGGCTGCTGACTGAAACACGTCTGCTCCAACAGGGAGTGTTTCCCACAGCACGGGAAACACGCTGAGGATCCTTCAAAATCGCATCCCTGCCAAAATGTCTACTCAATCATGTATCTCAAGTACTTTAACTATGTATAAAAGTATGTAAATTATCATCTCGCCGGCATTAATTGCCGGTGGGACTCCCTCATCCGGGAGGTGCGCGCGCACCTAAACACGTCACTGGGGAACCCAGAAGTCAGCGGGTTGGAGCCAGGCTCCGAACCAGCTCCAGATTTCTATGATTTTAGGAGCCCCCCCCCCCGCCCCCAATGCACCCGCTCCGCCATCCGAAAACCAGCCCGTTTGTTACCTGATTGACTATCAGTCAAGAATCATTCAAACAGCCTTTTTCCCCTCATCTCTAATATTCTTATAACTAATAAACAAAAGTCTTCAAAGCCAATGAAAAAACATGTTTTTTAACCCTGGTATGACGTTTCTCCCGGGTTGCTCGCAGCAGTGCCTTGGCGATTAATCTTTAATTTCTGGAGACTATAGGACAATCCTGGAGGGTTGGCAACCCTACTCCCAATGTAGAGGCGAGATAGCAGAGGGAGTCCACCCTGCACACTTAACTGACCCTGACCCAGAAAAATGGGATAACAACAATTTGCATCCAAGGCGCTTCACAGGAACGTAATGAGACAAAAATTGACATCATCCAAAGAAGGAGACATTAGAACAGGTGACCAAACACTTGGTCAAAGAGGTAGGTTTTAAGCAGCCTCTTAAAGGAGGAGAGAGAGGTCGAGAGGCGAAGAGGTTTAGGGACGGAATTCCAGAGCTTAGGGCCTAGACGGTTGAAGGCACGGCCGTTAATGGTGGGGCGAAGGAAGTGGGGGATGCACAAGAGGCAGGAGTTGGAGGAATGCAGAGATCTCAGAGAGTTATAGGGCTGGAGGAGGTAACGGAGATAGCTTCATGGCCGGGTTGGATAGGAGCAGAAGCTCTGCCTTATCCATTTCTAAACAATCTTACAACACCAGGTTATAGTCCAACAATTTTATTTGAAAATCACAAGCTTTCGGAGGCTTCCTCCTTCGTCAGGTGAATGTCAGGAAATCCTTGAACGTTTCGCATTTATATTCAGAGAACAATACCTGGTGATTACAGATAATCTTTCCAACTGCCCGTTGTCAAGGCAATCAAGTTGTTCAGACAGAGAGGTGTTACCTACAGGACCACCGAATATACAAACGGCCAGAACACAAAACAGAGAGAGAGAGAGGGAGAAACATCCGAAAGGAAGAGAAAGACAGAAAATGACCCGTTGAATTAAAAACAGATAACTTTTATTCGCTGGTGGGGTTACGTGTAGCGTGACATGAACTATTTCTGGTGGCGATCATACTAGAGAGGAAAATCTCCCATAGAAGCTTGTGAGTTCAAGCCCCACGCCTGGATCTAAGGACATCATTTAGGTCCAACACCTTCGGTGCTGCATTGTTGAAGGTGCTATTCTCTCGGTTGAGATGTTAAACTGAAGCTTTATCTGCTTAGGTGGATGTAACAGATCCCACGGCACTATTGGACGAGGAGCAGGGAGCTCTCCTGATCTCTTGGCCAACATTTCCCTCAACCATCGTCAACAAAAACAGATTTACTGGTCATTCATCTCATTTCCTTTTTGTGGGGGCCTTGCTGTATGCAATTAGCTGCAGTCTTTTCCCACGTAGCAATAGTAACTGAACTTCAAAAGGAATTCCTTGATTGTGAAACACTTGGAGCCATTTTGGAGGATGAGATAAGGTGCTATATCAATGTGTGTTCTTTCTTTTCTGTATGTAGGGGGAGCAAATCACTGATTCTTTATTCCTTCAATTTTCTTCCCTGAAGATGCTGACCCATCCTGGGGTACAGTTCCATGCGCACCAACAGTCTTCTCTACCTCACAAATGACTATTCTTCATACACGTATTTACATTGGGTGTCAGCAAGCTATGCAACAGTAGGGGCATAACAACCAAATCTCATCTCGTCCTCCCGCAGTGTCTATAAATGTGCACTTGTCAGCAACGAGGAAGGGAACCCTGGCTGATTTTTCCCCTCTATGGTCTGGAACAGTAAGACTAATTGTAGCGCTCCTATTACCACACTGGCTGACACCAACTGATTCAACACAGGCCTGAAATTGAACCTGAGACTTTCCTTGTTTATATAGCTATTGGTGTAATGCAGGGTTACGTTTTATTTTCAATTTTGATTGAAGCAATTTGGCAAACGCCTTTACAAAGATCATATTCTACGATCCCTGCCAAAGCAATTCTCAATAACTGCACATCATACACAGGACCAAATTATGGGGAAGAGATGACTCACAGAACTATCGAGCACATAAGAACCCAATTCCATCACTCAAACCTACACAATTTAAAGAAAGGAGAGATCACTCTTCAGCTAAAGTGTTACTTTGTAGGAATCACTCCCTTGACATTTTACATCTGTATCTTCAGAAAGGCAATGATTTTAACATATTCAAAGGTCTAAGAGCCATTCACATAACATATAGTAACATAGGAAGAGGAGTAGGCCATTCAGCCCCTCAAGTCTGTTCCGACATTCTATTAGATCATGGCTGATCTGTTCCTCAGCTCCATTTACCCGCCTTTGCTCCATATCCCTCGATACCCTTACCTAACAAAAACCTAGCGATCTCAGTCTTGAACATTTCAATTGGCCCAGCATTCCCAGCCCTTTGGGGGAGAGAGTTCCAGATTTCCACTACCCTCTGTGCAAAGTATTTATCATCCCAACAGTACTAGCAGAGACTCAGAAGTCAGTGAATTGATGTGTCACAGCTAGGAATAACATTGAGGAAGAAGGTTGCTTTACAGTCTGTGAAAGCAGGATAGACATTAAATTGAGGCTGAACTGTGATCCTGTTATGGTAACCTGGTGTCAGGCACCATTGCCCACAAGGGAACAATAGACACATCTCCAAGTTAAACCATTAACGGGCACAGATGGACATTCACCACTGTGCCCACAAAGAATTGGTCACAGGCCACGAAGGGATTGAACGTCTTCCAGTAGACCACTAAGAACAATTAAACAAAATGAAGATAAAACATGTATTTATTAAACCCACACTTCAGTTTGCCAGTACTACCAAGCTTAAGAAGCCTTGAGAGAGACGTTGGGGTCGACTTTAACCCCGGGTAGACAACAGGCAGGCAGTGGGCAGTGCGATCGTGCTGCCGGCTCAATGTCTTTGGTGTGACGTTGGAGCCATTTTGAGGTCCGGACCTCGCTTCCATTTCATGAGCAAGCTGTGGACGCTGGACCAGAGCCGGAAGCTGAGCTGGAAGTAACGGGTTAAAGGGAGGGGGAGGCAATCATGGGGGATGGGGGGGGGATAGATGGAAGAGGTGTGCACAGGCTGGCAGCGGTGGCAAGATTTTTGTGGGGTCAGGAGGAACATTCAGTGACGCTCCTGGCCCCACAAACACCAGTACAAAAACCCAGAAACTTATCTGGTTTATGGGCAGCCGGCAGGGGTCCCCTAAGGACCACTGGTTGCGCTGCTCAACACCTGGAACAAATGGGCGGAGCATACGCGGGAGTGGCTCCACCCAATGGTACCTCAAAATCGCGCCAGGGTCCTAGGTCTGTCATAGGACCCTAATTAGCATATTAAAAGTAGGCTCCGGCCTGAAACATGTGGGCACCTGGGCCGCCCACACGAAGACCTCAACCAAAGTGCTGGCACCCATAGCGTGATATGGCTTCCATAGCAGGAACGAGGCGATAAGTGGTGCACTGCCATTTTTGGCTCACTACCGCTCCATTCCCGCCAGGTGGGGGCCATGAAAATCGGACCCCTTTTATTCATCAGAGAAGATCCAACCACAGGTAGAATCATAGGCTGCCACAACAGGTAAGCATGAACATTATTCCTTGTCATGTATATGCACAGGTGACCGAATAGGGCCTGTTCAATGAATGAACCTGAACTGGGCCAATTCAGAACATCTGGGACTTGGACTTGGGTTTGGCGTCCATCCTATTTATTATCCAGCTTATTTTGGTGCAGACTTTCTCCTGGGGTGTGAAGGGTTAACGAGCTGCCGTGATTGTCACAAGGGATTTCCACACAGTGCACGAGGACAAGTGAGTTCTAGACAATGAACAATCAGATCAGTTACGGTTATCTGAAACATACAAATATTCAATCGACTGGCAGGGATTCCTGCTCATCACTTTATCTTGAGGGCACGTCTCCAGTGGCTTTTATATTAAAAGTTTTTTCAAAAGGTTTTTCAATTTGCTTCTCGTTCTGTAGGTGCACAAATGAAATGTTTCCACTGGAGCTACATTCCTTGACATTTCTTCTCTTTGTTCAACTGTTACTTTTTTGACTGGTTCAATTTCTCCATTCAAAATTTTTTGAAAAATAATTTTCCCCTCCAGTTCCCTGCTCTTATCTCTCCTCTCCTGAAACGAACAGCTTACGACGGGGCTGGGTCTGTGGACAGCAGCTGCCTCGTGCTATTTTGCCCGAGTGACCTCTCTTCGTGTGTAGCGCATTTGAGTGATCTACTCAACTGTGGGAGCATCACGGCTGACCCCCAAGCCTGTCTGCACCTGTGGGTTCAGTGCCCCCATTAAGGTTTGCATAAATTCCTGTCCGCACTATTTTGTTGCAGTAATTGAACCCATTCAGCACAACCAGATTAAGACAGAAAGCTTTGTAAATGTTATACCAAGATAGAATTAAATGGAATTATCAATGGAATTGCAAATGCATATATATCCACATACATGTTTTATTTTATATATATATATGTATACATACACACCCACGTACCATACATACACAAAGGCATATTCAGACACAGATGTGCGCACTTGTACAAACACACACACACGCACACAAAGATGCTGCCACGTTTCCTACGTTACAACAGTGGCTAGACTTCAAAAGTACTTAATTGGTTGTAAACCGCTTTGAGACATCCTGGAGTCGTGAAAGGCATTATATAAAGGCAAGACTCTTTCTGTCACCTCTCCTGAACTCTCCCCCGTTTCTCGATGTCTGTTCCTTTGACCTATTTTATCTCCTCACCCCCTTTCTCCGTCCTCAGTAAAATGCCTTGGGACATTTTCCACATTAAAGGTACGATATAAATGCAAGTTGTTGTTGTTGAGGATGGATAAAAAAATATATAGAACCTGGCACCAGCATCTTAAAGGGATGATTAGTTTATTCATGACTAGTAATACATAGTGAAAGATTTTCCAATTCCTCAAGCAGAATGTGTTGTGAAGTCCAGCACACCCTCACTTTAAATAGACAGGGTTCTTTAACAAATCAGTCAATTATTAAAACACTCTCCCACTTTATCTAGTAATTCATCACTTGAACCTCAAATTGTGGCCTTTCCTGATTTGAATCAGAGGCTGAATACAGAATTAGGAAAAAAATGTAAATGTTACGCTGATTTTGTGGACTGATTTCCAATAACATTACTCCTCTTAAATCATCAGGAGCAGACTGTATCATTAACTGTGTCAAGCAAATGGTGAGAAACTAGAAACTGTAGAGAAGCAAAGAAATACTTTATGCCAGTGGACAGATACAAAATGCAATCAAAAAGACCTTTATTTCAAAGGGGCTGGAATACAAAGGGGAAGAAGTTTTGCTTCAGTTGTATAGAGCCTTGGTCAGATCCCATCTGTGGTACTGTGTTCGGTTCTGGGCACTGCATCTCAGGAAAGATATATTCGCCTTGGAGGGGGTGTAGCACAGATTCACTAGAATAATACCAGGGCTTAAATGGTTAAATTATGAAGACAGGTTGCATAAATCTGGTTTATATTCCCTTGAGTTTAGAAAATTGAGGGGGGGGATCTAATCGAGGTGTTGAAAATGATAAAAGGATTCGATAGGGTAGATAAAGAGAAACAATTTCCTCTCATGGTGGAATCCAGAACAAGGGACATAATCTTAAAATTAGAGCCAAGCTATTCCGCAGTGAAATCAGGAGCACTTTTCCACACAAAGGATAGTAGAAATCTGGAACTCTCGCACTGTGGATATTTAGTCAACTGGGGCTTTAAGATTGAGATTGATAGATTTTTGTTAGGTAAGGGTATCAAGGGATATGGAGCAAATGCGGGTAAATGGAGTTGAGGTACAGATCAGTCATGATCTAATTGAATGGCGGAACAGGCTCAAGGAGCTTAATGGCCTACTCCTGTTCCTGTGCTCTTATGTTCCTCAGCTCTATTCACACTATAATTGCAGTGTCTAAAACTGTGTAGCTTTGATTCTCTGGCAGGTAGTGAGGCTTTGTGCCAGCACTGTAGCCTCACAAAATGTGTAAATGCTGCATAAGTCCAGAGTAAGGGCCCAAACCTGACCAGAGTGAAGTGGTGGGAGACTCCCAAAGGAAAAGAGTTGCACTCTGCTTTGCTTCAGAAATAGGTCGGTCCCAGCTCTGTCCTTGCTGACCAACAATGACTCCCAGTTCCCCAATGCCTCAAATTTAAAATTCTCATCATAGTCTTCACTGTAGAGGATACAAATAACATGACAGTAATAATTGTGAATCAAGTAGTGAAAGGAAGGGAGGAACTTAAAACATTTACAATCACCAGGAAAAGGGTTTTGAAAAATTATTCAAACTAAAAGCTGACAAGTCCCCATGTCCTGACGGACTTCATCCTAGGGTCTTAAAAGAAGTGGCTGCAGAGATAGTAGATGCATTGGTATTAATTTTCCAAAATTTCCTAGATTCTGGAAGGGTCCCATCAGATTGGAAAATAGTTAATGTAACTCCCCTATTCAAGAAAGGAGGGAGACAGAAAGCAGGAAACTACAGGCCAGTTAGCTTAACTTCTGTCATAGGGAAAATGCTACAATCTATTATTAAGGCGGTTATAGCAGGGCACTTAGAAAATCTCAATGCAATCAGGCAGAGTCAACAAGGCTTTGTGAAAGGGAAATCGTGTTTGACTAATTTATTAGAGTTCTTTGAGGAAGTAACAAGCAACGTGGATAAAGGGGATCCTGTGGATGTGATGTCCTTGGATTTCCAGAAGGCATTTGACAAGGTGCCACATCAAAGGCTACTGCACAAAATAAGAGCTCATGGTGTAGGATTAGTATGGATAAAGGATTGGTTAGCTAACATGAACGGAGAGTAGGCATAAATGGGTCATTTCCAGGTTGGCAAGATGTAACGAGTGGAGTGCCACAGGGATCAGTGCTGGGGCCTGAACTATTTACAATCTATATCAATGACTCGGATGAAGGGACCAAATGTACGGTTGCTAAATTCGCTGATGATACAAAGGTAGGTAGGAAAGTAAATTGTGAAGAGGACATAAGGAGTCTGCAAAGGGATAAGTGAGTGGGCAAAAATTTGACAGATGGAGTATAATGTGGGAAAATGTGAACTTGTCCACTTTGGCAAGAGGAATAGAAAAGCAGTATATTATTTAAATGGAGAGAGATTGCAGAACTCTGAGATACAGAGGGATCTGGATGTCCTAGTACATGAATCACAAAAAGTTAGTATGCAGGTACAGCAAGTGATTAGGGAGGCAAATGGAATGTTGTCATTTATTGCAAGAGGAATGGAACATTAAAGTAGAGATGTTTTACTACAGTTGTACAGGGCATTGGTGAGACCACATCTAGAATACTGTGTGCAGTTTTGGGCTCCTTATTTAAGAAAGGACATAATTGCTTTGGAGGCGATTCAGAGAAGGTTCACTCAACTGATTCCTGGGATGAGGGGGTTATCTTATGAGGAAAGTTTGGACAAGTTGGGCCTGTATACATTGGAGTTTAGAAGAATGAGAAGTGATCTTATTGAAACATATAAGATCCTGAGGGGATTAGAAGGGGTAGATGCTGAGGGGATGTTTCCCTTTGTGGGAGAGACTAGAACTAGGGGCCACAGTTTAAAAATAAGAGGTCTCCCATTTAAGACAGAGATGAGGAGAAATTTTTTCTCTCAGAGGGTCGTGAGTCTGTGGAACTCCCTTCCCCAGAGAGCGGTGGAGGCAGGGTCATTGAATATTTTTAAGGCTGAGTTAGATAGATTTCTGATTAACAAGGGAGTCAAAGTTTATAGTAGGTGGACGGGAAAGTAGGGTTGAGGTCACAATCAGATCAGCCATGATCTTATCAAATGGCAGAGCAGGCTCGAGGGGCCGAATGGCCTACTCCTGCTCTTAATTCGTCTGTTCGTATATTCGTAAATCCCTCTATGGCTTCGCCCTTCCCCATTTCTGCAACCCCCTCCAGTACTGCATCCTTGCCCTCCCCAACTCTTCATTCTTCTGACTCTTGCCCCTTCTGCAACTCCCCCTCTCCCTTCACCCCACCACTGCACTCTAGAATTCCCTCCCTAAACCTCTCCTTCTCTCCATCTCCATCACCTCCTTTAACATCCTGCTTTAAAACCCACCTCTTTGACCAAGCTTATGGTCACTGCTCCTAATTTTTCCTTCGACTCCATGTCCATTTTTATTCCTTGCACCTCTGTGAAGCACCTTGTGACATTTTTCTACATTTAAGGTCCACAAGCTTAGCTAAACTTGTAGTGTAAATGCACCGTCAACCTTAAGGGGCGATTGAGTGATCGAACCTTTCCAGCAGGGACTAATGCTTATTGGGAGTGCTTCTCAGGACATTACATGTGCACATCCATGACTTTCTGTCCAGTAAAATGAATGGACAGAGCATCAAAGGCTCTATGCCCAAGAGGCACTCCCTGTGAGTGGTGCTCCCTCCTGGAAACACTGGATCACAGAGTTACTCCATACAGAGCTGGCAATGTCTTAAATCAAAGAGCAAACTAATTTTGAACAACACTGGTAAGAGAACTGCTTGTAGCGACATTGCTAATGCGTTCTAAAAGAACATGTTTGTGATATAACTTATGCACAGAAACCAAAGCAATACCTGATGTAATTACACAGAGAAAAATAGATAACTGGAAATGAGTTACAAGGCTCTAACCTAATCAAGAGGCCCCCACAGTTAATAACCACCACCTGACTTGCCTGATTAGATTCTAGCTTAGAACCTGCTCCCATTATATTTTTATAATATCCACTGTTTTATTTGTGGGAGGTTTATGTTGCATCTTTAGTGTGCGTGACACTCTGCTCCATGCCTATGATGAGTGATCATGTTCACTGCAGAATATTAACGAGTTTTATTGCACTGTAGTTTACCAGGATTTTGTACTCCCATTATAGGTTGAAATTCAATAAACTACTGAATAACAGGTAACATGAAAGGAAATGGCTCTTCAGTGACCTGTCACAACGGTGTAATAGTTAAGAACATAAGAATTGGACTCAATAATAATTAATCAACCCTATCTACTCACCTTCTCTCCATATCCCTCAATCCCTTCTCTTTCCAGAAACACATTCAACAGTCTTTTGAATCCTTTTATATCATCCACTTAAAGGTTTCTCCTATAACTTAATCACAACTTTATAATCTTTTGGCTCCAAATATATTGCCCAATATATTTTTCTTTCCCCCATATTTTCATTGTGTTGAAACCAAGACTCATCACACAGTCTCCTTACATTTTTAACCTCAACTTAACTTTCTACTTCCAATGATCTAATTTATAACTTGTGTACCCTGCTACTTAAACCATTTATCAAATGAACAACTTGCTGGGACCACCTTTGTAAATAATATTGGTACAAGCTCCTTTGCAACTGAGGAATCAAGGTGATAGGCCAAGGTCCATGGTGCAAGTTGAAAAGAGTAAAAGAGATGCGACAAATCAAGTAGTGGTGGTTAACGACATCAAGCTTGGATTTCAAACACTGTAGAATGTAGGAGAAAGAAAGACCGAGGGAAAAGAAGAATTCTAGGGGCAGATTTTCCTCTTTTGTAATTGGGCAGAAATTGTGCAAAGTGCAGAGAGGAAAATCGGGTGGGGAGGATCGCCGCTTGTAATGGAGCCCACCCAATGTTGTATCAATTTAAATTAATGAATGGAAAATCGTACAGGCTCCCTTACGGCCATGTGATCCTGATTTTCCTCCATGTCCTCCTCCCAGGTGATCCTTTATGGCCAAGTGCATTAAGAGGAAAAATCTGCCTTCCACAGTTTTGAGGTCCTGTGAACGAATGAGTAGTACACTGCTTGCTGACTCTTGCGGGGGCAATTTTAACCTATTCCATTCATCGGGAAACTGACGGGATCAGGAGCAACACTGGTTTTATGCCCCGCCCAATTTTACTCTCCATTGAAGTCAATTTTTTTAAATATTTGTTCATGGGATGTGGGCGACGTTGGCGAGGCCAACATTTATTGCCCATCCCTAATTGCCCTTGAGAAGGTGGTGGTGAGCCGCCTTCTTGAACCGCTGCAGTCCGTGTGGTGAAGGTTCTCCCACAGTGCAGTTAGGAAGGGAGTTCCAGGACTTTGATCCAGCGACGATGAAGGAACGCCGATATATTTCCAAGTCGGGATGGTGTGTGATTTGGAGGGGAACGTGCAGGTGGTGTTGATCCCATGTGCCTGCTGCTCTTGTCCTTCTAGGTAGTAGAGGTCGCGGGTTTGGGAGGTGCTGTTGAAGAAGCCTTGGCGAGTTGCTGCAGTGCATCCTGTGGATGGTACACACTGAATACTCAATTGAGTAATATTGGGCAGGGTATAAAACTGGGGTTCCACCCGATCCTGTGGGTTTCCAACCTGGCTAGTGAAGTTAAAATTACCCCCTTTGATTTCAACACAATGAAGATATGGGGAGAAGGAAGAGGGTGTAAGACAATGTATTTGCAGTTAAGAGGAACGAGAGAGGACCACTGATAAATTATCAATACATAAGACAGACACAAGGAAAGTTATGACAGAGAGAGGCCGAGGTTAGAGGTTAGAAATTAGAAATAGGTGACCTTTTACAAGCAACTGTGCCTTAATAGAAAAATGAGTATTTACAATGTAATCAGGCTCTTGTCATTTAATTTCTTGCTTGCATATAAAAAATACAGACAAGCTGCATCATTGCACTGCGAAGACAGCTGCACTGTCCTAAGCCATGCAGAGTCTCCAAGCAGTGATCCAGGGTGCAAGTGCCAGCTTAGCTATGATTAGTACCACCAGCTGGCTTCATCCACTGGTCCTGTGCCTATTTTAGTAATGGTGCACAGGATGCCACTGCCATTGAACGTAACCTGCTGTGACGAAAATAGTTATTTCTATTCTATTAGGCTTGCATACATTTTCAATAACTGTTGTAACCCAGATTTAAGATGGCTGCTACCCTTTTGTCCTTGAACATAAAGTGGCGTCAATTATCAGTGTCTGTCTAGAATGTCTTTAAGAAGCTTTCCCTTGATCTGTGCTTAACTTAGATTGTGGATTGTTAATTGCTGATATATGCTTCAATGTAATTGTTAATTTGGTTGAGTATCATTTTGATTGATGTCCCTTGAAGCCCTTTGTCAATTTGAATTTGTGTAGCTTTGTCAAATTTTGGCTGTTGTAAATCTCACGACTGAATGTCAAAGAAGTGCACAGGCTAAGTGGAAAGAAAAGTTTTATTCTAACTTTAATTCTGTGGTCATTCAATTTCAATATTGATTTAATGTGAGCTTTATCAACAGCCCTAACTACAATAGAGAAGATGTGGAGATGCCGGTGATGGACTGCGGTTGACAATTGTAAACAATTTTACAACACCAAGTTATAGTCCAACAATTTTATTTGAAATTCACAAGCTTTCGGAGGCTTCCTCCTTCCTTTCCACATTCACCTGAGGAAGGAGGAAGCCTCCGAAAGCTTGTGAATTTCAAATAAAATTGTTGGACTATAAGTTGGTGTTGTAAAATTGTTTACAATAGAGAAAAACATATGTGAAAGATACTTGGTTCGAATATTGAGAAGATCATCTAGCAAACTCCAGAAACCAATTTTTGTGCAGGAGGCTGTTTTTTGGACAACTTAAAAAACCTACAGAATTTTATTTTCTATTCAAGAGAAAATTGTTCATAGCTTATTGATTTCCACTCTGAACTTTAGAGATTGTAGGAATACTCTGTGTATAACAATCTTGCCTTATGATTATAGTATTTTGCCTACTTTTTCAGTTTCTATATATTCTTTATTGCTTAAATAAATACTTTGTGTTATTTAAACTGTGTGTGCTGTTTCCATTTCCAAATAAATTGTAAACATAGTGGGACTCATTCAGTACAAAATTTATCGCAGTTTGGTTATTTGTTAGACCCAGGTCATGTTACCCTCTGTGAAGTCTAAGCTTGTAAGAAGTGCACTTCCTATTTGTGGACGACAAGGTTTACTCACGGGAAGTGTTGCACAATCATTGAAAGGGAAATGGTGTGCTACAGGCCCAAACTGTAACACCTGGCAGTTCTAGAAATGTGGAATGGACCCCAAATGGGCACTGGGACTACTGTGGCCCTTGAAATAATAGGAGCATAAGAATAGGAGCCAGTTAGCCCCTCGAGCCTGCTCCGCCATTCAATTTGATCTGTACCTCAACACCATTTACCCACTTTAGCTCCATATCCCTTGATACCCTTAGCTAAAAAAAATCTAGCGATCTCAGTCTTGAAAGCTCCAATTGTCCCAGCATCCACAGCCTTTTGGGGGAGAGAATTCCAGATTTCCATTGTGTGAAAAAGTGATTTCTGATTTCCTCCCTGAAAGGCCTAGCTCCATTTTTAAGATTGTGCCCCCTTGTTCTGGATTCCCCCACCAGGGGAATTACTTCTGTTTACCTACCCTATTGAATGTATTGTGGGTCTTTGGAGTTACAGGTAACCAAAAACTCCCACAGGCCAAAGGTCAAAATTTAAAAATACGTCTCCAAAACAGCTCTCCGTCAACAAATCTAAAAGCTAAAAGACCAATCGTATCAGCCAAGCATAAATTCTATTAACACTGTCTTTGAACCAACTAAGAGTAAGTTGCATGCTGAAAAGTATTCTTTAGAAACAGAATTCTCAGTATCATGGTTGCTGAAAGATGCAGAGACTGACTGCGACAGTAATTGTATTGAATGGAAATGGTTATAAACCCTTGATTAACGTTCAGTTCAAGTTAAACTTACCTCAATGGCTCTTTAATGGCAGGACAGATTCTGAAAGGAAACTAATTACATGAAGGCAAAACAAATGAATGCAGACTAATTCAATAAATAATGTTAAGACTGCAGCTAATGACCCCTATTACATTTTTCTTTGTTGATGGGAGTAAGTAGAGAGCTAGCTAGCTGATATTCATAGCTGGAAGCTATACATCAATGTTTAAAGTGCATTAATAACATAATTATGCACAAGAAACTGTAGTTTTACCATTTGTTTCTTGAATCAAATCATTATCTGATAGATAAATTACATTTCACAGTCTTTTCACAGGGGCATTCAGATTCCCCACATTATCTGCAATATGATGAAAACCTTTCTCATTAAACATGTTTCTATTCAAAGTGTAATAAACCAGTAATGGATTTTACACATTTGCAACTATCGTTTGTATGTTTTGCAAACTGATTTTTTTTTGCCTTTTACAGCAGGTCAGCATTTTTTTTACATTATTAATAATTTTTAATTTGGTTCCCAATATTTCACTTCTGCCAAGTCTATCTCTGACCAATATAATGGCAGCACGATGCTCCCAGGCCCTGTCATTACAACAGTGACTACACTTCAAAAGTACTTCCTTGGCTGTAAAGCGTTTTGGGATGTCCTGAGATCAGTTTAACATCTCATCTGAAAGTTAACACCTCTGACAGTGCAGCACTCCCTCAGTACTGCACTGAAGTGTCAGTCTAGGTTTTGAGTTTAAGTCTCTGGAGTGGGACTTGAATCCAGAACTGACTAACGTCAGAAGGCAAGAGTGCTACCCACTGATCCATGGCTGCCAGCTCACTCTCAGACCTCATATATATATAGTGCCTCTAAGGTGAGGCACTGGCGGGTTGCCAGCGCTCGTGGAACTGTACCCTAGCAAGAATAAGTGACTGCAAAAAGGAAGTGGTAAAAAAACTGAAAAGATACATAAAAAGAAAAGGTACATATTCTGGGCAAAAAGTAAAACATTGCTGACGCGGGTCAGGCAGCATCTGCGGAGAGAAAAGACAAGTTGACAACTCAGACGCACGGACCCTAAGTCAAGAGCAAGTCTTTGAGCCTTGACAAAGGGTGCACAAGTTCCAATAGGTCGACTGGTCTGTCCTCTCTCCACAGAAGCTGCTTGACCCACCGCATGTCCTGTTTTTGTTTCAATAAACATTCTGGAATTTTCTTTGACTTATCCTCAGGTGCAAGGAGAAACTTCACAGAACTTTCCCCTCAGGTGATTGAATGACCTGGACAGAGTCCATGATAGAAAGGTCTATGAAAGGAACAGGCATGGTGGGATAAACGCCATCATCCCTTTTCCTTGCTCTCTTATATTCTTAAAGTTCATCAACAAATGAAAGGAATTAGTTAGCTACAAACATTAAAAAAATTTTCTCACTTTCTCTCTCCATTTTTAATAAGCTCACTCAAGAAACCAACATCCCATGACGCCAACTCCTAGGGACATAATCACCGCTTCCACCTTTACTAGTTCCATAGAGCTTCTGACTCTGCCACTGGCTTTGCCACGTTCCAATAAAATCTTCAGTTTATTGACATTTCCTAAAATCACAGAGTGCTTACATGTGGAACATGAATCCCCGTGGAGAATGCACAAATTAGATTGAAGCAGGATGTGACCCCTACTAATTGTAACTGAATATCCACTGACCAGGGCTAAGCATTTTGATATCCATTTTAACTCAAGGTCAAATGGGGTGTCTATCGATCCCAGGCCCTGTGCACACACAGTTAGTTTTATTGCGTTCCATATCCTCGTTATTTGAACTTGTAATAGATAACCATAAACACAGGCCAAAATCTATATAGAAAAGAAAAATTTATATAGGAAGAAAAAACTATGAAATGATTGGTAAATGTTGGATATTAGCAAAAAAAATTAAACTCCGCACCCATAAGTGACAAGTTAAAATTTCAACCGCATCTATTGAAGGCGGTTGAATAACCTATTCACCTTTCGAAAAATCTGTCCATATCTATTTGCCTGTCTATAACTCTCTCCATCTATCTTCATTTGTATTATAATCACAAGCGTTAGCTTGACTCAGTTGCCAGTTATGTCAGCTTTGGATCAGAAGGTTGTATCTTCGCGCTCCACTCCAGCGCGGTACTGAGGGAGTGTTATACTATTGGAGCTGGCGTCCTTCACACAAGATGTTAAACTGATGCACCAAATGCCTGTTCCTGTGGTTTAGGTGGCCCCAATGATCCCATAGCACTATTCGAAGAGGAGCAGAGAGTCCTCCCAGAGTGCCGGACAATATTCCTCTCCCACTACCACAACTCACAGGCCATTCATCGAATTACATAGAATATACAGCACAGAAAGAGGCAATTTGGCACAACAAGGTCCATGCCGGTGTTTTTCTCCACACGAGCCTCCTCCCTCCCTACTTCATCTAACCCTATCAGCATATCCTTCTATTCCTTTCTCCCTCATGTGTTTATCTAGCTTCCCCTTAAATGCATCTATGCTAGTCGACTCAACTACTCCTTGTGGTAGCGAGTTCCACATTCTAACCACTCACTGGGTAAAGAAGTTTCTCCTGAATTCCCTATTGGATTTATTAGTGACTATCTTATATTTATGGCCTCTAGTTCTGGTCTCCCCTGCAATTGGAAACATCTTCTTTACGTCTACCCTATCAAACCCTTTCATAATCTTAAAGACCTCTATCAGGTCACCCCTCAGTCTTCTCTTTTCTAGAGAAAAGAGCCTGGCAGCTTGTGGGATTGAACTGTTCACAAAGTGTCTGTCACGTTTGCCCATATAACAATAGTCGCTGTATGTGGAGCACTTTGAGATGTTTCTGGGAGATGTGATAAGGTGCCATATAAGTGAGTCTTTCTCTGTCTTCCAGTTTTGCACATCTGGAGAGCAATCCATGAAGGCAGTACATTTGAAAGAGATGCAATCTGAAGTGCATTTTTACAATAGAAGATGAAAACTAAGTTTAAATGAAATGAGAGTGTACTAGCACAATGAGGGTACTTTGCATTAATGTGATGCAGGGGTTAATATAATGGGGCAAAAATCGCTCGTGAAATAACGGAGAGCTCAACAGCGCTGTCTGTCGTTAGTGGCGAAATGGAGGAACAAGATCCGGTGTTCTCTCGTGTGCAGTGAAACACGGAAATCCGGAACTTGCTCCGAGTGTTTCGCCACCAAACAGGTACGCTTGAAAATACAGGTCTAAACTAAATTTTAACAACGCAGTAAGTCTTATTAACTGCCAAACAAAATTAACTTTTAAAAATGTGGAGTCTCATTACTCCTTATTTTAATAGTTATTGGTCATTAAAAAAAAATTTTAAATTAAAAAATTATTTTTGTTTACTTTTCCCTTCTGGCTCTTTTATTTAATTCAATTATTTCTTACCCTCTCTTTTTTTCGTTGTCTACAACTGTTATTACATTGATTTAAAATGTTGCACCTTTCACTTCCTGGTTTAACGCTGCAAGCCTGCGGAGACAGTGAATGCAAAATAGAAATGCTGCGATATGATTGATCGAGGGGAGAGCTCGATCCTCTTGCTTCTCTCGTGGTCGTAGCTTCGCCTGAACTGGCGCTGGGCCCTTCCCCGCTTCCCATTCGAGGAAGTGCCCGAAGAAAAGGTCGCGGTAACTTTGTGGGTTAGTATAAATCTATGGAGCGGCGAGGAGTGTTGGTTCACTGCTCCGAGCGATTTCTACCCCAATATTTATATTACTGATCAGTGTCAATGCACAAAAAGCAAGCTTAAGTGTTATTTTATACACACAACAATGTCATTTATTCCAGGGTTATTCCTATTTAAACCAGGTGAATCCACTTGTACCGGGTACAGTAGCATAGTGGTTATGTTACTGGGCTAGTAATCCAGCGGTCTGGACTAAAATCCAGAGTCATGAGTTCAAATCCCGCCACGGCAGCTGGCGAATTTAAATTCAATTAATTAATTAAATTCAATTAATTAAATAAAAAACCCATCTGGTTCACTAATGTCCTTCAGGGAAGGAAGCCTGCCGCCCTTACCCGGTCTGGCCTATTTGTGACTCCAGACCCACAGCAATGTGGTTGATTCTTAATTGCCCTCTGAAATGGCCCAGCAAGCCACTCGCTACGAAAAGTCATAATAAGAATAAAACCGGACGGACCACCTGGCATCGGACACGACAACGGCAAAACACCAAGCCCAGTCGACCCTGCAAGGTCCTCCTTACTAACATCTGGGGACTTGTGCCAAAATTGGGAGAGCTGTCCCACAGACCAGTCAAGCAACAGCCTGACATAGCCATACTCACAGAATCATATCTTTCAGCCAACATCCCAGACTCTTCCATCACCATCCCTGCGTATGTCCTGTCCCACCGGCAGGACAGACCCACCAGAGGTGGCGGTACAGTGATATACAGTCAGGAGGGAGTGGCCCTGGGAGTCCTCAACATTGACTCTGGACCCCATGAAATCTCATGGCATCAGGTCAAACATGGGCAAGGAAACCTCCTGCTGATGAATCAGTCCACCTCCATGTTGAACACCACTTGGAGGAAGCACTGAGGGTAGCAAGGGCACAAAATGTACTCTGGGTGGGGGACTTCAATGTCCATCACCAAGAGTGGCTCGGTAGCACCACTACTGACCGAGCTGGCCGAGTCCTGAAGGACATAGCTGCTAGACTGGGCCTGCGGCAGGTGGTGAGCGAACCAACACGAGGGAAAAACTTACTTGACCTCGTCCTCACCAATCCACCTGTCGCAAATGCATCTGTCCATGACAGTATTGGTAGGAGTGACCACCGTACAGTCCTCGTGGAGATGAAGTCCCGTCTTCGCACTGAGGACATCATCCAACGTGTTGAGTGGCACGACCACTGTGCTAAATGGGATAGATTCAGAATGGATCCAGCAGCTCAAAACTGGGCATCCATGAGGCGCTGTGGGCCATCAGCAGCAGCAAGAATTGTATTCCAGCACAATCTGTAACCTCATGGCCCGGCATATTCCTCACTCTACCATTACCAACAAGCCAGGGGATCAACCCTGGTTCAATGAGGAGTGTAGAAGAGCATGCCAGGAGCAGCACCAGGTGTACCTAAAAATGAGGTGCCAACCTGGTGAAGCTACAACTCAGGACTACATGCATGCTAAACAGCAGAAGCAACATGCTATAGACAGAGCTAAGCGATTCCACAACCAACGGATCAGATCAAAGCTCTGCAGTCCTGCCACATCCAGTCGTGAATGGTGGTGGACAATTAAACAACTAACGGGAGGAGGAGGCTCTGCAAACATCCCCATTCTCAATGATGGCGGAGTCCAGCACGTGAGTGCAAAAGACAAGGCTGAAGCGTTTGCAACCATCTTCAGCCAGAAGTGCTGAGTGGATAATCCATCTCAGCCTCCTCCCGATATCCCCACCATCACGGAAGCCAGTCTTCGGCCAATTCGATTCACTCCACGTGATATCAAGAAACGGCTGAGTGCACTGGATACAGCAAAGGCTATGGGCCCTGACAACATCCCAGCTGTAGTGCTGAAGACTTGTGCTCCAGAACTAGCTGCGCCTCTAGCCAAGCTGTTCCAGTACAGCTACAACACTGGCATTTACCCGACAATGTGGAAAATTGCCCAGGTATGTCCTGTCCACAAAAAGCAGGACAAATCCAATCCGGCCAATTACCGCCCCATCAGTCTACTCTCAATCATCAGCAAAGTGATGGAAGGTGTCGTCGACAGTGCTATCAAGTGGCACTTACTCACCAATAACCTGCTCACCGATGCTCAGTTTGGGTTCCGCCAGGACCACTCGGCTCCAGACCTCATTACAGCCCTGGTCCAAACATGGACAAAAGAGCTGAATTCCAGAGGTGAGGTGAGAGTGACTGCCCTTGACATCAAGACAGCATTTGACCGAGTGTGGCACCAAGGAGCCCTAGTAAAATTGAAGTCAATGGGAATCAGGGGGAAAACTCTCCAGTGGCTGGAGTCATACCGAGCACAAAGGAAGATGGTAGTGGTTGTTGGAGGCCAATCATCTCAGCCCCAGGGCATTGCTGCAGGAGTTCCTCAGGGCAGTGTCCTAGGCCCAACCATCTTCAGCTGCTTCATCAATGACCTTCCCTCCATCATAAGGTCAGAAATGGGGATGTTCGCTGATGACTGCACAGTGTTCAGTTCCATTCACAACCCCTCAGATAATGATGCAGTCCGAGCCTGCATGCAGCAAGACCTGGACAACATCCAGGCTTGGGCTGATAAGTGGCAAGTAACATTCGCGCCAGATAAGTGCCAGGCAATGACCATCTCCAACAAGAGAGTGTCTAACCACCTCCCCTTGACATTCAATGGCATTACCATCGCCGAATCCCCCACCATCAACATCCTGGGGGTCACCATTGACCAGAAACTTAACTGGACCAGCCATATAAATACTGTGGCTACGAGAGCAGGTCAGAGGCTGGGTATTCTGCGGCGAGTGACTCACCTCCTGACTCCCCAAAGCCTTTCCACCATCCACAAGGCACAAGTCAGGAGTGTGATGGAATATTCTCCACTTGCCTGGATGAGCGCAGCTCCAACAACACTCAAGAAGCTCGACACCATCCAAGATAAAGCAGCCCGCTTGATTGGCACCCCATCCACCACACTAAACATTCACTCCCTTCACCACCGGCGCACTGTGGCTGCAGTGTGCACCATCCACAGGATGCACTGCAGCAACTCGCCAAGGCTTCTTCGACAGCACCTCCCAAACCCGCGACCTCTACCACCTAGAAGGACAAGGGCAGCAGGCGCATGGGAACAACACCACCTGCACGTTCCCCTCCAAGTCACACACCATCCCGACTTGGAAATATATCGCCGTTCCTTCATTGTCGCTGGGTCAAAATCCTGGAACTCCCTTCCTAACAGCACTGTGGGAGAACCGTCACCACACGGACTGCAGCGGTTCAAGAAGGCGGCTCACCACCACCTTCTCGAGGGCAATTAGGGATGGGCAATAAATGCCGGCCTTGCCAGCGACGCCCACATCCCGTGAACGAATAAAAAAAAATATCATGATCTACATTTCTATTCTGCCATTTTAAACCTCCCCCCAAGTTTCTCACCCACACACACAATCCATTCTGTCTCTTTAGGAGTTCTCAATGGTTTTCAACACACTTGCAAAATTATGGCCAATGGTCCATTGTAGATTTTACTTAACATCAGTGCCTGTGTCATCAACTTTTCCATTCCCACTCGTCTGTACTCTAATCTTCCTTGCTTACATCCATCAGATAATAATGATGATTAGCATTTGATTGGCTCCATTCTGACCAGTCTGACCTAGTACCAGTACATCCTCTGCTTCGCTGATTCTGGTCTGATACTGTTTGGGTAATCCAGAGACATTCTAGGTCAAGGTCAAGTCAAACAAGTTTGGGCCAAGCAAGTGGTCAGCCATAGGCTTCTAAAGCTAGTGCTTGAAAAGTAGCCTTAGATTTAAAGCCCTCTAAAAATATAGCTACATATTTCTATCAACACTTTATAAACATATCATAATACAGTACAATAATTATAAAGTGCATAAGTGGCATCCAGTGACAAAAGGTGTTGCTGTAACTGTTGTATTCAAGGGTTTGTCTTGTTGGTTTGCTATCCTGAGCAAAGGCAAAGCCAGATAGATAGCTTCATCCTGGTTGTTTTTTCCTCTCCTGGGTTTGCCTGCTACATTTTTATCCCAGTCCAGCAACACCTCGATTTTAAAATTCTCCTCCTTGTTTTCATGGCCTCGCCCCCTCCTTATCTCTGTAACCTCCTTCAGCCCTACAACCCTCTGAGATCTCTGCACTCCTCCAATTCTGGCCTCTTGCGCATCCCCCTTTGCTCCACCATTGGCGGCTGTGCCTTCAGCTGCCTCGGCCCTAAGCTTTGGAATTCTCTCCCTAAACCTCTCTGCCTCTCTACCTCTCTCTCCTCCTTTAAGATGCTCCTTAAAACCTACCTCTTTGACCAAGCACTGTCGTAATATCTCCTTATGTGGTTCGGTGTCAAATTTTGTTTGGTAACGCTTCTGTGAAGCGCCTTGGGATGTTATATGTTAAAGGCGCTATATAAATGCAAGCTGTTGTTGTTGAGAACTGTCCTTTGCAGTGTAGAGTCTGCTATTAGTCACATTAACACTTTCAGTGAGATAAAGGATGTCAATACAATTTTTTTTTAAATTCAATGCCCCAAAGACTCATTTCTAACAGCCATACAGCTTGTCGGTTAGACAATTCACCAGAAAAAGATGATGAGACAAATGTAGAGAATAATTATCAGGGCTATTATGTAAACAGAATATAGCACCAGTTTTGAGCAACAAAGCATTTTCTCAATAGTGGAAATCAACTTGTATAACCATTATGCCACTCTTGATCACTATCAAGCAGCCCTACTGGAAAGCATGAGTGCTTTGCTTTCTGTGAAGACAGGATAGAACTTGGCTGTGATGCCTCACACAGTTAAAAAGCCTGCTGGTATTCACTGGGTTCACATATAAAGAACAACCACTTGAGTGAGATACCAGAGGGTCTTCTGATTCCATGGAACCATACCCCAGCAGGAGTCAGCACCATCAATATAACAAAAAGAAATCCACTTGAGTGTTTCCATCAGGGATTCTCTGGTCATCTGAACCTACTGATTAAATTACAGTTGTGTTACTCACCCCCAACCGCTCAGAATTCTGTGTACCATCACTGGTGTGAAATATCATTTTCACAGACTGCTTATTAACAAACATATTAACAGTGAACCACTGCTCAGTTAACCCAGCAGTGCATAAATAGGTGACCGCTCACTGTTTGCCCCATGGCCTATTTATATAGCAGAACTGGTTCATGAAGCACTTCTGTATGACTACCCAAGACTCTTGATGCTGAACATAGGAACAGGAGCAGGCCTTTCAGCTCCTCGAGCCTGCTCCACCATTCAATTAGATCATGGCTGATCTGTAACTCAACTCCATTTACCCGCCTTTGACCCATGTCCCTTGATACTCTTACCTAACAAAAATCTGTCGATCTCAGTCTTGAAAGCTCCAATTGTCCCAGCATCCACAGCCTCTTGAGGGAGGGAATTCCAGATTTCCACTACCTTTTGTGTGAAAAAGTGCTTCCTAAATGTCCTAGTTATAATTTTAAGATTATGTCTCCTCGTTCTTGACTCCCCCATCAGAGGAAATCGATTTCTGTATCTACCCTATCAAGTCCTTTCACCATTTTAAACACCTCGATAAGATCACCTCAATCTTCTATATTAGGGTTGACAACCCTCCAGGATTATCCTGGTGTCTCCAGCAATTAAAGATTAATGCCCTGGACACTTCAACCCAAGAGAAAATCATTGGGACATTACATTTTTTTCCATTTTCTTTGAACACTTTTGTTTATTAGGTATAAAAATATTGGAGTTGGGAAAAAGGCTGTTTGACTGGGCGGGACAATGGGAGGCAGGAGTTCATGTGATGAAACCTATGTCCAACTTGAGTTAGCAACCTTAATCTATACTGAAGAGAAACTGGCCTGTTTATATTGCAGAGTGGATTCCACAGTGCCACAGCAAGGCAGAGAAAAGGTGATGAGGTAAATTTTCACCCTCATTGGCCCTGGCGTACAGCTCCACACCGGTACCGGGAGGGAGAGGAGAAAGGAGGGAGAGGGAGGAGAGTGGGCATATCACGAGACCAGGCACTGGTGCCCTTTATTTCTGTGCTGAGGATGACAATTTTGTCCCCGTGTTCATTTGAAAGTTCCGTGATTTTGTTGCTGACCACCAATGGCCGTGGTAGTCACTGCAGAATATCAAACAAAGAGTGGACAAGGTAACAAAGTAACAAACTGGCAAGGACTCCCATGCGACGTGCGCGTTATTGGAAAATTGCGGGTACTATGCCGGCGATTTTCCAATCAGTTGCCCCCTGCGCGTGAGGCCACGCCAATGGCACAGGGCCCCCTTATTTCTAGTCAGCTTCACCGTGCCACCTGCAAAATAGGTTAGTGAAACCCACCCACTTTAGGTGGGGGGCTTGGCATCTCTGGGAGCGGCAGTGATGCCAACTTTACTTCTTATCACTGAGCCGAAGTCAGGATTGTCCTCAACAGAAGTGCCATAAGTTAAATAGAGAGAGAGAGAGAAAAATAACTGCAATGGCAACAGTCCACCCTTTAATACGTTTAATTTACAGAAATAAAAACAGAAAATGCTGGAAATACACAGGATCCGGGAATGGAGAAAGCAGGTTCACATTTCAGCAGGCAATTTTAACCTATCCTGGCCATCGGGAAACCGACGGTATCAGGTGCAACGTTGGTTTTACACCTCGCCCGATATTATTCTCCAATGAAGTCATGGAGAAAGATCTTGAAAGCGGGGGAGAATTGGAGAACAAACTGTCCACTGCTGGGTACCTCCAAACGACAGATTCAAACTCAGTACCAGACAGAGACACAAAATCAGGACAACTGCAAGACTCTTCATTCAGGGATAACGGCCATTCCTACCCAGGCAGGAGAGAAGAGCTCATTTATATATGTTTTAAAATGAACAATTGGAGCGCCTGGAAATTTTAAATAAATGCTTGGCACTTTCTTTGTTGCCACTTCCCACTACTGCTTTGTGCTTGATGGATGCGGCGTTAAAATAAAGTACAACAAGCTGCATTTAACCTACTGCAAAGACATCTGGAAGTCATTACAGCTTATGACATCCATCTTGTTGCTGTTGAGTTTGCTCAAGTCAGTAGTTTTAATGAAAATTACTGAACATATTGATGACAGGGAATGCCTCCTCAATGACTAAGTTTTCCAATTTAAAGAAAAAGACGTATTACGCATCAGGGTTTACGACCCCAATCAATCTTCGTTTCTCCTGGATTACATATCAACTTGTACAAATTTGGCAAGGAAAGAAAAAGAAAACCAGTTGATTAAAATAAGGAATATTCCAAATTTTTTGGACCTACTGATTGATATGATATGAAATTACTTCCTCATCAGAATAATTATGAGTGAAGTCAGATCAGGTTGAAAAGGTGTTTTTAATTATTCTGCGAATGTAAAATGGGAAATATCATTTATTTCTATGGTTGACATAAGGCATCCATTGATGGGCCACGGTTAGAAACGCTGAAAACATTACATAGAATTACATAGAACATACATAGCATAGAAACAGGCCATTCGGCCCAACAAGGTCCCCGCCGGTGTTTATGTTCCACACGAGCCTCCTCTCACCTTTCTTCATCTAACCCCATCAACATATCCCCCTATTCCTTTCTCCCTCATGTGTTTATCTAGCTTTCCCTTAAATGCATCTATTCTAGTCCCCTGGACTACTCTTTGTGGTAGCGAGTTCCACTTTCTAACTATTCTCTCGGTAAAGAAGGTTCTCCTGAATTCCCTATTGGATTTATTGGTGACTATCTTATATTTGTGGTCCCTGGTTCTGGTCTCCCCCGCAAGTGGAAACATCTTCTCTACATCTACCCTATCAAACCCTTTCATAATCTTAAAGATCTCTATCAGGTCACCCCTCAGTCTTATTTTTTCTAGAGAAAAGAGCCTCTGCCTGTTCAATCTTTCCTGATAGATATGACCTTCTCAGTTCTGGTATCATCCTAGTAAATCTTTTTTGCACCTTCTCCAGTCCCTCTATAACCTTTTTATAATACGGAGACCAGAACTGTTTACAGTACTCCAAGCGTGGTCCAACCAAGGTTCTATTCAAATTTAACATAACCTCTCTGCTTTTCAATTCTATCCCTCTAGAAATGAACCCCAGTGCTTTGTTTGCTTTTTTTTGTGGCCTTATTAACTTGCATCGCTACTTTTAGTAGCCCCAGATCCCTCTGCTCCTCTTCCCCACTTTGACTCTTATTTTCCAAGCAGTATGTGGCCTCCTTATTCCTTCTACCAAAATGTAATACCTCACACTTATCTATATTGAAATTAATTTGCCAATTACACTCCCATTCTGCAAGTTTATTAATGTCTTCCTGTATTTTGTCGCAGTCCTCCTCAGAATTAACTATACCCTCCGATTTGGTGTCGTTCGCAAATTTTGAAATTGTTTGTCCGATTCCCGAGTCCAAATCGTTTACATAAATAGTGAACAATAGTGGTCCCAGCACCAGTCCTCGTGGAACACCACTTCCCACCTTTTGCCAGTCTGAGTAACTGCCTTTAACTGCTACTTTCTGTCTTCTGTTGTAGCCAGCTTACTATCCATTCTGCTACTTGTCCCCTGATATGCTCTGACCTTAATCATGAGTCTACTATAATGCGGTACCTTATCGAAGGCCTTTAGAAAATCCAAATATATTACATCTACTGCATTACCCTGGTGTACACTTTCTGTTACTTCTTCAAAGAATTCAATAATGTTGGTCAAGCATGACCTTTCCTTTTGAAATCCGCGCTGACTATTCTTTATTATATTTTCGGTTTCTAGATGTTTTTCTATTACATCTTTGAGTAAGGATTCCATTATCTTTCCAACCACTGATGTTAAGTTAATTGGTCTATTGTTCCCTGTTCTACATCCCTTTTTAAATCTAGGAATCACATTAGCTGTCCGTCAGTCCTCTGGCATTTATCCATTTTCTAATGAATTTTTATATACATGTAATAGTAGCTCTGCTATCTCTTCCCTAACTTCTTTTAATGTACACAAAAGTAATCCATCCGGCCTAGGGGTTTTATTCTCTCTAAGTTTAATTAGCTTATCAATTATCTCCACCCTTTCTATCGTAAATGTCCTTATATCTTTTTTGATCTCTTCTTGTAATGTCATGCCCATCATGTTAATCTTCCTGGTAAATACTGAGGCAAAGTAATTATTTAATATTTCTGCCATTTCGCTGTCATTACCAATGAGTTTATCATGTGCATCCCTTAGTGGCCCGATCCCTATCCTGATTTTTCTTTTGTTATTTATGTGTCTGTAGAATACTTTACTATTTCTTTTTATATTCCTTGATAATTTAAATTTGGAGTTTCTCTTTGCTTTCCTAATTGTTTTTTTTAACTTCTTTCCTAACCTCTTTGTATTCCCTTTTGTCATCCTCTCCTTTATTATGTATATACTTAGTGTATGCCTTTTTCTTTAGTTTCAATTTTGCCCTTATTTATTCATCCATGGTGTGTCATTACTGGCTAGTTTGTTTTTGCTTTTCAGTGGGATATATTTCTCCAGAACTCTATAGATCACCATTAAATGTTTCCCACTGCTGTTCTATTTCTTTGTTTGTCAGTAAATTTTTCCAGTTTATTTTCCCTAGATCCACTCTCATCCCCTTAAAATCAGCTTTTTCCAATTTATTACTTTGGTCTTTGTCTTGTTTATGCCCTTCTCAATCTTTATCTTAAACCTTATAATGTTGTGATCGCTATTGCCTATACAGTGGGAAAGATAGAATTATAAGTTGTATAGAAGGTAACACACTTTAAATGTATCCATAACACTAAAAAGACACATGTTCCTGATTGGCTCAAATATAGAAAGGTAGCACAATCCAATCACAGCCATGTTGCTTTCTCGCTAAACTGTTACAAATACCTATAAACAACAACGTAATAAGCACATGCAAAATTCAAGAATTCTGACAAACAAATACAAAACTTATTAGGACAACTACCCACTGCATCTTACCATACATTCACCAACTTTCACCCTCCCCCCACCCCCCACCAAACCTCTCTTTTTCTCATGGCCCCTTGCCTTCTGCTCCATTCTTGGAGCTTCTATGCTTCTCCTCACCCATCACCAACTCTGCACCAACTCAGTGTCCCTCAGTGCTATGGCCTTGCTGCACACGTGAACTTTCCTCTCCCTTCCATTTAGGCCTCTGCATCTGTGCCACTGACAGTTTTGAACAAGGAACTTGTTAAATAACAAGTGAGCAAACTTTAATGCTCTTAAGTTTTCCAAGTGCTGGATTAAATGGCTTATCTCCAGTTGGTTTCTTCTGCGTGCGCGCGCAAATGGGAAAATGATGAGGGAAACTAGTTGAGGACTTAGCCTTCCATCTTGATACTACTATTTTGCAGTACCATATTAAGCTGCAAAATATTATGTTACTTTCAGAGCTTCTGTTACTCTCACAGAGTTTAAAATGCCATATCATTACGGAGAGCACGTGTGAGATGACTCTGGGATTTGATCATTTTTGAAGTGAGTCCAAGAAGATGAACAATTACTGCAGCTTAATGACCCCCACACCCACCATCAGAAATAAATCTTCTACCATCAGACCTCAATTCCCCTTCCCAACATTTCGAAATTCACCACAGCAAAAATTGAACTTTTGCTTACTTTAAGTAGAGGGGGGGGGTGAAATTGGACACAGACAGGGGACGTAAAACAGGCGATATCGCGTTGGTCGCCTGTTGTACGCCTGCCTGATATTCAGTCTCGTTGACTTCAATAGAATCCAATATCGGGCGAGTCATATAACAAATGACCGACGTAATTCCGCCTGTTTTTCCATCCCTGCCCATGTCCAATTTCACCCTATCGGTCTCTTTTTCCTCCATAGTACAACTGACAGAATGCTGGATCCATCTGCAGCTTAAGTTGTGAGAAGTTCGCGACCCACTGCACTCCCATTGTCACTCGTTGAGGCCATTAGGTTTCCGTTTCAACAAGAGAACAAACTGAGTTGCGGAATATGATCCCCAGAATACTAATAAAAATCCTGAAACCCAATCTAGATCGAGGAATTCAGTTACCTCGAAGAAGCGGCCTTGCTCACAGGCCTTTACTCAGGACTCTTTTTCAGGTTGTGCGTTGGTTTTTTTTGAGTGATCATCTTTTTGTGGCTGCTTCAGCTTTTTTTTAATTGAAGCTGTTTGTCAGCTTTTCTGAATTTTGTAGATTGGCACGTCTGCTATTTATCGGTGATACATGAGCAGTGCATAGAAAATATGCTGCACACAGTAAAACAAGTCTGGCTGGAAAATATACATTTCCTATTTGGTTCACTGTGACAACTCAGCAAGAGCTTGGACCAGTGCTTCCCACTGACCTTTCGTCCAGTCACTCTATCTAGAACATTGCCACATGCTGTTGGACCCAATAGTTCTATTTTAATACGCTCCATTTACTTGCTGTATTGAAACTGGGATAACCCTGCCTCTCAATAACATTACTAAGTGTCAGTCATGGCTCAGTGGTAGCAATATTGCCTCTGCCTCTGAGTCAGAAGGTCATGGGTTCAAATCACACTCCAGAGCCTTGAGCACATAGTCTAGGCTGACACCTCAGTGCAGTGCCGAGGGAGTGCTGCGTTGTCAGAGGTGCCGTCTTTCGGTTGAGACATTAAACCGAAGCCCAATCTGCTCTCTCAGGTGGATATAAAAGATCCCATCCCACTGTTTCAAAGAAGAGCATGGGAGTTCTCCCCTGTGTCCTGGCCAATATTTCTCCCTCAACCAACACCACTAAAATAAACAGATTATCTGGTCATTATCACATTGCTGTTTGTGGGAGCTTGCTGTGGGCAAACTGGCTGCCGCATTTCCTACTTTACAACAGTGACTACACTTCAAAAGTACTTAATTGGATGTAAAGAGCTTTGGGACATCCTGAGGTCGTGAAAGGTGCTATATAAATGCAAGTCTTTCTTTCTTATTGTACCTCACTGTACAGAAGAAGAAAAGGAATCTAAACGACACTGAACCCCCAGCTCAGTCAGGTTCATATAACCAGGCAGGCTGTCAAACAAACCCCGGGGTAACCTGAGAGCAGCAAGTCTACTGAAGATCACAGGAAGGGAGCAGCAGGCCAGAGTTGGTCTTGGGCTGTATGACGATTACAACAGTTTCACAGCTGGGTAGATTTGTACAGATAGAGTGAAATTTAACCAGATTAGCATTTGAAATGGTGAAAATGGGAAGGAGCACATTTAAAGCCATAGAGGTAGATTCCATCTTGCCTCCCAGGTGTAAAATTGGTGTTGCAAATCAGCTTCCTGTTATAGAAACCGCACGATTTTCATTTCCATTGAAATCAATGAGAATCGAGCAGCCGATTTGCAACAAGTTGAAAATCTCTCCTTGAAAGAAGATTTCCCTCATTATTGTACACTTATTGGAACAAGGTTCCAGAGCAAGGGGAAACAATAAGACTCAACAGCAGCATTACTGCAAAGAACCAGTCAATTATGTCGATGTAGCAATAGGTGTAAGATGGATTTCTAATGATGGCTCTTATTAAATTTCTTCCTCCAGTTCTAGCCTCATCCTTCATGAAGTTTCCATATTACCAAGCTGGTCTATTCTGTACACTAAACGCTCAATGTGTGGCACGCTCTTGTTGCAGACACCTCTTTGCCTGCTCTCTCCTGTTCTTCTCAAGGAAGGTGACCATCGGTCAGGAACAAAAAAATGCAACGGTTGTTCAAATTCAATGTAAATCGCAGATTTGAGTAAAAGAAAAGAAATTCTTGCATTTATATAGCGCCTTTCACAACCTCGGGACATCTCAAAGAGCTTTACAATCAACTTAAGCCAAACTTGGGCTGCTTTGCAATAAAAAAAAGAAAGACTTGCATTTATTTAGCAGGATGACCCAAAGTGCGTTACAGCTAATGAAGTACTTTTGAAGTGTAGTCATTGTTGTGATGTAGGAAATGTGGCGGCCAATTTGTGCACAGCAAGCTCCCACAAACAGAAATGAAATGAATGACCAGATAACAATAAGAGCAGAAGAAAATAAGAAATAGGAGCAGGAATGGGACATACGGCCCTTCGAGCCTGTTCCGCCATTCAATCAGATCATGGCTGACCTTTGACCTTGACTTTCCTGCCCAATCCCCATATCCCTTGATTCCCTTAGAGTCCAAAAATCTATCGAACTCAGCCTTGAATATTTTCAATGACTCAACATCCACAGCCCTCTGGGGTAGAGAATTCCAAAGATTCACAACTCTCTGAGTGAAGAAATTCCTCCTCATCTCAGTCTTAAGTGGCCGAACCCTTATCCTGCAACTGTGCCCCCTAGTTCTAGACTCTCCAGCCAGGGGAAACAACCTCTCAGCGGCTACCCTGTCAAGCCCTCTCATAATATTATATGTTTCAATGAGATCACCTCTCATTCTTCTAAATTCCAGAGAGTATAGGCCCATTTTACTCAACCTCCCCTCATAAGACAACCCTCTCACCCCAGGAATTAATCTAGTGAACCTTCATTGCACCGCCTCTAAGGAAAATATATCCTTCCTTAGATAAGGAGACCAACAGTGTACGCAGTACTCCAGGTGAGGTCTCAATAAAGCCCTGTACAATTGTAGTAAGACTTCCTTACTCTTGTACTCCAAACCCCTTGCAATAAAGGCCAACATACCATTTGCTTTCTTAATTGCTTGCTGTACCTGCATGCTAACTTTTTGTGTTTCTAGTACCAGGACACCTAAGTCTCTCTGGACACCAATATTCAATAGTTTTTCACCATTTAAAAAATATTCTATTTTTCTATTCTTCCTACCAGGGTGAATAAACTCACATTTCCCCACATTATACTCCACCTGCCACCTTCTTGCCCACCCACTTAACCTGTCTATATCCCTTTGCAGGATCCTTGTGTCCTCCTCACAGCTTACTTTCCCACCTAGCTTTGTATCGTCAGAAAACTTGAATACATTTCACTCGGTCCCTTCATCTAAGTCATTAATATAGATTGTAAATAGCTGAGGCCCAAGCACCGATCCTTGCAGCACCCCACTAGTTACAACCTGCCAACCTGAGAATTACCTGTTTATCCCTACACTCTGTTTTTTGTCTGTTAACCAATCCTCTATCCTTGCTAATATATTACCCCCAATCCCATGAGCCCTTATCTTGCATGACAACCTTTTATGTGGCACCTTATCGAATGCCTTTTGAAAATCCAAATACACTATATCCACTGGTTCCCCTTTATCTACCCTGCAAGTTACATCCTCAAAAAACTCTAATAAATTTATCTAATACTATTTCCCTTTCATAAAACCATGTTGGCTCTGCCTAATCATATTATGATGTTCGAAGTGCCCTGTTACCACTTCCTTAATAATGGATTCCAGCATTTTACCGACGACTGATGTCAGGCTAACTGGCCTGTAGTTCCTTGTTTTCTCTCTCCCTCCTTTCTTGAATAGCGGAGTTACATTTGCTAACTTCCAATACGCTGGGACCGTTCTGGAATCTAGGGAATTCTGGAAGATCATAACCAATGCATCCACTATCTCTGCAGCCACCTTTTTTAGAACACTCGGAAGTAGACCATCAGGTCCAGGGGATTTAGCGTCATTTTGTCCCATTAGTTTCTCAAGTACTTTTTCTCTACTGATTTCAATTACTTTAAGTTCCTCCCTCTCATTAGACCCTTGGTTCCCTATTATTTCCGGCATGTTTTTTGTTTCTTCTACTGTGAAGACAAAAACCAAATATTTATTTAACATCTCTGCCAGTTCCTGATAACCCATTATAATTTTTCCTGCCTCAGCCTCTAAGGGACCAAAGTTTACTTTTGTTACTCTCTTCCTTTTTACATACTTGTAGATCTCTTACAATCCATTTTTATATTTCTTGCTAGTTTTCTTTCATAGTCAATTTTCTCCCATTTTATCAATTTTTTGGTTGTTCTTTGTTGGTTTCTAAAATTCTCCCAATCCTCAGACTTACTACTCTTCTTGGCAACATTATAGGCCTCTTATTTTAATCTAATATTATCCTTAACTTCTTTAGTTAGCCACAGATGGATCACTTTTCCCATGGAGTTTTTATTTCTCAATGTAATGTATATTTGTTGAGAATATTGAAATATTTCTTTAAATGTTTGCCATTGCTTATCTACTGTCATAGCCTTTAATCTAATTTCCCAATTTACCGTAGCCAGCTCACCCCTCATACCTATGTAATTGGCTTTGTTTAAGTTTAAGACTCTAGTTTCTGACTTAAGTACGCCACTCTCAAATTCAATGTGAAAGTCTATCATATTATGATCACTCTTCCCCAGAGGATCCTTTACTGTGAGATTACTAATTAACCCTGTCTCATTACACAATACAAGATCTAAAATAGCCTGTTCTGTGGTTGGTTCAATGACGTATTGCTCTAGGAAACCATCTTGAATGAATTCAATGAACTCGTGCTCCAGACTACCCTTGTTAATTTGATTGCCCAGTCTATATAAAGATTAAAGTCCCCCATGATTACTGCATTATCTTTGTTACAAGCTCCTATTATTTCATGATTAATACTCTGTCCAATGGTATTGCTACTATTAGGGGGCCTATAAACTACTTCCATGGGTGTTTTCTGCCTCTTGTTATTTCTTATTTCCACCAATACTGATTCTATTTCCTGATCTTCTGAACAAAGATCCTTTCTCACCACTGTCTTTATGTCATCTTTTATTATTAGGGCTACACCTCCTCCTTTTCCATTCTACCTGTCTTTTCTAATCGTCATGTATCCTGGAATATTTAGTTCCCAACCTTGGTCACTTTGCAACCATGTCTCTGTAATGGCTATAAGATCAAACCCATTTATCTCTATTTGTGCAACTAATTCATCTATCTTGTTACGAATGCTCTGTGCATTCAGATAAAGAGCCTTTAATTTTGACTTTTTACAATTTTTTCCTGCTATGACCTTATTTGCTGATGCACTATTACCGGTAAGCTCTCTGTCCCTTCCTGCCACACTCTGCTTACCTTTACCCAAATCACTGCACTGCTCTGTTGTCTTGACTTTTCTCATTAGATTTCTAAATTTCCCCTCACCTGACACCTGCTGCCCCCTTTTTAGTTTAAAGCCCTATCTACAGCCCTAGTTATTCGATTTGCCAGGACACTGGTCCCAGCCTGGTTTAAGTGGAGCCCATCCCAATGGAACAGCTTCCTCTTTCCCCAGTACTGGTGCCAGTGCCCCATGAATCGAAACCCCTGTCTCCCACACCAATCTTTGAACCACACATTTAACTTTCTGATCTGTTTGGCCCTGTGCCAATTTGCACGTGGCTCAGGTAGTAATCCAGAGATTATCTTTGAGGTTCTGCTTATTAATTTGGATCCTAGCTCCTCAAACTCCCTCAGCAGAACCTCATTCCTAGTTCTACCTATGTCGTTGGTTCTTACGTGGACCACAACAACTGGATCCTCCCCCTCAAGCTCCAAGTTCTTTTTTAGGTGTTGGTTGAGGGATAAATATTGGCCAGGACGCTGGGAGAACTCCCCTGCTCTTCTTCGAATAGTGCCATGGGATCTTTTACATCTGCCTCAGAGGGCAGACGGGGCCTCAGTTTAACATCTCATCCGAAAGACAACAACTCTGACAGTGCAGCACTCCCTCAATATTGCACTGGAGTGTCAGCCTAGATTATGTGTTCAAGATTAGAGTATACAGAGAGGTCAGGTCTGTCAACACAGAGATTAACTTGTTTTATTTTTTTATTTCTTGGGATGGCCAGTTGTGGCACTTTGTCATTTCAATTTCTGTGGGAGAAAGATTGCACGGATTGAGTAAAAGTACCAGTCATATTAGTGCAGTACTTTCCCAGCCAATTAGAATCTGTCGACAGTCAGTCTCTGAGGCCCCTATAAGGTTAAAGGTTAGAAGTTGCTGTTTGCACTGTTAGCATACAAACTCATACTGGGTTCATATCTAATTCCGCTCTCTACTATTTTAATGAAGACGTTAACCTATTTAAAATAAACAGGTTAATACCTGTGTGAGAATAGCAGAGAGCTATTAAATCTAAGCACATTAATCTTTTGTGTAACATCACTGACAGCTGGTGAATTGTGGGTGGCATTGCCCATAGTCAGTTGATGAATAGTTTTTTAAAAATATACAAGGAGATGGACTTAAGAAATCAATCCACAGAGAAAGAGAGAGAAAAAGAGAGAGAAAGTAGGAGAGAAGGAAGGACTTGCATTTATATAAAACATTTCACAATCTCAAGACATCCCAAAGCGCTTTATGGCTAATGAAGTACTGACAGCCTATGATCTACCTAGTGGTCTGAGCCTGCAACTACATGGTAACAGATGACATAACAAAATTGAGTCGGAAGTGTTGATAAATGCTGATGGAAAAGCATGACGAAAAATCAAGATAAAATGAAATACATTTTGTGGACTTAAAGTGTGCACCCTACACAAGATTGTTAATAATAAACAGATGTACCCTTGAGGACCATCACCCTTTTTCTTCCTGCACCACTAACTATATTTTTTCATTTGCCACTCCAGAAGAGTTTTGGAGGTATTTGTTTCAAACTCAATCAGAGAGGAGTTAAAGATAAAAGCTGAGGTATGGTTCCTCCCAACTGATTCAGTTGGTAAGTTCACTGCACAGTGTGGGACTGAGTCATACGGTCCTGAAAGATCCCATGTTCAATAGATGTTCTGTGCTGAGTTAGCTGATTTCCAAGGAAGCAGATATAGGGGAACTTCAACTGGATAAAGAGGTGGGGGAGGGGGTGGTGAAGGAAATTAGCTACGGTTTTTGATCCTTATCTCTATCCAATGACTCAGTTGAAAGTGCATTTGTACGGCCATTGCAAGGACAGGATTGGGCTCAGCTGTCCTACCCCTCCGTAGACGGGTAACCTGACAACACTTAATGTCTAGTCTCACAGATGATGAATGGCCATTTGGGTGAGGGACTGGAGGGCAGCAGGTGCCCGTGGAACTGTACCCCAGCAGGTGACTGCATCTGGAGGAGCAAATTGGAAATGTATAACAGCTTATCTTTTTATTTGGTGAATTTACAGGCTTATTTGAATCTGGGATGAATATCTGCTCAATGCTGTCAAAGTGAGTTCTTAATAAAGCAGCTTACTAATGACGTACTTATTATTTAGTAATAATCAGTGGGTGTTAATACTCCATAGAAACTGAATCACAAGATGCACAAGTGACCTGTTTGTAACCCTAGCTTTCCATAGGGGCCCTGCTGGTACTCCCATGTTCCATTCCCTAATGGGCAGGCCTGATGTCACAGTCAAGGCTGATTCATTCGTACGGCACTCTCACGTCTCCAACTTGCTCACAAAGTTGTATTGGTGGGGGATTAAAAAAAACTACCAAACTCAATGCTTTTTGTTTTATATTCTCTCAATTGAGCTTAAGAAAAAAAAAAATCCTGTCAGGCAACAGTGCACCTCGGAGGGCGCCCACCAACCATTAACTATTTCTCTTATGATTGTCGGTAAATAGCCACGGTTTGAGCACAACTGCTCGCTTTCTACATTCGTTCGGAAGTTTCTCCCTGCAGTTCACAAGTTGCGCTTGCCTTACCCTGCACAAAAGGAGAAATGTTTTGTACTTCGAGTTGTCGCTCAACCTTGACCTTTCAATCCCATGACTCAGCGAGTCCACAACAACAGCCACCACAGGTAGCTGACATGTCGCAGTGACCAGTATTATTTTGTCTCTTCAAACGTCTGATTCAGGTTGGAAGACTTGAGTCATAGGTCTTTGTTTTCAAAGACAAGTAAATTGAATAGGGTTTGTGTAAAGTGCTGGGGAGAATTGAGCACTCAGGGTCATGTTAAAGTAACAATAGTGACAATGTAGCAGTCCATGTATGTTTTGTAAACCAGGCAGGACTGAGGTCTCACTCCTGTTCCACCCGGTGCAGATTTTATTTTTTGTGGTGAAGGGCCTAGAGTAAAGATGCCTGAATGGTCGCCATGACGAACTGGAATTCTTGTACTCAGCTTAACTTTGTTAATGAACTCGTGGAAAAAGAGGGAACGTTCTTAATTAGCATTTTAACAACAGAAAACTGGACAAATCATTAAATGTAATTAAAAGTGTGAAATAGAGCATTAAGCCAGGCCCCTCCCCCAGCCAGCGAGAATTCTGAACCACCCCAAGGAATTTTATTCGATCTAATTATCCATTTCAGGACTAAAGCTGCGTCTGTACATAATTTGGTTCACACAAACTAGAGGATTAGGAATTGTATTTTCTCTGTAGCTCTAAATGTATCTAAACAATAGAGATAAAATGAAGGGGAAAAAAATGCAAATGCTGGAAATATGCAGCGTGTCTGTCAATATTTGAAAAGAGATAAGACAGCTTAGGGGTTTTGGGTACGGAGCCTTCACCAGAAACTGAAAGGTAAGCAAGGCCCTTTAGAGAGCGAAACAAAATGGAGGTGGTGTTAAGGACAGCAGGTAAAAGTCAAAGTGATTCTGGTCATAAAACAGCAATTCATAGGTCTAATAATTTGGAAAGAGTTTAGAGTACCAATTATATAGATAGTGCACAGGACCAACAGGGAGACCTGCACAGGCATATTGGGAGATTCCGACTGCACTGTGCACGATTTTACATCCGTTTAAAATTAATGGTCAGGCAATTGTGGCGACGGGCCCACCATCTCCGGCCATGCGGCCGGTGAATGAGAATCCCTGCCCTGACCTGCATTCATTAGAGAAGGCCCTTTTCCAAGTTTCATACAAAGATTATGGGCATTTCGATAGCTACAGCTCAGTAAGAAAAATCTGATCATTGTGTGGTTTAGATGTCAATCTTACTGGAATTGTGTATTACAAACATGGCAGGATCTTTGTAAAAAGGGCATTGCAACAGCATCCCTTTAAAATCCCTGAAATCTCATGGCATCAGGTCAAACATGGGCAAGGAAACCTCCTGCTGATTACCACCTACCGCCCTTCCTCAGCTGATGAATCAGTCCTCCTCCATGTTGAGCACCACTTGGAGGAAGCATTGAGGGTAGCAAGGGCACAGAATGTACTCTGGGTGGGGGACTTCAATGTCCATCATCAAGAGTGGCTCGGTAGCACCATTCAGTCCCTCCACCACCGGTGCACAGTGGCTGCAGTGTGTACCATCCACAGGATGCACTGCAGCAACTCGCCAAGGCTTCTTCGACAGCACCTCCCAAACCGCGACCTCTACCACCTAGAAGGACAAGGGCAGCAGGCACATGGGAACAACACCACCTGCACGTTCCCTTCCAAGTCACACACCATCCCGACTTGGAAATATATCGCTGTTCCTTCATCGTTGCTGGGTCAAAATCCTGGAACTACCGGCACTGTGGGAGAACCTTCAACACACGGACTGCAGTGGTTCAAGAAGGCGGCTCACCCGCACCTTCTCAAGGGCAGTTAGGGATGGGCAATAAATGCTGGCCTTGCCAGCGACGCCCACATCCCATGAATGAATTAAAATAAAGTTATGGTAGAGCTACACAAGCATGTCTGACCTGCATGACGATTATAAGCAGCTGTAAGACATGGCTGGTATAACAAGTAGTAGATGAACTGGGCTAAGTTCATAAGATTGGTAGATGTACCTTTGGGTAATCTATCGGCAAGTGCAAGAAGGATGGGGAGTCTTCCCAAAAGCCATAATCATGCCTCTTTGAGAATTCGCATGCATTTATCTGGTGCCTTCTGGGTTTGAGCTCAGGTAATGCTGCCTCCCCCTCAAGTGACTAATTTTCAGCCATCTAATTTGTCTCCTTTTGCTTACCCAGAGGTAGCTATAATACCTTTCCTATATTTAGGGTCTATTTGTGCATGCACAGTGACTTGAGAGGAGAGTTTGTGTGTATCAGTCTCTTTTTTTGTAGCAGATATATGATAAAGACCCCCTGAGATATCATTATTGTCCAAATGAGTGGGATGATCTGATAACTTGAGAATCATCATCCCTGGTAACGTACGGTTGACACCACGAATTGTATCCCGTGGGTCTTCATCAGCTTTTTGGTTTATACCACACATTGGCTAAGTAATTAGAATTAAGAGCTTAAACATCCGGGTGATATACATTCATTTTATGCATATATATTTTGGCTGATTTCCCCCCTCTTCCTCTTTTGAATGTATTGACTCCTCCTACATTACTGTCACTCTCTCGTACCTCTCTCAAGTGGCCATTCTTCGCATATGAATAGAGACCCCCAAGTGTCACCGAGTTATTTGCCCATGGGCTGGCATCAAAGCTGAGCTCAATCTTGTTGCCCACACTCCAGCAGAGACCATTAGATAGCAATGAGGACCAGGAACCCTTGTTGATTTTGTCCCCTTCCTAGCACAGGGCTACCGAGGCACATATGCTGCCCTGGCTGCAATTAGCTAACTCAGCACAGCACGAAAATCAAACCTGGGGCCCTCGGCCAGTATGGCTCAGTTCCAGCCTGCCTTTACTAACTAAACCATTAGAGGACCCTATTAATTAATTTCAAATGTGAACCGAAATCACCGTGCCAACTGTAAACTTATTCCCTCACAGTACGGTCTAGTCCAAAGCTAACTGCTCCCAAACTATTTCATGAAGGTAATGTCATCATGTGTGGTAAAATCTATTATGAATAGCTGAATACAAGCTTCTATTTTGATCTTTCCCTTTGTCACTTCAAGGCTAGATGCCTCCAATGAGACATTACTTTCCTTTCCAGCTTCCAAAGCTCCACCCTGCGCAAATATCAAAACCATCCAGAACTCTACAATCCCAATCCTATCCAACTCAAAGTCCCACCATCCCGTTCTCACCAGCTTCCACTGGCTCCCGTCCTCCATTGATTTCAAAAATTATCATCCTCGTCTTCAAATTCCTCCACGGCCTCACTCCACCTGACCCCTGCAATCTTCTTCAGCCCCTAAATCCCTGTCCACATTCGCTGGTCCTTGATGTGCTTCCCCACTCCTCCAATAGTTAAACAACCTTCAACCAGTCCCTCCTTACTCTGGAATTTTTTCCCTTTACTTCCTACCTCTTTCACTCTTTCTTCAAAAACATCTTCAAAACTTACCTCATGTCTGTGTTTTTAGTCACCTCCAATAACTTTTCCTTTATTTCCTGCTTGATGACCAATTGCACTCTTTTAAAGTGCCTTAGGCCTTTCATTCTATGAAAGGCTTTGTATAAGTGTAAGTTGGTATTGACCATTCTGAACCCAGCAAGAACATGTTCAAATTTCTATTGGTTTAATTGGGTTGGGTCCACTTGTTTGGACATGTAGAAGTATCTAGCCCTATTTGGTGTTCATCCCAGCTTTTTTACAATTGCCCTCAGTGGCCCCGAGCTGGAGGGTAGGGAATCAGCCATGACTAAAGGACAAGGAGGCATAGATACAAACAGAGAGTGTGCAAGTTCAGGAATGATGTCAGGAAGCACTTCTTCACAAAGAATGATCTTCTGGGTAGGGTAGCGTAGAGACAAAAACTCTGGAGTCTTTCAACGGGCAGTTTGATGCTGCAATGAGGGGGTGGGGGTGGGAGAATCATTCCTATGGAAGGATGACCTGGATGAGCGGAATGGTCTGCCTCATCTCTATCATCCTTCTGCTTCTCATCTCTGTCCAGCAACCCCCGCTGCAAACTCACGGTTGTAGATATTGCGCGAGAACCGGATCGGACTCAGGCCCATCATGGTCGACGAGCCTGCTGCCACACGCCTTCAAAGCTCACATATGAAGCAAGGGGCACCTGAGCTGGGTACCGGGAGGAGGAGGGGGGATGGGATCTGGTATTCATGAAGCCGAACGCCAGCAAGATTCAGCTCCTTGAAGAGGAGGAGGAGGAGGAGGGAAGAGAGAAGATAAGCAGAAAAAAGAAGAAAATAAAGGAGCCTTGGGTATCCCAGGAGTGGGGACACATTCTTCACTCGAGCTTTTAGAAACAGAAGCCAACTCGGCTCATCACAGGCCTGCAGTGATAGTGATGTGCCTTTTGTTAAATTGCCATTGATTATATGATTGATTATTCTCAGTTAGGGTGTAATTACCATAAAAGGATTGCAGGGTGGAGATTACAGACAACAGCTGTGCCCAGGCCTGTGCTCAAAACTACCTTCTTTGCTCGTATGCAAATAAAGCATGTCTGGCACCAATACAAGCAATTAACCCAGTGTATAATGCGTTGTCCCATGAAACGCACGCTTTGCATCATGCTGCTTATTGCACTAAAACTAACAAAGTCATTCATTTACAGCAAACAAAGTTCCTGCTAGGTGAAAGCAGACTGCTGCAGAACCATCAATAATGGCCTATTAAATCTGACACAATTATGGTGGCCAACGCACAGAAACACAACGGGATTAGCAGCTATTTGTTGGGGGGGGGGGAAGTTTTGTTTGCCTGAAACTTTTCGATCCAGAGCTAGTTTGGTTCCCTGAATTCAAATCCCCTGTCTAAAACTGCCTGGTCAAGTATTGGAACTGTCAGCCACATCCCAAATTCAGACCCAGTACCCATTCTTGCTTGGGTTTTGGTTCCGCATGCTCACACATTTTTCATGTGAATCTGGCTACATCCCCCGTTAGGGAATTTTACAAGTTCTCAGCCGCAGCACCAGATGGAACGCCTCACATGAAGCATACTTCATCCTGGGGAATGACAAAATCCGCAGGGGAAGACTCTTCATTCAGCTTACTAAAAAGATTCTGAATGTCTTTAGATTATAGGCTAGGCTGTCTTATGCAGCAGGATATGGAATCAGGAAGGCTGTCAAAAGCAGATTAAAAAAAAGCCTCCAAGCTCCCTCAATGGGTTAGCTGGTTAACAACAACAAAGTGCATTTATATTTAACTGTCTGTCAAATGTCCCAAGGCCCTTCACAGGAGCGTAATCAGAAAAGCCAAAGAAGGAGACTTTAGGACAGGTGATCAAATCTTGGTCAAAAAGATAGGTTTTAAGGAACATCTTAAAGGAGGAGAAAGACGTAGAGAGGTTTAGGGGGAGAATTTCAGAGATTAGAGCCTAAACGGCTGAAAACATTGCTGCCAAAGGTGGGGCGGAGGAAGTTGGGAATGCAGAAGAGGCCGGAATTGGCTGTAGGGCTGGAGGAGGTTACAGAAATAGGGAGGGCTGAGGCCATGGAGGGATGTGAACACGAGAATGAGAATTTTAAAATCAAGGCATTGCCGAACGGGGAGCCAATATAAGTCAGCGAGCGCAGGGGTGATGAGTGAACGGGACTTGGTGAAGGGTAGAGCAAGGAGAGTTGACTGATACAATCCAGGATATTCCCAGATTTGATTCCCAGTCTGTGCCAAATTAACTGACCTCAACCAGGACATTGGTGGAGTCACTACAAATCCCCTTGGGTGGGAGGGGGCAGGGGAGAGGAAGTCACCTCAGGTCGCCTCTCCTGATTGATGTCCAGTTACCCCGCTGAAAGTGCACATGTCTCAAAGTCAGACGAGGATGGGATCCAGCTTGGCTATGATGTTCCCCCAAGTAGTTGAAAAGGACATCAACTCACTATCGACTCACACAGGTAGAATGGCCAATTGAATGAGGTTCCGGAAGGTGACCAGCACATACAACAACAACAACTACTACTACTACTACTACTACTACTACTTGCATTTATATAGCACCTTTTACGTAGTAAAATGTCCCAAGGTGCTTACAATTGGACCTAGATTGAGTTAATGCCTTCAAGAAAAAAGAAAAAGGCTGTGCAGACACAAGAGAAGAATGTAGTGCAACTCAATATGGAGATAACCCTGGCTTCGGTAAATCCAAAGGTGACAGAGTCAGGGAAAATCTCCATTCATGCCTACAGTAAAGGCATTGCAACCCATTCTCTCAGTATAATGTGAAGCTAATGTAATCAGACCTGTACCCACTGGTACCACATGTGTAGCAGGGCAGCTCCATTGGGCTGGTATTGGTGAATGTCGGAACAAAGGGTAGCCAGATGTCAGCACGGCAACATCACCCTACCAGTTTCTGTTCAGCCACCCCAGTGACTGCCAAGAGAAAAGTTTTTATGCTTGATAATCAGAGACCACACATGCCAACACTCCCACTTTGGCTGAGAGACAAGTTCTCATTTTTATACCCACACTTAACAGTTCCCATTAACTTTTCTGGGCAAGGGCATATTTTCTAAATTAACCTAGGCACAGTTTACTTTAAAGAGCAGAAAAGTGGCTCCCAAGAACCTATATAATGAAGGAAACTGCAAAGCAAGAAAATAAAGGATCTTGAAGCCACTATCAAATGCATTGCACATTACAATGCAAGTTGTCTTATAGACTAGCAGTCACCTTCAAGTCTAGATTTTGAGTTTGAAACTTAGATAGATCCACACTCTGACCACGGTGCAATATCTCACTCACCGCCCACCTACCAGTTTGAGAACATTGGTTCCTGTACTTCTGGAGTTATACTGGCAGTAAATCAGCCATAGAAAATCTGTGCCAATTTCCTCCTCCACAAAGCCCATTTAATCAGCATTCACAGCATCAGCTTTATTCTTCAGTGGAACCCTGGCCAGATCCACCACAAGGTTGCACTGAGGAACTGCCCTGGTTCTTGAGATCTGAATCTTCCTTTAACTGGTTACAAACAAGGCTCATTACACTCAGCCAAGAGCTTTTAACTGGCAACATATGTGACAGAGAATGCCATGACAGTTCTGGGGAATGTGCCTGGAAATTAGTTAGAAGATCATTAATTAGGCATTGAGAGTGTACCTACTTGATCTGATTTGATGACTTTAGTCTAAGGGATAAATTTTTCTGTCCTGGCAAAATTCCATCAAAGTTGGTTAAGAACTGGTGCAAAAACTAGCCAGAAGTGTCGTATGCTAATAGATTGCAATCTTCCATGGTAAATTAGTTTGCATAATTATTCATAACTCCCAGTGCAGTTTAGGGCTGGTGCAGGGAGTTAGCCTGATATTGCACGGACATTGGAAAATTGCAGGGCAATTTGTACAGTTGCATTCATTTAAAAAGAGAATGGACACATTGGGGTGTGGGGAGAGGCAATAGTTTTTATAGCTTCTAGAAAGGCTCAAAAAGGAATTTTAATCTGATGGCAGCCTTTGACAAAACTAAAGGCAGAGAAGGGGTGGGGAAAAAAAAGACAAACAAATAGGAAACCCAATGTGGAGGCACCGTACACAGTTGGGGGTAAATGATAGAGTGGTTCAGCCCAACCCATTGTTTCTTGGCTGGTGATGTGGATGTTATGCTTTTTTAAAATTCGTTCATGGGATGTGGGCGTCGCTGGCAAGGCCAGCATTTATTACCCATCCCTAGCTGCCCGAAAGAATCGAGTGGAGGAGAAACAGAAGCAGGAAGAGAAACAGCAGAAGAGAATATATATATTATACATAAAATCATGCCAAACCTGGAAGAGCATTCCCGGAGGCACCTCACAAAAATATATCAAGAAGTATATGAGAACAGCTTCACTCTCTCCAGACTTGGTGTTGTCTCTATTCATGTGTGTATAGGAAAATAAACGGGAAATACTTGGGAAAGCATTTGATATAGAGGCCTCTTATGAAGACTTATTAGGAACAGCCTTTATTTATTGCCATTCTACTGTAATAGAACAAATGTCCTATCTGGTAAGTCTTTTTTAAGCATATGCAAAACATATCTGTGTAAATGACTTTCAATGCTTCTGCTAATGGGATTCCACTAATAGACTACAGGTACTTTTTGATGCACAGTCCTTTCAGTCGTTCCATCAGCTCTTCCAGGATGAACACAAAGCTACATCTGGCACAAATTGGCACCAAATTAGTAACCTCATTCAGAGATGACGCAAGGATGGCGAATGTGGGAAGCAGAAGAATTCACACTGGTGCAACCTTCTGAGATTAAGGTTAGGGCGCATTGCTGGGACAGCTTTACTCTTTAAATGACATCTAGCTTGGGAGTGCTTGACATTGGGTATTGAAAGTTGCAAACTATTCATTTTCTAGAACTGATGTCCTTCATCCTGATCAACACAAACTTTATTTCCCAAAGTGAATTAACTTAAGCCAAACTTGGACTTCTTTGCAATAATAAAAAAAGAAAGACTTGCATTTATTTAGCAGGACATCGTAAAGTGCTTTACAGCCAATGAAGTACTTTTGAAGTGTAGTCACTGTTGTAATGTAGGGAAACGCAGCAACCAATTTGCGCACAGCAAGGTCCCATAAACAGCAACGTGATAATGACCAGACAATCTGTTTTTTAGTGATGTTGGTTGAGGGATAAATGTTGGCCAAGATACCGGGAGAACTCCCCTGATATTCTTTGAAATGATGTCATGGGATCTTCTATGTCCACCTGAGAGGGCAGACGGGGCACAGTTTATCTTTTTTAGCTAGTGGTGGTCTTCGTTTATCGAGTCAATGGTGACATTACATTAAAATCCTATGCCACTTCTACCAAGGATATTTAAATGGGGTGCTGTCTCTGTACACAGCCAAATAGCTTCATGGCCTCACATTCTGCTGCTATTGCTAATTAGTAACAACGCAATTGGAACTCTACTGTCTGAACTCATTCCCAATAGATCTCACTATAATAACCTTTCCTTCCAATTTCAAATCAGAAGTAAACCCAACATGTCCATGAGGTGGTGACCTGACAGTGCTATGATTACAAACAGATGGGGGTGGGTTTCAGGACAACAGAGCCCCCCCTCTTTAATTGTTTCCAGGAGTTCCAGATGATATAGAGAGACTCTTACTTCAGTATTTTTCAACGAACTAAATCCCTCAGTATTTAACAAATCACTAGGGTTCCATTAAAATCAGAGGTGCACGATCATGTTAAACAGCTAATTACCTTTGATTGTCCTGAGGGGAAAGTGATTTTTCAGCTCATCCACGATTATAATTGGGGCTGAGTTGTCCTTTAACAGCTGCTTACTGTCATCTTCCAGTAACTTCCATTGTCTGGCCATGCAGCTCGCTTCTTGCAAAACCGACAGCCAGCATTTTGAACGCCAAGAGGCACCACAAAAGGACTGAGACAGCTGCAAAAGTTACGTCATTATTGATAAGCTGGCTGACTGGAATCATAAATGAGTGGAAGCTAAGCATGGGTCAAAAGGTTTTTTAAATTATGAGTGGATCCACCATGGTGCTGCTGACAGTGAGTCAGAGGATATGCAGTTTTATGAGGACAGGAGTATTATACCATGTAACAATGTATTATTCTGCTGCTGAATGGAGTTGAGATTCTGGATGGGCTAAAAATTGATAAAGAGGAAGTACTAGAAAAGCTAGCTGTAGTTAAAGTAATTGTAAACAATTTTACAACACCAAGTTATAGTCCAGCAATTCTATTTTAAATTCACAAGCTTTCGGAGATTTTCTCCTTCCTCAGGCAAATGTTTCAAGATCTCCTTCAAGCCTATCCTTCAAGGAGATCTTGAAACATTTGCCTGAGGAAGGAGAAAATCTCCGAAAGCTTGTGAATTTAAAATAGAATTGCTGGACTATAACTTGGTGTTGTAAAATTGTTTACAATTGTCAACCCCAGTCCATCACCGGCATCTCCACATCGTAGTTAAAGTAGGTAAGTCACCCGGTCCGGATGAGATTCACCCTAGGTTGCTGAGGGAAGTAAGGGTTGAAATTGCAGAGGTACTGGCCATAATCTTCGAAACATCCTTAGATACGGGGGTGGTACCAGAAGACTGGAAAATTGTAAATGTTACACCCTTGTTCAAAAAAGAGTGTAAGGATAAACCCAACAACTACAGGCCAGTCAGTTTAACCTCGGTGGTGGAGAAACTTTTAGAAACGATAATCCGGGACAATATTAGCAGTCACTTGAATGAGTGTGGATTGATTAGGGAAAGCCAGCACGGATTTGTTAAAGGCAATTCGTGTTTAACTAACTTGATTGAGTTTTTTGATGAGGTAACAGAGAGGGTAGACGAGGGCAATGTGGTTGATGTTGTGTATATGGACTTTCAAAAGGCATTTGATAAAGTGACACATAATAGGCTTGTCATCAAGATTGAAACCCATGGAATAAATGGGGCAGTAGCAGCATGGATACAAAATTGGCTAAATAACAGGAAACAGTGAGTAGTGGTGAAGGGTTGTTTTTCAGACTGGAGGGAGGTGTTCAGTGGTGTTCCCTAGGGGTCAGTACTAGGGCCACTGCTTTTCTTGATATATATTAATGACTTGGACTTGGGTGTACAGGGCACAATTTCAAAACTTGCAGATGACACAAAACTTGGAAGTGTAATGAACAGTGAGGAGGATAGTGATAGACTTCAGGAGGATATAGACAGGCTGGTGGAACGGGCGGACACGTGGCAGATGAAATTTAACGCAGAGAAATGCGAAATGATACATTTCGGTAGGAAGAACGAGGAGAGGCAATATAAACTAGAGGGCACAATTCTAAAAGGGGTACAGGAACAGAGAGATCTGGGGGTATATATGTGCACAAATCATTGAAGGTGACAGGGCAGGTTGAGAAAGCGGTTAAAGAAACATACGGGATCCTGGGCTTTATAAATAGAGGTATAGAGTACAAAAGCTAGGAAGCCATGATGAACCTTTATAAAACACTGGTTCAGCCATAACTGGAGTATTGTCTCCGGTTCTGGGCACTGCACTTTAGGAAAGATGTGAAGGCTTTAGAGAGGGTGCATAAAAGATTTACTTGAATGATTCCAGGGATGAGGGACTTTAATTACATGGATAGACTGGAGAAGCTGGGGTTGTTCTCCTTGGAACAGAGAAGATTGCGAGGAGATTTGATAGCGGTATTCAAAATCATGAAGAGTCTAGACAGAGTAGATAGAGAGAAACTGTTCCCATTGGCGGAAGGGTCAAGAACCAGGGGACATAGATTTAAGGTGATTGGCAAAAGAACCAAAGGTGACATGAGGAAAAGCTTATTACACTGCGAGTGGTTTGGATCTGGAATGCACTGCCCGAGGGGGTGGTGGAGGCAGATTCAATCATGGCTTTCAAATGGGAACTGGTTAAGTACTTGAAAGGAATAAATTTGCAGGGCTACGGGGATAGAGAAGGGAGTAAGACTAGCTGGATTGCTCTTGCATAGAGCCGGCATGGACTCAATGGGCTGAATGGCCTCCTTCCATGCTGTAACCTTTCTATGATTCTATGAATGAGCAACATGGCCTGTCCCTTTAAGGCCAACAAGTTTTATTCTTGTAAATATCAAATGCTGAGGTCAACTAGAGGATAATTTTTGATGAGGGATAGTTTACCTGACACTATTTGATGGTTAGAAACCCACAGGATTGATTTCTTTGGGTTTCTAACCATCAAATAGCTGGCTTTGACGAATCAGATCAGTTGAGGAAAAAAACATCAAAGTTCAAATTATACTTCAGATCATTGATGTTTAGTCAAAGGAAAACTAACCTCTCTTTCTACCACCTACTCCTTGTCTCTGTATTTTATTGATACTATGTGGCCAATGCTCCTCTGAACTTTCCTCTCAAGCTACAAATATGCTGTTACATATTCCTCCTCCTCTTTACAGGCCTCAGGACTTATTGCATCATTTTCGACTCTAACTCATTCTTTCCCCAAGATCTGAATATAATGGAACTCTTTGTATCTCTCAGAATTTCCTTCCTGTTAGAATCTAGGGGGCTTTTAAAACTCAAGCTCTGCATCACCCAATCATTATTTCTTGATTAACCTTGTTCTCTTTTCATCTTTGGTGGTGTCTAATTTGGGCTCACTTTTTATTCCTGCTTAACGCAATGGTCAGCTTCCATAGGCAAGCACGCACTTCCTATGAACTGAAACTTGACATTGTGCACAAAGCACTAGGATAGCAGGCCTCTAGGTGAACAATGAACCCTTTTAGCTTTGAAGTATGCATCAGAAATAATTTGTGACCTCCTTGAAAGAAAATACCACTCTGGAAGACTATTGGCTCAGGTTAAAATTACTAATTTGTTTTTATCAAGAACTAAGGCTAAACAGAAGTATAAATAGAACAGCAGAGTTGTATAGATTACAGAACTTGACTCCAACTATTTAATAAAACAATAAAAGTTCCAAGATCTTCACAGTTCTCTTCCATAACCTGGATCATGCATCTGTGATGACCGATTTTACATGGACAGGAGAAAATGCTGGAAATACTCAGCAAATCAGGCAGCATCTGTGGAGAAAGAAACAGGGTTAACGTTTCAGATCAATGACCCTTCGTCAGAACTGGCAATTCTGACGAAGAGTCATCGACCTGAAACATTAACTCTGTTTCTTTCTCCACAAATGCTGCCTGACTAGTTGAGTATTTCCAGCAATTTTCTACTTTTTATTTCAGATTTCCGGCATCCACAGTATTTTGCTTTTGATTTACATGGAAAAGAACTTTCATGGAATGCCCCACAAGCCTCCAGTTTGTAAAGCTAAAGAATGAACTAAGAGAACACTAAAGAATCTAGACTACTAGCTTGCATTACATACTTTTCTTTCCTTTGAATTAAAGCAGGTATTAAGGAAGATAAAACATTTCCTGTCGCAATTAAATCAGAACAATCAACAGAAATTGATTTCAAAGACTTAACATCTTGCCTGTCCTAGCAGGACACACTCTGATGGAACAACAATGACAAAGAATGACCTTATGTCTGGTATCTTCCATTCTTTGGCACCTGTCTGCTAGGAATACCCAGAAATAAAGAGATCCATAGCTTAGTTAGCAGAGATCAAAGACCTACTGAGGCTTTGAATGACCTAACTGTACCTATTAGGCTACAGAAACATTAGCTTTCCCTAGAGAATTGGAAATCCATTTTTTTAAAAATTCTCAGGACATTGGACATTAAACTCTCAATTAAGAATATAAAATATAGAAATTCCTATCAACTGAAATAAGATGGATTATTGGGTCTGTCAGTGAGTCCTGCACCATATTACTTGGCTCTTTGTGTTTCTCAATAATGTTAAAAAAAGTATGACAAGCAAATTTTTGATGATGCTGTCCACAAGTTCCTGAATGCATCAATAGTGCTATCGAGGAAGACCTACTCACTAATAATCTGCTCACTAACGTTGAGTTTGGGTTCTGCCAGAACCACTTGACTCCAGACCTCATCATAGCCTTCATCCAGACATGGGTACAAGAGTTGAATGCCAGCAAAGAGGTAAGTGTAACCACCCTCAATATCAAGGTAGCATTCAAGTGAATATGGCATCAAGAGCACTGAAGTCAATGGGAGTCAAAGGGAAAATCCTCCTATGACTGAAGTCATACCTGATGCAAAGGAAAATGGTTGTGGTTGTCAGAGATCAGTTATCACAGGCCTAGGACATCACTGCAGGAGTTTCTCAATGAAGCATCCTTGGCCCAACCATCTTCAGCTGCTTCATTAATAATATGCATTAATGATATTCATTAATGACGTTCGTCCCATCGTAAGGTCAGGAGTGGGACTGTTTGTTGACAATTCCACAGTTTTCAGCTCCATTCATAACTCCTCTGATAATGAAGCAGCCCCTGCCAATCTATAACAGGACCTGAATAACATTCAGACTTGGGTTGACAGGTGGCAGGTAACATTTGCACCACATAAGTGTCAGGTAAGACCACCTCGAATGAGAGAAAGCCCAGCCACCTCCCCTTGACCTTCTGTGGCACCACCATCACTGAGTTCACCTACCATCTACATCCTGGAGGTCACCAGGATGAAGCTGAACTGGACCAGCCATATCAACACCATGGCAACAACAGCAAGACAGAGGCTGGGTACCCTGAGTAGCTTATCCCAAACCCCTCAAAGCCTGTCTACCATTTATAAGGCTCAAGTTAGGAATGTGATGGAATACTCACCACTTTTCTTGAATGGGTGCAGCTGTGACAACACTCAACAACATCCAGCCCTGCCACTGGACTCAATATCCACCCGCTCCACCACTGGCACATTGTGGCTGCAGCATGTACGATCTACAGGCTGAAACTACATCAACTCACCAACATTACTTTAACAGTACCTCCCTCCCTTAAGACCTCTACCATCGATAAAAAAGAGCAGTAATGTTATGGGAACACTATTATCTCCAAGTTCCCCTCCAAGACACATACTAACCTGATTTAGACATAAATCGCCGTTCCTTCATCATCGCTGGGTCAATATCCTGAAATTCCCTACCTGACGCAATTATGGGAGCACCATCACTACAAAGACTACAGCAGTTCAAAGAGAAGGTGCACCACCACCTTCTCCAGGCAACCAGGGATGGGCAGTAAATGCAGCCTTGCCCGTGTCACTCACATCCCGAAAGCAAAACAAAAAATCTGAATGTTATCTGATCAGCCTGATTGATATAAACGATATTGATATTGATAAAGCTCAACACCATCCAGTTAAAAGCAGCCCACTTGATTGGCACCCCATCCACCACCCTAAACATTCACTCCCTTCACCACCAGCGCACTGTGGCTGCAGTGTGTACCATCCACAGGATGCACTGCAGCAACTCGCCAAGGCTTCTTCAACAGCACCTCCCAAACCCGCGAACTCTACCACCTAGAAGGACAAGGGCAGCAGGTACATGGGAACAACACCACCTGCACGTTCCCCTCCAAGTCATATACCATCCCGACTTGGAAATATATCGCCGTTCCTTCATCGTTGCTGGGTCAAAAACCTGGAACTCCCTTCCTAACAGCACTGTGGGAGAACCTTCACCACATGGACTGCAGCGGTTCAAGAAGGCGGCTCACCACCACCTTCTCAAGGACAATTAGGGATGGGCAATAAATGCTGGCCTTGCCGGCGATGCCCACAACCCACGAACGAAGAAAAAAATAAACAGAGATTCAGCCTATTTCTCTCCGGAAGTTTCTTGCGACATACACTTCTCAATAATCTATTAGACAAGCCAATTAATATCTAAGTGAAACTGTTCACCTCTAAGACTTTTATTCAATGACTAACATAAAACGCTGTCTCAGATACAACAGAAGGTGTTTCCTGACTCCTGTTATATTGCCTTGCCAGTTAATCAAGTCTTTATCTTCTCTTTTCATGATGCAAACATGATTAAAGGGATTCTTTTGTTTTCAGCTTCACCTGTCCTTTCTGCTCATTGTGTACTGGGAATATGAACCTCCATCATCCACTAACCTTTACTCTTCCTGACAGTGACAGATGAATAAGCACTAAAGAAAACATTGTGTACTGTGTAGCAATAAACCTTTAACGCTATCTGTCATTGGCTTTATTTTTATTGTCAGGCAGATGCAAAGAGAAGAAGCCATTAATTTCTAGTGGCCTAGGCCAACTATATTTCAGCATTCTGAAAAATGGAGCCTACACAACACCAAACAATGATAGATCTGCATATACACTGCCTCACCATATCAAGACTGGGTTAGACAATTGAGGGTTCAGGCTGAAAGAGGGTCTGGGCAAGGTTCCAATCCATCCTCAAGTGTGGCAATTGGACTAACAATCTTCATTACTTCCAGTCAATCCCACTTCAATTATGTTTGCAGTTCGGTTCCTTTGTTTATTGTACTTTTGTTCACTAAATGCCTGCCTCTTTATTCAGCCATGTGTTGCAGTTAGAGGTCCAGTCCAATACGATGTCAATTACCATTCTGATATTATCAAGAGATTCATCATCCTAAGATATCTTGCAGTCATTCAAATGAGGCATTATTGGCCCCAATTATTTCCTCCAGTGGGGGAATCCAGACCAAGAGGGCATAATCTTAAAATTAGAGTTAGGCTATTTAGGAGTGAAATCAGGAATCACTTTTTCCACACAAAGGATAGTGGAAATTTGGTAAAAACCAGAGCACCACAATTTTATAGTTATGCAAAAGTTAAAAAAATGGCATGTTCAACTTTTTTGTTAAATTGTTTAATTCTACGTTACATATTTACAATATTAAAACAGCTCAGGGCAATTTGAAAAGATTTTCTCTTTAAACAGCAGCTTGATTAAAGGAAGTAAATCTAAGGGGAAGTACTTGGATAATAAGTATATTTATCTTCTACTTGTATTGAAGGAAGTTAATTAAATCAATTTGTTTCGAAACTATTCCCAGTTATAGGGACTCCAGCACAGCACAGCAAGAGGTAAGGGGAGGTTGAAAATAAAGAGATAGCTGAATGTGGGTCTGACAACGAAACACACTGGCAAACTCCAAAGGGATCTTTGTATCTGAGTCACCAGAGGGCATTCTGTCTGTTGAGGAAATGGAGGATCATTAAAGTTTCTTTAAATGGAAATATTTTCACAATCAGTTGTTAGAAAAGTTACTTAGGGAAGTATCATTCTGTTCGCTACCTGCAGCAATTTAACACGTTACGATTTCAGTAGAAATACCGGCCAGGGACATCTTGAGGAATGTATTTCTAATGTTGCTGCACTTTACATTAGGGAACATCTTCCCCTTTTGTTTCCGTCTTTCTCCCCCCTACAGTTAACATTACTAGAAGCCAATGCCAGAGGTTGCACCACTGAGTGAATAGGGTGAGCACTGATGGGCCTGGTGGTCTTTTCTCTTTTTCTCTGCATTTCATATGTGGGACACAACTTAGGCACAAAATCTAGGCTGACACTCCAGTGCAGTACTGAGGGAGTGCTGTACTGTCAGAAGAGCCATCTTTTGGATGAGACGTTAAACCGAGGCCCATCTGCCCAGGTGGATGTAAAAGGTCACATGGTACTACTTCGAAGAAGAGCAGCAGAGCTCTCCCCAGCATCCTGGGCAATATTTATCCCTCAACCAACATCACTAAAAAACAGATTATCTGGTCATTATCACAATGCTATTTGTGGGAGCTTGCTGTGTGCAAATTGGCTGCCATGTTTCCTATATTACAACAGTGATTACACTTCGAAAAGTACTTCATTGGTTGTAAAGTGCTTTCTGCCATCCTGAGGTTGTGAAAGGCACTATATAAATGCAATTCTTTCTTTTCTTTTTTATTGTTTATACCACTTATCGCTGGGAGTCACACCGTCTCTTTCAAGACTGTAGCTGTGAATGTGCAGAAGTGGATTACAAAAATCATACACATTAAAAAAAAAGTGATCAGGTTTTCCCAATGTCCCAGCGGGTTTATCCAGTGAGTAGTTAAGCCGTACAGACCAGTCCATACTACTAATCCCGTTTTCCGTAGCCCGCAAGCAGCCTTGTAGACCCAGTGTCAGTTCCCAGAATCCGAATGAAAGGACCAGTATAAAAGCAGCCAATATTAGCAGAGATGCCACAGAACAGCAAATGAACAAGTTGTGAAATGTTCTGGATCAATCTAATGTTGCTAAATTGTAACAATAGCAGCCCTTATTCATTCACTGAAATTGATCAATAATAGACCGATAGCAGATACTCCATAGAACATCAGGCAAGATACAAAACACTCTGTTTAATCTAACGCAGCTAAATTATTTTCAATTATTTTTTGGTTAGCTGGGTGAAAACATGAAACTCACGGTCATGCTTCTCTCCAAACCAAACTACAGAGAAATTCAGAATATCTGTTTGCCTGATATAGAGTGCACTCTTCCATCAGGATATCGCCCATTCATCGAACCATAGAGGACTTAGGCACAGGTTGGGAAGAGCTGAAATTTAAAGACTCCCAAGGATGCGAACAGTTACTGCTGGCCTTTAACCTGCTAAAACTGCAGAACTTACTAGCACAGAGCACTGGTGGGTATCTTGCTACATGTCCAGCTAGGACTAGACTGTTAGGGCATTGGGTTGCAGGGCCAAGTGGAGGAATCCCAGCCCCAATGATAGTTCGACTTCTCCTATGAGCCAGTCTTGCTGGTCAACCATCAACAGAATTCTAGAGTACTGCAGATCAGCCTGGCTCAGGTACAGATAACTGAGTCTGCCACAAATGATTAACTTGGTTCCAATCTCCCATTAAAAGATGTGTCAATGTGGACCAATCCCCAAGAGACCTATTTCTGTCCCCACCTTCTCAAAGGGCGTCAGTCACTAGTTTTTCATTAGACAACTGACAATGCTGGGTTTGAGCACTCGTTAGGCAGACGGCAGGCACTCCTCCCGAGTGACATCATGAGTATAACCACTCATCTTAAAATATATGACTTCAACCCATAACTATCTGATTCAGGAGAGCTTGCAAGCCAACTGAATCAATCCTCCTAGAGTGGGACCTGAAACCACAACCTCCTGGACTCAGAGGCCAAAGTGCTACCCACTGTGCCAGGGCTGATAGCTGGAAAGGCAAACACAATAACTCTACTTAAAAAAAAACTTTAATTGGTCAACATTACACACCACATCAAAAGACTCCATGAAATGCAAATGAAGAGTAAATGAAAAACATAATAAAAAGTCTGCAGGGACCATTTATTTTGGAGTAGGTCAATGAGGTGACCGACTATTTTGCATTGCATTTAAGAGAGAAAGGCAAATTAATGCTTTTATGAATGGGGAGAGGGGCAGAGTTTAATTGACATAATCACCAACAAAATTATAGTCCAATTACCGATCAAATGGTTACTTCTGCATGGAATAAAGGAAAGGGACTGCTGGTGAGGACAGAAACAGAGCACTGGTCAGCCCCCACTATCTCAATCGATAGGCCATTCCTCACCTGAGAGCTTAAGAGAGTGAATGTCAACATGATATTGAATAATGGGGGGCATCACATTGATCCTGTCCTCACCCGACACCCTCAATTTATGGGCCCACCGGGAGCAGTGATCTTGGTTGATTCTCCTCTCCCCTCTAGATCAGTGGCACTGAGATCAGCTAACTCAGCATTGACCAGGGATTGAACCTGGTACATTCACGATCTGTTTGCCTACACAACAACAACTTGTATTACTTGTATTATAGCACTTTTATCGTCGTGAAACGTCCTAACGTGCTTCACAGGAGCCTTATCATTCAGAATTTGACACCAAGCCACATAAGGAGATATCAGGTCTGGTGACCAAAAGCTTGGTCAAAGAGGTAGGTTTTAAGGAGCATCTTAAAGCAGGAGAGAGAGAGGTAGCGAGGCGGAGAGGTTTAGGGAGGGAATTCCAGAAATTAGGGCCTAGGCAGCTGAAGGCACAGTTGCCAATGGCGGAATGATGAAAAGCGGCGATGTGCAAGAGGCCGGAATTGGAGGAGCGCAGAGAACTCGGAGGGTTGTAGGGCTGGAGGAGGACTGGCGGTGGATTTACCACACGGTGTGGACACGGAGTGTGTCTGATTTTTGTTTCCTGGAGTTTTTCCTCAATACCACAGTTACTTTGAGACTCTAAGGATACCGCGACTCTTTTGCCCTTTGCAATGTGCTTTTTATTCCTTAATCTTTTACAAAATATAATTTAGTAATAACAGTCACTGCAGGGTGACTTATGATGCAATTATCACAGGACAAGCAATTTTTCATTAAACACCCACACATTAAAATGAATATTGTGCCCCCGTGGTGACTGTTATTGCTCGAGCCCATTACACTGCAGGAAACTTGGAATCGCCAATCTCAATGAGAGGCAAGTGTGAGAAAATGTAGGAGAAAGGAATGTGAGTGGGAGCCTGAGAGGAGGTAACACCAGAAAATTGTACAATAATTGGAGCATCGCCAGATGGCAAATATAGGAAGGAACATTTTCTACAGACAATGTGTTTTCAGTCAGAAAACTATGGTTCTCAATGCAATTATCATTGTTAGAATTACAGTTTGAGCTCAGTAATCCGATCAGAGAGATTACAGTCTTAGGTCAGTAACCTGATCAGAGAGATTACAGTCTTAGGTCAGGATCCCAATCAGAGAGATTACAGTCTTAGGTCAGTAACCTGATCAGAGAGATTACAATCTTAGGTCAGGATCCCAATCAGAGAGATTACAGTCTTAGGTCAGTAACCTGATCAGAGAGATTACAGTCTCAGGTCAGTAACCTGATCAAAGAGATTACAGTCTTAGGTCAGTAACCTGATCAGAGAGATTACAATCTTAGGTCAGGATCCCAATCAGAGAGATTACAATCTTAGGTCAGGATCTCAATCAGAGAGATTACAATCTGAGCTCAGTAATCCGATCAGAGAGATTACAGTCTTAGGTCAGTAACCTGATCAAAAAGATTACAGTCTCAGGTCAGTAACCCGATCAGAGAGATTACAATCTTAGGTCAGGATCTCAATCAGAGAGATTACAATCTGAGCTCAGTAACCCGATCAGAGAGATTACAGTCTCAGGTCAGTAACGCTATCAGAGAGATTACAGTCTCAGGTCAGTAACCCTGTCAGAGAGATTACATTCTCAGATCAGTACCGATCAGAGAGATTACAGTCTCAGGTCAGTAATCTGATCAGAAAGATTACAGTCTCAGATCAGTTGCCCAATCAGAGAGATTACAGTCAGAGCTCAGTAACCCAATCAGAGAGATTACAGTCAGAGCTCAGTAACCCAATCAGTGAGATTACAGTCAGAGCTCAGTAACCCAATCAGTGAGATTACAGTCAGAGCTCAGTAACCCGATGAGGGAAAGTTCAGTCACACTTTAGGATCTTGGTTAAGAAGACTAGTCTCAGCTCAGTAACCTAATCAGGAAGAGTAGAGTGTGAGCTCAGAAACCCGATCACAGATATTACAGTCACACCTTGGGAACCTGGTTAAGGAGACAAGGCTCACCTCAGTAACCCAATCAGAGAGAATATAGTCAAATCTCAGTAATCTGGGCTGTTGCAGGACAAGAGCAGCAATTTCATGGGAACATCATTGCCTCCATGTTCCCCTCCAGTCACACACCATCCTGGCATGTATCACCCTTCCTTCATCACCAGTGCCTCAACATCCTGGAATTCCCTACTTAACACCATCATGATGTGGAGATGCCGGTGATGGACTGGGGTGGACAAATGTAAGGAATCTTACAACACCAGGTTATAGTCCAACAATTTTATTTTAAAATCACAAGCTTTCGGAGATTATCCCCTTCGTCAGGTGAGGAAGGGGATAATCTCCGAATAATCTCCGAAAGCTTGTGATTTTAAAATAAAATTGTTGGACTATAACCTGGTGTTGTAAGATTCCTTACATTTAACACCATCATGGCAGCACTATAACCACAAGGACAGCAGCAGTTCAAGGAGGAGGCTCATCACCACCTTCTCAGGGGAACTAGGCATGGGCAATAAATGCGACCTTGCCAGCATCACCCACATCCTGAGAACAAAAACAAAATGCCACAGCCTTAATCTGCGTTGAGACTTTGCTGTCAATGAAGATAAACAAGAAAGAGTCTCCAATTCAAGCTAATTGCAAATCTACATATAGAGTTTCTGTTCTCCAAATGTGAGATGCGCACTCTCTCCCCATGAGGAGACATGAGCAGAGTATCGGTACAGGTTGGCAAAGTCCTTTTCCCCTTCATGCCATGTTAAGATTTCTGGACCAATTGAACTGTTGGCACAGAGTGGAGGGAGAAGGGAGTTGGTGATTCTTTGGCAGTTAAAAAAAATCTAGATTATTTGACAATTCAAAGTGATTGTTTTTAGAAACAGTAATTAAGGAAGAATATTACTAGAGTCTCTAACCACAATTACCTACGTCCTTCACTCCGTTACCCCAACATGGGTTTAAACCCAACAACTAAATTAATTTGATCCAAGCCCCCAACAGAAATAATGGCTCAGTGATAGTGAAATAATTTTAGTCAAAAATCATGGAACTTACTGGTGAACACACCAGAATTATTTACAATGGGCTGAGCTAAATTCTTCTCCAATCGTGCATTGAAATACCCAAATCAAAGGGAAAAGCATTAATTCTGCTTCTTCTTTCTAATCAAACAAAATAATTGGAAAGCTCGCAAGCTGGTAAAGGGCACTCCAGAGGACTGGAACTAATTGTTTGTTGTTTTAAGAAACCAGACAATTCATTTGGTGTGGGGCCGGGCTCGGTGCTGGAGGTATTTATTTCCTCGCTTTCATTAAAAATTCTGCCAGTTCTCGGACAGCTTCTGAAAAATGTATCTAGCAGTGGGTGAGCTGGTTTCGTCCTTCATTGCAGTGTGGCAGACAGATAAATCTCCTGACGCACTTCTGCGCTGTCTCCAACATGGGGAGACAATTTTCAACCAAAAAGCAATAGAATCATACAGTACAGAAGGAAGCCATTCGGCCCATCATGCCTGTGCTGGCTCTTTGAAAAAGCTATCTAATAAGTCCCACACTCCTGTTCTTTCCCCATAGCCCTGCAAATTTTTCCTTTTTAAGTATATATCCACTTCCCTTTTGAAAGTTACTTATGAATCCACTTCTCCACCCTTTCAGGCATTGCATTCCAGATCATAACAATTTGCTGAGTAAGAAAAATTCTCCTCATCTCCCCACTGGCTTTTTTGCCAATTATCCGTGTCCTCTGGTCACCGACCCTCCGGCCAGTGGAAACAGTTTCTCCCTATCTACTCTATCAAAGCCCCTCATAATTTTGAACACATCTATCAAATGTTCCCTGAACCTTCTCTGCTCTAAGGAGAACAATCCCAGCTTCTCTAGTCTCTCCACTTCTTATCGAGGAGGTATAGGGGTTGGGAGCATGGCGCCATGTAAAAGGGTCGACTTTTGAATTTTTAGAGTAATCTGAACCAAGGTAATTGCCGATTTCTCCAAATGCTAGAAAAAAAACCCACATACAGATTTCATTGCCCCATATTGGGGCTAAAGTAAAATCAGGAAACTTTGTTCTGGACAAGTCTGTGTCAGATACCAAA